>NW_028327177.1:2500-602500 GCF_987537825.1 Furipterus horrens
CCCTAACCCTAACCCTAACCCTAACCCTAACCCTAACCCTAACCCTAACCCTAACCCTAACCCTAACCCTAACCCTAACCCTAACCCTAACCCTAACCCTAACCCTAACCCTAACCCTAACCCTAACAACCGTTTTCCGCCCTAAACCGTTTTGGCCCTGGCACAGCACTACCCCTCCTGCCCACGGGGAGGAGAGGATCCCTCAGTGCGGCCAGCGACACAAGACAACATCACACTCAGTTCGTCTCACCCCAGGGCTCGATGCAAAACGACAAACCCAGGACCACGCGGCCGGGTGTCCCCCATAACTGCCCCACAGGCGCCCGGGGGGTTCCCGCCTTCCCTAACGAGCCCCCATCGCCACCGAGTGCGCATGGTGGGCCCGGGTAGGCGGAGTCCGCGCAAGGGTGAGTAAAAGGCAACCTGGGCGGGGGAGAGGTACGCCAGCAACGTTTCCCCCCAGCCCCCTCACCCGACGGCTCGCCCCGCCCCCGAACGAGACGAACCGCCCCCGACCACAGCCGGGCACGCGACACCCCCAAGGGTCTTTAAACCTCCGCGCCGGGACGCGCTAGGTACCTGCAAAGGGTGGAGGAGAGCGAGCGGTGGGGGTTGCCGTGCCGCGGACAACGGATGCGGTACGCCCCACACCCCCACCGAACGGGAGAGGCAGCCGCCGCCCAACCGCGATAACGTCGCCCCCTTTCCCCGCCTCACGCATCCCGGGCCTACCCGGACATCCCCCACAACCCCCCAACCGTACGCCGCACCCACCCCCCTCCGCATCTCCCCGCAAACCCGCGCAGCCCAGGCCCCTATCGCCGCGCTGGCAGTCGAGGGGCTGCGGTGGGAAGCGGGATGGCGAGCAGGGAGCCACGGTCGGGGGAAGGGGAGGGGGCGGCACAGCCAGCGGGGGGAGGGGCGATGACGCCGGGAGACCCAAAACACGGAGCGGGCGCCGCACGCCCACGGTGGCGGCGGCTTCGGTTTGGACGAGACGCGCCAGGACGGGCAGACACGCGAGCGGGCGACGGGGGTGCAACTGGCCGGGGCGCCCTGAGGCACCCACAGCCCTCCCCAAGCACCCCGTGCACCTCCCCTGCGCCTACACTCTCCTTCTGCTCGCTCTCTCTCCAACACTCTCTCGGGCCGACGACGGCGCCGGGCCCGCACACCCACATAGCCAAAAACCCACGTCCGCACCACAAACATGACGCGGAACAAAGCCGGCGAGAGGGAGGAACTGACTCCTCCGCTCTCTCTCTTTCCAACTGCATGATCCTTCCGCAGCTTCACCTACGGATCCGAGCGCGGCACTGCCCCTCCTGCCCACGGGGAGGAGAGCATCCCTCGGGCCGCCCAGCGACAGAAGATTAGAACACACTCACAGACATCACATCCGTCTCACCACACGGGACCATCCTGAGCGACAAACCCGGGACCACGCGGCCGGGAGTCCCCCATAATGGCCCCACAGGCGCCCGGGGGGTTCCCGCCTTCCCCAAAGGCCCCCCATCGCCACAGAGAGCGCATGGTGGGCCCAGGTAGGCGGAGTCCGCGCAAGGGTGAGTAAAAGGCAACCGGGGCAGGGGAGAGGTACGCCAGCAACGTATCCCCCCAGCCTCCTCACCCGACGGCTCGCCCCGCCCCCGAACGGGACGAACCGCCCCCGACCAGAGATGGGCACGCGACACCCCCAGGGGTCTTTAAACCTCCGCGCCGGAACGCGCTAGGTACCTGGAAAGGGTGGAGGAGAGCGAGCAGTGGGTGTTGGCGTGACGCAGAGAACGGACGCGGCAAGCCTCACACACCCACGGAGCGGGCGAGACAACCGCAGCCGCCGCCCAACCGCGATGACGTCGCCACCTTTCCCCGCCTCACGCATCCCGGGCCTACCCAGACATCCCCCACAACCCCCCAACCACCGAACGCCGCACCCACACCCCTCCGTACCTCCCCACAAACCCGCGCAGCCCAGGCCCCTATCGCCGCGCTGGCAGGCGAGGGGCTGCGGTGGGAAGCGGGATGGCGAGCAGGGAGGCACGGTCGGGGGAAGGGGAGGGGCCGGCGCAGCCGGCAGGGGGGGCGATGACGGAGGGATACTGGAAACAGGAAGCGGGCGCCACACGCCCACGGTGGCACCGGGAGTGGCCGGTCGAGGTTGGACGAGACGCGCTGGGACGAGCGGACACACAGGCGGGCGGGCAACGGGGGTGCAACGGGCCGGGACGTCCTGAGGCACGCACGGCCCTCCCCGAGCACCCCGTTCTCCTCCCCTGCGCCTTAACTCCCCTTCTGCTCGCTCTCTCTCCGAGACTCTAGCGAGCCGCCGACGGCGGCCGGCCCGCACACGCATATGGCCAAAAACCCACGTCCACGCGGGGAACAAAGCCCACGAGAGGGAGCAACTGACTCCTCCGCTCTCTGTCTCGCTTTCAACGTCCATGATCCTTCCGCAGCTTCACCTACGGACCTGAGCGCGGCACACTGCCCCTCCTGCCCACGGGGAGGAGAGCATCCCTCGGGCCGCCCAACGACGGAAGACTAGAACACACTAAGACACGTCATGTCCGTCTCACCACACGGGACCATCCTGAGCGACAAACCCGGGACCACGCGGCCGGGAGACCCCACAACGGCCCCACAGGCGCCCGGGGGGTTCCCGCCTTCCCCAACGAGCCCCCATCGCCACCGAGTGCGTATGGTGGGCCCAGGTAGGCGGAGTCCGCGCAAGGGTGAGTAAAAGGCAACCGGGGCAGGGGAGAGGTACGCCAGCAACGTATCCCCCCAGCCTCCTCACCCGACGGCTCGCCCCGCCCCCGAACGGGACGAACCGCCCCCCACCAGATACGGGCACGCGACACCCCCAGGGGTCTTTAAACCTCCGCGCCGGAACGTGCTAGGTACCTGGAAAGGGTGGAGGAGAGCGAGCGGTGGGTATTGGCGTGACGCGGCACGCCACAAACACCCACGGAGCGGGCGAGACAAACGGATCCGCCGCCCAACCGCGATAACGTCTCCAACTTTCCCCGCCTCACGCATCCCGGGCCTACCCGGACATCCCCCACAACCCCCCAACCACCGAACGCCGCACCCACACCCCTCCGCGCCTCCCCGCAAACCCGCGCAGCCCAGGCCCCTATCGCCGCGCTGGCAGGCGAGGGGCTGCGGTGGGAAGCGGGATTGTGAGCAGGGAGGCACGGTCGGGGGAAGGGGAGGGGCCGGCAAAGCCGGCGGGGGGCGATGACGCCGGGAGACCCGAAACACGGAGCGGGCGCCGCACACCCACGGTGACGCGGGGAGCGGCGGGTCGAGGTTGGACGATACGCGGCAGGACGGGCAGACACACAGGCGGGAGGGCGACAGGGGTGCAACCGGCCGGGACGCCCTGAGGCACGCACGGCCCTCCCCGAGAACCCCGTTCTCCGCACCTCCGCCTACACTCCCCTTCTGCTCGCTCTCTCTCCAAGACTACCGCAGGCCGGCAATGGCGGCCGCCCGCACATGCACGTGGCCAAAACCCCACGTCCCCACCGCAAACACGGCGGGGAACAAAGCCGGCGAGAGGGAGGAACGGACTCCTCCGCTCCCTGTCTCGCTTTCCACATCCAGGATCCTTCCGCAGCTTCACCTACGGATCCTAGCGCGGCACTGCCCCTCCTGCCCACGAGGAGAAGAGGATCCCTCAGGCCGCCCAGCGAGGGAAGACTAGAACACACTCAGACACGTCACGTGCACCTCACCACACGGGTCCATTTGGAGCGACAAACCCGGAACTACGCGGCCGGGCGTCCCCCATAATGGCCCCACAGGCGCCCGGGGGGTTCCCGCCTTCAACAACGAACCCAATTGCCACCGAGTACGCATAGTGGGCCCAGGTAGGCGGAGTCCGCGCAAGGGTGAGTGAAAGGCAACCGGGTCAGGGGAGAGGTACGCCAGCAACGTTTCCCCCCAGCCCCCTCACCCAACGGCTCGCCACGCCCCCGAACGGGACGAACCGCCCCGGAACAGAGACGGGCACGCGACACCCCCAGGGGTCTTTAAACCTCCGCGCCGGAACGCGCTAGGTACCTGGAAAGGGTGGAGGAGAGCGAGCGGTGGGTATTGGCGCGACGCGGCACGCCACACACACCCACGGAGCGGGCGAGACAACCGGATCCGCCGCCCAACCGCGATGACGTCGCCACTTTTCCCCGCCTCACGCATCCCGGGCCTACCCGGACATACCCCACAACCCCCCAACCACCGAACGCCGCACCTACACCCCTCCGCGCCTCCCCGCAAACCCGCGCAGCCCAGGCCCCTATCGCCGCGCTGGCAGGCGAGGAGCTGCGGTGGGAAGCGGGATGGCGAGCAGGGAGCCACGGTCGGGGGAAGGGGAGGGTCCGGCGCAGCCGGCGGGGGGGGGCGATGACGCCGAGAGACCCGAAACACGGAGCGAGCGCCGCACGCCCACGGTGGCGGCGGGTCGGGGTTGGACGAGACGCGCCGGGACGGGCGGACACACAGACGGGCGGGCGACGGCGGTGCAACCGGCCGGGACGCCCTGAGGCACGCACGGCCCTCCCCGAGCACCCCGTTCGCCTCCCCTCTGCCTACACTCCCCTTCTGCTCGCTCTCTCTCCGAGACTCTCGCGGGCCGCCTATGGCGGCCGGCCCGCACACACACATGGCCAAAAACCCACGTCCGCGGGGGGAACAAAGCCCACGAGAGGGAGGAACTGACTCCTCCGCTCTCTGTCTCGCTTTGCACGTCCATGATCCTTCCGCAGCTTCACCTACGGATCCGAGCGCGGCACTGCCCCTCCTGCCCACGGGGAGGAGAGCATCCCTCGAGCCGCCCAGCGACGGAAGACTAGAACACACTCAGACACGTCACGTGCGTCTCACCGCACGGGTCCATCCGGAGCGACAAACCCGGGACCACGCGGCCGGGCGTCCCCCAAAACGGCCCCACAGGCGCCCGGGGGGTTCCCGCCTTCCCCAACGAGCCCCCATCGCCACCGAGTGCGCATGGTGGGCCCAGGTAGGCGGAGTCCGCGCAAGGGTGAGTAAAAGGCAACCGGGGCAGGGGAGAGGTACGCCAGCAACGTATCCCCCCAGCCCCCTCACCCGACGGCTCGCCCCGCCCCCGAACGGGACGAAACGCCCCCGAACAGAGACGGGCACGCGACACCCCCAGGGGTCTTTAAACCTCCGCGCCGGAACGCGCTAGGTACCTGGAAAGGGTGGAAGAGAGCGAGCGGCGGGGGTTGCCGTGCCGGGGAGAACGGACGCGGCACGCTCCACACACCCACGGAGCGGGCGACACAACCGCCGCCCAACCGCGATGACGTCGCCACCTTTCCCCGCCTCACGCATCCCGGGCCTACCCGGACATCCCCCACAACCCCACAACCACCGAACGCCGCACCCACACCCCTCCGCGCCTCCCCGCAAACCCGCGCAGCCCAGGCCCCTATCGCCGCGCTGGCAGGCGAGGGGCTGCGGTGGGAAGCGGGATGGCGAGCAGGGAGGCACGGTCGGGGGAAGGGGAGGGGCCGGCGCAGCCGGCGAGGGGGCGATGACGCCGGGATACCCGAAACACGGAGCGGGCGCCTCACGCCCACAGTGGCGCCGCGAGCGGCGGGTCGCGGTTGGACGAGACGCGCCGGGACGAATGGACACAGGCGGGCGGGCAACGGGGGTGCAACCGGCCGGGACGCCCTGAGGCACGCACGGCCCTCCCCGAGCACCCTGTTCTCCTCCCCTGCGCCTACACTCCCCTTCTGCTCGTTCTCTCTCCGAGACTCTCGCGGGCCGCCAACGGCGGCCGGCCTGCACACACACACATGGCCAAAAAACCCACGTCCGCGCAGGGAACAAAGCCCACGAGAGGGAGGAACTGACTCCTCCGCTCTCTGTCTCGCTTTCCACGTCCATGATCCTTCCGCAGCTTCACCTACGGATCCAAGCGCGGCACTGCCCCTCCTGCCAACGGGGAGGAGAGCATCCCTTGGGCCGCCCAGCGAAGGAAGACTAGAACACACTCAGACACGTCAAGTGCGTCTCACCACAGGGGTCCATCCGGAGCGACAAACCCGGGACCACGCGGCCGGGCGTCCCCCATAACGGCCCCACAGGCGCCCGGGGGGTTCCCGCCTTCCCTAACGAGCCCCCATCGTCACCGAGTGCGCATGGTGGCCCCGGGTAGGCGGAGTCCGCGCAAGGGTGAGTAAAAGGCAACCGGGGCAGGGGAGAGGTACGCCAGCAACGTATCCCCCCAGCCCCCTCACCCGACGGCTCGCCCCGCCCCCGAACGGGACGAAACGCCCCCGAACAGAGACGGGCACGCGACACCCCCAGGGGTCTTTAAACCTCCGCGCCGGAACGCGCTAGGTACCTGGAAAGGGTGGAGGAGAGCGAGCGGCGGGGGTTGCCGTGCCGGGGAGAACGGACGCGGCACGCCCCACACACCCACGGAGCGGGCGACACAACCGCCGCCCAACCGCGATGACGTCGCCACCTTTCCCTGCCTCACGCATCCCGGGCCTACCCGGACATCCCCCACAACCCCCCAACCACCGAACGCCGCACCCACACCCCTCCGCGCCTCCCCGCAAACCCGCGCAGCCCAGGCCCCTATTGCCGCGCTGGCAGGCGAGGGGCTGCGGTGGGAAGCGGGATTGTGAGCAGGGAGACACGGTCGGGGGAAGGGGAGGGGCCGGCACAGCCGGCAGGGGGGCGATGACGCCGGGAGAGCCGAAACACGGAACGGGAGCCGCACGCCCACTGTAGCGCCGGGAGCGGCGGGTCGAGGTTGGACGAGACGCGGCGGGACGGGCGGACACACAGGCGGGCGGGCAATAGGGGTGCGACCGGCCGGGACGCCCTGAGGCACGCACGGCCCTCCCCGAGCACCCCGTTCTCCTCCCCTGCGCCTACACTCCCCTTCTGCTCGCTCTCTCTCCGAGACTCTCGCGGGCCGCCAACGGCGGCCGGCCCGCACACGCACGTGGCCAAAAACCCACGTCCACGCGGGGAACAAAGCCCACGAGAGGGAGGAACTGACTCCTCCGCTCTCTGTCTCGCTTTCCACGTCCATGATCCTTCCGCAGCTCCACCTACGGAAACCTTGTAACGACTTTTACTTCCTCTAGACAGTCAAGTTCGGCACTCTTCTCACCGCTCCGCCGAGGCCGTGGGTCAACCTCAGCGGGGCCGGTCCGAGAGCCTCACTAAACCATCCGATCGGTAGTAGCGACGGGCGCTGTGCACAAAGGCCAGGGACTTAATCAACGCAAGCTTATGACACGCACTTACTGACAACTCCTCCTCCGTGGGGAATAATTGCAATCCCCGATCCCCATCACGAATGGGCTTCAACGGGTTACCCGCACCTGCTGGCGGAGGGTAGGCACATGCTGAGCCAGTCAGTGTAGCGAGCGTGCAGCCCCACACATCTAAGGGCGTCACAGACCTGTTATTGCTCAATCTCCGGTGGCTGAATGCCACTTGTCCCTCCAAGAAGTTGGGGGACGCCGACCGCTCGGGGTCGCATAACTTATTAGCACGCCAGAGTCTCGTTCGTTATCGGAATTAACCGGACAGATCGCTCCACGAACTTAGAACGGGCATGCACCACCACCCACGGAATCGAGAAACAGCTATCGATCTCTCGATCCTGTCTGTGTCCGGGCCGGGTGAGGTTTCCCGTGTTGACTCAAATTAAGCCGCAGGCTCCACTCCTGGTGATGCCCTTCCGTCAACTCCTTTAAGTTTCAGCTTTGCAACCATACTCCCACCGGAACCCAAAGACTTTGGTTTCCCGGAAACTCCCCGGCGGGTCATGGGAATCACGCCGCCGCATCGGCGGTTGGCATCGTTTCTGGTCGTAAATACGACGGTATCTGACCGTCTTCGAACCTCCGACTTTAGTTCTGGATTAATGAAAACATTCTTGGCAAATGCTTTCGCTCTGGTCCGTCTTGCGTCGGTCCAAGAATTTCACCTCTAGCGGCGCAATACGAATGCCCCCGGCCGTCCCTCTTAATCATGGCCTCAGTTCCGAAAACCAACAAAATAGAACCGCGGTCCTATTCCATTATTCCTAGCTGCGGTATCCAGGCGGCTCAGGCCTGCTTTGAACACTCTAACTTTTTCAAAGTAAACGCTTCGGGCCCCAAGAGCCACTCAGCTAAGAGCATCGAGGGAGCGCCGAGAGGCGACGGGCGGTGGCTCGCCTCGCGGCGGACCGCCCGCCCGCTCCCAAAATCCAACTATGAGCTTTTTAACTCCAGCAACTTTAATATACGCAATTTGTACCTGGAATTACCGGGGCTGCTGGCAACCAGACTTGCCCTCCAATGGATCCTCGTTAAAGGATTTAAAGTGAACTCATTTCATTACAGGGCCTCGAAACAGTCCTGTATTGTTATTTTTCGTCACTACCTCCCCAGGTCGGGAGTGGGTAATTTGCGTGCTTGCTGCCTTCCTTGGATGTGGTAGCCGTTTCGAAGGCTCCCTCTGCGTAATCGAACCGTAATTCCACGTCACCCGTGCTCACCATGGTAGACACGGCGACTACCACCAAAAGTTGATAGGGCAGATGTTTGAATGCGTCGTGGGAAGCCAGGCGGACAGCGGACGCCTCAGCCACCCCCTGGGGGGTCAACGCCCGTCGGCATGTATTAGCTCGAGAATGGCCACAGTTCTCCACGTAGGAGACGAGCGAGCAACCAGAGGAACCATGACTGATTTAATGAGCCATTCGCAGTTTCACTGTACCGGCCGTGCGTACTGACACACGCATGGCTTAATCTCTGGGACAAGCACACGCTACTGGCAGGATCAACCAGGTAGCGGCGGACATGAGCGAGCGAGAGCGACAGCGCCGAGGCGGGAAGCCAGGCGGACGGCGGACGCCTCAGCTGCCCCCTGGGGCGGTCAACGCCCGTTGGCATCTATTAGCCCGAAAATGGCCACAGTTCTCCACGCAGGAGACGAGCGAGCGACCAGAGGACCCATGACTGATTTAATGAGCCATTCGCAGTTTCACTGTACCGGCCGTGCATACTGACACACGCATGGCTTAATCTCTGAGACAAGCATATGCTACTGGCAGGATCAACCAGGTAGAGGCGGAGGTGAGCGAGCGAGAGCGACAACGCCGAGGCGGGAAGCCACGCAGACGTTGGACGTCTCTCCCTGCCCATTGGAGGGGCCAGCGCCCATCGGCATGTATTCGCTCGAGAATGGCCAAAGTTCTCCACGGAGGAGACGAGCGAGCGACCAGAAGAGCCATGACTGATTTAATGAGCCATTCGCAGTTTCACTGTACCGGCCGTGCGTACTGACACACGCATGGCTTAATCTCTGGGACAAGCATATGCTACTGGCATGATCAACCAGATAGTGGCGCAGGTGAGTGAGCGAGAGCAACAGCACCGAGGCGGGAAGCCAGGCGGACGGAGGACGCCTCTCCCCGCCCACTGGAGGGGCAAGCGCCCGTCGGCATGTATTCGCTCGAGAATGGCCAAAGTTCTCCACGCAGGAGACGAGCGAGCGACCACAGGAACCATCACTGATTTAATGAGCCATTCGCAGTTTCACTGTACCTGCCGTGCGTACTCACACACGCATGGCTTAATCTCTGAGACAAGCATATGCTACTGGCAGGATCAACCAGGTGGAGGCGGAGGTGAGCGATCGAGAGCGACAACGCCGAGGCGGGAAGCCAGGCAGACGTAGGATGCCTCTCCCCGCCCATTGGAGGGGCCAGCGCCCGTCGGCATGTATTTGCTCGAGAATGGCCAAAGTTCTCCACGTAGGAGACGAGCGAGCGACCAGAGGACCCATGACTGATTTAATGAGCCATTCACAGTTTCACTGTACCGGCCGTGTGTACTGACACACGCATGGCTTAATCTCTGACACAGGCATATGGTACTGGCAGGATCAACCAGGTGGAGGCGGAGGTGAACGAGCAAGAGCGACATCGCCGAGGCGGGAAGCCAGGCGGACGGAGGACGCCTCTCCCCGCCCACTGGAGGGGCAAGCGCCCGTCGGCATGTATTCGCTCGAGAATGGCCAAAGTTCTCCACGCAGGAGACGAGCGAGCGACCACAGGAACCACCACTGATTTAATGAGCCATTCGCAGTTTCACTGTACCTGCCGTGCGTACTCACACACGCATGGCTTAATCTCTGAGACAAGCATATGCTACTGGCAGGATCAACCAGGTGGAGGCGGAGGTGAGCGATCGAGAGCGACAACGCCGAGGCGGGAAGCCAGGCAGACGTAGGATGCCTCTCCCCGCCCATTGGAGGGGCCAGCGCCCGTCGGCATGTATTCGCTCGACAATGGCCAAAGTTCTCCACGCAGGAGACGAGCGAGCGACCAGAAGAGCCATGACTGATTTAATGAGCCATTCGCAGTTTCACTGTACCGGCCGTGCGTACTGACACACGCATGGCTTAATCTCTGGGACAAGCATATGCTACCGGCATGATCAACCAGATAGTGGCGCAGGTGAGTCAGCGAGAGCAACAGCGCCGAGGCGGGAAGCCAGGCGGACGGAGGATGCCTCTCCCCGCCCATTGGAGGGGCCAGCGCCCGTCGGCATGTATTCGCTCGACAATGGCCAAAGTTCTCCACGCAGGAGACGAGCGAGCGACCAGAAGAGCCATGACTGATTTAATGAGCCATTCGCAGTTTCACTGTACCGGCCGTGTGTACTGACACACGCATGGCTTAATCTCTGAGACAAGCATATGCTACTGGCAGGGTCAACCAGGTGGAGGCGGAGGTGAGTGAGCGACAGCGACAACCAGCACCCGACGGGGAAGAAGGGCGCGGGGGAGGAGGCGGCCTCCAAGGTGGGGGCGGTAGGGGCCTCAGTCATGGACGGGCCACCAGGAAAACGACACGGGTATCCCACCGCCACACCAGCCCGCCAGGGCGACCCCACGGCGCCCGCGACGCCGGCCAGCCCTACGGAGCGCGCACACAGACACGCCACGGCAGCTCTCCTCCTCCCAAACGCGTAAGCCCGGCCCCTGCCCCCGGGGTACCACACGCGACACGCGCCGCGGTGGGGAGGGTGGTTCGTCCACGTCTCCTCCGGACACACAACGGTCAAACCCCCACCCGGGCCGGACCCGGGGGGGGCTCGGCAGCCCAAGGGGGACGCCCCAACCTTCAGGCACACACACCGGCTCCCAACCGTGCCACGCGCGGCGCGACGCCGGCCGCAACTCACGAGCGGATCGCAGCGGAGGCGGGGAAACCGGGCACACCCGGGGACGGGCGGACGCCCGCACGCCCCCCTGCTCAACCCGTGCCACGGGAGAGCCACACGCGCAGAAACCACACATGGGCGGCCCCGCGCCAGAACACCAGCCCGGCCCGGCGGGACCCTCCCCCAACTCGGCGGGGGGAGGCGCGGGTCACAGTAGGCAGGGTAAAAAAGCAGCGTGGGAAGGGGGAGGGCCCGCATTCTCCCCTTCTATGGACCACCACAGACTCGACTCCACGGGCGCACCGCTACAGCGGGGGCAACCCGGCGGGGCGATTCCAGACGGGAACAGGAAAACGACAGCACCGGCTCGGCCTCGGGCACCTGAGGGACAACCCGGAGCGCTCCAGGGGCACCACACAGGGCCGGGCAAGGTGCGTGCGCGTTTCAGCGCAGCGGCTCCCCTCCCCAACGCGGGGAGGGAACGCTCGCGAGACACAGCCACGGGGGCAAGGTGGAGAGGGTCCACCGCGTCAAGGTGACCACGGGGCCCGCCAGCGCCACGAGACGAGAAGGCAGGATCCCCGAAGGTCGGGCCGGGTTCCGCACCCCTTCCCTTCCACACACCGCCACGGGACGGGGAGGAGAGGAGAGGAGCCCGCACGCGGAGCGAGAAGAGCGATCCCATTCGCCATGAATGTCCGTCCCTCGTCCGGCGCGGCTTAGGGCCGGCCCGGGAGAGCGCGACGTCACCACATCGATCTGGCAAGGCAAGAAAGAGAAAGGACCGCCGCGCCCGGGAGGGCAGCGGGCGGGGAGCACGGCCGCTCGGGCGTCAGTCGTTGGACTCTTCCCCCGCGCCGGGAACGAGAGCCGGGCTCAGAATCGCAGCCGAGGAGCCCCAGTAGACCCGCTGACGGCCAGCGTGTCGACACTAATCTCGTGGCACAATCTGCCGCCTCGGGGCAGAACAATAACGGCTCCCGGTCGCGGGGACCCAGCCACGGGTAGCGGGACGCCCCGGAACGGAAGCGCGGCCACAGGCCACCGGGTATCTCCCCATCACCCACAGAGAAGGGGGCGGGGGGGGCAGAAAACGATGCCGGGGCCATCTGGTCGACCCCTCCCCGCCTACCCGCAGGGACCGAGTCCCATGTGACGGGACCGCGGACACGCGTGAGCGTGAGGAGAGGGCCGCCCGCGCCGCTACAAACGCGCTTCCAAATCGGGACTTGGAAAATCATACCGCCGGGATGCCTGCTGGGACCGGGACCGCCGACCCACGCCCACACGCAGGACACGGCTCGCCGCGCTCCCCGACTCGGTAGCGGGAACTCGGGAGAAAACTTCCGAGTGGGCAGAAACCGAGTCCGATGCCCGAGACCCACGCGTGCACGCGTCCCGGCCAACCACGGCCTCCGCGGGCCTCGGCCCACGGCCCTTGCCGGTCACCGCCCTCCCGAGCGGGAACTCGGAAACCTCGGCGGGGAAGTCGCGCCCGCTGACCGGGACCCACGCGGGAACGCGCCCGGGGGCACGGAAGACCACGGCCACCGCCCCCCTCACGTTTCCGGATCGGATCGGGACTTAGAAGAAAAACGCCTCTGAGGCGCCGCCGGCCCGCGGGCCGGCCCCAGGAGCGAACGCGGCCGGGCCCACGGGGCCCCGGCAGGCCGCCCCACGCCACGCCACCCGAGTCGGTTGCCACCTCCGGAGCGGTCGGCGCGCCGCCAACCTCTCCCGTTCCCCCGCGGCGGCCGGCCGGCAACGGTCCGGTCGCTCGGCACCCCTCCTCCACCCCCGGAGGGCGGGGAGGGGGGGCGAGGAGCCGGGCAGCGCCGGCGAGTGCTGGCCGACCCGTGCCGGCGGCCTCACACGGCGCCGCCCGCTACGCCCTCAATAGTCCTGCAGGTCCAATCTCCGGCCCGTGGGCCGCGCGGCAACGCCCAGCCGCCAACGGCATGATTTCGCCGCAGGCGCCGGCCCTCCCGAAGTGAACGGCGGATACCGCGGCCGCATTTTCCTCCACCGTGGCTCCGGAGGGAAGAAACGTTATCAAAGCGGCCGCCAGCTGGAGTCCGACAACCTCCCGCCACGGCAGCGGGACGGATCCCGATGGCGGGCCGGCCACGGTGCCCCGCCGCCCGCCCGCAGGACCGATCTCACCCCGGCACCCCACGTCCTCCTCGGAGCTCCCGGCCGGCACGATGCCACCGCGGCAGCAGAAGGGGGACTCGGAAGGGAAATCTCGGGGCGGCGGCGGCCGGGCGGTGGCGGCCGCCGCGGGCTCCCCGGAGGGCCTAGAACAATCGGGGCGCCCGGCCCAGGGACCTACCGTCAAACAGGACAACCATTTGCGGGACGACGACAGACGGATCTCACTTATCCTTTTCCTCCTCTTCTTCTTTTCTAGTTTTCCTCTGTTTTCTTTCTTTTTTTTTCTTTTAAACGTGGCTGGTTATGTCGTTACAGCAGTCAAAATTGTTTTTCCCTTCCCTTCCCTCTGCCCGGTACCCCTCTTCACTTCAACAATCCCACCCCCGCCCCACTCCGCTCATGTCCACGGGTCTTGCCTGTCAGTTCTTTGGCTTCCCCCTTTCCTAGGTGACCCTTCACTTCCCCCTGTCTGTTTTGTAACAACCAGTTCATCCTCTTCCTCCCTGCTCCCTTTCCGCCTTCTTCCCCCTTCCTCCCCCCAGCCGGCAACCCTTTCGGTGATTCCCCATACCTATGATTCTATCCCCGTTTTGATTTGCCCAGTTGGACTTTCTTTCTATCCTTGAGATTCAGTTCTCGGTAGCTGGGAGTTTGTGGTCATTTTAACCTTCATAGTTTTCTTCTGCTCCCGCCGCTACTTCTTCTTCAAAATGTCCTTTTAACGGGGATGAGAAAGAGGCATCAGCCATCCTCACAGACCTCTCCCCGGGGAATGGAAGAGACAGGACCGCAACAAACGAGTGTAACTCGCAACTTTTGTTGTGATGCGATTCCCAAGAATGTCCACAGAAAGGCACCACTGAGACGCTGTCGGAGGTGTTAGCGCTTAATGGGGCTGCTCGGGAAGCACTGAAGAGTATGTGTCTCAGCTGGGTTCTCAGCTGAGGCAGCGGTAGCCGAGTGGAAGAACTGCTTTTGCAGGAACCCTGAAGACCTGGGTTCGGGTCTTGGTGAGAGCACAAACACCCACGGTAGCCCGTTTTTTGCCTTTTTGGAACACAGCAGAGACGGCCATTTTGTGCCTGTCACCTATCACTTTTCCCAGCCTTCCCACCTCTCCATAAGTCCAGGAAGAGAAGACATCACGACCGAGAGTGAAGCGACGTGCAGATCAGTCCTACTGAAACCAGAGCCAACCAGTGAATGGTAACGGAAGGCAGAGTCACATACTCCCAAAACGCCATGACGGCCGAGAGGAGGAGGATTTAATATCTCTTGAGAATGACGGTGAGGACGAGGTAGTCAAACCGAAAGGAAAACAGAACAGTCCGAACAGTAAGCTGTCAAAGGGTCACACTACTGAAGGGGGAGCTGCGGCACCTAAACAAGTGTCGGTAAAATCAAAAAAGAAGTTATATCCAGACCTATCAGAATATACTGCAAATCATTCTGACGAGCGAGAGGTTGATTGGGATCGCTTGGCAGAAGAGGCAGCCGAATGCCATAACCCTGAAAGGCCGCCTCTCAAAACAAGGCCACCGCCCTATATCTCACCCTCCGCTCACCCTTCTGCACACCCTGTTACTGATCCTCGAGAAGAACTGAGGAATAAAATTGAATATTTAAAAGAACAAATACAATTAGAAAAGGAGCATCAGGAATTAATAAGACAATTAGAGGGGCTAAAAATAGGAAAGCAAAGAAAAGAACTTGAACCCTCTGTAGAGGGCCCCCAAAGCCAGAGGCCCCCAGTCAGAGAAGCTGCCCCCAAACTTCCCCTTCGGTCACGACTAATACCAGGCTTGGAGGAAATAGAGGCATTTCCAGTGTCGGAAACAGTAGACGCCCAGGGACAGGCCTGGCGACACCACACTGGATTTGATTTCAAAGTCGTAAAGGAATTAAAAACTGCAGTAGCTCAATACGGAGCCACGGCTCCTTACACTATGGCCATTTTAGAATCGGTCACAGATCAGTGGCTCACGCCACGTGATTGGCAAACATTGGCTCGAGCGACTCTAGCTGGAGGGGACTATCTCCTATGGAAATCAGAATATGTAGAAATCTGTAAGAATACTGCTAGACGCAATATGCAGGCAAATAATGGGTGGAATTTTGATATGTTAATTAGAGAAGGCAACTATGGAATTAGTGACAATCAAAGAAGCTCCCCACTAAGGGTGATATGAGCTCCTCTCTCACCAACATTAAACAAGGACAAGATGAGCCTTTTGCAGATTTTGTCCATAGACTCGTTACTGCAGCTGGTAGGATTTTTGGTAGCACCGACGCTGGCACAGACTTTGTTAAACAATTAGCTTTCGAAAATGCGAATGCTGCCTGCCGGGCAGCTATTAGGCCATACAAAAAGAAAACTGATTTAAGCGGATATATATGCTTGTGCTTTGACATCAGAGCGGCCTACCAACAAGGCCTCGCTGTGGCTGCAGCGATGCAGGCTTTTACTGTGAAGCAGTTTCTAGCTCAACAAGGGAAGAAAAATTGCTTCAGTTGTGGAGAAACTGGTCATTTTGCAAGAAATTGCAAAGGGAAAAAGGAATCTAATAATAAAACTCCAGCTCCGGGGTTATGTCCTAGATGCAAAAGGGGAAATCATTGGGCAAATGAACGCAAATCTAAAATGGATGACCAGGGCAACAGTTTGCCACCTATACAGGGAAACGGGAACAGGGGGCCAGCCCCAGGCCCCCAAACCCAAACAAATCTATGGGGCAGTAAGCTTTGTTCCATCAACCAGCAATCCGTTTCAAGCCTCCTCAGAGCCACAGCAGGAAGCGCATGATTGGACCTCAGTTCCTCCACCCATACGGTATTAACCCCGGAAATGGGTGTCCAGGCTCTTCCCACGGGAATATTTGTCCCTCTTCCCGAAAATGCCTTTGGTTTAATAATAGGTCACAGTAGTTCCACCATGAATGGTCTGCAGGTCCTCCCAGGAGTCATAGATAATGATTTTGCTGGAGAAATCAAGGTCATGCTTTCCTCCCCTAAACATATTAACACCATTGCTTAAGGCCAAAGATTTGCACGATTACTGCTCCTGCCTTTACTCTCTACTGCTAATACTGCCGTCTCGCAGTACAGAGGCGATCGAGGATTTGGATCCTCTGACGTTTTCTGGGCTAAAATTATTTCAGCACAAAAACCCTCTATGCTACTATGGCTAGACGCCAAGGAGTTCTCTGGCCTAATAGACAGTGGAGCAGATGTTACAATTATAGAAAGAGAAGATTGGCCTGAAGCCTGGCCCTTAGATACCACCATAACGCATTTAAGGGGAATAGGACAAAGTCAGAACCCTGAGAGAAGCTCTAAATTGTTAACTTGGAAAGATCAGGAGGGAAACCAAGGTACCGTTCAACCATATGTTATAGCCGGTCTACCTATAAATCTTTGGGGAAGGGACCTCCTATCTCAAATGGGGCTAATAATAGGGAGTCCCAACACCACTATCACTCCCCAAATGTTAAAAGCAGGATACATACCAGGTCGGGGACTAGGAAAGAATAACACAGGTATAACGGCACCTATAAACACTCCTCCAAAAGATGACAGAGCAGGTTTAGGCCATTTTTCTTAGGGGCCATTGACACTCCTGTGGCCCATGCTGAGAAAATTACTTGGCTCTCTGATGAACCGGTATGGGTCGATCGATGGCCTCTTACTAGTGAAAAATTGTCAGCCGCACAACAGTTGGTACAGGAGCAACTCGAGGCTGGCCGTATTGTCCACAGTAACTCACCATGGAACACCCCTATTTTTGTTATCAGAAAGAAATCAGGCAGATGGCGGTTACTACAAGATCTGAAAGCAGTGAATCGGACTATGGTACTCATGGGAGCCCTACAGCCAGGGCTCCCTTCACCCGTCGCCATACCTTTAGGCTATTTCAAAATAGTCATAGATTTAAAAGACTGTTTTTTCACCATTCCCTTACATCCGGAAGATCAAAAGCGCTTTGCGTTCAGCCTGCCAGAAACAAATTTTAGGACGCCCGTGAAAAGATTTCAGTGGCGTATCATGCCCCAAGGGATGGCAAATAGTCCTACTTTGTGTCAATCTTTTGTAGCCACAGCTCTACAATCTATAAGACACCGCTGGCCTGACATGTATATAATACATTATATGGATGATATATTAATTGCAGGCAAGGCAGGAATACAAGTTTTAAAATACTATGATGAAATGCGCGTTGCTTTACAGAACAATGGCTTAGAAATAGCTCCTGACAAGGTACAACTTACGGACCCGTATAATTATCTAGGCTTTCAACTGAGAGGGTCCCAAGTATCTTCACAAAAACTAGAATTAAGATTAGATAAACTTAAGACACTGAATGACTTCCAAAAACTTCTAGGAGACATTAATTGGTTAATGCCCTATTTGAAAATTAGCAAAGGGGAACTTAAGCCACTATATGATATCCTTCACGGGGACGCTAATCCTACATCATACACAAGGTTGAGCATGCCATTCATTCCCAGACTACTACTTTCATAAATTATGACAAACCTCTAAAATTTATCATATGTAGAACAACACTCTCCCCTACTGCCGTATTTTGGCAAACAGCACCTCCTATGAGGATCCATCTAACGGCCACGCCAAAAAAGGTCATTGAACCATATTATCGATCTGTAGCTGAGCTCATTATAAAAGGCCGTGATCAGGGTAAATGCTATTTTGGCAAGGAGCCAGACATAATCATCCAACCCTATACCCTTGATCAAATTAATTGGCTCATACAAACTACCGATTTTTGGCCCATTTCCCTAGCTTCCTTTAAGGGGACGTTAGATAATCACTATCCTCCAGAGAAACTCATTGAGTTCGCTAACAGGCATGAGTTTGTTTTTCCCTTACGCACGGCATCACAGCCGATAGCAAATGCCTTGTTAGTATTCACTGATGGATCGTCCGCTGGCAAAGCAGCTTATACATATCTAGATAAAAAGGTATCATTTATGACCAAAAGCACCTCTGCTCAAATAACACAGCTGCAAGCAGTGCTGGCGGTTTTTTCTGCTTTCCCCGACCGTCCGCTTAACATATATACTGATAGTGCTTACATTGCACATTCTGTACCCTTACTAGAGACGGCTGGCCAAATAAAGAGCACCTCCAATGCTGGAGAACTGTTTAGACAATTACAAAGATTAATCATTCAAAGGTTACATTCATTTTACATAGGACACTTACGTGCTCATTCCGGATTAACGGGTCCCCTAGCTGAAGGAAACCAAAAAGCTGATCTTGCCACCCGAACTCCCCAGGTCTCTCAATTATTTGTGGCCAATAACAACATTCAGGACAAACTCGCTGCTGCACAAAATAGCCATCAACTACATCACCTTAATGCAAAAACATTATGTCTTATGCATCACATCACAAAAGAACAAGCTAGGCAAATAGTAAAGAATTGCCCATCATGTGCTATCCATTTACCAACCCCTCATCTAAGAGCAAATCCTACAGGGCTAATTCCTAACGCTCTATGGCAAATGGATGTTACCCATTTTTCTGACTTTGGCAACCTTAAATACATACATGTCACTATAGATACCTATAGTGGATTCATTTTTGCTTCCCTTCAAACGGGCGAAGCCACCAAACATGTCATTAGCCATATGCTGGCCACCTTTGCAGTATTAGGATGTCCCCAACAACTAAAAACAGATAATGGGCCAGGATACATTAGCTCTAATTTCTCTCAGTTTTGCAAACGTCTCAACATCCAACACATTACAGGTATCCCTTATAATCCACAAGGGCAAGGAATAGTAGAAAGGACAAATCAAACTCTTAAAATTACTTTAAATAAAATAAAAAAGGGGGAATGGTATCCCACAAGGGGGTCACCAAGAAACATCCTCTCCCATGCCCTCTTTATACTCAATTTTTTAAATTTAGATGCTAGTGGCCGGTCTGCAGCCACTCGCTTTTGGGAAACCGAAACTGAAAAGCAATTCGCTTCGGTCTTGTGGAAAGATCCACTAACTAATTCCTGGCATGGCCCGGACACAGTACTCATCTGGGGCCGAGAATCAGTGTGCATCTACTCTAAAGACATGAAGTCTGCCAGATGGTTACCGGAACGTCTGGTTAAACAAATAAATAACAAGCCTGACACAATAAATAACTGCATAACTAAACCCAGGGACAAGGATTTGCCCTGAGGAAAATTTCCCTATTTTCTATTTCAGGACATGTTCAAGAAGAACGTAATCCTGCTGCTCGGGGTGCTACTGCATTTTTGCCCGGACATAGAAGGTGGCCTTGGGGGGCTGCAACATGAAGAACCCTACCTTGCATTATTCGGGCCCCCCTGCAGCTGTTGGGGAGGTATTGCCACCAATTACGCCACACCCAGTCACTATACCAAAATTGTAGATTGTGGCACCAAAAAGGCCTTTCTCATATATAACATGACCTTTGCAGGGGTCTCTGAACAGAGGTGGTATTGTGTAAATAAGCCTCCTGTCATACCCACTACCAATGGCAAACCAGGAGCATGTCCCAAGGAATGCACCACCATCTATAATCGGATGCATTCTACCTGTTATGAGTCAGTACAGGAATGTACCTCCTCTAATGTCATTTATTTTACTGCCATACTACAGAAAGTGCAAAATGCTATTGACCGAGGAGATTGGGGGTCCAACCCTTCACCAATTGGGTCTACTAAGTATCTGCAGGCCTCTTGCCAAGGCACTGTTGGAAAGCCAGTATGCTGGCATAAGAAGGCCCCTGTACATGTTTCTGGTGGTGGTGGTCCTCAAGATAGAATAAGAGAAATTAAAGTGCAAAAACAAATAGAGCATCTCATAACAAGCCTGTATCCAAAAATCAATTACCACCCTCTGGCGTTACCTAAACCACGGGGAATAGATCTAGATACCCAGACCACTGATATCTTGACGGCCACCCACCGAGCCCTTATCATCTCCAACCCCCAACTAGCTGCAGACTGCTGGCTATGCGTGACTTTAGGCACGCCTATGCCCTTAGCCATTCCTGCTAATATCGCCTCCTTTAATGAGTCTCATCAAAATTGTAGCCCCAGCTTGCCCTTAGAGTACAACCCATGTATTTTCCTGCTTCCCTCTGCCTCCAAGGTAAGTCTCAGAATAATAGCTTTGACATTCATGTTGGATTGGTTGAATTTGCTAACTGTAGTAGCATAGTGAACCATAGCAGCTCCCTCTGCCCAGGCAAAGGGCAGGTGTTTGTTTGTGGGGAAAACTTGGCATTTTCATCCTTGCCCAAAAATTGGACAGGAATATGCGTCCTAGCTACCTTATTGCCAGACATAGATATAGTTTCCGGAGATGACCCTGTTCCCATTCCCAGTTTTGACTACATTGCAGGACGCCACAAAAGAGCCGTATCTTTCATCCCCCTATTAGTAGGGTTAGGCGTTTCAGGGGCATTGGCCACAGGGACAACGGGGTTAGGAATTGCAGTTCACTCCTACACAAAGCTCTCTAATCAGCTAATTGACGATGTTCAAGCTTTGTCCAGCACCATTAATGACATCCAAGGTCAATTAGACTCCCTAGCTGAAGTAGTTCTCCAAAATAGGCGAGGACTAGACCTACTTACAGCAGAACAGGGAGGAATATGCTTGGCTTTGCAGGAACGTTGCTGCTTCTACGCCAACAAATCAGGCATAGTCTGAGACAAAATAAAGAAGCTACAGGAAGACCTATTGAGAAGAAGAAAAGAACTCTTCGAAAATCCCCTGTGGAGCGGACTTAATGGAGTCCTTCCTTATCTCCTTCCACTGTTAGGACCTCTCATAGCGCTACTCCTGCTTCTATCCTTAGGACCTTTCCTTTTCAATAAGGTGATGGCCTTTATCAAGCAACAAATAGATGCCATAAAAATGCAGCCAATACAGGTCCATTATCATAAATTGGAACAGGCTGAGACTGCAACTTACTATGATGCTCATACACGTAACTAATGCCTCGGTGAGCTGGACTGGACAGTCATTGACGGGCAACTGGAGACCACATGCCTTGCCAGCCGCCGCCTAAGACAGGTATCTGGCCAAAAAAGGAAGCTGCCCTAGATAACCAATGACGGGTAGGGCAAGGTTAGCTCCGTGTGGCGATCTCCTGACCTAAGACAGGCGCAGTCCCCGCAAGGCTCTCAGCTTAAATAAAATAAAAAAGGGGGACCTGTGGGGAACTAGAAAGTTCCTCGGCTAAAGTCTTGCTGACCGGCATCCTAAAGTTCTGCTTGGCATGGCCTCATTATCCCATAATAGTTGTCTGCTCCTAATTAAGGGCAACTTCCCTCTTTCTCTTCCTGGGAGTAGCTGTCCTTCATTTTAACTCTTATCTGTTACATAACGCCCCAGCTGCGGCTGTGGTCCTCCCTAATGAAAACTTCCTCTTCTCCTGAGCTACAAAAATGCTGTTGTGACTAAGAATAAACGAGACTTGATCAGAGCACTGTCTTGTCTCCATTCTTTGTGCCTCTTGCCCCTTTCTCATCCTCACTCCCCCTCCAGGGTCCTCATTGCTCGACCTGCGGGACGGGTCAGGACAGGAATATGCGTCCTAGCTACCTTATTGTCAGACATAGATATAATTTCTGAAGATGACCTTGTTCCCATTCCCAGTTTTGACTACATTGCAGGTCGCCACAAAAGAGCCGTATCTTTCATCCCCCTACTAGTAGGGTTAGGCGTTTCAGGGGCATTGGCCACAGGGACAACGGGGTTAGAAATTGCAGTTCACTCCTACACAAAGCTCTCTAATCAGCTAATCGATGATGTTCAAGCTTTGTCCAGCACCATTAATGACATCCAAGATCAATTAGACTCCCTAGCTGAAGTAGTTCTCCAAAATAGGCGAGAACTAGACCTACTTACAGCAGAACAGGGAGGAATATGCTTGGCTTTGCAGGAACGTTGCTGCTTCTATGCCAACAAATCGGGCATCGTCCGAGACAAAATAAAGAAGCTGCAGGAAGACCTAGTGAAAAGAAGAAGAGAACTCTTCGAAAATCCCCTGTGGAGCGGAATTAATGGGGCCCTTCCCTATCTCCTCCCACTTTTAGGACCTCTCTTAGGGCTACTCCTGCTGCTATCCTTAGGACCTTTCATTTTCAATAAGATGATGGCCTTTATCAAGCAACAAATAGATGCCATAAAAATGCAGCCAATACAGGTCCATTATCATAAATTAGAACAAGCTGAGACTGCAACTTACCATGATGCTCATACACGTAACTAATGCCTCGGTGAGCTGGACTGGACAGTCATTGACGGGCAACTGGAGACCACACGCCTTGCCAGCCGCCGCCTAAGACAGGTATCTGGCCTAAAAGAAGCTGCCTTAGGTAACCAATGACGGGTAAGGTAAGGCTGGCTCCGTGTGGCGATCTCCCGACCTAAGACAGGCGCAGTCCCCGCGAGGCTCTCAGCTTACATAAAATAAAAAAGGGGGACCTGTGGGAAACTAAAAAGTTTCTCAGCTGAAGTCTTACTAACTGGCATCCTAAAGTTCTGCTTGGCATGGCCTCACCATCCCATAATAGTTGTTTACTCCTTACTAGGGCAACAACCCTCTCTCTGTTCCTGGGATTGTTGTCCTGTAGTTTAACTCATATCTACCAGATAACGCCCAAGCTGCAGCTGCGTTCCCACCGAATGAGAAATTCCTCTTCTCCTGAACTATAAGAATACTGTTTTGACTAAGAATAAAGGAGACTTGATCAGAGCACTGTCTTGTCTCCTCTCCTTGTGTCTCTTGTCCCTTCTTTATCCTCACTCCCCCTCTAGGGTCCTCGTTGCTTGACCTGCGGGACGGGTCAACGGAGAAACAACTTTCAAGAAAAGTGACAGTTAGGTAGTCCAAAGCAGTCAGTAGACGAGACGGGGACATAGGACAGAGTGCAGGAACTGAATTTGTAAGGCTCCATCATAGGAGTGACGAACCTCAACAGTCATGAGATAAAAATAGGAAGCGAAACTAATAAGAAACAAAAGGGATGAGGAAATGCTGAGAAAGCTCTGTGCGGAGCGCGCTCATATACTCTACGAGTAACTTTTACAGAAATGTAGCAGTCAGGGTGTTCCTTGCTCCCACTTAGTCGCTAGCCCCCGGGACTCCATCCTCTCTGACCCATAAGCTACATGCTGCACACATAGTCACTGAGGCCAGACCTTCAGAGGACCAGATCCAGCAGCAACGGCACACAATCCGGCAAGACCTAGCAGATCCATGATCCCGGCCAAGCATGGCACTCTTCCCTTTGTCAGTTCAGCTGTCACCGTCCCTGACGGGAAACGGTCCATGAGAGGCCTGGAAGTCCTGTGTAATGCGGCAGAGCAACACAGCTCGTCCCAGAGCTCCGGGAAAGGCATGGAGAGCAGTGGCAAAATGTTATCAAGGGAACATGGGACAGAAATGCAGGTTTTCTCATTGGCTGCTTGGAAAACCAAGGAATGAAGCAAACCACTGCAGCAACAAGGAAACTCACAGTGAGAAGCCGCAGAGGGAAGTGCCTGAGAAAGGAATTGACTGAGGTGGCGAGAGAAAGATGCACGGACCACCCTGGACGTTATGTCTCAACAGAGCCAGCGGGCAGCAGTGGAACAAAAGGGTATCTGCCTGGGTTCCCGTCGGGGGAACAGACGAGGACAACGGAAGAGATGCCGTGCAGGGGATCCTGAGAAGCGGCCACGGGAAAACGCGCATCTCCCTGGAGGTGTCCGGACACACATCTCTGCATAACTAGAGGCTACCTGATGCTGTCAAGTCAGAAACGAGAGCAGCAGTCACGGGGGGCACCCACAGCAATGTACAGAAGGAGTGAAACCTTCCAGACACACAGGGAGGAGGCAGAAGCAGAGTCAAAGGAGTGACGGTGACAACGGGCGATGGTGATTCAACCCGTATCATCAGAGCCGGAACACACAGGTCCTGTGAAGAGCAACAACGATAGGATGGGGACCTTCACGGCACACATCGAGGAAAAGGAGGTTGAAAAGACGGTCCTGCGAGGTTCCTCGTGGGCCCTTGGGAAACAGACAGGAAAGTCCGGGTAAGAACCTGCAGGAGGTGGCAGGACACACCACTGGAAATGGAAGGAGGGAAGAAGCAGCCCAGACAACCGGCTTCCTGCCTCACGCATAGCCAGTGACGTGCAGTACCCAGAAATGTCCGCGGGGCGGCAGCAAGGACGCACCCTGGGAGATCATGCTTAGCAGGAAACGTAGCTGAAAGTCTATCAAGACCAAGCCCTGAACCTCCCTTGACAAAATAAATACAATGCAGCTCATGGGATAGCATTACGGTATGTAGTCTGAGACACTTCAGCTCACATCCCTTCGGAGGGAGAGCACACGGCTTGTGCAGCATAAATGCGGTTCCTGGGTTGCAGGACAGGCAACTGTACACACAGAGTGGGAACATACCGGGCACCTGTTGCATCTCCTGTCTACAAAAGTGAAACCATGCCCTCTCTGGAGAGCTAGGCGGACTGAACCGGCGGTCAAAGCACTTAGAAAACAGAAATCGGTCGATAACAACAAGAAACTTTTAGAATCACAACATCCATCGCTAAGTACCCAACCGAAACGAGCATTCTCTACACCCACTGTTCAGAAAGGGTCCACGCACATCGTAGCAGGGAAAGCGGAAATGCTGCCTTTCACGATGTGTTGGCAGCAAGGTTCCTAAGGCCCAGGAGACAGGCAAAGGAAAGGGCTCCCTCCTCCGCAGCCGTGAACAGACACTGGGAAAAGCTTGAGTAAGTATTGCATTATGGAGGGACTGACCAGTGTGTCACCCGGGAAGGGGAAAGGACCACGGGACACCAAGGTCTCCTGTCTATGGCAGAGGCGGAGAACAGTGCCGTGCCCCACTCTGACCCTCAGAGGAGAAGAAACTGCATGTCATTAGCTATCCCCCTGGGAGGGACATTCCTGCTCTGCCACCATGAAAATCAGCCAAGGAAACACAGCCCGAGGAGAGGTTCGCTGCTCACAGGGCTCTCATGGGAGGCACCAAAGGAGCGTGTGCATAACACAGGAGCACGAAAACATGCAGCAACACATGCTGTGAAGCTGGGAGACGTCGGGGTCCGTGCAGCCATTTCACCGGGAAGCACGCTTTAGCCGGCGCAGAGGAATAAGAGAACAGAAGAGGGGGTGAGACAGAAGCACGAATATAGGAAAGGAAAGCAGAACGCTCTCACATCACATCCAGAGAAGTCAAGGGCATTTTCAGAAGCAGTCTCCTAACAATAGACACCATAGGTGAGCAGTGTTCCCGGCTACCTACCCTCAGAAGTAGTCAACGGAGAATGCAAACACAGGACTGGAGACAGTCACACTCAGAAGCCATCCTGTGCTGTTCCCGGAGGAAGAGGGCGAACAGTACCCCCACAGAGAGCTACCAGGCCATCCACAAATATAGTGAGTTCCGAGGATCAAGCGCACACCTGCAGACCGTAGGACCGCAGACTCAGTTCCTGAGGATGCCAGACAGTGAGCCACGGCCACGTGCACACCGGGGAGCAATTCCTAAGAAGCGGGCACAGAAGGATGATCGTGTCCCTACCCCTTCCCCTCCCAGCCCTCACCATAGCCAGCGAGCAAACAGGGACCAGAGAGAAGGAGAGTGGCATATACGAGCATGATCCAGCGCAGCATGCGGAGCGAGATGGAACGCACTGAAATGAATGTCAAAGATGCCAGACACCGAAGCGGCACAGAAAAGGAAGTGATAGCTATGCCAAGCCTGCACGAAGCATGCTCTTCCCTCGTTGGCGGCCCGCGATCCAAAGGAGTCACACCAGCCGGCACCGTAACATTTGGGACGAGAATCCGATCACAGGGGTGACTGCGAACTCCCGTCCCATTGCGGCCTTGAAGAAAACCTTTACGGAAGCAAGGCGACAAACAGGTTGCCGGTCCACAAGCGATCACAATGTTATAGTGAAGAAGGAACAGTAGGTACCCAGCTGTCCTGTCAAGTGCAGGACAGATACAGTACAAAGAAATGTCCGCAAGACGGCAGCAAAGAAGAGACACACGCAGGCAATACTAATCAATCGATACAAGCCAGGTAACCACACAACATGAAGCTACAACCCGTCACAGCAACTGTAAGAGGCAACCCTAACGAGGTAAACAGGAAACCCACACCTGGCAACTAGGCAACGGCAACCAGTTAATCATTAACCAGCTAACTAGCATTCGGCAACAGGTTAACTGGTAACTGGCCACGGGGGCTAACTAGTAAGTGGCAACCAGCGGACCAGCGCATCAACTGGTAATCGGTAATCTGTTGTCTGGTAACCAGTTTAACTAGTAACCGATCGCCGATAACCGGTCACCGTTCATCAGGGACTCGTGAACAGTTATCGGTTGCCGATTGCCGCTAATCGATGGCCGGTCGTCGTTGACCGCTTACCGGTAGTCGGTGATCGGTTACCCGTGATCTGTGATCGGTGACCATTGACCAGGTTAACGGTGGTCGGTTATTGGTCTCCATTAAACTGGTGTCCAGTGACCTGGTAAACTTACCTCGGTAAACCCAAATCGGAAAACAACGACCTAACACCACAGTGCTGAACCGGTAGCAGGGGAATCCAGCAGTAAATGAGCCAGTAACTAGTAACTTGCAAACCTCCTCACCAATAGCTGCTGACCAGGGAAAGAGGACCTGCGTACCAGTAACCAGAAAGAGGGTTCCGGAGCGGTTACCTGAGCATCAATACCAAGTTTGCAGGCGACCACTGCCAGGATCCACGTAGACATGGACTTACCAGCAATGAAAAAAGTTGTCCACATGATGGCAACACAGAGTAACGCAGTGCGCAGTACTTGGCAGCAGCCCTCATGAACACTGAAGAGCTCCCCTGAACCGTACAGCAGGCAGCCGTGCAGGAGTGGCTCATTGGAATAAGTAGCCGCCTGCTAACACGGGAGCCCGGGGTTCGAGTACCAGGCCTGCCTTAAATGCCCCTTTTGCCTCAGGTCAAACAGAAGGAAAAGAATGAAAGGATTGCTGCGGCTGGCATATGTCCCCACCTTTTATCCCCACAGAAGTCATCCAAAACCAGGCACAGCGGTTCACTGCATACTGACAGTGGCAGGCAACATACACAGCACCGAGGGGAAAACTGCAGGCAAGGCAACTTGTAGGCAGAGAAGCGGACAAAAGGACTCTGTAACATCGTGGCACGAGCCAGGGAATAGACACTTCAGACCCCCAATCCCAACGAGTGCGACACCACATCGATGTGACGGGGAAAATTGATCACCATCGGCAGTCTTACGGTGCCACAGTAAATGGTAACAGACACGTGACAAGTTGAGAACCGTAACCTAGGAAGCAGAAACGGGACAACGGGAGACCCTGGCACTGTCAGGTGAACGAGAAACCAGCAGGAGGTATCCCTGAAGCGGTCCGGAGGGAACGGGGTGAACGGCGGCACGAACCCGAAACGGACACCGGCACCCATTAGCGGACAGTCAGGTTGATGTGACGCAGCGGCCTCACGATGCACATTCACTAAGCTGACAACCCTAACCTGCAGACATCATCACTGGGAACAGAATACCCGGTAAGTAATTACAGCGTCAGTTGCAACCGCTGGAAGGGGTGCAGGGCCTCCTAATATACCGGCACGCTGACCACCTCATGGTAACCTGTGAGCCGAAACCCTAGGACCTGGTATGTAACAAGGGATAAGCTGGTATCCATGAGCGGTATGTCAGGAACAGCAGCAGATCAGCAGGTAACAAGTAACACATGAGATTATAACTGAAAACAAGCAGTCTTTGACCCAGTACCTGCAGACGTAATGACAAAGAAATGGCAACCTGCTGATGTGTTACACATACCTAGGTTCCATGTTCTGGTAAACTGTGATCTGAGACAACCTGGCAAGGAGACAGCGCACTGGGTACCTGTAGAGTGACCAAAGTCATGGAAACTGGGAATGACCACCTCAGAACAACAGTACCCGCGACAGGATGACCGTGTACTGATAAGCAGGCAAGCGGGACCGTGAGAGGAAGCGATCGGCATCGCACTTGAAGTGCAGAAGCACCCGGAGGCAGCAACCGGGAGCGACGGAACCCCAACCCGTAACACTCCAGTTATACGAGGAGCCTAAATGATGCCAGTCTCCTGACAGCCTTAGCGAAGCTGTCATTCTACAGGATGCCCACAGCAGGAAAGCGGTCCGTCAGAAATGCAGCCCGAACCTTATCATAGGCTGAGCTTGGGCATGTAACAGAGGTACTTGCAGCTCATCCCAGCCTACAGGAACCACCGGGAACAGACCGGTTTCCCACGCAAAACCGGGCCTGTGTTTCCACAGTTGCACAACAGCTCGCGTTCTTCCTAAGGACCGCCTCACCCTGGAGTGAGAACAGCAGGCATGGATCGCACAACCGTAAAACACTGTCTTGCGGTCCATTCTGATGCGCTCACGGGGAACGGAAGGTGGCAACGGGAGTTTCCTTCTTCAGTCGTGCACATGTGACAGTCTGTCCCGTGACATGCAAGTAGAAATCATAGAATGCAAGGTTCGGCACAGTGAATCATAACTGTCTTGGCGGCAGTACATGTACGGAACCGTGAAAACCGTGTTCAGGCTAGATCACAGAGCACTGTCCCCTCTGGAAACTGACCAGCCTCCTGCACTACTCTCCAAAACGTTCTTACAGTCCCTCAGCATTTCTTCACACTAGCAACAGTGCCGTGGACCCTGCTGGCCCGAGCTCCTTTACCAAGGCAACTTGCATTGTAATGAGGCGACATTCAGAGAAGAGCAGATGGCATGGGGCCACGCACCTACAGGTGTATGGTTTTGTCAGCATTCGGAAACGTCAAGGGTTCCCGGTGGAATTCCCAGGAAGTGGACATTCAAAGCGGACCGCTCCCAAGCACAGTGTATGGCAGAACAGACGGCAACCACGTGAGATAACAGCCAACCTACGAAGAGGATCCCATCCTCAGGGGTTCAGAAAGGAAAGGTGGGCAACGGTCTTAGAGCAGGAAACCGATGGGGCAGGACCCTGCCCTCACAGGCATTGAACAAAGGTAAATTCAATCGCCTGACACAGAAGTGCAACGTTGCCAAGCACGTCGACATGGAACGCGGACAACTCTAGCTCAGCTGAACCAAGTGGAAAACAACATCCAGCAACATAGAATCCTTTCTGTCCAGAGTAGTCACAGGTGAGGAAAGGACAGGCACAGGACAAGAACGGAGCGGAAGTCCTGTGCGCAGAAACGGAAGACAAACGGTAGCGAAGGGGAGGGGACACGGGCGTCAGCCGGCATCACGGGGCTCTCCCCAGGGAAGGAAAGGCACAGGACGGCAGCAGAGCGGCGTTCCTTGCAACCCAAAAATGTCCACAAGACGGCAGCACAGAGGCGCTGTCAGAGGTGCTCGCCCTGAACAGGGTCGTGCTACAGATACTCAAGAGCATGTATTTCAGCTGTGCGCTCAGTTGATGCTGCGGTGGATGAGTGGAGTAAGTGCTTCCCTAGGAACGCTGATGACCTGAGTTTGGGTCTTGGCGAGAGCAGGGACATCTGCACTTGGCCGGGGTGGCCTTTTTTGGAGCACAGGAGAGACGGCCATTGGATGGCCGTCACCTATCACTTTTCCCAGGCTCCCCACATCTCCATGAGTCAAGGAAGAGAAGCCATCGGGACCCAGAGCTGACAGATACACACAGCAATCCCATTCAAAGTGGAGCCAATCCGGTGGTAATAATGCGAGAGAGAGCCACAGGTTGCCAGAATGCCGGGACACAATGACAAGAAGGAACAGTGTCTCCTTCCCATAGAGAGGCAAGGCGCAGGCAATAGAGTGCCCTTGAACCAGAACTATATCGAGCACCCATAGCCAAGGACAGTGGGAGAGCCGAAAGTGCTCCTGGCTGCAACCACAGGGGACACCTACCACATCACCTCCATGAACTGAAGTAGCAGAGACCACAGTGCTCTGAAGGCAGATCCGGACATGGAAGCTGCTGTAAGGGGTATCTCTTTGGAGAACCACACACCAACCACACTGAAGCGCCAGCAGCAGAAACAGACAGGGGCTGGCCCTCATTCCCAGGGCTGGCAGAAGAAGGCAAGCAATCCCCAACAGGAAGCTCCAGGAGAAACACATCCCACTGCAGCTCAGTGGAGTAACTGCCATGACACAGGCCAGAGGGTCAGCGGTAAAGTCCCTGTGGTGGGCCAACATTCTGGACCACCGTCGTATTCCATCTTCATGGGCCGACATCCTTGCAGTCACACGGTGGATCTAACAACAGTGGCGGCTCTAGAATCTTCCCCCAGAAGATTCATGACATGCACAGGAAGACAACACAAGGCACAGTCTGTTCTTGCACTAACAGAGCGCTGTCAAGGAAGGGAAGGCAAAGTCCACGGCAGGAACACGTTAGCCTGGAGAGCACACGTGCACGGATCACCGAATAGGCCTCCTTTCATCATCATAGGACAGAGGAACACACGTGGAAGGGTGCCACAGTGTTTGTTCCCGCAACAAGGACAGACACAAACGGTCAGGAAGTACAGCAGTGCCAAGGGGAGATGGAACACACACGGGGCAGTCATGCTCAGCGACAGCAGACAGAAAGCAGAGCACGGGGACCCTGAAACCGGGAGTACTGGGACCTCGATTGCCCAGATAAGAAAGCTGCACACACCACCAACCCTCCGTGAACAATGCCAGCAATGAAAGAGAACAAGGAAATCAGACCCAGCACGTTCACCACAAGCACCGGAGACGGTGCGGGGAAGGGCAGAGCAGGCGGTCCTCTTCCCCAGGACCTCTCCAACGCAGTTGCCGGGAACGAAAGCAACAGACACCGCGTCTCATCACAGAGTCACCGAAAGGAAAACAGGGCACAGCAAGCAGTTCTGCCTATTCACCTGCAAAGGCCTGCAGTTCATGGACGTGTCCACAAGACGGCAGCACCGAGACAGCCCAGCGATTCAGTCCAGGTGAAAGCACGCTCCATGCAGCACGGTCAAGTATCTGTGGAAGCAAGCGAAGCAGCTCAGGTGAGAATGGGCAAATGGATTGAGCGCCTGCCTTGCATACAGAAGGGCAGGGGTTCGAATCACAGCGTCGCTGATCGCAACATTTTTACACAGACATCATTTTCTGGGTTGCGAAAGAGGAAACCCATCAGCAGAAACCCAGCGGCAGAGGAAACAGCTCTCAGCCCCACACCGGGGCTCCGCAGGTGCTCAGTAGGGCGCCGCCGAGGGGGTGCGGGCCGAGCGGGAGCCCAGTATCCGAACGGGAAAGGACCGACGAGGCTCAGAGGGGAGCATCCTGGGAGGCTTGTGGCGGACACTTTCTCGGGACGGCAGGGGGCCTCCCGGGTGCCCAGGCACAATCACCACCCACCTCAGCTCGTGTCCCTCTCCCCGCTGCTGCCTAGGCACCCGATGGCAGACCCGCTTCCCCGGGTTCTGACCTTAGTCACGGGAGGAAAGGCTGCGCCCTCTCTACACACTCGCCTCGGGAAGCCACAAGTGCTTTCCGACAAGGGCAATGTCGCTCACCGCTGCCGCGCTCCTTCGCCCCCTCTCGGTGCCTCCTGACCCCCACTGGACAGATAACATCCGCCCGCCGCCACGTTCTGAAAGTTCTGTGACGACCACCGGAACCCCTCCACCCGCCGTCTCTTCACACCTTTGCGCCACCAACTGTCTGGCTGACACCCGAGGAGCCCTACACCGGCCACACCCCCACCACCCACACACACACAGAGGAGTTGGGGCCGGGGGCGGGGGGCGAGTCACAGCCCTGCTCCCGCTGGGCCGCGGAAATAACACAAAAGGGGCGGCTATGGGTGGGAAAGGTGACTGGAATGTCAGAAGACCTAGGGAACAGGGAGTGGGGTGGTTTCTGCCATCGGGATTGCAGGGACTCCGCCTTGACGAGCACCGCGAGGGACAGGAGACCCCGGGGGTAGTGGCAGTACCGCTGCTGCCATGGGGGGGCTCTGCCCCAGGGATGGTGGAAAGGTGCTGAGGGCCATGATGGCTTCCAGAAGGGTGCTCCTGTGCCCACAGCAAGGGGGGGGGCACTCCCTCACCCATAGGATAGGACACACCTACAGCCAGGCAGGGGTGGGGACACACAGACACGCAGAGACACACATACACCCACCGTTCACAGGACAGGATACACATTACCCAAAAAGCACACAGGACCCTATGAAGCTCACTGTTCCCATGGAAAGGGAAAACTTCCTTTGCACCACAGGAAAAGCCATGAGAAGAAAGCACCTCATTCAATCAGGAAGATGAGTGAAAGGGAAAAAACTCATCTTTGGAGAAGCATCACAGAAGCCAAGGACCGCACTTGGGTAAAGGTGCAGGTGTTGGCAGACATCTCGCAACCACGCTCAGGGAGGCCGTACATTATATAGGCCGCACACCCGTGCCACTATCACGCGGCCAGGGCTGTAGGGTGGCACTGGGAGACCAAGGAAACTCGCCCTCCAAACCCCTCGGGGAATCAGGCAACGGTGGAGCCCGGCCTCCTTGGCGGCATCCACATCCCCCTCTTAACAGCTGCCAATCCCACAGGCGGCACCGCCACCGTTGTAGCATCAAGGGACTGAAATAGGAAGCTACCTCACACAAGACAGTCCGCCCTCAGATCTAAGGTAAATGGGGATGGCTCACCCCGGTTCTCCTACACACACCCCACCAGACAAGGGAAGAGCCCCGCTGTAGATGACGGTGCAGTGCCAGGAGGAGCCAGGGCAGACGGAGTGGGCCCTGGGTTGCAGGGTAGCCAAGGCCATCAGACGGGAGCAACTCCTGAGGGTGGGTGGAGGCACCTTATGGGGAATGGCGGAAGGCTCCGAGGTCCCCAAGGCACGATCCCCAGGAGCCCCCCCAGCTCATGTCCCTCCATCAGGGCACCCACTTTCTCCCCACGCAGTCATGGACAGGACCACGGGCCAGCACTTGTCCCTCCTTCCACCACCTCTGGCTCAGAGATGCCAACTTCTCCACTCAGCACGTCACTCTCCATAGGCCCCCCACGACATTCCTCTTCAGTGGCAACAAACTTTCTTAGTTGGGGAAGGTACAGAAAAAGGCACAGGCGATCCCCTCAACCCCCACTCTGCGGCCACCACCCACATCAGCGGCCCAAGGAACCAGGGCCGGGCCCCCTCCGGGGTGTCCTTGCCTCTCCCGAGCACCCTCCACACATACAACACAGATGCGGTCAAACCCCTGCCATGCCAGGATGAGTCAAAGGCACGTTCCTGGCACCATCCACACACCCACGACCCCCTCACCCTCTCAGGACCACAGGGCAATAAAGGGACCACATGCAAGGTAGAGAAAGGCATCTTGAAGAGTGTGCAAAGGGTGATCCAACCGCAAGTGGCCCTCAGCTCCCAAAATAGGCCATCCTCCAGAACCCTCAGAGACAAACCACAATGGCAGTTCCACATACAGCCAGCCATTCCAGCCTCCTCAGCTCTGAGATGCTGGACACCCGGTCAAGAATCACGTGACCTCCCTTCAGGCCCCTGTTCGTATCAATGTCTCCGCAGTGTCTCTTTGAGCTCACTCTCCTCTTCCTCTGCCAACCAGGCTTCTCTGATCAAGGCCAAAACTCAAGCTGCCTCCAGGGAATAACCCAAGACTGCTGGACTCAGCCCCAAACAACTAAGGGGCACACTTGGCAGATGAGAAGCTCATGGTGCAGGGGTGACAGAGGTTGGACCCCACAGACCCATCACAGGAGGGCAGAGAATCAATGTAACCAAACACTAGACTCAAAGGGCTCCGATAGGAAGGCAAGCGGCCCAGGCCGCTCATTCCAACTCCCCAAAAGCCCTTCAGCTAAGGGCTCTCTTTCCCCAAGGCACCGGGGGTCCCATCGCACAGAACTGAGACTGGGACACCTGCCTGCCTGAAGCCAGCAGCACTGCAGAGCAGATGCACTTCCAAGGAACCCAAGGATGGCAACAAATGGGGGAGGGTGACCATCCATCTGTCTACAAGTGCCACCCTCACACCGCTGCCCCAACCATAGTCCTCCTTTCAGGATGAGCTTGAAAGGACACACAGGGCCTCTGTTGCAGCTGCCCTACTCCACACGACTGACTGCAACTCACAAGCAGCAGCCAGAAGATCCATGCAGGGACCGGGAGTCCTAAGGCACTCAGAAGGTATCCAGATGTCCACTCCCCAGACGATGAACAGCTGTGCCGCTGGACCGGTTCCCACAACCCTTCAGAGGGTGCTTTTCCAGTCCTCAGATCTTAGAGCTGGAGCCACGCCCTAGTAAAAGACAGAGATCTAATTACACAGCTGGCCCCCCAAGACCCCACCCAGTCACAATGGGGGGGGTGCTCCCCGGCACACAGCCAGCCCCAGAAAATACAGCACTTAGTTTCCCAATGGGCACATACCTACGGCCACTCCACAGCCAACAAACTGCTTCCTAAAAGTACACAAGTGCCCGGCATCAGCCACCACACACTGCAGTGCACACCAGGGCCACACGTTTCAGGAAGAGGCAACAACCATTAAACACAGGAACTCCACATACACTGCAAATACAGAGAGAAAGAAGCACACAGGGACAGAGGGAGGGAGGAAAGGACACAGACAAAGAGACACGGGTAACAAACCCCACAGTTGTGAATGAACACCTCAACAGCACCACGACACAGACAAGGCAGCACAAGAGTGACTACAAACAACCAACACAGCATGACTCTGTCCACTGTCTGGGAAAGACAAAGCCACCGCCTCCCCTCTATCCTAGGGGGAAACGGCACCTCTCACTTCTCCACTCAAAAGCAGACCAGCTTTACCACGGTGACACAGTACTAACAAACACGGCTGTCCTAAAGAAAGTAGGAACGGCACACGTCGCATGGACATCCGCTGCACTGAAACTGACACAGAGCACACCTGACTACAGGCTCCACGAGCCACATACGTCATCGTCACAATGGTGACAGAGTAAAACCAGATTCTTTCACGTGGGCCCTTGGTGTAAAACCCAACTAGTGTTGAGGAAAACGGGTCTTTACTTTCAGTATCCCAACCTGGGGGAGACATTAGGCACTTCAGCTCACTAGCCCTCTTCTCCCACAGGACCCAGCACATCCCTTGCTCCCCAAGCCAAAAACAGGCCCAGAAGTTCCCCATCCCAGATCGGTCACCTCTCTCCTTTGGGATCTCCTGGACGATGTCCTCTCTCTCCTTATAACAATCCAGGAAAACGTGTGCTTGCCCCTATCAGAGCACCATCAAGTTCTCTGCACTCCTGATACACGCCGTGGATCTCATCGCCCCTTCTAAAATGTTGCCCCCTTTTCTTGAATCCCTGACTGCGTCCTGTAACCCAGAGTTCTGACCACTCACAGAACTTTGCGCAGGCTCTAGGCTCTTTCTGCACCGTTCCCATGCTCAAAGCTCCATCCATCGCCTGGGGGCCTTGGGAGAACCAGAGTGATTGGCAGAACTCAGAAACTAGCAACTGGCCATTGTCATGCAAAGGTACCTTAAAACGCTTCCTCAAAGCTGTTCCCTTTTCCCCATCCCCCAACCGGCAGACTCCAAGGATTTTTGGAGACCACCACTCACCTCATAGGGAACAAATGGAATAGAAAACTCGTGCCTAGGACCCTAGTTCCACCCTCCCGGGCCCTCTCCCGTCCTACTGCCTGCTCTTCCAGCTTCAACAACGAAAATGACTGCAGAAACAAAAATTCTTGAAACTCTTAAGCATCCTTCCATAATACCTGAGGAGACCATTTCAGAACATATTCACATTCCAGGGCAAAATACATGGAAAACCTCAGATAGGACCTTGGAGAAAACCCACTCACACTTCTAAGGATCCGTGACCAAGGTCCTATAATGCAGACACCTCTCCCTCTCCGTACAAATTCAACTCCCTTACCCCTACCCACCCCCAAATACGTCCCTCCTCAAAGCAAAGGACTGGCACTCATGGACTCCAAGGCTCTGGAACGCCGTGGGCAACCCGGCCGACCTACTGCAAGCTTCCCACCCTGAGCTTTGCCCACCCTACCCTTGTTGCTCCCCTTCACGAATCAAACGTTCCATGCATACTAACAGACTTCCTGATACCTCATACCTAACTTTATTCTCTAAATTGGGAAACATGCCTAAAGCCCAGAACACCCTTCATTTTTTCGGAAACAAAAAACCTGCTGTGACAAAAATGGCGACGTACACCATACCGGCCTGCAACATTCACCAGAGGACCCCGTCCCTGGATGGCCACCGGGTCCAGGGTGGGTGCTGTGTGGCAGGCTTACCTGGGTCCCAAACAAAATTTACTCTTCCTAGGACAGTTGAACCTGAGGACTCAATCGATATACACAAATCACTTCATTCCGTTTCTGGGTCCTTGAGAGGAGGCAACTGGAAATGATGTTCTGTCAGGTCATGGACACCTGAACTTTGGTGATCAAACAGACCCTGCATCTAGCATTTCCCAAAACATAGGTGAAGAGACTGAAACTTTCCAAAAGGAAATGCTCATAGACTTAGCCCAAAATGTTAACTAAGCTGCTGTGGGAGGGGGAAACCCATGAGATGTTAATATCCGACTAACACTAAACATATCAATAAGCAAACTCCCCCTTACCGAAAGGGCTAAAAAATAGCTGCCTGAAGACAGGACCTACCATGGCGATTCCTACGGGACCACCAGGAGGACCAGAAGCTACCCCCACCGCCTCCGCCACCCATCTCCCTGGCTCCTAAGAGACGTTCATTCAGTACGGAGAATTTCCTTTCCCTTGAACACCCTTACCTCTTCCTTGGCTCCCTCAATAAACCAGTGATCTGTTCCCACAGCAGTCTCTAGGTGATTTCTCACAGCAGGGCTACCCTAACAGCTTCATATTCCCCCAAAGGGCCCAAAGGATCCTCTGACCCTAGGGAACACCATCCACAACCTCACTGACCCTAGGCTTTCTTCTCAGCTACGAATGGAACCCAGACCCCCTATACCCACACTCACCAGACAAGGGCACCAAGAACTATCCCACGCCTCCCTTCATACAACAGACACTTTTTTTTAAGAGTGGAATAACCAGCAACAAAGAAGAAATGCATAGATTAACAGAAACATGAAGAAGGCCATGGTTTTTTCTGTTGTAACAAAACCCACGGGTTTCTACGATGGAAACATATCCCACAAGCTGTGCGGTTCTTACGTGCCCGATGGCCCACCACCAGAAGCATAACTCTCCATACCACACTTTAGTGACAATTAAAAATTTTCCTTCTTTCATAGTTATAGACAGTTCCATGATTTGCAAAATTTCTGCATTTATGTCTTATTTTCCCTAAAAACACCCTCAAACACAGTCTGGTCTCCCCTATGAAACCAGACTCCTCTTAAAAAAGTCACACATACAGTTTACTCTACTTTCTAGACACAGTTTAACTTGATCGGCATCTCCAAATCCTTCGACCCTGACTGGGGACTCATTCCCTATGGTGAGCTGCCCTCCAGCTTTTCGTCCAGAAACACGTGCAGTTCCCAGCCTTCTTGGGAACTGCACAGAATTCTCCCTTTCCTTTAAATCCGCATGGTGTTCTCACCTCCAAGCCACATGATGTTCTGTCCCTAAAACCTCTGCCACTTACTAAATCCCTGACTGCACCTTGGACGCAGTGGACATGATAACCCGTTATGACCATTCACAGAACCTTCAACACACTGTGAATGCTCTTCCACACCGTTCCTGGTTCCTGACCCCCTCCCATTGCCTTGGACTTGGAAAAACCAAAGTGATTTGCACAACAAGGACACTAGCCCATATCCAAACACGTGGGAAGACACCTTCCTAGGAGTCTCCTTTCCCCATCTCACAACCCACAGTCTCTGCGGATTTTTGGACCCCCCCCCATTCTGTGACACTGCCACTGCCAAATGGCCACAGTCATGCCTGGCAGAACGATGACATGTCCTCTGCTTCCTGAACTACTTCACTAAGCTTCAAACTCTCCTGCTTCCCAACAGTCTAAAACCAGGCTTGGGTAGGCTGTGCGGGTGTCACAGACCTTCCATCGTCACTTTCCACAGTCTGACATAATTGCTCAACACCTGTTCCTTGGCTGACAAGGCTCACAAGGTTCTAAATCTCTAACACCTCCCACTGGGCTCCCATACTTTGCAAAGAGTCCTTCCGATATCTCTGCGATTCACCTTTTTCTTACCACAGAAAATACATTCTCAGCCGCTCAGGATTCATGATGACTTTAAAGCCCCTGCCCATGCTTCTCAAGGAAGGAAATTCTACAAGAGTCTATAACAGCCTACTGAAAGTTCTCTTCCACCTTCAGGTATTACTTCACCGCTCAGTGAGGCAGTTGTATATTCACAGATCTGCAGCCCTTCCCACAGCCAAAAAAGCCAAACCTACGTACATAATGAAGAGATGCAGCTGGCTGCTTCTGTCCCTAATAGCATCTAAAGCCGCCCACCTCCCCTGTCCCCCTCCTTCTCTGTGTTTCATGCTGGATACTCCACAGTGGCAATCACACAGGATGACCTAACTTCCCTCAAGGTGAAAATTAACTCACGTTGCTCCGGTGATAGGTCTGCCACCGATTCTCCTTTCACTTTTCTCCTTCTGGTTGGCTGGGCTGTCCAATTACATTTTCCCACTTCCAGGACCTTGGTGACAACGACCTCCCCTCCTTTCATCTCCGATATCCTGGGTCCTCAGAAGCTATCAGAGTTAAGCTGTGGAAAGCCCCTTTCCTCATTGGTCAACAGGCTAATACAGTCCATTCTGACTTACAGACCCTCTAATGACATTTGCCCTTGACTCCTAATTATTTTTCACTGCTTTGGGACTCACCGCTTTTCCTTTTTTCTTACAAAAGGCTGTCAATTCTACACTTAAAATGACAAATACCTGCCTCTACGACACAGCATAGAAAACAGGGTCACGGTAAAACTCGGCCCATTTCTCAACTACTGCCAGAACCTTCCTCTCCTCTCACTGCTTCTCTCCAGACCCTGCCCTCAGACAACAAGTACCATCGTAGAGGAGATCCTTCTAAAACAGGTTAGCCTACAATCCCAGCCCACCTCTCACCAGGAATGCTTTTACACAGATGCCTTGATGACTCCTCTTTAAGAGCATCCTCCATTTTCCTAAAATATACCCACCAAAGCTAAAGTGGAGTAAGCCAAAGACATCTAGGGGGCAGATGTTTTAAAACACTACAAACCTCTCCGGTTCAGTGCAAGAGCATCCTACCAACCGACATTCCTTGCATAACATCTCCAATCAAACTTCTACCATTCCCCCTCTCCCTCCTTCTCCTGCTCCTTCCAGGAAAGTAGCCACACAGAGAAAAACACTGACATGGATACAAATGATCCACCTTCATCTAAAACTATCCCTGCTCTCTGGAAAACAACATGGATACAACAAATCTCTGCAGCCTGACCACAGCATCATGTCACCAGACACATACACTGCTTTTCGGTGGGGAGCGACGGGACACCCCGTGAACCGCTGTCCACCCCCTCAGGTGATCCAGGGGGACACTTCCAAATACAACAAGCAACTCGCCTTCATTCTATCTCCTCTCACCACAGATATCCAATAGCTTTATGCTGAAAAACCCAAGGGACACCCTACATCCCACTAGCTGACTCCGGGAATAAGGACACGGGGATCCTCTCAGAGCCCAGAACTCTCTTATCTTTGTGTTTCTCTTTCTCCTGGACCATTCCTTCTCTCACCTTCTCTTCCCTCCCCCTCCTCCTCCCCTCCCCCTGCCTTGCCTTTTCTCTTCTTTTCTTTTCTCAATAGGACACCAGCCAAGAAACAGAGATGCCCTCCATTCCCACCCCAACCCCGCTCTATCACAGCTGGAATTCACTACTCTCAACTAGGACAACTTGGACACTCAAAAGTATCACAACAAAGAGGCTCATTTTCTTCTGCAGTACAATACAGATGGACCTCCACACAACGTAGGGGACAACGGGACATACCCTGACTGTCAGAATAGGGATGATGGCACCCTACTCCGATGCCATCAACTCTACTTGGAGGCCAGAACAATAGCCAGAGATTCTGAAAAGACACATCTCTTCTCTGCCAAAGAATAGATCCACTTGGGTAACTGGCGGTGACATTCCAATGGACACCCATTCTAATTTCCGCACCCATCTCCCAAAAGTAGGCAAGGGAGGCTGCCTCCCCTATATTCACAGGAAAATCTACTGGACCCCAGCACACCAAGCACCCAACCCCTCAGTAGACAACGATGACTTATCCTCTACCTTGCTCCACCACATACCCAAAGTGGCCAACTCAACAACCCACTCCATCGTGGAATACTGACAAGAGACAGGACTACCTCCCATCCCTATCTGCCCTCCTACCCATGAGACAGATGGCACGCATGAAAGGCCCCACTCGGGGACACACATCCTTCTCAGTAGCTCACCTGCTATGACACTGGAAGACTTGGCCAAGCCTCCCTGAGGATCCCTCCCTGCTTCCTACATGACTTGCATATCTTCACCCTTCCCTGGGATATGGCCTACAGACACCTGTTTTTTTGATCACATGCTGCTCTAAAAAGGAAAAGGCAATCATTTCTAAAACACAGGGACCTAAAACAAGCAGACCAACTTCATACTTCAGACACTGATGAGAACGTGAGCATGGCCCCTACAAACCAATGACAAGCAAATTCCTGAACCGCTCCATAGACCCATGAAAAAACACCACAGGGACTTCCAGCAAAGATGGAGGCCTAGACGGACACGCTGCATCTCCCTCCACAACCGAGAAAGAATACAACGACCTCAAAAGTAGACACAACCAAAAGCTCCACAACATCGAGCTGCACGGAAGTCCAGCAAACTAACGTGGAGAGAAGAAACACTCACCAAGTAGGAGCAGCACAGCATGGCCAGATACGGCACGGTGTGGTGGCACTGGCAACAGCAGCACGCCAGGAGAAAGTACACCCACACGTTTTTGAAAACTCAGCAGAGACACCTGGGCAGTGCTCCCAGCACCACACCAGGCCTCTCAGCACCCAGTCCCAGCACCAAACCAGCCCTCTCAGCACCCAGTCCCAGCACCTGGGAAAATCAAGCCTCATTGCTTCTGACTATACAAACCAGTGGAGGTTGAAGCAGAGGCAGAAACTGATAGTCTCAGCACAGTCTGCTTTTTTAAAAGGACCCCAAGGTCCTTGAATGTCCACAGACCCACCCACCCACCCACCCACCCACTCTGGGAACAACGGCCAGGAAAGCAGCTAGAGGAGCACCAATCCAGTGTGCAAGTGGGACGGGTGCCTATAAAAGGCACGCGGCTTGGTGAAGGGGCCTTCTCCATGCGGGATAAAGAAGCTAAGTTCTCGATGTGGCTTAGAGAAGGGGTCTCCAGGCTGCTTTAAGAGGCTCTCGCCATGCGGTTTTGAGGAGAGGAGATCCATGCGCTTTGCAGGAAGAAGGCAGTTTCCAAGGAGGCTGAGAATCCAGGCGGTTCTGCATTAAGACCTGGAGGGCACCACAGCACAGAAAGGACCTCCCTAATCAGAATTGAGTGATTGGCAGCTGCTGCCAAAACTGAACTGTGTTTGGAAAGTGGGGAAACGGTTTCTCTAACTTTTCTAAAACTAGCCTGGTTTGGTAGGGGGGAGGCAAGGATATGTGTTTATGGGTGTTTTAAAGAACATAATACTTAACAGCAGAAATCCACATATAATCTAAATCTAGATAACTGTTAAATAAACAATTCTTTTTCTTTTCACTAAATTCTGGTATTCAGAGTTATCATTTTGGTGGCGGGCAATCGGGCCCCTGACTAAAGAGCCCGTGGGTTTGTTTTCAATTGGAGCAGCCCAGGGGTTCTGTCACATTGCCTCCACGGTCACTGAGAGGCTCATCCTGCTCAGATGAGTCTCAGGACCTGAGCACCCCCACCCTTCTTGCTCCTTGACAGCGGGTCTCAGACATGGTTGCAAATCACTGGGGATTCCATAGAAACGCTGATTTTGGAATCAGGGCTGAGTGGGTCCCGGTTTCTCATTTCTGATGGGGACACTGCTGGTTCCCTGCCTACTTTGCAGCGTGGTGGAGAGCAGAGGGAAGAGAAGTGTGGGGGGAAAGAGGGGTTGAACAAGATGGCGGGCCTGCTGGAAGCGGCAGTGTGCGGGAACAAGATGGCGGAAGTGCCCCGGAAGTGCGGCAGAAGGTCAAACTTCCCGGAAGCGGCTTCTAAGTCCTCCGGGGGCGGGGACGAGGTGCCGGAACCCTATCGGAGGATGTGTAAGACCTTCGGGAGCCGGACAGAGGACCCCGAAGTCCCACGGGGGCAGGGAGGAGGACGCGGCAGTTCTTCAGGGGTGGGGACAGGGTGGCGGAAGACTCCCGGAAGCGGGGCGAGACCGAACACCCGGAAGACCTTCGGGGTGAGACCAAGATGGCGGCGCAGGCTGCGTAGACCTTCGAGGGTTGGGCCTCGGCTGCGTGAGACCTCCTAGGGCGGGAACAAGATGGCGGGTCCGCCGCAAGCGGAAGTCGCCCGGAAGTCCTCTGGGGTGGGACCGGGAGGACGGAAGTGTCCCGGAAGTGCGGCGGAAGGTCAGACTTCCCGGAGGCGGCTCCTAAGTTCTCCAGAGGCGGGGCCAAGGTGCCGACAGCCTGTCGGAAGCGGGGCGGAGGGTGTGTAAGACCTTCGGGAGCAGGATAGAGGGCCCCGAAGTCCCACGGGGACAGGGAAGAGGACGGGGTACAGAATACAGAATGACATGCACACCTACCACACCCACTAACTGAGATATGGCGAGGCCAAACTGGATTTTTATCTTGTCATTCGTGGGTGTTCCACAGGACGAACCCATCTTTCGTCGCATCGAAATAAATCCTTAAACAAGCTATCTTCATGTTTTGCAATAAAGAACGGTTCAGCTTATCCTGTCTAACAAATTTTTAAAAGTTAGCGTACTGGCTTCTCTCCTACAAATAACTTTTAAAAGTTCGTCATCATTAGTGAACCAAACTATTAGTTAGGCTATTATTAATAGTACTTTAAAGATGAAATATTAATACAATTCTTTGTGATCAATAAGGAACACGCCAGTTCAGATATGTTTTTAAATTAAATCAGAGGACTCTCATGGAAATAGGCAGAGTTCCCTAAGAAGCACTTGGTACTCAGTACAGACTTATTTAACTTCCGAGTAACAGAAGCCTGTAAATGACCAGTTAGGGGGTTGCTTGACACAAAATTTCAAACCTAGAAAACATGTATGGAAGTAAAATAAACGTATCAACGGTAGATGTAAAATAAACGTGCTTTAATTTACATGTTTTTAGAAAAGATTTTATTGATGTATTTTTAGAGGGGAAGTGGGGAGAAGCAGAGGGGGAGAAACATCAGTGTGTGGTCACTTCTCATGCACCCACACTGACTGGGGACCTGGCCTGCAACCCAGGCCTGTGCCCTGACTGGGAATCGAACCAGCAACCCTTTAGTTCACTCAATCCACGGAGCCACACCAGCCAGACATACATGATTTTAATATACAAAGATATACGAAGTACATAGTAGGTGCTCACTTTGTTGAATGCATACACGAATGAATACACGAGTCCATACCATCTGACAATTCCCTTTTCTTTCCAATATTCAGAGTTTCATCGTCGGTCGCGAAACAACTTTCACCTAGTTGCAGAAATTTGCTATTAAGGACGATGAGGCATTAACCTGCGCTTCTTAAAATTGGAGACCTAGTCTTACTCAGATTTGAGTATGAAGAGAGGGGATAACAGCACGCTGGTTAAGAACACAGGATTTTCAGGTGGACGGCTTGGGTTCCTTCCAGCCTCTAACACCTGCTGTCTGACCTGAAAGCAAGTTACCTCCTTCTCTGCATATCAGTTTTGCCTTCTGTAAAACTGACCACGGTGAGGACGAAATAAAACTGTGCATGGAAGTGCCAGCACGGGGTCATTCTGATTATTCCACAAATGACTACTAGAGTAATGGTAACTGATAGACCTCCAAAGACACAAATACACAGAAATATTGCAACAAAAGCAGTCACTGCCTGCAGAGCTACTGATTCTGCCTGAAACCTCCCGGAGGGCCACTAAAGGTCGTTTCCCTACAGATCACCCGAGGAACGGAACCTTGCAAAATACGAGGGAAGAGCTTGTCTGTGGAACTGGGCACTCTCTGCACAGTACAATGACAGTTCAATAAGAAGCTTTCCCAGAGTCTACACCCTTTAAAGCTAATAATGATAATTAGAAGAGCAACCTACTAATAGCACACAGATGACATATTTCAAAAAAAAAAAAAGTGAAGGGGTTCAAGCAGTGACGCACACTAAAAACAGTATAAGAACAAAAATAAGAAGGTATTGGACCAATAGTTAAAAATACAAACAACACGGGAGAAAAACTGGGACAACTGTAAAAGAACAACAATTTAAAACAAGACCAAAAAATTGCCAATAACAGGAGACAAAGTAAACTGGATACATAAAAGGTATAAATAAGAAACATGACATTAACACTCTGAGAGACTTAAGTTTTGGCTGTACAAATTCAATTTTAACTTTGAATATCATTTCTCTAGTACTGTCTCAAATTTGGGGAGTTAGAAGAATGATTTACCTAAAAAGTTTGGTGATTAAGGAAGGACAAAGGACTGCAAAGCTGAAAACCTTATTTTGAATACTTGGCACCACCACTCGTTTAGCTGTGAACCTGCACATGCCACAATATCCTAACCTACATCAATATGGATATCTATTGGCACAATGTCAATAATTGTTAAAAGTGTATGGCAAGAACTCTTCAAGTCATTATATTTGAATGTTTTATGTATGTTTAAATTTTTTAATTCTAGAAAATTAATAAGAAAGAATAACTTCTGCTTTGCTGCCTCACTGTTGTGCAGAAAAAATTAAATAAGCTATATTATCTCACTAAGTCAGGTAGTATCTAGGTAGTTTGCCATTCTTTTTTTTTTTTTACCCCCGCTACGACTACTCACACTTAGTGTGGTGGGACAGACGTGCGCTCTGCACAGTCTCCTGCTGGCCTTACTCCTCGCTTTCGGGGTTCCTACAGCCACCCCGAAAGAGCACTGGGCCTGATGATGGGGTACATACGAAGCGTTTCTGGAAATCTGTTAGCTCTTCTGAAGCTCCATCCAGGAAGGCTAAGTCTATTAAAGATAGAAGCCTGTTAACCCTAGGCTCATTAACGCTAAACCTATCAACCCTGAGCCTAGCCATCTAGCCCTATCCGTACAGTGGACTCGGTGAGCTTCCCTTAGCTGTAATTCCCAGAGTTCTCCACAGGAGGGCAGCACTGAGACAGACGGGGAGCCACAGCCGGCAAGCACACTGACAGGTTGATGGAAGAGTTCCTCTGGAGCGCACAGGAGCAGGTGAAGCGCGTTGAGTTCAGTGGACTTAAGTGGCTTCTTGGCAATCCCAGAGCCTGGTGTCTGAATCGAGAGATGATGATTTGCACTTTCTAAAAAAGTCTGAGCACCATCAGATTAAGTAAATGTTGAGTTTACTATTGTAATTTGATACCGTAAACCTCTCCATAGAATTGCGGAGGACGTGTAAGACCTTCGGGAGCAGGACAGAGGACCCCGAAGTCCCGGGGGGGGGGCAGGGAAGGGGACGCGGCAGTTCTTCGGGGGCGGGGACAGGGTGGCGGAAGACTCCCGGAAGCGAGGCGAGGCCGAACACCCGGAAGACCTTCGGGGTGGGACCAAGATGGCGGGGCAGGCTGCGTGGACCTTCTGGGGTTGGGCCTCAGCTGCGTCAGACCTTCTAGGGCGGGAACAAGATGGCGGGTCCGCGGGAAGCGGAAGTCTCCCGGAAGTCCTCTGGGGTGGGACCGGGAGGGCGGATGTGTCCCGGAAGTGCGGCGGAAGGTCGGACTTCCCGGAAGCGGCTCCTAAGTCCTCCAGGGGCGGGGGCGAGGTGCCGGAACTCTATCGGAGGATGTGTAAGACCTTCGGGAGCAGGATAGAGAACCCCGAAGTCCCAGGGCGGGGGTGGGGCAGGGAAGGGGACGAGGCAGTTCTCCGGGGGCGGGGACAGGGTGGCAGAAGACTCCCGGAAGCGGGGCGAGGCCGAACACCCGGAAGACCTTCAGGGTGGGACCAAGATGGCGGGGCAGGCTGCGTGGACCTTCTGGGGTTGGGCCTCAGCTGCGTCAGACCTTCTAGGGCGGGAACAAGATGGCGGGTCCGCGGGAAGCGGAGGTCGCCCGGAAGTCCTCTGGGGTGGGACCAGGACCGCGGAAGTGCGGCAGAAGGTCAGACTTCCCGGAAGCGGCTCCTAAGTCCTCCAGGGGCGGGGGCGAGGTGCCGGAACGCTATCGGAGGATGTGTAAGGCCTTCGGGAGCAGGATAGAGGACCCCGAAGTGCCAGTGCGGGGCAGGGAAGGGGACGCGGTAGTTCTAGTTCTTCGGGGACGGGGACAGGGTGGCGGAAGATACCCGGAAGCGGCGCGAGGCCGGACACCCGGAAGACCTTCGGGGTGAGACCAAGATGGCGGGGCAGGCTGCGTAGACCTTTGGGGGTTGGGCCTCGGCTGCGTGAGACCTCCTGGGGCGGGAACAAGATGGCGGGTCGGCCGCAAGCGGAAGTCGCCCGGAAGTCCTCTGGGGTGGGACCGGGAGGGCGGAAGTGTCCCGGAAGTGCGGCGGAAGGTCAGACTTCCCGGAGGCGGCTCCTAAGTCCTCCAGGGGCGGGGCCGAGGTGCCGGCAGCATGTCGGAAGCGGGGCGCAGGGTATGTAAGACCTTCGGGAGCAGGATAGAGGGTCCCGAAGTCCCACGGGGACAGGGAAGAGGACGGGGTAGTTCTTCGGGGGCGGGAGACACAGAGTGCAGAGAGAAGAGCATTCCAGAGAGGGTGAGGGACAGACAGAGGGCGGTCCAGAGGGGGGGCGGGGGTCCAGGACAGAGCATCAGCAACAAGGCAGTGGCGAGTTGCAGGTCAGAATGAAGAAAGTGGACTTCATTCTCAGGACGAGGGAAAGCAGGGGCTGATTCGGGTTTATATATAAGATACTATCTGTGTGTGTGTGTGTGTGTGTGTGTGTGTGTGTGTGTGTGTGTAGCGGAGTGGGAGGGTGTCCTCTTAAAGCAAAAGAATACGGCAGTACAAATACAAAATTGGGTATCAAACTGAAAATCAGAATGAGAAACTTCACCAAATTACCGCGGTGGTTCGATGAGCCGACATACCCGTAAGGCACCCCCCCGCCCCCCCCCGGCGTTTCCGGCATCACGGGACCTGAATCCCCAGATGGTAACTGCACACACCTTAAGGATGAAGTTTGCTTCTGACTTGGCCCATGTCAAGCCCTGTTCCTCTCCCACTGTCCAGGAACTTCCAACGATGGTGACAACTTCTGTTCCTGTGCCTTCCTGTCACTATACTGGGTATGCAGGCTCATCGGGTGGGTGAGGAACACGTCCCGAGAGCCATTTCGACCCTGAGGTGAGTAACAATAACCTCACTACGCATGGAAGTATCTGCGGACAAGTATGTTCCGCTGCAGAAACAGACGGTAGCGCTTATTAACCGCAGGTAGAAGACCTTACTTTTGCAGACTTTACAAAAAGCATGAGCACGGAACACATTGTGAGGGTCCCTTCCCAGGCCTCGGAAGCGAGGGGTCCTGAAGCTTAAGCTTCGCTCACTTCGCAGCAGATCTTTGAAAGTCTCGCATGGGGAACCGACGGAAGGGTTCAATGTGCTCTGAGGAGAGCTGGAGGGGACAAGTGTGGGAGGCCGGCACTGCGGCGGTGGCCCTGGAGCCTTCCTGGGCTGAGACCAGGGCCCCCCACCCCCCACCCACCGCCCCGCCTCAGCCAAGACCGACTGCTCTCGTCTGCGGCCCCTTTTCCTCTGTGGCCATAATCTCTCCTGCACAGGACCTGCCACGTGCCCGCCGTGGGCCTGCCGCGGCGTCCGCAGCTGTCATCCCCCCGCCCGTCTGGTCTGGGTCGGCTCAGCCCACGGTCGTTCTTAAACCAAGCGCTGGAGACGGAGAGAGGGCACACCCGGCTACCCCGAGGGATGTGCCACCTGGGTCAGAGGAACAGACAAACGCATTGTAAGAACCATAGGTAAGGGGAAAGGTAAACTCGAGTTCTCTCTCTGGAGTAGAAGGGGAGAGGGAAATGGGGTCTGAGGGATCCAGAGGTGCTCAGAAGCACTGATGACCGATTACTGTAGCGGGTGCAGGGCTTGCACTGTAAACGGGCCTTTCACGTGTTTTCGGAGCGGTTTGCGTGAACGCGTGTGTGTATACATGTGCACGCACACACTTCCGGTCCTAGGAAGAGCCATCGATGTCGATGACTGGCAACAGGTACAAGAATGTGATTCCCACAGAGGCCGAGGGCCACGGGTTCTCCAAGACGGTATGGACACAGCAAGGGAGGCCTTCAGGGCACAAGTCCCATCTTTCCCTGCTGATGACACTCGCACCCACCAACTTTAGCCTCTTGTGTCCCGGCACCTCCAGGGCTGCCCCAGGACACTGAAGCATGAAGGATCACAGACCCACTAACCCCGGTGAACAACAGTGACTGCTACAGACAATTCTCCTTCACCGTTTCCATTCTTACCGAGTTTTATTCCCAGAAAAGGGGGGAGGGGGGTAGAAAGGCCCATGAAGAGCAGTCACCGCTCAACTTACAGAAAGGCGAGGCCCCGATCAGAGGCTACCATCCCTCTTTCCCACCGTCCGGGTTCAAAAGCCAACACGTGCTCACTGTGGAAGAGGGCGGCTGAAATGGGGCTCAAAAGATTTATAAGACCCCCAATTCTGTCTTCCACGTATCCTTTTCTTTTTGTTCTTTTTCTTTCTTCTCACGCTCAGCCTTAGCTTCTTCTTCCTCGTGTCTTCTGATCAGCTGTTCCACTTCCTTCTGTCCGAGGACTCCGATGACCGTCTTTCCATTCTCTCTGGTCGGCGTGGCCATTTCCACTGGGGGCAAACACACACACGCACGGCTGCGTTATAGCAATCACAGGTGCTAAAGTTGTTGCAGCTACCTTAAAATACCGTTTACATTCATCGCCGTTGCAAAATCACGTTAGGTACCTATCGCTAGGTTTTACAGCAACACAGAAATACTCACGGCGCCGTTATTGCCAATGCGTGCGGCCTTCCATCCCCCGTAATTTCCGCTTGGGTCGCTCCGATAGAGCTGAAAGCCGTAACGCTTATCCCAGCCAATGGACAGCAGCGAGACGCCAAAGGCACGTTTTTCCCTTTAACCAAGAAAAGAGGACCGTCAAGCACATCAGCCGCCCAAAGGCAGTATCGCTACAGTCACTCGAGCTCCCCGAACGTAGCTGAAGCACCTTTCTTGTGAAGCTGAGCATTCGTAAGTGGCTCTGTTCTGGCCACCACAGACTAAGGCCCACCAAAACGTCCACTTGCTTCCGGGAGATGGGCACAGCCAGGAGACGGAGTTAAGACCCGGAGGACCGCTACTCCGTGCTGAGTTTAATTATTAGGTAAGAAAAGCAATCGGTTTCCAGATTTAAAAAGGCTATTTCTGCCTCTCGATGGTCTATTAATAAAACATATGATAATACATATCGCGGAAACCACGAAGCGCAAATGTACAAAAAGTTTTTCACTTACTTTTCAATTTCTTTTTACCATCTCATAAAAAAATTATTACCTAGAAAATGTTTCCCCTTTCTGGAATAAATATGCCCCAGATTTCCTACCTCCAAACTGCGCGTATGCTTGTTTGATATCACAGAGCGCTGTCACCAACTGCTCACGAGGAATTGGCTCCCGATACTGTAATAAATAAATACCTAGGATGAAAACACTGGCATAGTCATCATTTTTTCCTAAGACACAAAAATCTAAGCAAAACATATTCTGGACATAAACCTGCGCCATGGGGGGACATTGACAGTCACCTGTCATTTGAAAGGGGAGCAGGGGAATGTCAACATCCTAACAATCTTATGACCATAGCATTTTATAAGTTCGGGTTAGAAAAAAGAAGCAATTTTCAATTAATAAATCTGCGATGACTCTCATCTTGGCAAAAACGAGTTCTCCTTAGAGATATCAAGCAAACTGACTTATAGATCGTCAGTCACACTCTCTCTGACCATACCTTTGGGCAATGAGCCTCAGTTCGTTGGTCAGAACGTTAGCGTCAGAAGTTACGCCGGCCACGGTGCAAGCCATGCCCCTGGAGGAAGAAAAAAAAAAATGTATTCATGTGTCTGTAAGCAGAGCAGGTGTCTGAGAGGGCCTTTAAGAAGTATTTGCAAAGCCCCAAGTTCCATGATAAGTTTACCATGCTCGCGTCAATGCTCTGGTTTTCTTCTGAACAGACAGAAACTACAGAAGGTTTATCTTTGCAGGACAAACCTGACGTCGTTTATAACATGAAAGATACACAGCGCCCCCTCCAGTTCTTCGATAGGCGTATTCAGCGCCACGACGCCGAACAGGGCGAGAGAAGGAGCACTAGGAAGCTAAAGCAAGTCCCGAGAGGGTCCAGAAGCAAGACAGAGGTTTTGCCAGAGGGGAAGAAAAACTACCCCACTCCTGGGTCATCGGTATTCTCACCTCCAAAGGCCTGGCTGGCCGGGGCGGAGGGAGGGGGCTCAGGGGCTAGGCTCCCAGGAAAGGCGCCTTTCCTTTCTTTGCTGCCGCTCCCCGAGGGCTGCGCTGGCTCCCCTAGAGCTGGCACCCTCTGTCACCTGCTGTCACTACACCTCCGCAAGCCTGCCGGCTGCCGAGCGGCCCGTGGCCCGGCGGTGACTCTGGAGGGATGACGCTTCCTTGGACACGCATCCAAAGGCCCTAGAACCGGCACCCGCCTCGTCCCCCACTCAGGGGGGAAGTCTCTTGACAGGCAAACCCAGTGCCCCGCCAGCTAGGAGTCCCGCACGCCCAATGACGCAAAACTGACGGGGCTCATCTAAACTGTTCCCAGACCTCCAGGGGTAAGATTCAGGACACTTCCACACAATTCCCGAGTAGCCGTTCTGAACACTCGGGGAGCCTGCCACGTGTCAGACCCTGCGCCAGTGTATTTCACTCGTTTCACTCTAGTTCATTAAACGGCCACCACCACTCGAGGCGGCACCGAAGCCCAGAGAAGGAAAGCAACGGGCGCGAGGCCACACAGACTTAACCCAGATCTGCACACCTACCACGCCTGTACTCCGAACAGTATAGAATAGTTTCTCCACCTAGGGCTTAGCCCTGCACGTCAAAAGGATAACGCATCGTCCGAAGCCTCAAGGAAGTTTCAAATAAGAATCAAAAATGTCCACCAGTAAAGGCACAATAACAAGCGTTCGCTTCAAGTTTACTGCGGCACACGGGCCAGGCCTCCCGAAATACGTGAGGTCCTACGTATGTGAGCACGTGAGGTATCGAAACCCTCTCCCCCCTGTGAGCTCACTTACTCATCATCGAGCTTATAAATTTTTTCAGGGACAACAACTTCATCAAGCAGCTTGTGGATGTTGCGTCGCTCTGCTGCAAGCCAAACACCGTCGTTCGCTAAAGTTCCCGGACAGGTGCCCGCACGTCCGATGGCCTCCATGGCGTATTCAACCTGGTACAAGCGACCTGCAAAACACAAGCAGTGAGAAACCGAGACTCCCTTCTGGGTGCTTGCACCACTGGGCCAAGAGAGTCAGCGGGAACCCTGACAGGCTCTACCCTCGAGTCCCTCTCTCGTTCTCTCGTGCTGCGCGCGATCGACCTGGTGACCATAATGACATCAAAACACAAGAGAGCATGAACTATACAAAAAGTGTCTTGACTTCCGCCCCCCCACCCCCACCCCCCCAAAAGTCAAGCACTTAAAAATACTTTTGAGACAGATTCTACAATTCCTACTTTGCCTCCTGGAGAAAATATAGTGGTCCTGGAGTCATAGCTTCGAGACCGCAAAGGAAAATATATACCCATGACTCCCGTCCACTGAAAGTAACTCCTGCATAAAACACATCCTGGCACCCAGAGTCCAGTGTGTAGCAGGGAACCGATCATTTCTTCCCACCCCCATTTTCTCACGCAGGTCTGTAAGCTGAGTACCAGACCCTTTGTCAGGCGATAGCTTACGGACGTGTGCGGAACTTACCGTGTGTTCTGAACTTTACGGCTCCTGTCAAAAGAAAGTAAGATCCTTACTAAAACGAAAGTTACAACTGAAAAAGCATTTCCACGGCTTAAAACCGTTCCGTCCACCCCCTTCTTTGGCCGAGGTGAGGGACGCAAACACGATTTGACACAGGTGGAGACCGAGGCACCGGGGCTGGACGGGAAAATCGAAAAAGCCCTTTTTTGGAAAAAAACCAACGCAGAAAAGGAGCCCAAATGAGACACGGTAGAGGCAGAAAGAGGGATGAGACCCTGCAGGTCCAAGAGGAAGAACTGGGGAAGGAGAAAGAACGGGGCGTCCAGGCGGAGCAGGAAGCTTCAGCAGAAAACACTGAGTCAGACGCCTCACGGGCAAGAGACAAACGGCCGAAGCTCAAAAAAAAAAAAAAAAAAAAAAAGAATCGCAGCCGCTCGAAAGCTAAGGCAGTATCCTGACCACGGAGTCCAGGAGGACGGACATGTGAAGAGGGGCAGAGGCTTCTCCCGGGAGGGCCGGGGTCCTGCATGCGGAAGGAGGCGGGGGGTTGGGGGTGGGGGCGTGGGGCGACCTCGGCCCCCAGAGCACATTTCCCAAATAGCGGAACACCAGACTAAGGCCGCAGGACCGGCGCGCCCAGACGAGATTTCTTAAAGGTGGGCCGGGGCCTCGGGGCCTGCCTGGCACTTTGGGAGGCAGTGACCTGCGACCAGGCTGCCGGAGAGTCCTCATCCCCATGCTCCACGCCGGCCGGCGCAGCCGGTACCCCCGCGGCGCCCGAAGGCAGGTACTAACCGGAGAAGAAAAACTGGAATCGAGGGCTACACGAAGGGCCTCACGCCACAGGAAGAACCCACTGTCGCCCCGCCGAGTGTCCGCTGCCCATGTGGCCCACGCGCGTGTGCAGAACGATCTCGCGGGGTGGGGGGGGTGGGGAGAACGGGCCGAAGATACGGAAGTCCTCCGGGGACGGGGCCGAGGACAAGGAAGCCCTTCGGGGGCGGAGACAAGGTGGCGGAAGACTCCCGGAAGCGGGGCGAGGCTGAACACCGGGAAGCCCTTTGGGGTGGGACCAAGGTGGCGGAAGCGTGGTGGAAGTGCGGCGGAAGGTCAGACCTCCCCGGAGGCGGCTTCTAAGCCCTCCAGGGGCGGGGACCAGGTGCCGGCAGCCTATCGGAAGCGGGGCGGAGGCGGTGCAAGACCTCCCTCCACATCTTTCCAAACAGTACATTTCACTTACAGCGAGTTTACGCGGCGACACATTCAGCAGGCTATTTATATCGCCCTGCTTTTCTCCCCGCCAGGCCGGTCATATATCATGCTAAGTCCATCAACATTTCTTCTGAGAAGGAGCCAAGTCCATTTTTATTTCCTCTGGGAGATGCTGGGACTAGGTTCATTTGCATGCAGTTCCTTTGCGTACGTCAAAAGTCCGGGTGGGCGTTCCAGCCGCCGCCAGGTTCTGATGCCAAAATCTTTGTCAAAGCCAAAATCTCCGAGTGGCCAGCCTGCCACTGCCTCTCTGACCTCATCTCCTGCACTCCTCCCCAGGGGTCACTCGCCTCTAGCCACACGGGCCTCCTCGCTGCTCCGCAAACACACCGGCACACGCCAGCCTCGGGGCCTTTGCACTCGCGACAGTTCCCCGGCCTGACACACCCTCCCTGGGGTAGTCCCACGGCAGGCCGCTTCTCAGGGACACCTTTCCAGACCATCCTATTCAGACCCCGACACGCCCTGTCCTCCTTCCCAGTGTATTCCTCTCCAAGCTTACCGACACCCAAGGAGCTGAGGCACAGACTTGAATCTCTGTGAAGCTGCTACGTAGAAAAAAATACCGAGGCCACAGCTAGAACGGCAGCTTCGTAAAGCTTGGACGTACACTCTGCGTCCCTAGAGTGCCGCCGCCGGGCGTCCCTATAGTCGCAGAGAGGACAGAAGAATAAATAGCTTAGCGGACGGCCCCCCGAGCGATTTGACCTACAGAGGAGGATGGCATTGAATACAGAATGACATGCACACCTACCACACCCACTAACTGAGATATGGCGAGGCCAAACTGGATTTTTATCTTGTCATTCGTGGGTGTTCCACAGGACGGACCCATCTTTCGTCGCCTCGAAATAAATCCTTGAACAAGCTATCTTCATGTTTTGCAATAAAGAACGGTTCGGCTAATCCTGTCTAACAAATTTTTAAAAGTTAGCGTACTGGCTTCTCTCCTACAAATAACTTTTAAAAGTTCGTCATCATTAGTGAACCAAACTATTAGTTAGACTATTATTAATAGTACTTTTAAGATGAAATATTAATACAATTCTTTGTGATCAATAAGGAGCACTCCAGTTCAGGTATGTTTTTAAGTTAAATCAGAGGACTCTCATGGAAATAGGCAGAGTTCCCTAAGAAGCACTCGGTACTTAGTACAGACTTATTTAACTTCCGAGTAACAGAAGCCTTTAAATGACCAGTTAGGGGGTTGCTTGACACAAAATTTCAAACCTAGAAAACATGTATGGAAGTAAAATAAACGTATCAACGGTAGATGTAAAATAAACGTGCTTTAATTTACATGTTTTTAGAAAAGATTTTATTGATGTATTTTTAGAGGGGAAGTGGGGAGAAATAGAGGGGGAGAAACATCAGTGTGTGGTTACTTCTCATGCACCCACACTGACTGGGGACCTGGCCTGCAACCCAGGCCTGTGCCCTGACTGGGAATCGAACCAGCAACCCTTTAGTTCACTCAATCCATGGAGCCACACCAGCCAGACATACATGATTTTAATATACAAAGATATACGAAGTACATAGTAGGTGCTCACTTTGTTGAATGCATACACGAATGAATACACGAGTCCATACCATCTGACAATTCCCTTTTCTTTCCAATATTCGGAGTTTCATCGTCGGTCGCGAAACAACTTTCACCTAGTTGCAGAAATTTGCTATTAAGGATGATGAGGCATTAGCCTGCGCTTCTTAAAATTGGAGACCTAGTCTTACTCAGATTTGAGTATGAAGAGAGGGGATAACAGCACGCTGGTTAAGAACACAGGATTTTCAGGTGGACGGCTTGGGTTCCTTCCAGCCTCTAACACCTGCTGTCTGACCTGAAAGCAAGTTACCTCCTTCTCTGCATATCAGTTTTGCCTTCTGTAAAACTGACCACGGTGAGGACGAAATAAAACTGTGCATGGAAGTGCCAGCACGGGGTCATTCTGATTATTCCACAAATGACTACTAGAGTAATGGTAACTGATAGACCTCCAAAGACACAAATACACAGAAATATTGCAACAAAAGCAGTCACTGCCTGCAGAGCTACTGATTCTGCCTGAAACCCCAACCCCAACCCCAACCCCAACCCTAACCCTAGCCCTAACCCTAACCCTAACACTCTAACCCTAACACTCTAACCCTAACACTCTAACCCTAACCCTAGCCCTAGCCCTAGCCCTAGCCCTAACCCTAACCCTAACCCTAAACCCTAACCCTAACCCATGGAGGGTCCCCTCCCCGCTCTGCCCTGACCCTCCATGGAGGGTCCCCTCCCCCTTCTGCCCTGACCTTCCATGGAGGGTCCCCTCCCCCTTCTGCCCTGACCCTCCATGGAGGGTCCCCTCCCCCTTCTGCCCTGACCCTCTATGGAGGGTCCCCTCCCCGCTCTGCCCTCACCCTCTATGGAGGGTCCCCTCCCCCTTCTGCCCTGACCCTCCATGGAGGGTCCCCTCCCCCTTCTGCCCTGACCCTCCATGGAGGGTCCCCTCCCCGCTCTGCCCTGACCTTCCATGGAGGGTCCCGTCCCCGCTCAGCCTTGACCCTCTATGGAGGGTCCCCTCCCTGCTCTGTCCTGACCCTCTATGGAGGGTCCCCTCCCCCTTCTGCCCTGACCCTCCATGGAGGGTCCCCTCCCCCTTCTGCCCTGACCCTCCATGGAGGGTCCCCTCCCCGCTCTGCCCTACTCCCTCTATGGAGGGTCCCCTCCCCGCTCTGCCCTGTTCCCTCTATGGAGGGTCCCCTCCCCGCTCTGCCCTGTTCCCTCTATGGAGGGTCCCCTCCCCGCTCTGCCCTGACCTTCCATGGAGGGTCCCCGCCCCCTTCTGCCCTACCCCCTCCATGGAGGGTCCCCTCCCCGCTCTGCCCTGACCCTCCATGGAGGGTCCCCTCCCCCTTCTGCCCTGACCCTCCATGGAGGGTCCCCTCCCCGCTCTGCCCTGACCCTCCATGGAGGGTCCCCTCCCCGCTCTGCCCTGACCCTCCATGGAGGGTCCCCTCCCCCTTCTGCCCTGACCTTCCATGGAGGGTCCCCTCCCCCTTCTGCCCTGACCCTCCATGGAGGGTCCCCTCCCCCTTCTGCCCTGACCTTCCATGGAGGGTCCCCTCCCCCTTCTGCCCTTCCCCCTCCATGGAGGGTCCCCTCCCCCCTCTGCCCTGACCCTCCATGGAGGGTCCCCTCCCCGCTCTGCCCTGACCCTCCATGGAGGGTCCCCTCCCCGCTCTGCCCTGACCCTCCATGGAGGGTCCCCTCCCCGTTCTGCCCTATTCCCTTCATGGAGGGGCCCTAGGTTTCCCCTTTCCTGCTTCCCAGTGTCTCCTGTCCCCCCTCTTCCCATGACTCCGCCTGCTTGTCCCCTGTCCCCTCTGCTCTGAACTGCTCCATCTGGGTCTTCTGTGCCCCATGCCAAGGTTCCTCTGCGGAGGGTCCCCCTCCCCGCTGTCCCGTCTGTTCTTCCGCAGAGGGTCTCCTGCCCCCCTTGCCCCGTCCCGTCACTCACTGGCCTCTTCGGGGCGTGCGTCCCGGCCCCGCCTTCACGTCTCCCGCCTCCGGGCCGCGTGCCCGCGTCTCTGTACCTGAAGCACATGTCTCTCCCTCTTCATAGGTCTGAATCCTACCTGTGCTCTCGGGCCCCGTGTCAGATGTGATTTCCAATGTCAAATCACAGCGGGATCTTTAAAAACTATACATCACATCATGCCATTCTCGTGCCCACCCGAGGGCCCTGTGTCTGCCCACTGGCCCTGCCCTGCCCCCCAGCCAGCCCGGCGGTCTGTGCCCTGGGGGAACTTGCTGTCCTTTGGAGGTGGCTTCCCCCCCGTCCTCCGTGGGGCCAGTTGTGTCCCAACAGCCAAGTCTGTGTTTCATTAGGACAAGATCTTGGGGAGCCCTTCCCTGCCCCTGCTGGGGAGTGCCTGCGGAGGTCCCAACCCGGCGCTGTGAGCACGGGTCACAGATCTAAGACTCTTAAGACGGGTCATAGAGGTATCATGGCAACCATTGCAGGTGAGCCGGGGGTGGGCGTGGGGCGGGGGGGGCAAAGGTCAGCCGTTGAGGCTGAATGGAGGGACCGGGAGCTGAGATTTTGGGTGGCCCCTGGAAGCCAGGAGTGGCTTTGGCAGGGACCTGGGAGGGAACTCTCCCGTCAGTGTGCCTCCGGGGCGGAGCGCACCCGATGAGCCCGCCTCGGCTCTCTGACCCGTCACGGCACCTGCGATCCGGCGCACGCTCTGTGGTGTGGCTGCTGTGTCTGAGGCCCTGTGTTGGGGCCGCAGTAGAAAACCAGTGTGGTCCCCCTCACTGCCTAGTCACGTCGCCTGAGCCTGTTGTTTTCATGGCTCTCGGCATCTCCCGAAACACAATGGTGCTGTCGTTTGCCCCTCTGTCCGCCAGCCGCTCTCAGCCCCTGAAAGGTGGGCTGTGCGGACCCCGCCCCCGAGACCCCCAGGCCCAGCCAGGGCCACAGAGGAGCGGAGGAGAGCACACGCTTCTGATATCATGACATTTCATTTGGTTGTTAAAACTGATTCATCCGCACAGGCTTCCCCAAACCGCTTTACAGTATCTCCAATCAATGAACGCCCCAAGGGAAACCACCCTTTGACTCTTCCGTCCCACCCACGTGTCAGTATCCGGTGGAGTCGCGCAGGGGCCGCTCTGTGAGCGGCCTCATGGAGGGAGAGGGTCCTGACCGCAGATGGGTTCCCACCGGGACGGGCTTCCTGTGCCCCGTGCCCTTGTGCCAGCCCTGTGGCCTCTGGTGGCCAGTTGACCCTGCTTGCTTGCTGTCGCTTCTGGCGGGGCCCGGGGACCTCCACCTCCAGGCCGTGATGGCCCTGGTGGTCTCAGCTCCTCGCGTTTGAGTTTTTGCTCATTTCTTTCTTGGGGACCAGGAATTGTGGTCTTTGGAAGTGGAGGCAGCTCAGATGCTATGTGCTGCCAGCGGGCAGGGCTCAGGTAGTGTGGGGTGCTCCTCCTGAATACCCCACTTCCTGTCCCTCTGCCAGCCACCCCCTCGATAGCAGCTGCCCTCTGGTTCTGTTCGGGGTCCCCAGAAACAGTTCCAGGGACACAGGGTCATCAGTTCACCGTGGGACAGCCTGTGCCCTCCAGCCACAGGGGTTGCTGAGTTGAGGTTGCCTTCCTCAGCTGTCGTCCCGGTGGAGAAGCCTGAGCTGGGGTGTGAGGGCCTCCGAGCTGGCTGAACTCAGGGCGCTGTGGCTGGGCTGAGGTGCAGAGTCTGTGGGCACGCGGGGCAGCTCCGCCTGGGGGGCCCTGGGCCCTCACCCAGGGCAGGCCAGGGGCTGGAGGGGCCGCTCCCAGGCTGGACAAGTAGGGTTGCCAGAGACAGCAAGTGAAACACAAAACATTGCCTGAGACACGTGAAAAACCGAGAGAGTACTTGTTGTTTTTCTGAAATTCAAATGTAGTCGTGCACCCTATTGGCAGGGCCTCTGAGTCCAGGGTACCAGGAAGCCAGCCTCAGAGTCTGTAGCCTGGGGGGCCCTCGGAAAGTTAGGTGCCCCTGCCGGCCTCGGCACAGGACAGGCAGCTCCTGTGTAAGTCAGGCCCCAGGTGCCCATAAAGCAGCTTCAGGACACCTTCGGGGATCCAGACCTCCAAGCCCAGGAGGGTCCTCCTGGCCACAGCCACCAGGGGGCAGCAGCGTCCAGGACTTGAGGTTCCTCTGTGGGGTGGGGGCCCTGACCCAGTTATTGGGTCACGTGGTCAATCAACAAACACCGACGGAGGCCATGGGGACAGGAGCACTGTGGGGACAAGAGTGTGGCCTGACTCAGGGAGATCCAGTGCCTGCCGCGTCAGGGTACCCAGGGCTTCGAGGAAGGGGCTCCGGTAGCCTTGTTCCCACACCAGGCTGCTCCCCCAAATCCTCCCTGAGCCTCCCCAGGGAAGCCCACCCCAAGCCCAGGGCGCAGCTGGTGGGGCTCCGAAGCCTGTCTCTCTGCTGCCCCCTGCTGTCAGGTGTGGGGAATGCCCACCCTGTCACCTGCTGAGGTGCCCTCAGAGCCCTGCAGCCCCAGGCTCTGCTCACAGCTGCTCCGCCCTGGCTGCACAGCAGGTGAGCATTGCAGGAAGCAGAGGGCGCTGCCCTCTCCCACCCCCAGCCCCTGAGCTGGCCCTGCAGCCAGGGTCCAGGTTTCTGTTTCCACCCACCAGTCCCACCTCTGCACGGGTCCCTCTGAGCTCTTCGCACGCTGGGGCCACCCGGTAGGGGTGCCTGGTCCCAGTCCGGCTCTGGCCCCACATCTGGAGGATCCAGGGGCCACCCCCAGTGCTTGCTCTGAGCCAGAGAGCCGGGCAGACCCTGGCCCATGGGGGGGGGGAGACAAAGAGTGCGCCATTCCTCAGGAAAACGAACCATCGAACAGACAGAAACAAGAACCGCCACGTGCTCCGGCGGCCCCACCGACGGGGGTTTGCTCAGAGAGCTCAGGGAGGGTCTTGGAGAGACATGCGCACAGCAGGCCGACCTCAGAGAACAAGAGAAATCTCCAAGAAACACTCTAACTCTCTACGTAAAGGATCTCAAAAAAAGAACAACAAACAAGCCCAGAGGAGTAGAGGAAAGGAAATCATCAGGATCAGGCCAGAAACAGGTAGATGGTCTTTAAAAAAAAAAAAAAAGAAAGAAAGAAAAGTACAATACAAAGCACCTGCAACCGAAAGGTGGCCCTTTGAAAAAACAAACAAAAGTGACAAACCTTTCTCCAGGCTCATCCAGAGAAGAAGGGAGCCCTGGCCAGAGAGCCCATCGGTGAGAGCGGCGTCCCAGTCCTCCAAGGGCGCGGGTTCCACCTCGGGTCAGGGCACGGACAAGAGGCGGCCTGTGAGTGTGTAAGAGAGTGCAACAGTAAATTGATGTTTCCCCCTCTCCCCCCCCCCCTCCTTCTCTATCTAAAAGGCAATGAAATAATAAATAAAGAGACAGGATCCCCTCATCATTAAAATCAAAAACGAGAGGAGCAGTAACAACGAACCCCACGGAAGCGCTAGGGACGGTAAGAACACGTCGCCAACGACCACACGCCGACACGCTGGACGGTCTGGACGCCACGGACACGTTCCTAGACACGCGCCGCCTTCCAGACTCCACCAGGAAGAAGCAGAAAACCTGAAGAGACCGATCACGACGAATGAAATTGAAGCGGTCATCAAAAACTCCCAAGAAACAAAAGTCCCGAACCGGATGGCTCACAGGTGAATTTTACCAAACATTCAAAGAAGAACTAACACTCATCTTTCTCGAACTCGTCCAAAAAATCAAGAGACAAGAAGTCTCCCAAGCTCCTCTCACAAGTCTGGAATCATCCTCCTTCCCAAACCACATAAAGACACTAGAAAGGAAGACGATTAGAGGCAATAGCCCTGAGGAACGTAGATGCTACAATCCTCAGCAAAATTTTAGCAAACCAGACCCAGCAATACCTTGAAGAGATTATCAACAACGAAAAAAAAAAAAAAAAAAAAAAAAAATCATGCACCATAATGAGACAGCGGGGCGTTATTATCTCACTATCCCAGGGATGCAAGGTCGGTACAGGAGCTGCAAACCAACAAACGCGATGCGCCACAGAAACAGCATCAAGTGTGAAATCACATGATCCCATCGACAGGTGAAGGAAAAGCGTTTAATAAAACACAGCGCCCGGTGAGGAGAACACGTCTCAGCAAAGGGCTACGAAAGGGAACACACCTCAGCATGAAGGCCACACGTGACCAGCTCACAACCAGTAACACACTCGGTGGTGACAACCCGAAGCGTCTCCCTGCAGAGCGGGAACAGGACGGGGGTGTCCGCTCTCACCGCTCCCATCCGACACGGCACCGGCCGTCCTGGCCGCAGCGACCGGGCGAGGAGAAGAGACCAAAGGCACCCGCATTGGGCGGGAGGAGGTGACGCGGTGGCTATTCGCAGATTCTGTGCACAGAGAGCCGCGACACGTCTCCCAACACTGCCGGGGCTGACGGACGCATCCAGTACAGGAGCCGGACACGAACCAAAGGGCCGGACGGAAATCGGTCGCATCTCTAGGCACCAACGACGAACTACCAGAAAGGGAAACCGAGAGAACGACCCCACTGACAACTGCGTCAAAAGACAACAGCAAACCCAGGAAGAAACCTCACCAAGGACGCAGAAGGCCTCGTCGGCGCCAAGGCCGGGTCCCGGCGGCTCCGGGCACCGAGCCCGTGAGCGGCGCTGCTCCGGGGCTCGCCGTCCTCCGACGGGAGCGGCACCACCTGCACGTCACAGCCACACGGACGGTACTTACGCTCGGTCTAAGGTGAGAGACGGTTCATGACTTCTCTCTGTGTACTGGGCGGAACGGTGCTCAAAACTGTGGTCATAACGCCTCATCTCCATACGCGCCCTCCTTCCAGAGACGCTCCGGTTCCTCTCTCCACTGGGCGGCGAGAAGGATGACGAAGGCCAGAGAGTGAAACCAACAAGCCGCGTCAGGCGGGGGCGAGACGAACCTGAGAGACAGAACGTGACTCGTCCAAAGTCCAACACTTACTCAGCCGTCAAGCCAGAGGGAGTCTCACTTCCCATCCGAGGCTTCATGGGTGAGGGTGACAACGCCAGGCCGTGACGGCGGGCTTTCAGTGTCCGAACCCAGTGAAATCTCCCTGCTCCTCGTGTCCCACGATGCGGGCCAGGGAGCCCCCGCGGCTCATCCTCTCTCTCTCCACACAGTGACTCGGGGACCCGGGGCTTCTCGGCTCTGCGGCTGCACCGAGGGCCCCGGAGGCCGGCTGCCCCTCCACGCTCAGCTGGCGAGGCCCACGGACCAGCGGCACGCAGGACCCACGGACCGGCAGTGGGAGGAGGGCCCGGGAGGGCCGCTCCCTCCGGTCCCGCCTCTGGCCGGACCTGGACCGCAGGGCGGGAGGGCTGGGAGACGCAGGACAGCGCGACCCCCGTGCATTGGGCACCCGGGACGGCCGCCCGCCTCCCTGTCCCCAGCATGTGCAGCCGACTCTGCCCACCGTCTCCAAGAGGAGTGACCGGGGAGAGGACTGAAAGAACGGGACGTCACGCCAACCAACGCAGCCCCTCCGAGGCCCGTGAGTAAAGACGACACTGTCCACTCGTTTCCAGAGACGATCGGCTCGCTGTCCAGACTCAGTTTCTCCCCCCCCCCCCCCGCCCCTTTATTTCTTCTTGACGACAGAGAACGCGTCATTCTGGAGCCAACGTCCAGCGGCCAGCCGTCCCCGCATTGATGACAACCACGATCTTGAGACAGAACAGAGAAGCCAGTGCCTGTGGATTTTGGAAGGAAGCAGTAGCCAGCCAACTGCGGACAGAATTCATAACTGGATGACTGACCAGCACGGCGGTGACCCGACGGGTTTCCTGCCTGGATGTCAGCTCTGTGCTGAACGCGGTGAGCCTCGGCACAGCTCCACGGGCAGGACGGGATGGAAGCAGAGAGGACGGGATGGAAGCAGGTGCCGGTCGGAGCCAGCGTCGGGGCTGCCAGGGACCCTTCCCTCGGCTCCTCTCCTGGCCCTGCTCCCGCCCTGAAGCTACACCCAGAGCCAGGGTCAGCTCCTGAAATGCCCAGGCAAAGCTGGAAAATTGACCCCTGTGTTCCACCAGCTGTGGAAATCCTGCTTATTCTTTCTCTTTTTCCTCCCGCCAGTTTGCCCTGAAAACCACCCAGTTCCGTGAAGCTTCCACACGGCGCACGTAGGGAGAGGAGTCTCACTGAGGTGTCCTGAGGGAAACCAGAGCACCATCCGAAGGACCAGAGAACTGGTGGGGAGTCCAGGAGAAGACGCCCGGAGGGGGAGCTGGGCCCGCACGGAGCTCACCGCGGGGGCCACCACGGGCTCTCCGCCACGCTGGCGCCGAGGTCACCCCCACAGACACCGAGACAGACCTGCGCCACTGTCATCACAGACTTAACCGGCTGTCTCCCGACCTCTGCCGCCCGGTCATGGGAAGACAGACCATGGAATCCCGTTGAGTAAGGGAGTCGGGGCGGCACATGCATGGGTAGCATCATCCCAAGACTGGAGGGAGAAAGTCCCGGGACTGGAACGGGCACAGGGCTCCGTGGGAGGGGCCGGAGCTCCGGAGCACCAGCCTGCAGACCCGCCGCGCCCTCGATTCTATTTCCGAGAACAGGTTCATTTTTACAAATAAAACTATTTTTCTTTCGTCTTTTTAGTGGTTTCCTATGTTTCCTGTTTGACTGAATTTTTTATCTGAAGGGTACACGTAAAACCCTTGCTCTGACCCTAAAACCCTCACTGTCACCCTAAAACCCTAACCCCGACCCCCTAACTCCAACCCCGACCCCTGCCCCCTAACCCTAAGCCTGACCCTTTCACAGAGCAGGCGTGTATTTAACATTTTTTATATACGTTGTCATTTCCTTTCCCAGCAAAGTTGCACTGGTCTATGGCACTGTGCGCGTGTGATCAAAATCACATCCCTGAAAGAAACTAATTATCAGAATATTTGCTAGGCATGACAGCTGAAATGATATTTTGTTGGTTTAAATACTATTCGATTTCTAGCTACCTTTGCTGCTCCCCTGTGTACATTATCCATTTCTGTTTTTCTGTGAAATACGTCTTCACATTCCTCGACGTTTTTGCTCTTTTTCATTCTGCGTTGCTTTGTGAGAGCTCGTCAGCCATGGGCACTGGTCACCCTACTGTGTGTGCTGCAAACATTCTGTGACTTGTCCTCTGCGTTCGGGGTGTCTTTGCGTGTGGAGCAGCGTTGTGTACGCGCCCCCAGCCCGCCTTTCCTTCGCGACCTCCCTCGCTGGCTGGACACCTGCACCTGCCGGGCCGCCCCCCAGCCGCAGCCCCTGGAAGTTTCCTTGTTGACAGCCCTGTGCCTTCCATCGAATGCTCTGAGCGTCTGGGATTAACCTGAGTCTTGGTTGAAGAGCAGGATCTAACTGCAATCTGCTCCCTCCCCAAAGCTAACCATCTGAGCGGGCTGTGTGGGCTAATTCTCTCCCACAGTTCACGTGCAGGACCTCCTCCTACGCCAGGGCGGCAGCGGGGGCGGGGAGGGGCGCCTGTCCCCGCCAGGAGTCACCGCACCTAACCCACGTCCCCACTTTTCAAACTCCCGTGGAAGGTCTGCGGAGGCAAAGGCAGCCCACGCGCCACGACCTGGGGGACAGGAAAGGGCTTCTCATCCTGAAAGACTCTCTCAGGCTGTGGGAGAAAATGGCTCCTCTTGTTGAGCCAGAGCGTGGTCATAACAAAGGCCACTGGGTTGTAAACCAAGACATCTGCTCCTGGCCTGGCTCTGCCACTGATTTGCGCTGGGATTTGGGGACAGTCCCTTCACCTCCCTGGCCCTCGGCCTCTTTGTGAGAGAAATGGGGACCATACGAATGTCAAGGCCCCATTCAGCTCCCCCCGGTACGACTTTGCGATCTGCTGGGCAGCAGAGTCAGGGACACAAGGCCTGGAGCAGACCCTCGACCTTGTCCCTCGCTCCGCAGGGGCCTCCACCAGTCCTGCTCTGCCGGCTGTCTGCCCGAGGCCTTCCCCAGGGGCGCACCCCAAAGTGGAAGCTTCAGCACGTGGTTTCCAGCCCTTTGGCCCTGGGCGAGTTCCTTAACCCCTCCGTGCTCAGCTCCCTCGTGCATGAGATGGGACGATGAAAGGGACCTCCTCCTAGAGCCGACAGCGTGGAAGGCTCAGCACCACGAAGTGCCTGTCACGGCACCTGATGCGCCGTCAGTGCTGGGAAGATGGCGCTGGCCTGAAGGGTGGTTAGGAAACTGACGTGGGAGCCCTAGTTTCCGGCCCCTCGTCCTCAGAGTGCTCCCTGCAGCTCAGAAGCAGGACGCTAGACACAGGCTCTGCTTTTCAAGGGTGCGTTCGGCCTCCACACTGGGGGCACCGGAACAAGCCCCAGGGGCCTGAATTCAACCATTGGCTGCAGGGCAGCGCCGTTCTCAAAGCTGCTCATCGGGAGGCTGGCGGAGCCGGGGCCTTTCCGGGCTTCCTGGCCAGCCGGGGAGCCTGGTCTCCACTTCCTCCGCGTGTCCTGTGGCCCGCGGGTGCGTTTGTCTGAGCAGAGGGGCAGAGGCCGCTGGCCGAGACAGGCCGCGCTCCTCCTGCGCGGCAGTGACTGAAGCTGCCCAGGAGCCGGAGCTCCCTGGGCCCAGAGCACCGGGGCCTGGAGAGGCAGCTACCCCGCGTCCGAACACTCTGAGAACGGCGCTGCCCGCAGCAGCAGCCCCGGGCTGCCGGGCACCTGCGCGCATCAGGCACAAGGTGGCAGAGTCGGCCATCGCCCACAGAGAAGATAACGTGGTTGTCCTGCTGCTGGCAAGGAAAGCAGCTCTGAGGTGACACTTTGTTCTGCTCAGGCTGCTGGGACAAAGCACCTCACGCTGGGGACTCACACGCAGAGGCGGTCTCAGCCCTGGAGGCTGGCGCTTTGAGGCTCAGGCACCCGCAGGGCTGCGCCCTCTGAGGTCGAGGGATGCTCCGCTCCAGCCCCTCCCGGCTCCTGGCGGCTCCCGGCTCCCTTGGAGTTCCTTGGCTTATAGACACAGCACCCCGATCCCTGCCTTCATGTGGACCCGGAGCCCTCCCTGTGCACATGTCTGTGTCCTCATCTGCTTCTTTTGTAAGGACACCTGTCTCTGAATTAGGGGCCCTTCCCCAGTGTGACCGCATCCTAACTGACCACACCTGCAACGGCCGTTTCCAAAGGTGGGCACATCCTGAGGTCCTAGGGGTCAGGGTTTCACCTGAATGTGGGGGGACAGAAACAACTCAAGGCCTAACAGTGGGTTTCCCCGTGGGGTGGGGGTGGGGGGAGGACTGAGTCCAATGCATCTGTTTCAAAGCTCCTGGGAGACCACGGCCCGGTGTCTCCTAGGCCTCTGGCAGGGAGGCGCTTAGAGGTCCTGGCGGCCCGTCCTCAGCTGACCGGTGGTCTCCCTGTCACTCGTGCTGCCTCCCGTGGGCCGGGACACCCCTCCGAGGAGGAACTCGCTCTGCTTCCCTCCGTGGCCAGCTCCGTAACGCAGCTGGAGCCTCTCCCTGGAGCTCCGTCCCACGCACCCTGTCCCTCTGCTTTGGGTCACAGACTGAGCACCTGCCTCGCCCCAGCAGCTCCGGGTCAGCGAACACCACGCGCCGGGACGCGCTAAGCGCGGCAAGCGCACTCCACGCCTGTGTTCGCACCACATTCGTAGGAGATGCGCGATTACTGACACCCCCATCCCGCAGACGAAGGGGTGAGGCCCCGAGGGGCTCAGGGGCCAGCTCCCAGCAGCCCCGCAGGAAAGGCCGAGCCGGGTCAGCCTGGAGCGCCTGCTCCGCCCCCGAGACCAGGGAGTCGGCGGGCCCAGGCCGGCTCGGTCCCAGGGGCTGTCGCACCAGCGGGCGTGCCCCACGGCGCGGGGGCTGAGGAACACGGGACGCCCTCTGGGGGCAGAAGACCCCTCACACGGGTGCGTCTCAGCGACCCCTTCCGAAGGGGGCGGCTCGTCCGCGGCCCTGGAATTGCACTCCTCTGCAGCGCGGCGGCGGGCCGTGGAGACAGCACCCCGGGGACCTGCCACGCCCCGTCTGGGGCTCCGGCGGACTCCCGCACCCACGTTACCGGCCGCCCATCTCTAAGTCTTCTCCCGCCCACGGGTCCAAACGGACTCAGTTTTGTGGGCTCCATGCTGGAAACTGCCCGCCGAGTGTGGACCCCCCTTACCTGCCGTGTGAGGCTCGTGCGGGTCTGTGAGTCCCAGGCCGGGCTGGCGGGTGTCAACGGCCCTGCAGGGCGACAGGTGCTCGGCGCACGCGCGCCGGCGGCGCGGGCGGACCCCGCGGCCTCCTGTCCCTGCGGTCCGCTCCGTGACCTGGATGCGTGACCCAGGCGCCGGGCCCTCGGAGCAGCGAGGGGAGCAGGGCGGGGTCCGCGGCGCGGGCCTCCGGTGACTGTGCTGCCCACGGGCTCCCTTCCGCGTCGTGTAGCGCAGCAGGCGCAGCGGCGCTTGCCGCAGGGCATCGTGGGCCGCGCTCGGCTTCCTGTGCCCGCGCCGGAAGGGGCGGGGCCGGGGGCCGGGTGGACGCACGTGCGCGGACGCGACGCTGCGCCTGCGTGCCTCCAGCGCTTCCGTGTTCCGCCCCCCGCCCCCTCCGCGCGGGGGCAGTAGTGAGCCTGGGGGCGGAAGGCAGGAAACGCTCGCCGCGACACGGGGAAACTAGGGACTGCTGCGCCTGCCCCCGCGGGGTTTCGTTGTGTGGCATCTGTCACCCCACCGTCCCGATGGGGCGCAGGAAAGGGGGGACACGGGATCCCCCTGTTCTGCTCCCCTCCCCTGACCTCCCGGCGCCCTCCGCCCTCCGCCGCGTCGCCGGGGTCCTGCGCCTCGTGCCCTGCGCGCCCTGCAAGCCCAGAGACCCTCGGGCCCCAGGCTGCGTGGGCGCCCCCGTGTCCCGCCCACCTGCGCGGAGGGACGGCCCCGTGCCTGGCTCGCAGGTGACTCCTGAGCGCGCTTCTCACTTGGCTCCGCGGCCGACGCGGTTGGACAAAATATAAAGGGGGGGGGGCAGCTGAGAGGCCCGGCGACAGCAGCAAACCCGTCGGTACCAGCTCCGCGGCCGTCCTGCGACACTGTTTTTAAACTCAGGTAGGAACTCCTTCAGAGTCCCTCCAGAGATGCTCTGTTTGCTCCCGTGGGAGGCAAGTCATTGGGAAGGGTTAGTTTTAACGAGCAGAGAGGAGAGAACACTGAGCCGGGGTACGAGGCTAAACCGTGTTTTATCCAGAAAAACAAGCGGGATCTGTTTGCAGTGCACAGCCAAGGGACACAAAACCACCTTTCCAGGGACACGCATGGCGACGCGCAGGGCGTCTGAGCTCCGGAGCGGGGCTGGCCCGGGGCGCGGGGCGGCGGGGACCCTCGCGTGGCTCAATCACACGGAGCCCAGCCGGCCGGGACCTCCGAGCCCCGCCCCCCTCCAGGGACCGAGGTCCGAGGGGCGACTGCGTTCACCGAGAACTTCGCGTGCGCCGGGTCTTTCCCGTGGACTGACTCAGACGCCTCGGGCAGCTGCGCGCGGAGCGTCGGTGCCCCAGCGGCCTGGCACCTGCGCCCCGCCCGGCTCCACGCAGCCGCGCGCGTCACCCGCAGGCCCCCGGCTCGGGCAGAGGCCGCCTGCGCTCGGCAGGGCAGCAGGGCCGCGCGGTGAGCGGAGCCGGGCGCGGGAAGGAGGCGGCACAGCGGCGCACGTGGGAGGGCCTCCCGGCCAGCCTCCGGACTGTCCCGGTCCCAGGCTGGGGGACGGTTCGGAGGGGCCCAGGGGAGCACCAGGCTCCATGGAGCAAAGGTGGCCTGAGGGCCTCCTTCTCTGTCCAGGTTTCCAGATCTTGGGTGTGGCCTGGGCACGGCCAGCGCCTCTAGTGTCCCCCCCCCCGCCCCCACCGTGGGGAGCTGCCCACAGGACTGTGTGCGGCCTCCACGCCGCCTTTCACGACAGCAGTGGAATCCGTTCCCACGCACAGGGACACAGCGCGGTGGTTGCTGGGGGAGGGGGTATAAGGGCACTAACGGTAATGGAGAAAAAATAAGGTAAAGATTAAACTTTTAAAAATCCATTCCCTTCCTCTCTCCACCCGAGACTTCACTGTGGCGCTGCGTGCTGGCCAGGGAGACGGCAGTCGTATGGTTCGCTGTCCTTTGTTAGAAGGTAAACTGAGCTCGTACTCTATCCCACTATCTTCTCTTCGGGAGTAACAGACTCTTCCCGGTTTGGCTCTCATCGCCTTTCCCTCCGCAGGCACTTCGGCCAGCGCGTCGCCTCCTCTCCGCGTGTGTGCTCAGTACCAGCTCTTCTTCTTGTGTTCACAGCATGTTCACCTCTCACTCACTGAAGTAGCATCTTTCTTTTGACCATCTTCTCAGTTTATTGTCCATTTGTATTCTACCACCAGATTTCCCACTTTGGAAATGACCCTATTATTAAATGTCTTTACTTCTTCACAACACATCCTCTAATTAACTCGGTGTAAGCCATTGTCTGTACTTGTCACTCAATGAAAACCGCACCGTGGCAGGATCTCCACAGGCCGCTTGTCCTCATCTCCCTGTAGTGGTCATTATAGCTCAGTGGTTCTGCACCTTCCTAACGCCGCGACCCTTTAACACACTTCCTCATGTTGTGGTGACCCCCAGCCATAACTAAAGCACAGTGATTAATCACAAAAACAATATATAATTATATGCGCGTTTCCCGATGGTCTTAGGCGACCCCTGTGAAAGGGTCGTTTGACCCCCAAAGGGGTCGTGACCCACAGGCTGAGAACCTCTGTTATAGCTGATCATCTCCTCTCCTTGAAGTTCTCTGCTTCCTGGATGCCACACCAACTAAATTTGCCTCATTAGTCCCCAGAATTAGGCTGCTCTTCTGTTACAGGCACCTCCCTGCCCGACACCAGTGCACACACAGTAGGCAGGATTGGTCTTGATTTAACTTTCTATCGTTAAACACACACACACATACGCACCCTTTCTTGCCCTGACCGGTGTGGCTCAGTTGATTCAATGTCACCCAGCAAAACAAAAGGTCACTGGTTTGATTCCCAGTCAGGGCACATGCCTGGGTTGAAGGTTCAATCCCCTGTCATGGTACAGGTGAGAGGCAACCAGATTGATGTTTCTCTTGTACAGCAATGTTTCTTTCCCTCTCTTTCTCCCTGTCTTTCCCTCTCTCTAAAAATAAACAAAAAATATTTTAAAAAATAAATAAAAATAAAAATAATCTCTCTTGTCCTGACTGTGTTACTCAGTTGGTTAGAGCATCGTCCCCATATGCCAAGGTTGCAGATTTGATCTCTGGTCAGGGCACATACAAGAAACAACCAATAAATGTATAAACATTTATGTTTCTCTCTCTTAAAAAATCAATAAAAAAATTAAAAATACAACAACCCTTCTTTTGGCTTCTTGGTCCGTCTTCTAAGGCCGTGGTTTCAGATGTCACTTCTGTTCAACCAGCCTCTGTATTGTATCACCTGCTCATATACTTTCATTAAAGTTTATGTCCACAGGGACATCTGGTTCTTAACCTAAAGAACGAAAACCTAAGATGTCCCAATTGAGTTAATTCTCTTCTCTTTAAGTGTTAGTTAGTGGCTTGGAAAGTCACAGGAAAAGCTGCGTTTGTGGAAGTTTTAGTCAATTTCTCTTTTTTTCTTTCATAATGGTCATCTGACTGTATCATCCCCATGGTTTTTGGTTTGCTTTTCTGCGTATTTAAAGAGACAGTTGGTTAATGTTCCTTTGTATTCAGTGTTTTTCACTGAGCCATTCCACAGGACCAGTCTTTGGCCTATTGTAGACCCTCTTGCTTCAAAACCCAGCCGTAGATCAGAGATGCCAGGGAGCACTGTCACTAATACTCCAGTCAAGGCACAGGCCACGATGAGCACAGTGAACGTGCCCAAGACCTGCACGGGCCAGTCAGCTATCAGGGCTGAGTAACTTTTTGTTATCTTGAGGGGTCTGGATGCCATGATGCACACCGAATGGCAGCAAAGTAGTGTTTTTCCTGGTTACCTTCACTATTTTATTTCTGATATCCACACTAGGTGGCAACAGAAAAGTGCTTTTCTTTATGACCTGCACTCAGGATTCATTCCCAAGGCGAACAATATTAAGCAGCAAAGAAGACCGTTTTTTTTTGGTGGCAAAGTCATTTGATATTAATGAAATTCACACTAGATGGCAGCTGAGAGAAACTTTATGATCAAGTACACTCGGGTGTTATTCATCGCTTGCACACTAGATGGCAACAGAGCAGTGAGGTTTTGATGACCTTCACTAGTGATTGCTGATTTGCACGCCAGGTGACAACAGAAGTGTTATTCATGGCCGACGTGCAGGTGTTATTCCCTAGTTCAACACTAGATGGCAGAAGATAAGAGCTTTTCCCCCTGAGCTCCGCTCAGGTGTTCTTTACCGGTTGCACACTAGATGGCTTCGGAGAATTGCTTTTCATGACGACACACTCAGGTGGTACTCACTGGTGGCACAGTTATGAGAGCACAAAAAGGGCACTTTCTGGTTCCCTCCAGCCAGACGTTATTCCCACTCTGACAACAAGATGACAGCAGAGCATTTCCTATTGAAAATACACATTAGTAAAATGGACCCTAAAATAGGGAAAACAGAAACATAAATTACCCATCCAGGCACCTCTTCCTCATGCTCATTGTCATCTCATTTTTCTGGGGTTTCTCTCTCTGGAAAGGGAAGGAACAAGGCAGAGTTGTTCGGCAGCTCCCCTAAGATCTGCCCCCACCCAGTGCCTTCATCTCCCCCAGCTGGGCACCCCCAGTAAGGATCCGTGAAGCGGGAGCCTCAGGGTCTACTGATTCTGATGTGTCCACTAGCACAGTTTATCACAATATACTGGACACACTGAGATAGAATAAGTAAATGTTAAACGGTAGAAATAGATTAATACTTGCAAGCAGCAAGCCTAAGACTGGGTTTGGACCTGGTGGGTGCAGACTCTCACACTCCCAGTGGGACTAGGCCCCTCTCCAGCCCTCTGCCTGCAGGCCCGCCGGGCCCCTGCTGTAGCTGGAACTGACGGCCTCGACTAGACACCACTCGAGGAGTGAAATCCAGCGCGCACGTGGTGTGTCAGGACATGGGGCTGCTGGGAGGTCATTGGTTCACGAAGGTGGAGCCCTCCTGAAGGAATGAAAGTCTAGTCCCCTGCAAGAGCCTGGAGTGCAGTGTTCCCAAGGCTGCCACATTCTTGGGAGAAGACCCCAGGATGTCACGGCCCTTCCACAGAGGCAGAGAGGGCGCGGGACACAGGGAACTCAATGTGGCAAGTGGGAAGTGCCCAGAGGAAAGAGGCAGGGCCCCCTTCCATAGCCGTCAGGCAGCCTCTTTTGAGCCTCGAAGAACCTCATGGAAGAAAGGCAGGATGGCCTAGCAGGGCACGGAGAAGCCAGGGGCTTTGTTTCTTGGGGTGTTTGTTTGCTTGTGAGCCAGTTTTCCTGTCCTGACACTGCTGAGGGGAGACCGGGCCTCAGTGTGGCATCTTGGCTGATGCCAGACACCACAAACCGATGGAAGGACCTCACACAAGCCCATGGCTCATTGGGAAGCTCTCTGAGCTGGAATTTCCAGTCAAAATTCCTCCTCTTCCTTCACACACACACTCCATTTTCCTCAGGACAGTGGGGGAGCCGTGGCTCCCAGTCACTGACAGACCTTCTGGAAAGGGCTTCCAGAGGTGCGGGTGCCTCTCATGGCAGAAGCCCCCACCCACAGCCACCCCGGCCTCAGGAAAGGGCAGGGTTAGTGTAAGACCGGGGCGGGTCAGGGTTCTTGCCCAACTGTCCCTCACTGAGCATGGCAGCTGCTCCCCACAGGCTGCGTCTCAGCGTGAAAGTCAAGAACAACCAAAGCCCACCCCGCAATGCCTTTCCCTCCACGGAGCCCGCACCTCTGGGACCGGGGGGGACATCCGGGGCTTCGTGGGCGTCTTTCACAGCAAAGAGGACCTTGCTGGGCACCAGAGTCACGGTCCACATGCCACATGGAGCCCGGTCCCCACCAACGTGGAAGGTGGTGGGTCCCGGTGAAGCCAGCCGGGGGGGGGGGGGGGGCATGCAAGCACCCTGGGGGGTGAGGGGCTGGAGCCCTGTGGGCAGTGCTCCGGACTGTGTGCTCTGGACATGTGCTGGAGGGAGGTCTCTGTCCTCCCACGGAGAGCCCTTCTGCGCTCCCCACTGTGTGCTGGGGGTGCGTCTGGCCAGAGGCGACTTTCCTAAACATGCACAAAAGTGACACAGAACTTAGCAGTGAGCCCTGCCCTCTGCCCTCAGAAAGCTCCAGTCTGATCAGAGATGACTCATGTAGACCAGCGAAAAGGAATAAATACAAATAAACAGGGTGAACGCTGCTCTTTCCCGACGTGCTCCGAGAAGGCAGGCCCCGGCCGAAGGGGGCCGGTCCGTGGGACACCCGAGGGAAGAACCTCGCCCCTGATTCCACAGGCACTGGGCGCCTCCCACCACCCCCAGCTCACTCGGTTCCCACAGGTCCCTGGAGGGGGCTGCTGAGCACAGAACCCAGGACCACAGGGGGCCCTGTGCCTTCCAGAGGGACCAGCGGGGGGCTTTTGATGACGCGAGAGCTTCTGAACCAAGGTGAGGCCCAGCCCTGCTGGGAGGGGGGCCTGGGGGCCCGAGGCCTCTCGGCGACATCAAACGGCAGCCCCCCGAACCTCTCTGAGGAAGAGTCTTTAAGAAACATCGCGGTATCTCCCTTGTAGCTTTACCACCTATTAAGGAAAGGCGCGACGGAGGTGCTGCTCCGCACTGAGCAGCGCTCCAGGAAGGAGCGGTGACAGCGAGGCGGGCGGCTGTCCTCGGCCCACTGATGGCGGTGCGTTCGCCGCACGTTCACATTTTAGGCCTCGGTTCACCTGTGCGACCCCAGCGGCTGCTCAGTTTCGGGGCGCGGAACTCGAGCGTGTGGTTGTTTTCATGCGCTGTGGAGGGAGAAAGGCCCGGGACTGGAACGGGCACAGGGCTCCGTGGGAGGGGCCGGAGCTCCGGGCACCAGCCTGCAGACCCGCCCTGCCCTCGATTCTATTTCCGAGAACAGGTTCATTTATACCAGTAAATCTATTTTTCTTTCGTCTTTTTAGTGGTTTCCTATGTTTCCTGTGTGAAAGACTCAATTTTTTTGTCTGCAAGGTAAACATAAGCAACTAAGAGCAGCTGTGACTGCAGAGGAGCCTGGGGCGGTGGGGGGAGGGGCGGGAGGGTCCCACTGCCTCACACTGGGCAGGCTGACGGTTAAGGTTGGGCTGTGGAGCCGGACTGCCCAGGGCCTTACGACACCGTGTGACCTGGGCACTTCCTCTGTGGGGGCCTCAGGTCCCCCACTGGTAAGACAGTAAGAGGAGGCCTGGTGCCCACGTTGAGGGCTGCCGGGAGCATCAAAGGCGTCGGCCCAGGGAACGCGGGTGCGAGGTGCTCTGTGTGGCGTCCCCATTTCTCAGGAGGTGTCGCCTCCCATTCTCACAGCAGACAGTCCCCGCGAGGGCAGAGGCCCAGGAGAAGGTGCCTCATCGCCCAGTGTCCTCTGGCTGCACCTCACCTGTGCCGGGCCTGGAACCCGAGAGCAGACGCAGGCCTGGGTGCTCCAGGGACAGAGCTGCAGCCCGGATTCCCAGTCCCCTCGCGTGTGTCCCCAACTTTCCGAACTGCTCTCCCCAGTGCAGGCTTTGCTCAGGAACCGCCCCCACGACCCTCGGGGCAGCTGCCGTCTGGCGTCAGAGCTGCGTCATCAGTTTGTGCCTGAAGTGCTGGCTACGGGCAGCACATCTATGGAGCTTGTCCTTGGGAGCTGGTGAGCTCTCAAGCCCCGCTTCTTAGAGTGTGGTCCTGACCCAGCAGCACGGGCCCCAGTCCCACCCCAGCCCCGCAGCATCAACACCTGTCCTCAACGGGGACCCACGTGACTCGTGGGCAATGCAGTTGGAGAGGCCAGAGTGTCTTCAGCTGCGGGACTAAGAGGGTAAATGAATGACCGGGTTGCACATGCTCACTGAGTCTTCCCGGCACCAGGATCCAGGGATTCTGGGGGTGCTGCCGAGGTCAGAGCCCCCCAGCTCCCACAGCCAGCCAGGCCCGCACTGTCCCAGCCACACTGACCAGCTGGTGCTGGGAGGGCAGGATGTGCACAGGCCCCTGTGAGCCCTGTCTGCCCAGGGGGCGTCAGGGCTCTGGGCTGAGTGAGACCAGAGGGGAGAACTGGGGCTGGCCAGGCAGACACGTGGCGAGAACTGGGGCTGGCCAGGCCGACACGTGGTGAGAACTGGGGCTGGCCAGGCAGACACGTGGCGAGAACTGGGGCTGGCCAGGCAGACACGTGGCGAGAACTGGGGTTGGCCAGGCAGACACGTGGCGGGGGCTCCAGCAGAGGGAACAGGCCGTACCAATCCCAGGGCTGCATTTCCAGAGGACAGGGCTGGGCAGCTCTGACCCTAACGCTGTCAGGTCTGACACAATGTGTCTAAGAACTTAGAAGTTGTAAGTCAAGCTCACAAACATGATTTCACAAAGGATCGCAGCTGCTATCCCCACCCCCTAGACCACAAACCTGACTTTGCAGGTGAGGAGAACTAGGCTGAGAGGTGAACTTCCCAGTAAAAGGAAGACCAGGGTCTAGCTCCACCCTGACTTCTTGGCTCTGAAGGAGCAGAAGCAACATCTAGGGCAGCAGACATGGCCAGACTTCCAGAGACCGAGTCTGGCTCTGCCACCCCTGCTGTGTAGCCATGGGCTGCTGGGTAGGTCTGTGTGTGCCTCCTCTTCTGTAAAATGATGGTAACAACGGAGCCCACCTCACGGAGCTGTCGCCGGGTCTGAGAGCAGCGTCTGGTGCCTGGCAGCCAGATGGGTGTTAGCAGTCAGGCCCCCTGCCTTCCAAGGGCTCCCAGGGGCACCAGGGAGCAGGGGCCTTCCCCAGGAGGGGCCCTTGGCTCTGTCCAATAGAGCGCTGCAGGTTATTCTTAACTGGGATGCTCACTGGTGCTCCAGTGAGGTTTTTTGGGGCCAGGGTGTGCCGACCGGATCTGGACACTGAGACTGGCACACTCTCTGGAATATGCTGTGTCCAATAAAGCTCATTTGTCACACACGAGTGGGCAGGGCCCATGATTTAGATGCAATGGGGTCAGAAGCACATTTCAGGAAATCCATTAACGGGGTATTATTCTTGTGCGCAAAGGGAAGGAGGGAAAAAAATATAAAGGATTTAGAAGACAAACAGGACTATCAACCCACTGGACCGACTACCATTTACAGAACATTTCACCCCAAATTGCAGAGCACACACAGTTTTGAAGCATATAAGGAACATCTCCCAAGACTGAAGACATTTCGAAAAGAAAGGTATTCAAATGGCTAATAAGCCCATGAAAAGGTGCTGCTGTCAGGAGTCACTGAGGAAACGCAGATTCCTAGGTCACGGGTGCAGTGACGAGGCTGAGCGCTGCTGGCGTGCGAGAAGGGGATTAGGGACGAGATCCTCCCGTGGTTGGGGACAGGGGCCACATGCAGGGTCTGACACGGAGTAACGCCTGTGTGTTTACTGAATAGTGGTTTCAGGGGCGGCCCCAAAAAGAAAAATAAAGCAGCTTGTCTGGCTTAGTCTATGGTGCTGTCATGGTGGGACCGGGCACCTTTCAAAACTAAACAGAAAGGAGCAGAAATGAAGAGCCTCATGCCACCTGCACCCCAGGAAGTTCCCGGGTCCGAAGAGGGAGGGGCAGTGAACAGGAGGGAGGTGAAGCTCAGAGTCAAAGGCCGGGTGGGTGAAGCTCCAGCCATTAGGACTGAGGCCCGAAGTCGCTGCCTGGTGGACCCTCCCTGGACCTCCAGACCCTGGGGGGAGCTCAGAGGGGGCCGGAGCCCTCACCCGTGGGGCACCTCAGACCCTGGCTCTTGGGAATGGAAGCCACCGTCCATCCTGGGCATCTCAGCTGGGTGCCTGGGGGGTGAGACGTGTGTCCAAGGGTTGGGCAGCCTGAGAAGGACAGAGACCTGGGCATGGCACCTGCTTCCTGATGTGGGGCACAGATGTCCTGCAGTGTGGGAATCGGGGTGACTGCAGGGTCAGGATGCTGCTGGGTCAGGTCTGCCCTCCTCCCAGCCCACCACCTTGATGCAAGTGTGTGATGTGGGACCAGGGCTGAGGTGCAAATCCCAGGGGGGTGGAACCCCGCAAGCCTCGGGGGTGACCGCAGGCCCACCAGGTGGTAACATAGACGTGCTGTTCTTGGTGGCCTGCACTCGGGCGTTATTCCCTAGGTGAACACTAGATGGCAGCAGACAAGAGCTCGTCCTCCTGAGCCCCGCTCATGTCTAGGATGCACCTAGATTCCAGCGGAGAACAGCTTTGCGATGACACACACTCAGGTGTACACTCGCCGCACACGAGATGGCCGCACAGAAAGGGTGTTTTCCGGTTCCCTCCACACAGATGTTGTTCCCAGTTTTCCAACAAGATGGGAGCAGAGCAGAGCGTTTCCTACTGAGCTCCACTGAGGTTATTGCGAGATGCATCCTGGATGTTAACAGAGAACAAATTTTTACTTTGACGGGGCATCACTTGTTATTTACTAGTTGCACGTGGGGTGGCGGTAGAGAAACTATCTTGTCAGCTCCAGGGAAATCTCATGTTATTTCCAAGATGCGCGCTAAACGGCAGCAGTGAGTTTATGTGACAGGCACTGAGGTGCGTGTTATTCACGGCTGCTCACTAAATGGCGTCAGAGGTATCATGAGGTATTGTTCCCAAAATGCCCACAACGTGTCAGCAAAGACCACCTTTTCCTGGCTTAAGGGCTGTGCCTACTCCGCATTATTATTAGAATCCAGAGAGAGAGACAGGGAGGGAGAGAGAGAATCCAGACTTGGTAATATGCTCACTTTGATACAATTCCTATTTTAGGCCCCTCACATGCCTATTCTTGCTTATTGCTCACATTTGCCACATGATGAGGCAGGAACATTTGTTAACTACATTTTACACGTATTTACACTGAAGGCTGATTCTAGCACAAAGTCCAGACCCAGGCCTAAATGGGCCAGAAGAACGTGCACACACTGTATCCTGCACACATAGAGGAACCCCATGGCTTCTGCAGGTCTGTGTTAAAAGCTGGGTCAGAACTAAAATACGGTACTTTGCACCACTGGGGCAGCTGTGGAGGGTGAGGTGGCCCTGCGGGCTGGGTTGTGATGCAGAGTCACACTCTGTCCTCACTGGGGCCTGTGTGATCCACCGTGGAAGTGCCCGTCTGGGGTGCACCATCCTGAGCACTCGTGTGAGGGGCATGTGTGGCAACTCAGGCCAGCAGGAACTGAGTGACAGAGAAAGGACACTTTGTGCAGGTGCTGTGGATTGTGTTACATTAGACGTCACTGGAACTAGAGTTCTTCTAGGAGCAACCACATCTACAGATGCCACATGTGGTGGCCCCAGCATGAGGCCCTCGCCTGACCAGGGTCTGGTGGCATCAGGGGCCTCCCAGAAACACTCATATATCAGTGTGTGGTCACCGGTTTGGGTGCACTGTTCAGATCCCACTGTCCACATCCAGCCCCTCAATGGGCGCAAAGGCTGCCCCGTTGATGGGCACCGAGGCAGGCTTCTCCCCATCTTTATGCATCTGTCCTCACTTACACTCACTTTTCCTCACCTTTCCTCACACAGCCCTACACCTAACCCCTAACACCTGATCCTGACTCTAAGTCTCTGGTTCTGACCCTAACCCAGACCCTAATGCTTGAACTTAACCTTGACCCTTGCCCTGATCCTTACACTAACCCCTAAACCCAAGCCCTAACTCTCTCGCCCCCCCCCCCACCTCTCACACTACTCTGGCCCCTAGCCCTAACAGTAACCCTAACCTCTGACTCTCTAATCCTAAACTGAAACTTAACCCAGGCCCTGGCTGGTGTGGCTCAGTGGACTGAAGGTTGGCCTGCAAACCAAAACGTCACAGGTTCAATTCCCAATCAGGGCACATGCCTGAATTGTGGGCCAGGTCCCCATTTAGGGGAAAGCGAGAAGCCAACCAACTGATGTTTCTCTCCCTCTCTCTCTCTCAAAATAATTAAATAAAACCTTTTTTAAATTTAAATAAAACTTAACCCTAAACCTACCCCTAGCCTTCACATTTACCTATTCCATTACCATAACCACAAATACCAGACCCTAAACTCAAAATAATACTCTATAACCTGTAAATCTGACCTCTAAAATTAAACCTAAGCCTAGTCCTAAACATTGTGTCTTCATGTAACTCCTAGCTCATTAGCCCCAATCCTAAACCCAATCTTGACCCAGCCCTGACAGTAACCCCAACTTAGCTCTTACCACTGAACCTGATTCCAGCTCCCACTAGCTTTTGTCCACCTTGTCACAGCCGTGATGTATCAGCTGCATTCTTGCATCCAGAGCTCCTAGCGCTTGGTCATAATGGAACCTCCCTGTGCGAGTTTCAGTGCATTGCTTCACAGAGTTCTATGTTCACAGCGTCTCAGTTCTTCAAAGACAACTGATTGCATGGGACATACAAGGCGGGCAAGGGGCATGAGACAGGGTCCGGAGGACAGGGTGGGCTCTTTGGCCGGGTGGACTGTCATTGTCCCTCAGCGGTGACAGTTCAGGTTTGCAGAGCACTGCGTCTTTGCCAGACAGCGTCTCTCATTGGTCATATGCCGTGGCCACTGTTTTACAAGCAGTGTCTCTCCCGGTGGCAGCAGGCACCAGGGCACTGAGCGTGGCTGGAGGAAGGAGGTGACAGGGTAAAGCACCCTGAGAAGATCTTGGCTTGAGGTTCAGCAGGTGGCAGCCAGGCAGTGGTGACTAGAGAGGGATTTCAGTGTATCCTCGAGCCCCGTCATCCACTCCTTCTCTGCCCTGTCTGTACAGACAAGAGCCCCCTCCCCTGAGCTGGCCCAGGAGCTGATGGCCAGGGACAAAGCCAAAGGCTGTGAGCTGGACCAAGAGAAATACAAAGCCGAGGACAACGTGAAGATCATCTGCCTAGGGGACAGCACTGTGGGCAAGTCTAAGTATGCTAAGAGGCTGGGGAGGAAAGACCAGGCCCACAATGGGTTTAGGCCATTGGCCAAGTCCCGCGGGGACAGGGGCACAGCTTCTCTGGGAGCCATGAGGGTTGTCATGCTGGAGCCCAGGTGTGCACTGCGACAATGATGGGGAGCAGAGGTCCCATCAGCACCCATGTGAGGCCTGGGCAGACTGTGTGGGCAGGTCGCCCTGGAGACCACTGAAGCCGTCCAGGGTGGGAGGCGAGGCCAGTATGTGGTTGTGAACCGAGAGACTGAAGCTGGAGGTGGTGGGAAGGCTGAGAGGAACGTGTGACAGGTGTGAGTGGCCCAGCCAGGGACAGAATGAGTAACGGTGGAAAATGCTTGTTCCTAGAGGGACTCACAGAGATCGAGAAGAGTCGATAGAAATGAAGACTGACCATCCTCAGCACAAAGACTGATTTATTCTTTTAGCTGGCGTTGGTACCTGCCTGCACAGGTGTGAGCTCCGCAGGCTGGGGGTTGAACGGGGGCCCTGCAGTGCTGGCCGCCTGTCTCCAGGACCTGTGGTCCTACTGCACACTGTCTTGGGCTATCAAGGGCGCGTGCCCATTTCTGCCCTCAAAGGATGAGGGGGACTTGCCCCAGCCAGGTGTCTGGTGTAGTCTTCCCACCCGGGGACTCCGAGCCACATTGTCCTCCACCTTCATCTTCCGCTGACACGTCCTTGGATGCCAGGAGCTGTAAATGATTCCCGAAGGCTTTGCTGGGTGCAGGCCAGCTTCATGAATTCACACCCGCAGCACCCAGTGTGGCTCTGGTCTGGTCTGATGTGGTCCTGTTTGCTTATTTTTTCTTCTGTTGCCCTTTCCCAAGGAGACACCCAAATATATTGCTCTTGGTAATATGTATATTACAAAGAGCGATGCCAGAGAGTTTGCTGCCTGTTTTCTTGTAGTTTTGTGGTTTTAGGTTTTACATCTAAGTTTTTAACCCATTTTTTGTTTATTTTTGTGTATGGTGTAAGAAAGTGGCCTACTTTCATTTTTTTTGCAGGTGTCTGTCCAGTTTTCCCAACACCACTTATTGAAGAAACTGTCTTTACCTTGTATGTTCTTGCCTCCTTGGTCATAGATTAGTTGGCAATATAGGCGAGGGTTTATTTCTGGGCTCTGTTCTGTTTTATTGACTGTACATCTGCTTTTTTTATGTCAGTACCAGGCTGTTTTGATAACTATGGCCTTGTAGTAGAGTTTGATATGAGATAATGTGATACTTCCAACTTTCTTGTTCTTTCTCAAGGTTGCTGGGGCTGTCTGGGGTCTTCTGTGGTTCCAAATCAGCTGTAGGATTGTCCGTCCTAGTTCTGTGAAAAGTGCCCTCGGCATTTTCTTAGGAAATGCACTGGATCCATGGGTGACTTCGGGCAATATGTTAATTCTTCCTATCATGGAGTCCTTATTTACGGTCTTCAGTGTCTGTGCTGAAAAATAGCCCATTGTTGAGACTGTATATTTTCATTTACTTCAAGCGCAGCTGCCCTTCTTGGGGGTGCGTTCTCTGAAGCTGCTTTAGTGGCCTCGGCAGCCGCCTAAGATCTGGATCGTCAGTGCTGGCATCTGTGGGGTGTCTCTGCGCATCCTGGCGGGGGCCTTGCTGGGTCTCGGTACGAGGAGTGATGTTCTGCTGGAACTTGGACGTTCTGAATGTCATGCCAATTAAGCCTCTGAGGTGGCTCCCCGCGGTGCTGCTCCAGCTGGGGACGGAGCCACAGCACACGCACCCACCACGTCTGGCGGCTGTTGGATGCCGTGGGGGGAAGGAGCCCCACTGCCATCTGTGGGGGAGGAGCTGCTCCCTGCTCGGCCTGGTTGGTCCCCTGCCCTGCTTAGGGATGCGGTTGGGAGCCTTGTCACTGTCTTGAAGCCTGCAAGTCCAGGTCCTCACTCAGCCTTTGCTCACCGGGAGGAAGGGGTGGCTGCAGTTTTCCTGTGGTGTCTAGATGGTGGTTAGTTTTTGACCTGGGCCGGAAATGCAGTAATAAACTAAACACTCAAAGACTGCTTTCATTAGCCTTCCACTCTACCTGAGAGTCAGTAAGTGAGAGACTTGTTTCAGCTGGTGCCACCTGCAGGGTGGTGATCAGGACACGGTGACAGAGAGCTTGCCTGCTGGTCATGAGATCATTGGGGAGGGGCTCACGGCTCAGGTGACACTTGACCCAGGCCCAGGAAGACCCGCAGGATGCTGGGGGATCAGCTTTCAGGAGGAGGGCAGAGGCCCCCAGCCTGCGTGTCCCGTGCACAGAGCAGGGTGACTGGTGCCCATGGTGCGCAGAGGAGCAGGCAGTGGGCCCCAGGGCATCGCACGGCCAGTGTGCAGGGAGCTGTTTTGTTCCAAGAACTAGTCGTGCTGAGTCCGAGGCTCCAGGCCTGGAGCTGGGCTGAGGGCACTGACGGGATCACCCAGGGGCAGGATCAGGGCAGCCGGTTACGCACACGGTTTCGGGTCTATTGAGTGGATTACAGTTCACACGGATCTGCAGTGTAGTCACACAGCAGAGCTCAGACATGGGCCTTTATTTCTTCCGTTCATGCTGGTGGTGAGCTGCTGAGGAGCCATGACCTTCAGGGCAGTCGGAAAGAGGGAGGTCCCGTGTGGCTGTGGAGCGAATAGGGGGGTACAGGGGACTTTAGCTGGGGGGCCTGGGAGCTGCGCCTGACCCCTGCACAGTCTCCTTACAGACTCATGGAGAGGTTCCTCATGGACGGATTGGATCCTTCCAGGATTGACAGGCTCCTGTCCTGTGCCTTCCCCACCCTCTGGCCAGCCCACCCACTGCCCACCCCTCTGCCCCGGGTCCAGCGACAAGAAATGGCCGGGAGAGCGCACAGGCTTCACTCCTGCTGGCTTCTCCCAACCCACGTGGCAACCATGTGCGCTTGAGGCTGCGTGCTCAGAGCTGACTCCCGTTTGGATCCACCTTCTATCAGGAGGGCGCTGGGATGGCTGCAGTACCTGGTCAGATGCCGGGATTCTTCTGCAACTCACTTTGCCTCTGACCACAAAGCTTGGGCTCCCTAATACTTAAAAATTCTCTGCTGCGAAAGAACTTTATAAGATAGGAGCTGCAGCCCCTTTTCCCATGAGTAGTCACATCCTGTGGGTTCACATCCTAGGCCTGCTGGGCACTAGGGTGGTTTACCAGCTTCCCAGTGAGCCTACCGAGAGCAGAGCGAGAAGGGCCGGGAGCCCTGGGAGCCGCAGTGTGTCCTGCCTCGCCTTCCGTCAGGTCTCCCACCACACACACCTACATGTCCCAGCTTTGCAGGGTCCACCGCCCAGCATCTGGCAGCGTCAGGTGGGGCCGTCCCCAGGAGTTCTGTTGGGGTTTCACACACAGGCAAACTGCAGTCACAGCAGGTCAGCTGCCTGGCTTCTGGAGGTTTCCTTCCCAGGAGTGCTCATGTTGCTCAAATTGCCTTTTCCAACCACATGACAGCCGGTCTGTGAAAATCTGTTCCAGGGGTCCCCTCAGACCTCGATGGTCAGGACACCGCCAGCCTCTCCAACCCCTCGCCTTCCAGGGAGCTGGTGCAGCAATACCTGAGGCTGATCCTGTCATAACGTTCATTCAATTTAAAATCAAAGTAACGCCAAAAAGGAGAGAAGGGGCCCATCTGTCACACAGGCACCCTCCCCCGCCTTCCTTCCCTCTCATTTTCTTAATTTTCATTCCTTAACCTGATGGCAGTCGGCCCCAACAGCTGTCCACATATGCCCTGACCTGGTACAAGCACATGGCCACAGTGGACGGCAAGACGGTGCTTGTAATATGGCCCAAGTTAAAGGACAAAACAAAACTCAAGAAAAACAACTAAATGAAATGGAGATAGCCAATCTATCAGATGCAAAGTTCAAAACACTGGTTATCAAAATGCTCAAAGAACTCACAGGGTACTGCAATAGCTTGAAAAGGACCCAGGCAGGAAGGTTACATTAAGTGAAATAAAGTAAAATCTACAGGGAACCAATAGTGGCGGGATGAACCCAGGAATCTAATCAACGATCTGGAACATAAAGAAGAAAAAAAGCATTCAATCGGAACAGAAGGAAGAAAAAACATTCCAAAAAACGAGGCTAGAATACAAACATCTGAATCACAGAGATGCCAGAAGCAGAAGAGAGTCCCAAACAAGTTGGACCCGAAGAGGACCACACCAAGACACATCAGAACTACAATGCCAAACATTAAAGATAAAGAGAGACTCTTCAAAGCAGCAAGAGAAAAGCAGAGAGTTACCTACAAAGGGGTGCCTATAAGACTGACAGCCGATTTCTCAAAAGGAACTTTGCAGGCAAGAAGGGACTGGCAAGCAGTATTCAAAGTGATGAAAAGCAAGGAGCTACAACCTAGATTCCTCCATCCAGCAAAGCTATCATTTAGGATGAAAGGACAGATGAAGTGCTTCCCAGACAAGGTAAAGCTAAAGGAGCTCATCATCACCAAGTCATTATTACATGAAATGTTAAAGGGAAGTATATAAGAAAAAGATCAAAACTGTAAACATTAAAATGGCAATAAATTCACAACTATAAACACTGAATCTAAAAAACTAGGCAAAGAAGCAGAACAGAAACAGAATCATAGGAATGGGGATCATCTGGAGGCTTATCAGCTGGGAGGGGGAAGGGGGAGAAATGGGAAAATGGTGCAGGGATGAGGCATAACTGGTTGGTACAGAATAGGGGGAAGTTAAGAATAATATAGAAGGAGACTTTGGCCAAGATGGAGGCCTAGACAGACACGCTGGGTCTCCCTCCACAACTGAGAAGGAACACAACTACAGCCGTCCCTCGCTATATTGCGGTTCACTTATCACGGCCTCACTGTATCGCGGGATTCTAAAAAATGTTATATTTAATTATTTATCATGAATTTTTCGCTGTATCGCAGGATTTTGCAGTACTGTATATGTATGTTTTTCAAGTTACGTAGGTTTAAGAGTTAGAATGTGTTTAAGAACATAAGTAGTGTTTATAAAAGTGTGGAAAAGGTTAATAAGGGAGTGAGAAAGGTTAATAAGGGACTGGGAACAGTTTATTAAGTGTGTGGGAAGGGTTTATAAAGCCTTAAAATATATATAAATACTAAAATAAATGTAAGGTTCCTACTTCTCGATTTTCACCTATCGCGGGGGTGTCTGGAACATAATACCTGTGATAAGTGAGGGAATACTGTATCTCAAAACTAGAGACAACCAGAAGTTCCAGAAAATGAAGCTGCATGGAAGTCCAACAAACAAAGATGTAAAGAAAAAATACTCATCCAGACAGGTAGGAGGGGCGGAAAGGACTCAGTGTGGTGGCAGCAGCAGCGGCAGCAGCAGCAGGCCGGCTGAAAGTGCAGTTACATGCTTTAAAAAGTCGGAGGGACACCTGGGGAGCCCTCCCAGCTCCTCACCAGACCACACAGCTCACAGTCCCATTGCTTCTGACTGTACAGAACAGCAGGGGTTGGGGCGGAGGCAGCAACTGCGGGTCTCAGCAGAGTCCGCTTGTTTAAAGGGCCCCCACGGTCCTAGAACATCCGCAGAACCACCCACTCTGGGAATGACAGGCAGGTCAACAAATAGAGAGGCGTCAGTAAAGTGGGAGAAGTGCCTGAAAAAGGGGCAAGTGCTGAGCAAGCAGCATTGTTCCCTCTCTGACCCCTCTCCCACATACAGCACCACGACGTGGTGAAAAGGGTCACCCTGTACTGACAAATCCCTAAGGCTCCACCCCCTAAACGTAAGAAGAGCGACAGCCCTTGCCGAAGTCACAGAGGCAAACACAGAAAGATGAGGAGACAGAGAAGTACGACCCAGAAGCGGGGGCAGATCAAGGTCCCAGTGGCACAACTAAGCAGTGAGCAGATGGCACGCCTAATGGACGAGGAGAGAGACAACTTAACAGAAGCACAGTCTAAGGCCCGGTGATGAGGATGCTCACAGCTCTGACAACAAAGGTTAAACAGGATGGGGAAAGAGTGAAGGCTATCTTGGCTGAAGGAAAGAAAAACAGGGTTCACATCAACAAATTGGAACATAATGAAGGAACAAACAGTCACCCAGTACGGAAGGAGGAAATGAGAATTTAAAAAAACAAGGTGAGGCTTAGAAACTTCTGGGACAGCTATAACCGGGCCAACATCCAAATCATAGGGGTGCCAGAAGGTGAAGAGGGAGAGCAAGAAATTGAAAACTTATCTGAAAAAATAATGAGGGAAAACTTCCCTAATTTGGGGAAAGAAATGGACATACAGGTCCAGGAAGCACAGAGAGTCCCAAACAAACTAGACCCAGGGAGAGCCACACCAAGACACTTTATAATCAAAATGCTAAATGTTAAGGATAAAGAGAGAATCTTAAAAGCAACAAGAGAAGAGGAGAATTACTTACAAAACAGTACCTATAAAACTGTCAGCTGATTTCTCAGAAGAAACTTTGCAGGCAAGAAGGGACTGGCAGGAAATATTCAAAGTGATAAAAAGCAAGGCCCTACAACCAAGATTACTCTCTCCAGCAAGGCTATCATTTAGATGGAAGGGCAGATAAAGTGTTTCCCAGACAAGGTAAAGCTGAAGGAGTTCATCATCACTAAGCCATTATTATATGACATGTTAAAGGGACTTATACAAGAAAAAGGATATCAAAACTATGAACATTAAAATGAAAACATATCACAACTATCAACAACAGAAGCTAGGAAATGGAAACAAAGGCAAACTAAGCAGACAACTAGAGTGGGAACAGAATCATAGGTATGGGGAGCATGGGGGAGAGGACAGCTGGGAGGGGGAAGGAGAGAGGGAGGGAAATGGAGCAGGAGTTAAGAAGCAAGGTAGGAGGGTGGGGAATAGACAGGGGGATGCTGAGAAGAGCTTTATGCACAACACATGGACATGGACTAAGGTTGGGGGACTGCTGGAGAGAGGGGAGTTGCTGGGTGGAGGGGAGCAAAGGGAAAGAAATTGGGATAACTGTAACAGCATAATCAATAAAACATACAAAAATATAATATAGGAAAGGGTGAAGCCAAAGAACTTACATGTATGACCCATGGACATGAAGTAAGGGGGAGGGACTGCTGGAGGGAATGGGGGTACCGGATAGAGGGGGGCAAAGGAGAAAAAATTGGGACAACTGTAACAGCATAATCAATAAGTTAAAAAAAAAAAAAAAAAGACAGCAAGAAGCAAGCACGATGGGAACAGGGGGAGGTGGCCACATTAGAGAGGTAGTCAGTAACCTAAAAATGTGCAGGCCGGACCTGAGGCCTCGTGCACCTGCCTCACGTTGTATCCTGGCTACAAGAAAGTGGCCAGAGAACTAGTGCCTGACACACATGGAGGAGCAACCACCCCGGCCGGCTGCAGACAGGGTGTGAAGAGTGGGTGTCAAGAGACAAACCCTGGAGGCTCAAGCATCAGTCAGGGTTATGAGAGGGCCAGGACGAGGTCAAGCAGAGAAGTTAGAGAAAGTATAAAAGATCTGAGCTTTATTCTGAAGACAGAGCTCACATGCCAGTGCAGTCCTAAGCACACGTTAGAGAAGGAGCCATCAAGGGCGGCAGTGGTGCTGTTGTTCCCCGAAGAGCAGGAAATGACAGGAGACTTTGGGGCTAACAGAATGTTTTGGGTAAGTCTGAAATGTCTATGCCAATCAAGGTCAATCTGCTGAAGAGGTGGCCAGATGTCCATCTAGCCTGGGACACAAGTCTGGGAGGCGCCAGCAAAGATGGCATCAGACACCGGCAGCGCAAGGCCTGGGCCTACCGCCTGCAGCAGCCAGCATGCAGACAGCTCGTCTGAGAATAAAGCTTGGCCTGCTGGGGCCGCACTGGTCCCTGAGGACGACACTTGCTCAGGACGAAGGCAACACAAAGGACCAAGCCCGGGAAGACCCTGGGCCACACAGTGGCAGACACCTGCAGCATCTGTGCTTCCTCTGACACAGGCGATTAGCACACTCTCACTCATCCGTTTTTACAAAAAAGTTTTATTAGGGCAACCTGACGTCCCAGATAAAGCACCACCGTGTGTGACAGCACACACTTCCCCAGTGAGCATCAACGTGCGGTCACACAGCTTCCCCACTCAGCCTCAGCCTCACCCTGGATACTGAGTGAGGTGTCGGTCCTGCCACATGCTGACACCTCCCTTTGCTGCAGAAGCCTTTCTAAATGGGCCCTGCTCTTCCAGCAGCAGGAACCACTCATCTGAAAACCCATAAACGGGGTCCTGTGCTTGTTGCACAGGACTCAATATGCTAGTCTCACATCTGCCCGACAGCCGTGAAACCAGATGAACTGCCAGTCAGGGACACACCAGTCCCACAACTGTCCAACAAAGTCCTCCTGGAAAGGCTCTGCACTCAAGCCAGACTCCCACAGCCCATGGGGAGGGGGACAGTTCCAGATGTGGGGAGAGGCTAAAAGAAATTGAACCTAAACTCTGCATCAGGAGGGTCCAGGGTGGCCTTGGTTCCCCTTCCTAGGCGAGGAGGCCTGCAGACTCTTCCGCTCTTCTTTCTGGTGGCCTCGCCTACAGGCTGCACCTGGGCTGAGAGGGCTGCTGTGGGAGAGAAGACAGAGTGTCAGAACTGAGTAATGAGAGCTAACGTCGACTGGGCCCATACAACTGGAAGCACTTTGTATAAATTAACTGATTTGCTTCTTGCCCTGACTGGTGTGGGTCAGTGGACTGGGCATCGTCCTGCAAACCAAAAGGTCGCCGTTTTGATTCCTGGTCAGAGCACTTGCCTGGGTTGTGAGCCAGGCCCCCTGGCTGGTGGTGTGTGAGACGAAACCGATTGACATTTCTCTCACACATCAATGTCTCTCTCTCTCTTCCTCCCTTCCCCTCTCTCTAAAGATAAATAAATAAAATCTTTTTAAAAATTAATTAACTGATTTGCTCCTATAAGGTAGGCATTATCACCGCGCCCCACTTAGAATCACATAGAAATTCACTGACTCTCCTACCCGCCTCCCTGCGCAGCCCTGAGTTTCGGGCCCTGGAGGTCCAGGCTTTCCCTCGCCAGCCCTGCCGCTCTGGCACTCTTCCTTCCACTCCTTAGGTTCCTCCTCCCTACCACCTTGAACTAGCCCGGCCTGAATCAACCAGTTCCCAAGTTCTCAGCTCCTCACCAGTCTTGAGGGCCCGCAGGGCTTCGCGCTGCTCGCCTTCCATCTGAGCCCTGTAGTCCCCAAACAAGGAGCGCATCAGCTGCCTCTTCCGGGGCAGAGGGGTCCTTTCGCTGCGCAGGGTTCGGATTGCCGCGACAGCCTGCTCTTCTGCAGATAAAAACGAAGTGCTAGAGACCACTGTCCTCACCTCCTGCGCTACAGCAACAAGTCCATCACCTGGCAGCACCTGCAGGCCAGACCGCTGTCACGGTTCACCTCCACCCAACTCTACCGAAGGGCCCCTCACTCTGTCTTGGGCTGGGTCTCTGCATCTTGAGGCCCAGTTCCAGCTGCTCCACGCACCAGGACAGTTCCCGGGCCAGCTGCTCCGCCTGCGATGGGTTGGAGACAGTGGCTGTGAGAGGCGCCGAGGACCCTGAGGCCTCCACCCCCCACCCTATCCCCCTCCCAGCCTTAACTCCGCAAATCCGAGACCACAACCGCACCCGGGGACTGCACTCTTCCCGACTGAGGACCGTCTTGCCTGGGCCTCCTTGCTTAGAGGAGCATCCTCTGGGGCCGGCTGTGCCAAGGTCTTCCCGCCTCCATTCGACACAGAGGCCCCGTTCCGGCTTTTCCTCCTCTTCTGCTTCCTGGAGGCTGCGTCGCCTTCACCGCCTACGGGATGCGCCCTGGAGGCGGCGTCACTGCCGGGCGGGTGCCCTGAACAAGGACGGACGGGATGAAATGGAGCAGTGGAGGGACTCGGGGCGCCGGGAAGCGGCGCGGACAGCCAGGGCTGCGTGGCGCGCGGCGGTACCTGGGCCTACGGTCGCCGGTGTCTCCCGGGAAGGACGTCCTAGGGCCTGGAGAAAGGGGGGCAGCAGGAGGGTCACGGGGGGCAGCCGGCCGCCCGAGGCCCCGCCACCCGCACATCCTCTGGGGGCCGCTCACCGCCATGCGCCGCAGTCGCCGCCGATACCTACGTAGCTCCTGGAGGCCGCGGCGTAATTCGCTCCTGCAGCCAACTGTCCGCTGCGCACCGGCAGCGGTGGGCGGGGCTTCTGCGCGGGGCGGGGCCCAGTGTGGGCGGGGCGGGGCTTCTGCGCGGGGCGGGGCGGGGCGCGCGGCTGCGGAGGGCACCCCTCCGGAGCACGTGGTCACCGGTACCTACCTACTAAGACACCGCTCTGGATAGAAGGACGACCCGGAGGAGAGCTCTGCGAGCTCACATCCCAGCGGCGCGAGAGCAGCCGGTACACGATCGGGAAGAACTGTCCCGCCGGGAAGCGCTGCGAACAGCGGCTGCGACGCAGCAGCGGCCCCGGGGCGAGCACCTGGTAATAAGCTTCAGTACAGATGCCAGGGACTCGAAAGGCGATTTGAACAAAAGGAGAGATAGTCTATATTGCTGTATAGGAACCTAATTCACTATCATAAGGGTGCTCGTTTTTCTCCCGCTAAACCTATAAACTTAACAAAACCCCAGTAAAAATACCTGTGACTAAAAAGGAAGGACGTCCAGGGGCAGCCCTGGGCGCTGTGGCCCATCACACACCACGTACTCCTGGAACTGCTCTGAACCTGGCTAAGCAGGTGAGCACAACGCTCACAAACGGGCAACTTGTCCTCAGTTTTCAGAGGTTCTCCTGTGTCTGCTGGTTTTTCAAAAAATTAGTCAGCTCAAAACAAACCTTACGTCAAAGAAGCAAGCCCGGGCTGCTGTGGCTCAGTGGGTTGAGCACCGGCCTGCGAACCAAAGGCCACACCAGCCAGAACTGTCAACATTTTACTTCTGTTTTCCCAGTGGAGAACTGTTTTCTAACATCATAGACCAGCAGTGTTCAACTTTTTTCATCACATGACACACATAAACTAATTACTAAAATTCTGTAACCCGCCCAAAATATATTTTTTGCTCATCTGACAAAAAATAGGCATAATTTTGATTCGGTCACACCAGACAGGTATTGTGTTGGCTGATGTCATTTGTTTATTTGACAATCTAAGGGAAAAGAGGTCAGTGCTCTGACTAAATAGCCAGGCATTGCAGGTTTTAAAAACTGCGGCACACCTGACCTGTTGAAAGTCGCTGTCCTGGACTAACAAAAACGTGTCAGACTATACATCAAGGATGAAGCACCCCACTGTTACTGGCGCGTCTGAGTCACTTTCAAACAGAGAAGCAGCCTTAATTAAAGCTGGAATCCAGGAGCTGTGGGCACCACATTCCACGTCCAGGGAAATGGACCAGGGTCTACCTCACAATGCTGAGCAGACCTGCACCGGGGGCCCCGGCGGGTCGCACCTGCCTGAGTCCCTCCACGGTCCTGCAACTACTCACTGTTCCTTTGTTTGGTGAGACACCCCCCAGTTCTCGTCACCCTCGCCGCAGTGGGTCCATGCCCCCGACTGTGGGATTATACAGGCAGGGGTAGCTTATCTCAGGCTTGTTCGTTCTAAATGCTGCTGTTCACCGGGCCGTGCAGGAGCTTGTGAAGTCCCGTAGCAAGATAGTCTTAGCTCAGGGCCATGTCACAGTAAGATCACAGAGAGAAACAAGGGTCGGCTGCCTCCCATTCGCGCCCGGCCGGCCGGGAATCAACCAAACCCAACCCGCAGCCTAGGTACCTGGCCTGCCCGGGATGGAACCCGCAACCCTTTGAGGAACGGGACCACTCTCCAACGCACCAGGCTACCCGGCCAGGGCTGGTCGGTCGTCTTTTTTATTTAGTTACACGGACCGTCTCTGACAGCGACGACCCCGCGGGGAGCTCTGGCTGCACTGGAGTCAGGGTCAGACAGACCGAGTCGCGGAGGCCTCCCGCCACCTAGAGCGGCCTCACCGGCCAGGGCGGGGTGCGCCCTCGGATAGGAAGTTGGGGCGGGACTTCCGGGGTCTGCCTCCGGGCGATCCGCTCGGATCCCGTGCGGTTGTGTTCTTCCCGGAGCGAACACCCCCCCCCCTGCTCCGCCCCGGGGCGGGGACAGTTCGCGAGGGTAAAACCTCCGCCTTGCAGACCGCGCTCCCGCGTGATGCCCGTGCCCCCGCGGTGGGTGCCGACCCCGTGCAGACGGGCGAGGGGTCGTGGGGACCGCGGGCGGAGGGGCTGGGGCTGCTCCACCTCGGCGGGGTCCGAGCCTTGGGGGGCTTGGTGGCACCCTCGGGAAGAGGCATCGCAGTGGCCGACCTGCCCCGACCCCAGATCCTGGCAGCGGGGCCGCCTGGCGCAGCGGCCACCGAGCGACGGGTCAGGTGTGCGGGGAGTGGCGTCCTGGCAGCGGGGTTGGGACGCAGGAAGGGCCTCAGCGATTCGGCGCGGACGTCGGGCGGTGAAGGGTGAGGCTGTCGTGGCTCAGCACCAGGTTGAGCCCCAAACCATGAGAATTTGCCCCCAGATTCATTGGCACAATGCTGTTTCTTGAGGTCGTTGCGCTGAAGTGCATATTTTCTTGTTGACTGGCCTTATCTCTCAAGGCCCCGGTCCTTGCACGTGACCGTGTCTCAGAGTCAGCAACGACTCCTGTAATTACTTTGCGTCCGGTAGGATGTCCCAGGCCCCAAATCTTAATCCCTACTGAAGAGTTTCTTTTACACGCAATGTAGCATATCCACAGATTCGAGGCATTCGGATGTAGACGTGGGTGGGGAGCGTCTTCTGTGTACCACCAACCTCACATATACTGGGCTGAGAAAAACAAGATCTAAAACGACCATAGTTTGTTACACTTTATAATGAAAAGGCAAAGAAAAAATATACATATTCGCTTGTGAAGCTTAAGCTGGAAGGGAACATTAGAAACTGGGAAGGGGAACTGAGTGGCTAGCTGGGAGATACTTTTATTTATTTCTGAAAGATTTTATTCATTTATTTTTAGAGAGAAGGGAGGGAGAAAGCGAGGGAGAGAAACATCAGTGTGTGAGAGATACATCAATTGGTTGCTTCTCACACGCCCGCAACTGGAGACCTGGCCCACAACCCAGGTCTGTGCCCCTGACTGGGGATCGAACCAGAAAACCTGAAACACATCAGTTTGCAGGCCAGCACTCAATCCACTGAACCACAGCAGCCAGATATTTTTTAACTTTTGAATTCTCTGCCCCTATTTGGCTACAGTGATGATGACATCAAGAATTTTAAAATAAACTGAACTAAATGAGTATCCCCTTGGGAGAGGGAGAGTGGAACCCCACCCCCACCCCCCATGGAAGCGGCATCTGCTCTGTTCTGCTGCCACATGGACAGACACCTTAAGTCAGCGCGCTCCCTGCTGTGGATTTCACCTGTGCCATCCTGCTTACCACAGGTGCCATGCTAACCTTCCTGATGTGGTTCATCTGTTCTGTCTCTTTCTTAACATAGAAATGTGGCTGATGCCTCACCTTCAGGAGGCAGCCAAGGCTTCTTTCTTATAGTCTGTCTCCTAGTGACCCTGCCTCTCCACACCACTGCCCCATTTCACCGCTGCCTTCTTCCACCTGACCAGGTGTGGCCTAAAACCCCTTTCTGGGCCTGGTTATAATGCCCCCCAGCCCCAGGGCTGCACCCCTTCCCTGCTGCCTGTGTCCAGAACACTTCCCATCTCACTGATGAATTTGCTGTGATATGTCTCCTCACTGAAGTCTGCGTGCTACAGTCGTGTGTCTACAACGTTCCCAGAACAGACCCAGACATGTGTCGGGGATCTGGAAAACAGGGAAAATGTGTCCAAGAGGAAAAATCCACTCTGACTGGGTAGCTCTAGCTGTCTCTCTCTCTCTCTCTCTCTCTCTCTCTCTCTCTCTCTTTGACAAATAAATTTTGAAAATCCCGTCCATAGGTTGGCGGGCAATATCCAAAATGGGCTTCTGCCAGCATTTCCTACCTTGTCTTCACCCCTGAAACGTGGAGGGGTCAGTGTGCTGTGTGAATAAGGGGCTAAGGGTTCTCCCCACTCCTGGGTGAGCCACTGGGCATATTACATTTGCACAGAGATGGGACAGTGGGAGGGGTGGGGGGATCGGTAACTTGGTGATGCGAGGGCCCGTCACACATCCAGGGGGGAATGTTGTGTCTTCCTGCTCAGGGGGAGCAGTAGAGGCTGGAGGTGAGCTCCGTTTGGGAGCCTTCACAGGATAAGGGTTGTTGATGCCTCTGGACTGTACACATCTGCTGAGGAAGTTGGTGTTGGGGCAGCCGTGACCCCTGGAGCACCAACGTGAAGCGGGGGGTGAAGGGCCTGGGAAAGACCTCTGGTGCGTGGGAGGATGGCCTGGGGGTGGGGACAAGGATGAGGACGTTTGCTGTGGTTGCTGCCGGCAGGCTGCAGCTCAGTCAGGACTGGCTACTAGGGGACCATGTACCTGTCTGCAGAACAGGCTGTCCCTAGCTACCCAAACTCTGGAGCTGCTGGCCCTGTAAGTGGGCTGGGGGCGTCCACCTTCAGGGCATTGTCAGGAATGAGGGCTGGGCCCACAGCGGGGTGGGCTCTGTGGCCGCCCTCCTGCCGTAGCAGGCCTGGCCTTTCCAGGGTGTGTCCGCAGAGCCCTGTGGACTCCCTATGCCCTTGGTGTCCCTGTGGCTGGCTGACCCTCTCCTTGGGCCTGGATCAGGGACTGTGGTGGTGGTGCCTGAAACTCAGCACCAGGCTCTCAGTCTGGTGGGAGGGTGGGTCCCTGGGGCCAGCCCTTGCGCACACTCAACCAGTGTCCTTTCTGGTCTGCAGGTCCCAGTCCAGCTCAGCCTCAGAGCTGACCCCGAAGAGGCAAGAATGGAGCCCTCAGTTCCTGGACTGTCCTCATGGACCCCTGCAGCCCAGGCCTGTGTGCATGATGCTCCCACTGTGACCCACCCCGCGTCTGCACTGCATGCTCCACTCTGCTGCGGTGACACGGAGCAGGGAACCACCCCCCTGCACCATCAGCAGCCAGGTACTGGGATCGAGCGCTCCGCTGGTGCCCTCGTTCATGGGGGGGCTCTGTCCATGTCACCCTGGAGGCACCCCCATCAGTTCATCAGCTGTCCATGTCATCATTAGGGATGGGGGGCCTCGTGGACTGGAGGGTCCAGAGCTGGGGGTCAGAGAGCAAGCTGCCCTGAGTGTGACGTTCTGGTTTTCCCACTTGACACACAGCTGAGCCCTGCCTGGCTCAGCCACTAGGGGCTGGCAGTCCCCTTCCCCCAGAGCCCCGCCCTGACCAGGCCTCGGCCCCCTCTGCCTGCCTTCCCCCGCCCAGCCGCGTCCATGTTCTCCAGAGCCTCCCAGAGGGGCCTTCCTCACGTTCACTGGCTGCCTCCTCTGGACATCACCCCGGTGCTCAGGCTGCCCATTCAGGGTCAGCTTTCCCTTCTCGGGTCTGATGTGAGCTGTGGCACAAGAGGACACTTGTGTCCTACAGGGGACCTATTATTGTACTCGGGACAACTGGACAGAGTACCGTTGTGAGAACAGGTGTGGCCAGGGAAGGCTGGGCTAAGGGCGGAGAAGGTCAGTGTGGGATCGTTTGTGTGTTGTCACAGCGGAGTACAGAAGAAAGATGTGACAAGGTCCCAAGAGATGGCCCTGAAATAGAGGCTTGCTTAGTGCCCCGGGCAGAGGCCAGGGGTGTGCTGTGCAGAGAAGGGTGAGGGAAGCTAGGATGGTTGCTCTGTGAATAGGGGCAGGTCAGTGGTGGCTCATGTTTAAAGAACCATTTTGTAGCAAACACGTGTTTTTCCACATAAATATTTATTATTTGTATTATTATTTTTAGTCCTCCCCTGAGAATGTGTTTCTTGGTTTTAGAGAGAGAGTAATGGACAGAGGCGGGAAGAGAGGAACAGAGATGGCAACATTGATTTGTTGCCTCCCGTGTGCGCCCCCAACCAGGGATCAAACCCACGACCATTTGGTGTGCGGGACGATGCTCCAACCAACTGAGCCACCTGGCCAGGGCCACGGAAGTATTTTATAAGACCAAGCAGAAACTGCTTGGGCCAGCTTTGTCAGAAATCTAGAAAACAGATTTGGAGCAACCAAGCCAATGTCAAATCAAGAAAAGGCAACTTAAAAATGGTAGCAAAGCTCTGTGGTGTGTGTTTGTTTGTTTGTTTTTAGAGAGGGGGAGGGAGAGAGAAAGAAACATCGTTTGGTTGCCTCTCACATGCCACCAACGGGGGACCTGACCCACAACCCAGGCCTGTGCCCTGACTGGGAATCAAACCGCGACCTTCTGGTTTGTGGCCCAGTGCTCAACCCGCTGAGCTGCACCAGCCTTATTTATTTATTCATTTATTTATTTAAGTGGGAGAGAAAGAGAAAAAAGGAAGGAAATGTCAATTTGTTGTTCCACTTATTTATGCATTCACTGGTTGCTTCTAGTATGTGCCTCAACCAGGGATTGAACCCACAATCTTGGCGATAGGGACAGTGCTCCATCCAGTCGAGCTACCTGGCCTCTACCTATTCTTGAGTCCCTTCTGGTAATCTCTGCTTTTTCCAGGAATGCGTCTTTTTTATCTAGGTTGTCTAATTTGTTGGTGTACGACTGTTAACAGTGTTCCCACACTCCTGTTTACTTTTGTGGGCTTGGTAGTAATGTTCCCATTTGTGTTTCTGATTTTTGTTGTCTACTTTCTCTTTTACTTTGATCAGTCTAAAGGTTCGTCAATTTTCATATTTGCAAAAACAAAACCTTTTGATTTTGTTGGTTCTCTCTTCTTTTTCTACTATTTCATTGATCTGTCCTCTAATGTTTGTTATTTCCTACCTTCTGCTAGGTTTGGGTGTAGTTTGCTCTTCTTTTTGTAGTTCCTTAAGGCATAAAGTTGGGTTAATGATTTAAAATGTTTTTAAATTTTCCCTTTCACATTACCTTCCCTGCATGCCATAAGCTTTGACATTTTGTGTTTCTGTTTTCATTTGTCTGTAGGTATTGTCTAATTTCCCTTGTGATTACTTCCTTGACCCATTTGTTAATTGTGACTTTTTCTGCAATCATTGGTTGGAGATGAAACTTGACATCATTTCAGCCTTTTAAAATGTATTGAAACTTGTGATGTGGCCTAACATAATCTGTGTTGAAGAATGTTCCATGTGTACATGAGAGGAATGTGTATCTGACCCTTTGGGTAGGGTATGTCTGTTAAGTCTAGATGGCTTATAGTGTTGTTCAAGTTCCCTATTTCATTATCTGTCTAGATGTTCTATCCATTTTTGGAAGTGAGGTATTGAAGTCTCCAACTATCATTATAAAACTGTTCCTCCTTTTGAATCTGTTTGCTTGATATCTCTTAGTGTTCTTTTTTGGTGTGTTTGTAACTTCTCTGTCTTCTTGCTAGTTAACACATCCATCACCTCACATAGTTACCATGTTTTGGTGTGATGGGAGCTTTTAAGGTCTACTTTCTTGGCAATTTCCAAGTGCACAATACAGTGTGGTTAACTATATTCACCATGCTGTGTATTAGATCCCAGAGTAAAACCATCAAGTTTGAATTGATACCAAGTTAGCCACAATAGTGTACAGAACTCCCACTTCTGTACAGCTCTATCTTCCTCTTATGCTGCTGTTGTCACAAATGCATCTTTATAGGTTGTGTTCAAAAGAACAGATTTATATAGCACTGGCCGGTGGCTCAGTTGAGTGGAGCGTCATCCTGTTACACCAAGGTTGCAGGTTCAATCCCAGGTCAGGGCACTTACAAGAATCAACCAATGAGCCCTGGCTGGTGTGGCTCAGGGGACTGAACATCAGCCTACAAACTGAAAGGTTGTCAGTTCCATTCCTGGTCAAGGCTCATGCGTGGGCCAGGTCCCCAGTTGGCGGGGGGGGGGGGGGGGGTGTGAGAGGCAACTGATGGATGTTTCTCTCACACAACAATGTTTCTGTCTCTTCCTCTCTTAACGTAAAAAAAAAACAAAATTAACCAATGAATGCATAAATAAGTGAAACAACAAATTGTTTTTCTCTTTCTCCCTCCCTCCCTTCTTCTTCTCTCTCTCTAAAATCAATAAATAAAAATTAAAAAAACAACTGATTTATAATCATTTGTATGCATGTAGGAAATAAAAAGTGGACTTATAAACCAAACATGCACTAATACTAGCTTTTGTATGACTTGTGTCATTACCTTTACCAGAAAACGTTACCCCCTTACACGGCCTTCAGCCCTTCCTGCCATCCTTTCACTTCCGGGGCCCTTGGCATTTCTGGAAAGGCAGGTCTGTTGGCACTAAACATCCTCAGCTTTTATCTGGAATGTCTTAATTTCTCCTCTCTTTAAAAAATTTGGTTTTAGAGAGAGAGGAAGTAGAGGAGAGAGAAAAAAAAACATCGACCCAAGGTTGTGGGATCGAGCCCCACGCAGGGCTCATACGGGAATCGGGCATAAATACGTGGAACAATAAATCAGTGTTTGTTTTCTCTGTTTCACGCTCTCCTTCTCCCTCCCTTCCTCTCTCTCAAATCCATAAAAAAATAAAATAAAAACTAAGTAGAAAATCAGAATAGACCATAAAAATTAAATATTGAATCAATAATTTAAAAACTTCCTAATAGAGGAAAGTTCAGGACCAAATGGCTTTACTGGGAAGTTATAGCAAATATTTAAAGAAGAATTAATACCAGTTTTTTTCCCCAGTCTTCCAAATACTGGAAGAGAAAGGAAAGCCACATAAAGACATCACAAGAAAATTCATATCAAGATCTTTTATGGCTACAAAATCCTTAGAAAAACACAAGGAAACTCAATCTAATAGTATATTAACAGTATTATATACTCCATGATCACCTCATGCAGGTGGTTCATCAGAAGAAAACCAGTCAATGCCATTTACCACAGTAACAGAATGAAGGAGAAAAACCATCATCATCTCAACTGATGCAGAAGTTTTCGTCAGAATCAAACACCGTTTCACAATTTAAAAAGGAACACTAAGAAAACTCACAATACACGATAAAGGACAATCACTAACAACCCACAGCTAACACCAGACTCAGTAGTGAAAGGTTAAAAGCTTTTCCACTAAGATCAGGAAAACACACCTGCTATTTGCACTGTACTAGAAGTTCTAACCTGAGCAACAGGCAAGAAGAAATGAAAGGTGTTCACATTTTGAAGGAAGAAACAGAACTGTCGCCCTGACAGGAGTAGCTCAGTGGGTTGGGCATTGTTCTGGAAAGTGAATAGTCACCGGTTCAGTTCCCGGTCAGGGCATGTGCCTGGGTTGCAGGTTCAGTCCATGTATGAGAGGCAACCAATTGATGTTTCCCTCACATCAATGTTTCTCTCCCTCTCTCCTTCCCTTCCTCTATCTCTATAAAAACGAAAAGAAAAACTTTTTTAAGAACTATATTTGCATAACATGTGACCTAATATATAGAAAATCCAAAAGAATCCATTAGAAAGCTAGTAGCCCTGGCTGGTGTGGCTCAGGGGATTGAGTGCCGGCCTGTGAACCAAAGGGTTGCTGGTTCGATTCCCAGTCAGGGCACATGCTTGGGCTGCTGGCTGGGTCCCCAGTTAGGGGTACCCAAGAGACAACCGCACATTGGTGTTTCTCTCCCTCTCTTTCTCCCTCCCTTCCCCTCTCTCTAAAAATAAATAAAGTCTTTTTAAAAGAAAGAATGAAAGAAAGCTAATAGAACTAATAAATTAATGAAGCAAAGTTTCATGGTTCAAGTTAACACACAAAATCACCATCAATGACCAATCTGAAAAGGAAATTAAGAAAACAATTTATATCAACATCAAAATGAAAAAAATACAAATAAACTTAACCAAAAAGGTAAAAGATTTGTTTGCTGAGAACTATAAGGCATTGCCAAAAGAAATTAAAGAATTCAAAAATGATTGGAAAGACATCCCATGTGCATGAATTGGACTTAATAGTGTTAGAATGTCAGTGCTGTCACAGCACTGGCCTGTGAACCAAAGGGTCACTGGTTTGATTCCCAGTCAAGGCATGTGCCTGGGTTGTGGGCCAGGCCCCCAGTTGGGGGCGTGTGAGAGGCAACCACACATTGATGTTTCTTCCCCTCTCTCTAAAAATAAATAAATAAAATCTTAAAAAAAAAAATACCAACAGCCATTTTTGTGGAAATGGAAAGTCAATCTTTAAATTCATATGTAATTACATACAAGGGCCCCAAACAGCCATAACAATCTTGGAGAAAGTCAGAGGACTCATCCTTTCCAGTTTCAAAACTGACTACAAAACTACAGTAATGAAAACAAATCAGTGCTGACATCAGGACAGACATACAGATGAGTGGAATACAGTTGGGAACCTAGGAGTAAACACATACGTCTGTGGCCAGCCGATGTTCAACAGGGGTGCCGTGACCACTTGATGCTGGGACAAGTGGATTTCCACATACAGAAAAATGATCTTGGACCCCTACCTGGTCCGAATACAAAAATTTACTCAAAACAGCCCAACAACCAAAATATAAGAACTGAAATCATAAAACTCTTGGAAGAAAATGGGAAAATTTCATAATCTTGGCTTTGACAGTGGGTTCTTAGATACAACACCAAGACCATGAGCAACAGCAACAACAGAAAGACAGGTAAACTGAACTTTATCAAAATGTAAACATTTTGGGCCCCAAAGGACGTTATCAAGAAAGTAAAAAGACATCCTAAGGATGGGAGAAAATTTGCAAATTGTGTATCTAGTAAGGGTCTAATACCCAGAATTTATAAAAAACTCAATGACTCAGCAAAAGACAAACAGCCCAGTTTGAAAATGGGCAAAGGACATGAGTAAACATTTCTCCAAAGATGATACACAAGTGGCCGACAAACAGATGGAAGGGCGCTCAAATTCAATACCCATTTGAGAAATGCAAATTGAAACTGCAGTGAGACTCCCACTTCACATGATTGTGATAAGAAAATAAATAAGTAGCAAGTGTTTTCAGTATGTGGAGAAATTGGAGCCCTGGTACCTGCTGGTGGGAGTGTAAGATGGTGCAGCCACTGTGTTTAAATACAGCATCACCATGTGACCCGGGAATTCCACTGCCAGACACATGCACGGACTTGAAGACAGGCATTGAAATGAGCACACGGACTTCGCGTCTGCAGTGGCACTCTGCACATGAGCCCAAAGGGGCAAGCGGCCCAGAGGCCTGTCAAAGGATGAACGAGTAGACAAAACTTAGTCCACTGTGTAGTGGAATATAGCAGCCCCCCTAATCCATGGCGAATATATGATCCAAGACCCCCCAGTGGATGCCTGAAACTGTAGTACTGACCGTATATATGAATGGGGACCCAAAAAACCTGAATTTATTTATAAAAATTGTGCATTTGTTCTTGTTTAAACTTCGGTCACCTTCGAAGGACTCTCCATTGGATGCAATACACCTATCGAGACATTTTTCCACTGCTCACAACAGCTTTTGAACTTGTTGATTTTGAGGACTTTTAGTGCTTCTGCGGTTTTTTGTTTCACCTCTTCCACATTGGCAAGACGTTTACCTTTGAGGACATTTTTCATCTGGGGAAACAAACAAACAAAAAGACATTTAGGGCGAGATCAGATGAATAAGGAGGTGGGGCATGGAAGTCATGCTGTTTTTGGTCAAAAACTGCTGAACACTCAGCACGGTGTGGGCAGGTGCGCTCATACATCACCCATCACAAAAAGGGCAAACACGTTGAAAGCATCTCAAAAAAATTCACTGAAGCTGAAGACAGCCTCTCACAACAACGCCGGATGGTGCACTGATCCAGATGGGTTTCTAGAACACACCTAGCAGAGGAAGCTGCATTACAAGGGGCCTGACCTCCAGAAGATAATTCTGGGTTTTTTGGGGTGCCCCTTCATATACTGCTTTTTTCCTGTACATAATCACCATCTCATTAAAAAAGTCATACGGCCTCTCTGCGGCATCCCTGAAGTGCCAGCATCACTACTCTTGCGCTTTGGGGCCATTGCTAAGTAAAACAAGGCGACCTGAACACAAGCACTGCAGTGCCCTGACAACAGACGTGCTCACCGCAGTGAGTCCTGAGTGGCTCAGCGTGGGAAGAGTGCACACCGAGGCGCGCTGGGGGGCAGGGTGGTGCAGGATGTCTTCCTGCTACTCAGGAGTGTGCAGTTTAAAACCTATGTAGTGTTTACTTCTGGAATTCTCCATTTAATGTTTTCGGGCCGAGGCTGACCACAGGTAAATGGAACTGCAGAAAATGAGACAGTGGGTAAGCAGGGACCACTGGTATTCAGCCATGAAAAGGAGAGCGGCACCTGTACGTGCGACAGTGTGGATGGGCCTGCAAAGCATTAGGCTGAGGGAAGAATCCAGGCACCAAAAACCACATACATGATGCCACTCAGATATCTGAGACACCAGAAATACATAAGTTCTTAGTGACAAAATGCAGCTGCCGGCCCGGGGGAGGGGGACGTGGAAACGATGAGCCAGTGGGCGAGGCCTCACTCTGGAGTGACGGGGATGTTCTGGAACCGCACAGGGGTGGCATGTACACACCTTTGTAAATGCACCAAATGCCACCGAATTGTTCATTTGAAAGACTTATGTTTGTGAATTTCACCTCAACACATTATGAAGATGAAGACAAAAACCACCGCAGCAGGTGGGAGATGAGTGGGGTCCCGTCCCCCGTGTGTGGCACCGTGGGGTCAGGCGGTGGGTGAGGTGGCGCAGGCACGTGTGGGGCTCCCGAGGCTGGGCCCTGACGTGGCACTTAGCTGTTCTTCACCGGCCGCGAAGCAGCAATCATAAAGAACTTGAGGGGTTTTTTTTGGAAATACTAATAGGTTTGCTGTCTTCTGGGGGGGCTCAGTCCTCATTCTTTTCTCCACCTGAGTCACAGGCCTGGAGGCAGCAGGACCCTGCAAGCACCTGTGTTTGCTTTCAAATCATTTCCTTTGTTTTAAACCCCAATTTTAGTTGTTGGTTTTGGGGTATTTTTTTTACAAAAATATTTTCTTAAGAGAAACCATGTTTCTGGTTTTATATCTCCTTTTAAAAAATGCCTTGGCCAGTGTCCCACAAACCAAAAGGTCACCAGTTCAATTCCTGGTTGGGGCACAGGCCTGGGTTGTAGGTGTGCATGGAGGGCAGCCAATCGATGCTTCTCTCCCTTTCTCCCTTCCCCTTTCTCTAAAATAAAAAAAAGTCAAAAGTGAAACCTTAATTGGTTTTTCCAACAGTTCTTATGTTGCAGAGAACTACATCAGATTTAATAAATCCAAAGCGACCTCTCACCAGCCTCACCCGGAGGACTCACCTTTGTTTTCTAGCTCAAAGATTTCCAGGTCGGCAGTGGCTCAAGTCAGAAAGCTGATTCCCACTGCCACCACCTGCTGAGCGACACTGTGACCTTGTCTCCGTCAGGTCAGCAAACTGGCCCACAGGCCAGGGCCAGCTAGTCACTAGTTTCTTACAGCCAACACACAGGAACAATTTCAAGGTTTTTAATGGTTGTAACAAAGCACAACGGGGACTATACAGTCATGAAGCCTGGAGTTGGTGCTCCCTGACCCTTTACAGAAAGCCCTGCCTGCTGCTCCGTGTGTCCCTTTTAGTCCCTTTTCCAAAACGCAGCCAGTAGAAGGGGGACTCACCGGGTCAGTTCCCGGGGGTGGTGGGGGAACCGTGAGCCCTGGGCCATTCAGGCAGCTTTATTCACCCCCTGCTGCATCCCCCGCCTGGGAGCCCAGCAGCATGTGGACGTTTGCTACGCACCCCAGGGCCCCACCCTGCATGCTGCATCTGGACAACTAGGCAACTAGGCGGGTGAAAAATGTGTACTTGCCACCAGACACGTGGCTGTGGTGGGAAACGAGCCGAGCAGGTGGCCAGGCCAGGTCCTCATTGTGGACAAAAGCAACCAAGTGAGACAGGAGACAGGGCCCTGGTGATAGCAGATTCTTGAAGCTCCAGGTGGTCTTGAACTGAGGGGCAGGTTGGAGGGCGACGGGCCCAGGGAGGCTGGGAGGCAGAGGAGGGTGTCTCCCTTCCTCTCAGCACCACTGACTGAGGCCGACAAGGAGTTGCGCAGTCCCAGGACGTACGCCCTGCTGGGCCGTGCCCTGGGCAGTGCAGGACCCTCTGGGGAGCATGTTCCGCACTGGGCAGACCCAAAGTTTAGCGTATCTACCCTGCTCAGGAAATGGCAGGTGTGGTGTTGGGGTGAGCTCGAGGTGGGGAGGAAGTAGGAACTGGGAGGATGAAGTGCTCTGATGTCACCAGGCTCCCTGTGGAAAGAAGGGGGTCGTGGGAGGCCAGGCAGGAGCAGAGGGCGGCAATATGGCCTGGGTGTCACAATGTGAGTGAAACAAAGACTCTGGTCTTCATTCTAGTGACTCTGGGGGACAAGGATTTCCTCGTTCCTCCAGGCAGGAAGAGACGTGGGGAGGTGCTCACGCCCTTCTCATGTGACATGGAACCTTCAGAAAGATGGACACAGCTGCCCAAACATTGTACCAGGGCCAGAGTGGTTCATCTCACAGCAGGGAGATTTGCAGGTTTTAGAAGGTAAAGGTGGCTCTGGCAGGTCTCTGGAGGCCCGTGTAGAAGAGGACAGAATCTGACCCTGCACAGGAGTCCCCACCACACAGTTGGAACCCGCTTTGCTTCTCCTCTGGATCCGCCTCCCCCCGTAGTGACTCCCAGGGCGAAGCCCAAAAGCCACTAGTTTGCACTGAGCAAACGATAGGTGCACCCAAGGAGCTGATGATGTGCGTCATGGAAATGGGAGCCAGGAAAAGTGCCTGCCCGTGTCACACAGGGGGAGGGGAGCGCCTGGGTTTGGGACACACCAAGGTACAGTCAAAGGGACTGCCGGTGACCTGCTGTGGGTGAGAGGAAGGGCAGCCGAGGGCGCCATGGACGTCGGCCTGAGCCGGCAGGTGACTTCCTGAGGTGCGGCTGCTGGGGCAGAGGGCTGAGGGTTGGTCAGTCTTCAGCTGCCATGCTGCCTTGTGCCCATAGAGCGTCCCTGCCCCTCCCTGGTCCCCTCAGGAGGTCTGGACTGCACCCCAAGTGGGCCCCACACTCCCAGCCTTGCCAACTGCATTTTCCTGTTTCCTTCCAAGTGACTTTGTGTTTGTCATTTCAGATTGCAACACCAGGGTTGAGGGCAAGCAGTTTCTTCAGAAGGAAGACGTTTCTGAGGATTTAGAATCAGAGGAAGAAATATCAGAAAACTATACCAGTGATGTTTCCCCAGCGCCTGAGCTCAGAGAACTCTGTGATGACGTATTAGCAAGAGACTGGGGTATCCCTGATGACATGAGACAGAGGCAGTCCCTCTGCCCAGAGGAGGACATCACACTGGTGGCAGTGCTCCCTGACAGCCCCTTAGGAGAGCGAGGGCTGGCCTGTGATGATTCTGAGGGGAGCTTCAGGCTGAGCCCAAACCCAGTGGTGTGTCAGGGCATCTCTGTGCAAGAGAGGTCATGTCCGCACACGTGTGGCCAAAGCTTCCAGCACAGTGCGAGTCCAACCAGCTGTGAGGGACGTCCCGCGGCTGAAAGCACCTTCATATGTAACGAGTGCGGAAAGACCTTCAGCCACAATTCAGTCCTTAGAAATCACCAGTGGTCTCCCGGGAGGGAGCCTTACCAGTGCAGTGAGTGTGGGACAGCCTCGCACGCGTGCGTGGACCTGCTTAGGCAGCAGGAGAAGCCGCACGCGTGCGGTGACTGCGGGAAGGCCTTCAGCCAGAGCTCCAGCCTCAAGAAGCACCAGAAGTCTCACCTGAGCGCCAAGCCCTATGAGTGCAGTGAGTGCGGGAAGGCCTTCCGGCGCAGCTCCAACCTCGTGCAGCACCAGCGGGTCCATTCTGGGGAGCGGCCACACGTGTGCGGCGACTGCGGGAAGGCCTTCCGGCGCAGCTCCAACTTCGTCAAACACCGCAGGGTGCACACGGGCGAGAAGCCATTCGAGTGTCTGGAGTGTGGGAAGGCCTTCAGCCAGAGCTCACACCTGAGGAAGCACCAGCGGGTGCACACCGGGGAGCGGCCTTACGCGTGCAGCGAGTGCGGCAAGCCCTTCAGCCGCGTCTCCAACCTCATCAAGCACCACCGCGTCCACACCGGAGAGAAGCCCTATAAATGCGGCGACTGCGGGAAGGCCTTCAGCCAGAGCTCCAGCCTCATCCAGCACCGGAGGATCCACACGGGAGAGAAGCCGCACGTGTGCACGGTGTGTGGGAAGGCCTTCAGCTACAGCTCAGTGCTCAGGAAGCACCAGATCATCCACACGGGGGAGAAGCCCTACGGGTGCAGCGTCTGCGGGAAGGCCTTCAGCCACCGCTCGGCGCTCACGCAGCACCAGGGCGTGCACACGGGCGACAAGCCCTATGAGTGTCGGGAATGTGGTAAGACGTTCGGCCGCAGCTCCAACCTTATCCTTCACCAGCGAGTCCACACTGGAGAGAAGCCCTACGAATGCACGGAATGTGGGAAGACCTTCAGCCAGAGCTCAACTCTCATTCAGCACCAGAGGATCCACAATGGATTGAAGCCCCATGAGTGTGACCAGTGTGGGAAGGCCTTCAACCGAAGCTCCAACCTCATCCACCACCAGAAGGTCCACACTGGCGAGAAGCCCTACATGTGCACCGAGTGTGGGAAAGGCTTCAGTCAGAGCTCGCACCTCATCCAGCACCAGATAATCCACACCGGCGAGCGGCCCTACAAGTGCACCGCGTGCGGGAAGGCCTTCAGCCAGCGCTCGGTCCTCATCCAGCACCAGCGGGTCCACACTGGGGTGAAGCCCTATGACTGTGCTGCCTGCGGGAAGGCCTTCAGCCAGCGCTCCAAGCTGCTCAAGCACCAGCTGACCCACTCCCGGGAGTGAGCGCAGCCTGGGCTCCTCCCCGGCTCACCCCCCCCCCAATGGTATCCTCTTTTGGGAGGGTGTCTCGCAGGCTCCCTCCCTCCTGCCTCTGCACCCACCTCACGTGACCTCGTTTCTTTCTAGTTTTCACATTTTGTTATGAGACTGCCACATTTGTTAGGAGGGAAAAGATGATAGAGGCTGCATATTTATTACTAGAATTTATGACTGTAATCAAACATAACCAAAAAAGTAAACTGACGTTTGCTTTGAGATAACAACAGTAATCTTTTTGTCTGGTAATTCATGTTCAGTTCACATAAAATCAGGTTGAGTTTTCGGGTCTGATTGCCGTCACCCGCCCCCACTTTGGTGTATGCTCATTGCCACCTGTCCTTCACCTTCTGTCTCCTCCATAACTGGACACAGACTTGCCCGCTGCTCCCTGTCCTTCATGACTCTCTGTAGTCTGACACTGTGCCTTCTCCTCACAGCTCCGCTGTGACGCAGGTCCCCACTCAGGGTGCTGCGCAGTGACAGGTGTCTGTTTCCCAGCCTCCGGTTCTGTGCCTTACGGTCCTGGCTGTTGGCCCCATAAAGGACAGCTCTCTCCTTGCCCCAATTCTCCCTACAAGCTCCCAGGTGTGGGGTATTATTCCGGGTCCGTTGATCACCAGACATTTATGAAGCACTTGCTAGGTGCCCCCAGAAAGTGGGAACTGGCCCCCTCAGTTTCCCAGAGCTGTGCCCAGGCTCCCTGAGCAGGGGGAGCTTGGTCCACAAGCAACACATCTGCCACCAGGAGGCCCCGGTCACCAGCCAGCAGGTCTCACTCAGGCTGGGGGTGCTGTAGGGTGGACAGGCCCCTCCTGCACAGCTCCAGGAGATGGCAGGTGTAGTTAGGTGTGTAGCTACAGTGGGAAGGTCAGGGTTTGGCTTCTGTGTTTCCACCGAGGAGAGGGGTTGTGGGAGGTTGAGAGAGAAGCAAATGAGGAAGGGCGCGCTGGCAAAGGCACGGCCCGTGGGTTTGGGCCCCAACAGGCTGCCTGCCCTCTTCTCAGAGCCTGTCACGGCTCACGCAGAGACACAGTCAGGCTTTTTCACACACACACACACACACACACACACACACACACACACCCCGCAACCTCCGTTCAGAGGTAGCATCCAGACAAGGAAATGCCATACCTGCAGTTTGGGTGACAACCTGCCCTGTTAACACATTGCGTACCGGGGAATTTAAATGCCTTTTAGAAATGACCAGAACGTATGCAAGGTGTTAACTGCTAACTCACTCCAGTCTGCTCCCTCTCTGGCTCCACGTTCCTCTTTGTCCTGGACTCAATCTCTGCTGTTTTCCCTAAACTCGTTGGCTCTCACTGGGGATACAGCAAGAAACCGGGCAGAGAGAAATGCCTGTGCTCGAGGAGCTTAGATCTAGCAGGGAGAGGAAAGGACCCGGTGGTTCCGACTGCACATGCCTGGATTGTGGGCCAGGTCCCCATTTTGGGGCACACGAGAGGCAACCACACATTGATGTTTCTCTCCCTTTCTCCCTCCCGTCCCCTCTCTAAAAATAAATAAATCAAATCTTTAAAATAAGAAAGAAGAACCACAATAACACATGTGATGTTACTACTGGTACCTATAGAAAAAAAATTACTGAAAACGGGGAAATGCTAGGAGAACCCAGGTGTTAAGAGTTTAACATTAATTGATAGGTTTAAGTGATTAAAGCTGTGACTTGATAGGTTTAAGTGACTGTTTTTAAATAAAGACTCCTTTCCTTTATCACCAAAGCTTTGCCTTTGAAATTTTGCCTAGAGGATGTCAATGGGCAGCTGGACCCGAATTGCTGTCCGGTAACATTACAGGGATTGCACCTCACAGAATCACGGGACATAGCTGAGCAGTTCCTGCTGCTGGGTCGGGAAAGGAAATTGGGAAGGGATACAAAGTGGGCAGGGAGACAAGCTGGGGCCTGTGGTCATCAGCTGGAGTGTCCTGAAGAAATGGGAGCCTTCTGTCTTTGAGCTAAACGCAGCCAGGAACCAGTGGGCCGAAGGATCCAGAGGAAGGCTTGTGTGGTCCCCTGCTGCTTCATGCCACCCAGTGAGCCACGGGGCACGCGTGGGAGGCAGTGGTGCCCCTCAGACTTTTCACAGCACTCAGCACCTCTGGACACACACTGTAACTCACACACTCCGTGTGCTGCCTGCCTTCCCGCTCACCTGTGAGCTCTGGGAGCAGAGGGAGTCCTTGGGAACCTTGCCTGTCTTGTACACAGATGGAGCCCCGCTCGGAGGACAGCCCAGCACTCAGGCACTCAGTTAACACTGTTCGGCTCCAGCAGAGACAGAGAAGAGGTGGCCCAGAAAGATGTGCTGGGGAAATGCTAGCTGTTGAGCTGATAGAAAAACTAGGGAAATGTTAGTTGTTGAATCCAAGGGAAGCGTCCACGGGTATTGATAGTGTTGTTCTTCCAAGCTTTATGAATATGTGAACATTTGCGAAGTAAAAGGTTGTGGGGGAGACAAGAAAGCAGGGCGAGCTGGGTCCTGGGAGCACCAGTTCTCCGTCGGGACCACGAGTGCTGGGGCGGAGCTCACTCCTCGCCCATAAAGGTAACCTGAGGCACGTTACAGTTTGAGCAAGCGCCGGGCCGAGCGCTCCGCGGAGCGGAGGTGGGGAGAGGCTTTCACAGGGAAGGCAGCCAGCACGGAAGCTGCCGACTGGCCACGGCTCACGCGGTTGACTTACCTGGGAAGCCCGGCTGGAGTCGGCTTAAGTTCGTCCCACGGCAGGAGAGCTGCTCAGACGAACGACCTCCTTGTTTACTTTAACGCTGTCACCTAGCAAAGCCATCCGGGACGACCTTGGCTCCGCGCTTCAGTGCCTGGGCAGCGTGGACCCTTCTCCACCGGGCGTGGGAAGAAAACCCTCCGCTCACGCTGGTGCCGAACCGCGCGCGTCCTCCCACTACCCCTTGCCTCGGCCTCGGGCGGACCGAGCCCCTCCATCACCGACCTGTCTCGCTGCTTCTTCATGATCGCTCTAAGCCTCAGGCCACGTGGGCCGGATGGGAGGGTCGCGGACCCACGGCTCCTCCCAGCAACCCTGCCCGGCCCGCTCGGGCCGCCCCTCCCGAGGGAGCGTCTGCGCCTTGGTGCGCCCACCGCCTCCCGGGAGCGCGGCCCAAACAACCCCCAAATCCGTAAACAGCGAGAGTGACCCGAGGCGGTCACTGTCACCCATGACAACCACCGTCAGGGTCCCGGGGCAGCAGCCAGAGCTACGCGACGGAGGAAGTGGCGACCCACACTGCGGAACAGCGACCCTCCAGGGTGAAGGCCGGAAGCTTTGCACGAGGAGGGCACCGCAGGCCTGAGGCTGGGCGCTGTGTGTGTGTGTGGGGGGGGGGGGGGCGGGGGGACCGGAAGCTCTTATGAGGCCGCGGGAAGTGCGGTTCCTGCGAGGCCGGGGCGCGGTGTGGCCTTTCTAGGGGGCGGGGAGGCCTCGGCTTTCTGTGGTTCCAGCGCCGGCCGCTCGGCCATCGGTTAGGCGGAAGGCACCGGAGGGGGAGGAGGGGCTGACGGCCTGCCTGGGAGATGTTACGCTCTAGGATTGGTGGTCCAGGTGAATGGGCGGGGACTTAGGAGGCGGGGTCCCCAGGGATTGGTGGATGGGCAGATGAGGCGGGGCGTCCCCTTTGTCCGAGTGCGCTGCGGCCAGCCACCCTTCACGCGTGAGGCTGTGGTGCCGAGGAAGGTGAGTGCGGGTGGGTAGCCACCGCCACCGCCGGCTGGGACCTCTCCCTCCCCGACGCCGCACCCGGCGCGGCGTCCGCATGGATCCGGCCTTCCCCGCGAGCATGCACTGCTCCCTCCCTTCTCGCCGGTACCCTTCCGCTAGGACTCGCAAGAACCCCTTTCCCGGACCCCAGAGCCCCACCCCCCAACCTCTGCCCAATCCCGGTCCCCTTCTCTCCGATAGCGAGCCCTGGCGGGTCGGAGGGGTGCGGGGGGGTTCCCGTCGAGGTCTGGACGGGTAGGGCGGGCATGGATGCCCGCGGAGGGTGGTCAGCCTCGAGGGGTGCCAGTAGCGCCCCCCGGCTCGCCGGAAACCGCCTCGTGGGCCTGTGAGCAGCAGTGCTTCTCGCCGGATCTCGCCCTCGCTGCGTTTCCTGCCGGTGCCGCCTTTTTCCCCAGGACTCTGTAAGAGCCCTTCTTAATGAATGAGACCAACCTTTTCTAACATAGCTTGCAGATGTTGTGCCTGTGTTCATTTGCTCTTTAATATTGTGGTAGACACTAATACGTAAGGACTTTCTAGAAATACAAGCATGTCAGAAACATATGAAAAGTGAAAGTCACCCTCCGGGACTAGCGGCCGTGCGCGCAGAGGAGGCCCTGGCTGTTTGCTTTGTGTTCTTTCCCGATCTACGTGCGCTTTTTTGTTTTTAACCGAAAAGGAGGCTAGAGAGCTTGTTGCGTTTTCTCTGCTGCGAGCTGTCTTGTAGGCCGCGCGTTCGATAGACTGTGACGCCTGGTCCCCTGCAGGGCGACTGGGAAGTGGACAAGGTCGAAGCTGGGGCCCGAGTTCTCCCCAGACTGGGGGTTATTTTGCGTTCCGATCCGCCAGTGCATAGTTTCCATATACGTTGAAAACATTCCTCTCCAACGGTCGTTTTGTTCTGATTTGGGTTTTTTTGAAGTGGAAAACGTCCAGTATTTAATGGCCAAATATTTACCCTTAAGGGTTTTCGGCTTTGTGTTATTTTAAGGGCTTTCCCCACTGCAAAATTTTTACAATAAATTCTTGTTTTTCTCCGGATCCATCTGGAATTTGTTTTGATGTGGAGTGAACTGGGAATTCAGTATCTTTTTTTTTTTCTTCTCTAAATCATGCTTTCTTAAGTTTACTTATATAATAATTACTCTTTTCATTGATTTGGAAAACCACTGCTATTATGTATTAAATTCTTACATGTCTTTGGACCCATTTCTGGATTTTGTAGTGTCTTTGATGTACATAAATATTTGAATTCATGAAGTAGATCTGTCCCTCAGGCTTTGTGCTTTGGCCGTTTTGCTTAGAAGGGCCCTTCTTGCTGAAATTAATGAAAATTTACCTGCATTTTTAAAAAAGGTTTTATTTATTTATTTTTAGAGAGAGGGGAAGGCAGGGAGAAAGAGGGAGAGAAACATCCATGTGTTGTTTGCAGGCCGGCACTTCATCCACTGAGCCTCACCTGCCAGGGCTCACCTGCTTTTTTATTCTAGTTATTTTATGATGTGATTTTAAATTTTTACTCCTCATTAATTAGCCTAACGGATTCATTAGACTTTCTGCACATGGTATAGATGATCTAATTTTTTGTCCTTTTTTGTTTGTTTGCTTGTTTGCCTTTGCTCTACTTACTTTCTGGGAGATTTGTTGAGCTTTATGAAAAGGTGGTTTTATTTTTCCCAAAGAACTGAACACTGTCCTGGTAACATTTACTGAATCATTTTCCCTATTGCAGTCTGAGTCATAGATGAGGCCCTGTTCCTCACTTCCTAAGCCCCCTTCTCATCCAGGCCAACCTGACTCTCGCCAGGGCTTTGTAGCCACTGTGGCAGGATTGACATCACATTTCTAAGTGAATGCCATTTGTGACTACAATATTTTCCATTTTCTGATTAGGGGGTGCTGGTGTAAGGAAGCTGGCAGTTTGGATGCATATTTGTGGTCACTTACTCCAGAAGGTTGCCAGTTGTACTTGCTGCTGCCACCTGGCTCATAGCTGTGTCTTCTTAAGGTGCTTTCACATCCTGGAGGGCAGGCTCAGTGGAAATGAGGGGGCAGGCATTCCAGCAGGAAAACCTGGGGTGAAGGGGCTATGGGTGAAGGGAGGGAGGTCTGGGAGCCGCCCCACCCAGCCCAGGGGCTCTGAGGGTCTGTCACAGCTTGTCACTATGGGTGGTGTCTTTGGAAGGACAGGAATGCTTGCATCACAACCATCAGAAATAACAGCTCCACTTGTGGGACATCCTACTCTGCTTCATGAGAAACTCACTTTCACTTTGAACAACAACAACAAAAAAAAAACAAAGACCATCAGGTACTCCAGCAAGGGTGTTAAGTTCCTAAAGTTGCCTTACAAAGCAAAGTTATAATAATAAAATTCTAAGCTCTTTGCTTCTCTGTAGTCCCTTCTTCAGATCCTGCCCGTGTTTTTATTCATCTTGCAAAGGCTCCCATTGGAAGTCTAATTAGAGTTGAATTGCACACATACACACATTGGGGGGAAATGGGCATTTTTGGTGAACAGAGGGGCAGCTACACTAAGTTCAGTGTGTGACTTCAGGGCAAACATGTCCACATGGCTGAGCTGGTGTTTCACAGAGAAAGCACGGCCTGGCCCATGGAGCATTCTCCAGAAGGGTGACTGTGTTCTTTTTTAAAAAATATTTCATTTATTCATCTTCAGAGAGAGGGGAAGGAAGGGAGAAAGAGAGGGAGAGAAACATCAATGTGTGGTTACCTCTCTCATGCCCCTAGCTGGGGACCTGGCCTGCAGCCCAGGCCTGTGCCCTGACTGGGAATTGAACTGGTGAGCCTTTGGTTCACAGGCCATCACCCAATCCACTGATTCACACCAGCCAGGGCTGACTGTGTTCTTTACTGTGAAATTTTCCTGGGTGACCTGCCTGCTGGGCTTTGGTGTCCCATTACAAACCCCTCTCTGCGCTCTAGAAGATGGGAACCCTGCTCCTGTCAAGACGGCTCCTGGGCCCTTTTGTCCAGCACTTTGGTGGGACAGACGCTTCAGCTTAACTTGTGCAGAATCCACCTGTCCCCGGACCTTCCTGTCAGACGCTGAGACCAAATCCCTGGGGCACAAAGGCTCACTCTACCAGAACCCAGCCTGCCATAGGCACTAGGGCACAACCAGGCATGACTGAGGTGTCAGTGTAGCCATGGAGGGTCATGGTAAAGACGAGCGCGAAGAGTATGGGATGGGGTCCCCACAGGGGTGTGAGCCTGGAGCAGAGCCATCCCTTCCCAGACTCTCCTCTTGTGGTGGTGGTGGGGGGGGGTCTCTGGGGCAGCCTGGCCTGGCAGCCCCGCCAGACCTGATGACTACATGGCACCTGTGTGAATGTTCTCTCATGGGCCCTGTGGGCAGACCCTGGGCCAACCAGGTGAGCAGGGCCTGTGGCCTCTGGGCCACCGGTGCACAAACGTCCCCAGGCATCCCAGAGCTGTGATCTTCCTGGGTCCACGCCTAGGAATGGCATATTTCTGTGGCTCCTGAACAGCAAGGTTGTAGCTCGCAGAGGGCAGGGCTCCCTTGGGAAGTCAGGGTCTGCGGAGCAAGACCAGGCTCCTCATGTGCCCCCTCCTCTTCCTCAGCCTTGCAGGCTTCTCCGAATTCCGTCTTCCTCAGAGACCTCTGGGTACCAGGCGATGGCGGCAGCCAGGCTCCTGCCACCACCGGCAGGACCCCAGGTGAGCTGCCCGAGGCCTGTGTAGCTGCATTTCCTCCCCTGCCCCATGGCAGCCTGAGCATCAGCACATCCCCTGACGTCTGTGACCCCTTCCTGTCACCCCATCAGCTCCCAGGGTGCCCTCACGTATCAGGCTTTCCCCCGTTGCATGGTGTACCTCACCCCATGCTGTGCCGCCTTCTCCGTCTCGGACGTGGAGGTTCAGCCCGACCTGCAGCGACTCCTGTTCTTCCAGGTCAGAGTGACCTTCGAGGACGTGGCTGTGCTCCTCTCCCAGGAGGAGTGGGACCAGCTGGGCCCTGCTCAGAGGGGCCTCTACCGGCACGTGATGATGGAGACCTACGGCAACGTGGTGTCACTGGGTAAGCCCAGTCTGCCTGTGGGCTTTCCAGGGTGGGTACGCACAGTGGTGGCCTTGGGGTCTCCGCTGGGTGCTGCAGAGGGAGTTCGGTCTGTCTGTCTCAGTACCCACGGGCTGCTCAGGCGGGGTGGGCGCTCAAAACAAAAGGCCTTCCCTCCCCATGAGCAGGACTTCCAGGAACCAAGCCCAACGTGATCTCCCAGCTGGAACGAGGAGAAGAGCCCTGGGTCCTGGACGGGCACGGGGCCACAGAGAGCAGGGGCCTAGGCAGCAGCAGAGCAGGTGAGTGAGGATCCGGCCCTCCTACACTGGGGCCAAGCGTGTCCCGGAGGCCAGGAGTCATGAGGAGCAGCTTCCCCCTGGGCCTTTCCCAGCAGAGGGGCCTTCGGGCTGGCCGGGAGAGGCCACGTGGAGGTGAGTGCGCATCTGTGGTGATTCTGCCCTGCCAGGTCCTTGGCCTGAGGGGACGTGCAGAATTTGAGGGCTCCCTGGCTCATGCAGAAAAGAGCAGAGCGCCCTGTGGAAAGGAGGTTAATCAGCCCCTGTGCTGAGGCTGAAACTGAGATGATGAGCCAGCGGGCCCACCATCCTGTGTAGCATCCTGGGGTCTCACACACTAAATAAGGCAAGATACATGGAAAGCAAAATAGGACACTCCAAAAGAATTGGAAAAAGAAGAAAAATATTGTTTGCGATTGATATAATTGTCTACGTGGAAAGAGATGGGTTAGAATTCACAAGAGCATTTACCTGTGTTGTTAGAGACAAACTCAGTTTGACTTCTGTTTCTCAGCAGCAAAGATGGAATACTTCCCCCAGTTTTATTGAGATAAAATCTGCTGTCCTCGCAGCTTCCCCAGAGGCCCCGTCTCAGCTTCACGTGTCTGTGATCTGCCCCCTGGCGCACTCTGCACGAGGAAGAACTCACAGCCCCCCGCACACGAGTCTCTAGTCCCATGTCCTTGGGATCAGGCTGTGCGGTGTGTGTGTTGCTGTCTGCCTGGCAGGGCTCCTGGCAGTCATGGGTGGTCCTGTCTTTATTTGTGCTCTAAACGGCCTCCAGGAGCCCAGTGCACGGAGGACTCCCGGGGAGGCAGGGCTCAGGCCACGCTGGGCTGTCACCTGCTGCTGTGGCCGCGTCTGCACTTCATACAGGAGGGACCTCAGGCTACAGGCTGCACTTTCAGCCTGTGCACATCTCTTCTTTGACACCACTGTGCTCTCCCGTCCTCTCGGCTCACAGCTGAGTGCACCGTGCCTCCAGCCACCCTCGGCAGCAAAGCCACCTTCAGGGGGGCACCTGAGCTGCCATCTGAGTTAACGTTTTCCCTTTGGATGTGTTGTTTCAGAGTGTGAGAACAAGGAAGAAAACCAAAATAGTCTGAAGCCGATCCTTTCAGAGGAAATATCCACGATTCTGGGGAAAACAGCCCCTGCGGGGGCTGATCAAGGAAGTGACAAACCTGGGCAGAGCTGCTGTCCGGGTCCAAGCTCCACGGACCCCCCTGAAGTTCAGGCCTCCCGCCTGAGGCAGCCGCTTCCCGCTCCCAGCGCCGACAGACCCTATAAGTGCACCGAATGCGGGAAGTGCTTTGGCCGAAGCTCGCACCTTCTCCAGCATCAGAGGACCCACACGGGGGAGAAGCCCTACGTGTGTGGGGTGTGTGGGAAGGCCTTCAGCCAGAGCTCTGTCCTCAGCAAGCACAGGAGAATCCACACGGGCGAGAAGCCCTATGAGTGCAACGAGTGCGGGAAGGCGTTCCGCGTGAGCTCGGACCTCGCCCAGCATCATAAGATCCACACGGGTGAGAAGCCCCATGAGTGTCTTGAGTGCCGCAAGGCCTTCACACAGCTCTCGCACCTCATCCAGCACCAGCGCATCCACACGGGGGAGCGGCCCTACGTGTGCCCACTGTGCGGGAAGGCCTTCAACCACAGCACCGTGCTGCGCAGCCATCAGCGGGTGCACACGGGGGAGAAGCCGCACGAGTGTACAGAGTGCGGCCGCGCCTTCAGCGTGAAGCGGACGCTGCTGCAGCACCAGCGGGTGCACACCGGGGAGAAGCCGTACTCCTGCAGCGAGTGCGGGCGCGCCTTCAGCGACCGCTCGGTCCTCATCCAGCACCACAACGTGCACACGGGTGAGAAGCCCTACGAGTGCGGCGAGTGCGGCAAGGCCTTCAGCCACCGCTCCACACTGATGAACCATGAGCGCATCCACACGGAGGAGAAGCCCTACGGCTGCTACGCCTGCGGCAAGGCCTTCGTGCAGCACTCCCACCTGATCCAGCACCAGCGCGTGCACACGGGTGAGAAGCCCTACGTGTGCGGCGAGTGCGGCCACGCCTTCAGCGCCCGCCGCTCGCTGGTGCAGCACGAGCGCATCCACACTGGCGAGCGGCCCTTCCGCTGCACCCAGTGCGACAAGGCCTTCAGCCTCAAGGCCACGCTGATCGTGCACCTGCGGACGCACACAGGCGAGCGGCCCTACGAGTGCGGCCGCTGCGGGAAGGCCTTCAGCCAGTACTCCGTGCTCATCCAGCACCAGCGGATCCACACCGGGGAGCGGCCCTACGAGTGTGGCCAGTGCGGCCGCGCCTTCAACCAGCACGGACACCTGATCCAGCACCAGAAGGTGCACCGCAAGCTGTGACCAGGGCGGCCGTCCACCGCTCGCGCTCCGGCCCTGAGTGAGACCCAGGCCGAAGCCCTCTGGTGACTAAGGGTGAACTCCAGGGAGAAGCACTGAGCTTGTTATTCCTGAGGGGAAACTTCAGAGGCTGCTTGTGGTATCTTTTCTAAGTCTTGAAGTCCTGTTGGGGACGAATCACCCTTGCAGTGAATTTTGGTGACCACGGCCATAATTCTTTAACGTTGGGCAGCTCGTCTGAAATGAGAAACTATGGGAGGTTAAAGCATAGGGATTGCTGTCACAATAAAACCTTTCTTACATTCCAAATCACGGTTTCTTCCAACCTTTCATGCCTTTCCTAGAAACAATGGCTACTCTAATTATTGCACCTAGAATTAGAATATTGGACTATTTTCACTTATCTTGTAAAACCGCTAAAGTGGACTAAATGCTATTAAAGTGTTCCAAAGTAGCATCACGTAACAAGGCTAGAAATCCTAAGTGTGTGGAATCTCCTGTTTTGTATGGAAAAAACAGTAAACATTAGAAATTATGTAGGTTTATAAAACCTCAATCTGGGACTTTAACTTTCAAGACCAGAAGGGATGTCCTAACATTTTAGTAAAAATTCAACTCAAAAGTCGGTCTTTTCCTCAAAGTCCACCCTTATGACCAACAGACCCTGTGCCCCAGAAATCATGGGACATGTTGGGCGCCTGGGCCCCCTTTGGGTGGCTGTGGGGGGCTCCGCTCAGGCCCAGGTGTCAGCTGCTACATCGAGCAGATGCCTACACACTGGTGTCTCCAAAAGACATCACTACAAGACTTGGTGCCTATTTTCAAAACAAAGTTCTCAAATTCAAATAACTTTCCTATCAAATATTTTTATTTCTAAATTTGAGGGATTTTGTTGTTTCAGTTTTTTTTTTTTTTTAATTCCTGGTCCCAAGAGTATATTATCCATTGTCATATACTGTAATAAATCTGGTTATTAGTACATTTTTAATTTTTAAAAGTTTTTAACATTTACTTTTAGAAAGAGGGTAAGGGAGGGAGAAAGGAGGGAAGGACCAATGTGATAGATACACCTGTGGGTTGCCTCTTGCATGCCCCCAACTGGGGAACCCATCCCGCAACCCAGGCTTGTTCCCTGATGGGGAATCGAACCAGCGACCCCTCGGTTCACAGGCTGGCGCTCAATCTACTGAGCCACACTAGCCAGGGCTATTAGTACTTTAAAAAAAAACTATTTTTCTCTAAAATATCCACTTCTCAGGAAAAGTTAAGCCCTGGGGTTGATCCTTAAGCCCACAGCAGTATGCTGTGATGCAGACAAAGGCTTGTGTCCCCGGTCCGGACACTGCTGAGGAGTCACTGTCAGTCCCACAGAGGGCAGCTGCACCCTCGCTTGGGCCGCCCACAGCTGTTCAGTGTCCAGAATCTTCTTCTGCCTTCTCTTGCGTCGCTGCCGTGGACCCCTCAGTGAGCATCAGGCTCGGTGTCCATGGAGCTGGAAGGTGAGCACAGCGCGCTCCCTGGGGAGGCTCCCAGGCTGCACTGCTGCCCCAGGAGCAGGAGGTAGCACACCACCTGCAAACCCATATCGTGGTTGCCATAGGAAGTAGCATCAGAGGCCAAAATGACCTTTGGGGTACCCTCACCCTGATAACGGCCTTCTTGGCAGTTACTTCCCAGCTCTGACTTATCAGCAGCATTCAACACTTACTTTGAAGTCTTCTATTTTATGTATTTAAATCTTCATAGTATTTCTCCTTATACCTAGCAAGCGTTCCACAGTTCTTTACAAATTTCTTATTCTTTGGAGAACATTTTAGTCCACCTGAAATTTTTGTGTGTGTGTGTACTTGTATAACCTGATGTACCTTCCAATAAAAAAGCAATGAGCGGAACATATTTGTGGGTGAAGGAGAAGCAGTAATTTTGGCATAAGTGTCTCCTACAACAAGGGAAAATACAACCAGGAAAACCTGAAAAAGGCTATGTGCCAATTGCAAATGAACAATTAGGAATGGGTATTCTGCAGCACATGAAGCTGTGAAGGTGGGGGAAGCGGTGCTGTGGTGCTGGCTGCTGTTACTAATACGATCCCATTACCAGGTGTGGGGCACAATGCATGACCCATCCCTGGAGGAAGAGGACCTCAGCTGCGCAGCTGCCAGGCAGCCCACAAGAGGCAGGGGCCACTCATCGAGGACATTTTGGGGAAGCTAGGCCACCACAGGACACTCCATGCAGAGGGCCGGGTGCTGGAGGCTCAGGAGGATCTTTCCCAAGTGTGGACTTGACCCAGGGCAGAGAAAGATCACAGGGATGGTACTGGGGGCACTGGGGATCTCTGCTATGGTCCACCTGGGTGAGTTTGGGAAACACTTGGCTTCGTGTGTAAAAGTTCCTGAGCTGAGAAAGGCAGGAGACGTGGTGTGAAGTTCAGGGGTCCCCAAGACTTGCCCTCACTTCTAACACCATCACAAGCTTTGAGGTCACCAGTATCACCCCCAAGTTAAATATTTTGCTACATTGACTCAGAACTCACCCTGAAAGCTGATTCACTGTGGTTACTGTGTATTACAGGGAACAGACATTAAAATCCATCAGCCAAGGGGTCACATGGGGCAGAACCCAGGAAAAGTACCAAATGCAGAGATTCTGGAGTCCTCTCCCTGGGAAGTCACAGTCCGCTCTTCTTTCCTGGCACCGGTGTGTGACGGTGTGCACAGGGTATTGCTAACCAGCGAAGTTCACCTGATTCTTGGCATCCAGGGTTTTTGTTGGCTCGGTGACATCCACTAGCTGACTGCCTGCGTGACTGATCTCAGACTTCAGCCCTGCCAGAGGTCAAACTGATGCCCCCACCAAAAACCACACTAAAGCCAGCCCTGTCCTGGGGTCAGGTCAGTCCCTTCTGCAACTGGTAGTTAAGAATGGGTTGGAGCCCAGGCCTGCCTCCAACTGCTCTGTAACCTCAGTCCAGTCACTTCCCTTCCTGAGTCTCGGATTCTCGTCTGTCATAGGGTCACCACGAAAATGAAGTGAAATCACTGCAGGAAGACCAGCCCAGCACTCAGTTTCCATGTGACCGTGTTATGAGCGCATGGGACTCTGCACAGGTGCAGCCACTAGGGAGGCACTCACCTCTGTGAGGGTTTGGGGGGCATCCAAACATCCCACAATCCCAGTGGATCTTGGAGATGCTCAGCCCTCAGCTACAGGAAGCATGCAAGAAAATGGGACAGGCTGGGGTGAGGCCCAGAGGCCGCACAGCCACCTCCAAGGAGGACTCAAGGCAAGCCTAGGGGGAACAGTTGGACTGGCCTAGCCCTGAGGACAGAGGTGGGAGGGCCCAGATCCAGCTCCCAGGGACCTCTGGCTCAAATCTGATGTCCTGCCTGGGTCTCTGCCCAGGGATGTACACAGGGCCAGCCACAAGACCTAGGTCACAGGCACCAAGCATGCACATTGTGAACGTGACCCCACCTGCCTCACTGTGCCCATCAGGATGGGGATGCCAACTTGAGATGCACCGAGGGCGTCAGTGGTCTGACCCTCTGACCCCAGCCACTGCCAGCTGCCCAGAGCCACCCACAATTATTAATCAACAAGCAGCCCACAGTCTGAGATGACACTGCTCCTGAAGGCCCTCCTCTGAGCTGAGAGACAACGGGACAGCTGCAAGGAGTCAGGCTACCAGGTGACCAGGAAACATCTAGAACACATGGTGCCCTTTGCCCATGCTGCCCACCTCCCGAGATGGGCTTGATCTTGGCCCCTGTAAAAATGTCACCAACTCATGTTACAAGCTTCCTTGAGCCCAAAACAAGCAGCTCAGAAAACTTGTCAAAACATGTTCTCTAGTTTTGCGCAACACGACCAGCATTTTCCTTTTCCAGTTGCTCTACAGCATTAAATTGGATTCAGACTGCGCTGCTCCACCACCCTGCCCACCTCTCCAGCCCTCCCACCCAGGGCCTTGGCGCTCCCTTCAAGGAGGTCACAGTCACTTGGGGTGCCACTGGCTCAGGGGAAAATGCAAACCAAAACCACAGTGAGATGCCAATTCAAACCCAGTAGGACAGTTATTATTTTAAAAAAATGAAAAATAACAAGAGTTGACAAGAATGTGGAGAAACTGGCACCTTCATGCATTGCTGTTGGAGACGTAAGACTGGTACAGCCATGGCGGAAACCAGTCTGGCTGCTCCATAGGCAAACATAGATCTACCACAAAAATCCGTCTCTCTCACTCCTAGGATTATACCCAAAATATTGCAGGTAGGGATTCAAACAGATACCTGCACACCAGTGTTAATAGCAGTATTTTGCACAATAGTCAAAAGGTAGAAACACCCAAGTGTCTTTCAACACATAAATGGATAAACAAAATGTAGTGTCTACAAACAATGGCATATCATTCGGCCATACAAAAAGAATAACATTCTGATACAGGCTACAACATGGAATAACCTTGAGGACATTTATAACACTAAATGAAATAAGCCTGACATAGAGGGCAAATACTGTGATTCAACTTGTATGGGTACCTAGAATAGGCAAATTTCGAAACAGAAAATAGATAGAGGTTGCCAACAGCACGGACAAGGGGAGGATGGAGTCACTGTTTAAAGGGCACAGAGTATCTGTTTTGGATAATAAAACAGTTCTGGAAATAGACAGTGGTGATGGTTATACAACATTGTAAATATTTAATACCACTGAATTGTACACTTTAAATGGTTAATATGGTCAATTTTATGTATATTTTAGCACAATAAAAAAGGCAATCATCCGCTATTAAGTACACAGAAAAGTACGAATGATGTTAATTTTGTACGTTTTGCAAAAGGTCAGTATGTGGACTTCTTCCCAGTGTGAATTTTCTGGTACCGAGGAAAGAGCAAAGGCAACGGTCCTGGGTGCTGCAACAAGTACAACAGCATCTCTTTGAAATGTCAGACACCTCTCCAAGGGTTCCTCAGCATCTGAGAGGTAACACACCGAGTCGGCAGCCGCAGTGATGAATTCTCTTTTTCTAAAAGGGAGAGATTAGGACCAAAACTAAACTCATGATCCCGCGTGACCATCAAAAAGAATAAATAAATAAAAAATAAAAGGGAGAGATTACAGGAGCCTCCCCTTTTGCTTGCCTTTCTCGGTATCTCTAAAATGAGCATGCACTGCTTTGGTTTAAAAGGTTTTAAAAATTAGAGAGAAATGCCTGTCACCTGTGGCCACACTGTGAGGCCAGCACATGACGGGCGGCGGGCGGTGGGCCGCCAGCATCAGGTGGAAACGTCCTCCCGGAGGTGGACCCTCTGGTGCTGGGACACGTTGGAGCTGTGCCGGAAGGCCTTGCCGCACTCGCCACACTTGTAGGGCTTCTCTCCGGTGTGGACCCGCCGGTGCTGCGTGAGGTAAGCGCCCTGACTGAAGGCCTTCTTGCACTCGCCGCACTCATACGCCTTCTCCCTGTGGTGTGACCGCTGGTGCTGGATGAGCCTGGAGCTGTTGTGGAAGGCCTTCCCGCACTCGCCGCACTGGTACGGCTTCTCCCCCGTGTGGATCCTCTGGTGCTGGATGAGGTGTGTGCTCTGGCTGAAGACTTTGCCACAGTCGTTACATTGATAGGGCTTCTCTCCAGTGTGGCTCCTCTGGTGTTCAACAAGTTTGGTTTTCTGAATGAAGGCTTTCTCACATTCATTACACTTATAGGGCTTCTCTCCAGTGTGGATCCTCCGGTGTTGGATAAGGTTAGAACTCTGGGTAAAGCCTTTGCCACATTCCTTACACTCAAATGGCTTCTCTCCAGTGTGAGTACGTCGATGGCGGATAAGGACTGAGCTGTCACTGAAGGCTTTCCCACAGTCGATGCACTTATAGGGTTTCTCTCCAGTGTGGATTCGCTGGTGATAAATAAGGGAAGAGTAGGCACTGAAGTGCCTCCCACACTCACTGCACTTGTAGGGCTTCTCCCCCGTGTGGATCCTCTGATGCTTCATTAGGTTGGGCCTCCGATTGAACGTCTTTCCACATTCATTGCACCGGTAGGGGATCTCCCCCGAGTGCATCCTTCGGTGATTGATGAACTCACAGCTCTGGCTGAAGGCTTTCCCACACTCATCACACTTGTAGGGCTTCTCTTCACTGTGGAGCCGCTGGTGCTTCACAAGGTTAGCACTGTACCTGAAGGCTTTCCCACAGTAATCACAGTAATGTAGCGTTTTCCCACAAGGAATTTTCTGATCTTCTTTAATGACTATGTGTGCATGGAAGATATCCCTAGAATCATGAACTTTATTTGTGTGTTTTGACCTGTGTACACGCTTATGGTTATTTAGATATGATCTCTGTTCAAAACTTTGCTCACAAATATCACATTTGTGAGGTCTGTGATCAGGGACAGGGCTTGACCCCAACCGGAGGCTTCCCCCAGACCCCTGGCTGCTCTCCCTGCTGGTCCGTGTGACTGGCCTGGAGCCGCCCTGCTCCATGGGCTTGGCCGGGCTCTCCTCTCGCTTCCCAACAGGCACACAGGCTTCTCCTGGCTCCAGTTCCTGGGGAATAGTTCCCCTGAGTCGGTCCAGTTCTGTCCCGTCAAACATCTCCCCTGAAGTCAACTCCCAGTCCTCAGTCCTGATCCCATCAGCTGAAACAACAAACAGAACATCTTGGGGTCACCTGCTCTCACTCTGGAAGGAAGGTGCAAAGATGCTGCCGACCACCTGTGCAGTACAAATCCCACCATCTCCAGAGTCACAACACCTTCCAGAGATAGGAGCCTGCAGCTTGGAGGCTTAAAAGTCTTGCCCAGGGCCAGTCATGTGGCAGCGCAAGCATCTAACCCAGATCTGATCAGCACTCTTGCCCTTCCTGCCCTTCTGCCTCCGACTCCTGCCGGAGTGGGATGGTAGGATGCTGTCCTCATTACAAAGAGCGAAGAGATGGAAACTAGAGGAAGGGGAGGCCCAAAGCCATGGAGGGCATCTGAAACAGACAAAGAAATTAAGGCCAATCAAGTCTAAGGCCACCTAAAAATATCCCAAATCTATGCTAAGAAAACCAGCTGCCTCCCCAGGAGGGCAGAGGGCCAAGCCCAGGTCAGCCGCAGAGGAGGAGGGCAACACTCCCGGAGTCCGGGGTCCCTGGCTCTCCCAGCAGGCCGTTCCCATTCCAGGTTCTCCTGGGGCATAGGGACCATCAATGAGCCAGTGGTATGTTACTCAAGATGCCACCCAGAATCTTCCTGATGCCCTTAGGCAGGCCACTACCCCTTCCCTCCCTGACTAGACACTCACTCACCTACTCCATGGGCTGGAATACAACTACGGAAAATGTGTTCTCTGTCAGCCAAGACACAACCACCCCCAAATGGGGATAACGGAATCACATCCACAACATAACAAAATAACTTGTATATTCACAACAGAACACTACCGCAATGGTGCACAACAAACTCCACGCAACACGCAGACCCTCCCAATGCTCAGATGACCACATGTGTCTAGCAGACAGGACCCAGGCCTCAGAGGGAAGGGGCCTTGGGCTGCAGTAGGAAATAAGGGAGGGGGACCCACAGGCACCTGGGCAATCAGAGACTTTCTGTATGGTGATCTGCAGGATGGTTTTTTGTAAAAATTTACTGAGCTGTATAAACTCTGGGTTTGTCCCATTTCTCTAAGTACTTATATTCATATACACAAATTTACAAAATAGAAATTCAAATCCTTTGAGCCTGGAGTTCATTCCTAGGACACTATCAAGATGGGCAGCCTTGGGGCAGCATTGTCCACTTCAGTGAAACTAGGGAACACGCTTCCTGCTGGCACTTCAAACGACAGCATTGACTGAGACTCCTATGCACAGAAATGGACATGCGCTGAGTGATAAGCATGGACCACACAGGGCTAGAACAGGGACAGCAGGTGTGGACTACAGCACATGGGGTGATGTGTCTTCTCTCACTTCCCTGTAATGGTCTGGGATGTGGGCGGGGGCAGTGACAAGGCCTGTCTGACCCCGTTCGCTTGTAGTGGTGAGCTCTTGGGGGCAGGGCTCCCCAGGGTCCAAAGGACCAAGCCCTCCCTCACAGTACACCCCAATGCCCTTCCCTTTTCACCAACACTGCCCCTCTCACTGCCTAGAGGATTCAGCTCAAGGATCATCCCCCTCAAGCACTCAGACTGATGGAGGTTTCAGGAGAGGTCACTCCCAGAGCTGCTGTCTTGCCCAGAGGCACCTTCCCCCAGACTCCTCAGTCATCACCTACATACTCTGGACCCCACAAATATTGTGCAGTGACTCATAAGGGAACCAGCCCCTTGCGCACCTGAGCCATTGACTCCCAGCTGCTTGCTCCCCTCAGCACCCTGCGTGTCCAGGACCCACGGCTCATCCCCTCGTTCCAACTGTGTGATCACCCCAGGCTTGGGACCTGCAGGTCCTGCTCCTGGGAAGGAGATGGGGCCTGGGGTTGGTGCCAAGGACAAGGGGCTGGGGGCCTACAGGGGGAGGGGAAGGGTGGGTGCACGGGTGATTGCAGAATCAGGACACCCTCGGGGGCTGAGTTGTTTATGGAGGTGAAGATCTGAGTGCAGGGGGCCTGCCCCGCCAGTGCTGACCAGCTTCCATCCGCCCCTGGGAAGCGGTCTGCCTTCGGCCTGGAGCACGGAGAGTCTGTCTAGGAGCTCAGAGGAGAGAGAGGCTGACCCAGACCCACCAGGCTCCTCCTGGGCATAGACCAAACCTGTCTCTGGGTCCAGGGGGGAGGCACCCAGCCCAGCCCCTGTTGAGCCCTCAGTGCCCAGGCTTATTCCCTGAGCTTCTTCCTGGCGAGGGGCCTTACCCAGGGAGACCAGGTTCCTGTAGGTCTCCAGCATCACGTCCCTGTAGAGGTCTCTTTGAGAAGGGCCCAGATGTCCCCACTCCTCTGGGGAGAGGAGCACAGCCACGTCCTCAAAGGTCACCTTGGCCTGGAATGACAGGGGCTGCTGCAGGACCAGGTAAGGTTCACACAGGGCCCTGGGGGCAGGGGCAGCAGAGGCATGCTCAGCACACAGCAGAGGGTGTCTGTAGGCCTGATCCCTAAGATGGCCCAGGAGGTGGTCTTTGACCACTGAGCCAGCCAACTCAGGGTGGCTGGGCAAGTCCCAAGGTCACCACTCCTCTGTTCAGCACCCAGACCAGAGATGTCTGACAGCATCTGCTTAGGCAGATCAGGAGGGAGAAGCCCTGGGTGGAGACCTCACATCACCCAGGGAGGATGGATGCTCACCTGGGACATGGCAGACAGGTGCCTAGCTGCCATCAGGTAGTCCCCTGGGCTTCCCAGGGGTGGCAGGCAGGAGCCAATCACTTAGGTGCTGAGGGAAGAGAGAGGAATACATGGAGGCCCAGCCTGGTCCCTCCTGCGTGTGGCTTCAGGGCCTGGTCATCTCAATGGCACAGCTGGCCTCCTGGAAAACTTCCCGCCTCCACTCCACAAACATGGGCAGGGCAGCCCTGTCACTTTCCCCTTCCCCTCCCTGGCACACTAAGTCCTTTCGCTCAGGAGGAGCATGGAGATACTCATTCCATTTATGGGAAAGAATAAAGCCAACATGGTAAGGGTTCAGGAGGAAAAGAATGTAAGAAAATAAAAATAGCCCTGACCGGTGTGGTTCAGTTGGTTGGCTGTTATCCCACAAACCTAAAGGTCACCGGTTTGATTCCCAGTCAGGGTACATGCCTGGGTTGTGGGCCAGGTCCCCAGCTGGGGGCACGTGAGAGGCAACCACACATTGGTGTTTCTCTCCCTCTCTTTCCCCCTCCCTTCCCCCCTCTCTACAAATAAATAAATAAAGTCTTTTAAAAAATCAGACATAGAATAAGAAAGTAATTCAAGGAAAGAAGAAAGAAAAGAGAACATAATCTCAACAAGAAAATAATGCCAGCATGTTTCCTTGAAAATGCTAATAAAATACAGACACCTGGCAAGTCTAACGCTGGGAACGGAGGGGGGGACCTCAGAGAGAAGAAGGAAAAGCAAATACCATGAAAGGCAGAAAAGGGGACTAAGTACATACCACACACACAGCAGAGACTCCCAGTGCGACCCAAGGCTTTGGGTTCCAAGCATTCGAGTCTGTTTCCATTCAGTGGAAAAAAAAATACAAGTCATGAGGACTGGAAGAGAATAGGTAAAATCACCATTACTGGAGAATGATAAGATCATTTTAAGAGGATACCTCTTAAATACTTTGCATAACAAAAGGGCGAGCTAATAGCTGTGCTGCCGCTCTGCTAGACTCCGGGAGCCTTCAGGGACTCTTGGCAGAGCCTGGGAGGTGAGTGCCCTCCCAGTGAGCCCCCGTGTCTTGCCCTGACTAGAGATGGCCGACTGGGAAGCTGGCAAATGTAGCGCATTGTGGGAGGAGCGGCAGGCGAGGTCACGTGGGATGCTCAGGTCGCGCTTTAAAATGAGGGCAGCGTGGAGGAGGAGGTACTGCCCTGCCGCCTGCGGTAAGGGAGGAGCAGCATCCGCTCCTCTGAGGGTCGTCCCACGGGCTGGGCCGGGAGAGAGGAGCTGCGGTGAGGAAGGGGCCCCGTGAGGGGCGCAGCCACGCTGTCTGGCCGAGGGCAGCCATGCAGGTTGTCATCTGGTCTCTGCCGGGCCACTGGGCACAGTAAGGGAGCCGCAGCCAAGAGGGAGGGAACGGCCTGGGGCTGCTCTGACCGCTCCGCTCTCGGTGACCTGAAGCCACCAAGGACTCTGCCTTGCGAGACGCTGACCTGCTGTCTCACAGACCCGGAATCTATTTGGACTCTTGGGCCTCCGGACGAACAGAGAAGCCGTTCTCTTCGGACGTGCGCCTCCCCCAGGCCTCCCCCAGGCTCCAGTGCAACGCGGCACATGCTTTTCTGGAATGTACCACGGGGCTGAGGACAAGGTACCCCAGACCCTGAAGCAGAGCGCGGCTGCGAGAGGACGGCGACCATAAGACCCCCAAGTGTACTCTGCAGAGGGACTGGAGAACTGTTCGCGCAGCCGGCTTAAGGATAGATAAGGAGATGGGGAACTTCGGGCATGTTTGTGGCTTATAGCCTGGTGGCGACCAAGGGAAGTGCTGGGTCTTGTGGGAGAACAGGGCTCCGAGCAGGGCTGTTCCCAGCCCCCCCGGGCCCACCTGGGGCCGGAATCCTGTAAATAAAAACCTCTTTCCCTCAAAAGTAATCGTTGGGTCCTGCACCAAGGCGCCCCATGCAAGAGGCAACCACATGTTGCTGTTTCTCTCCCTCTTTCTCCCTCCCTTCCCCCTTCTCTAAAAATAAGTAAATAAAATCTTTTTTAGAAAAATGAACACAGGACAAGACCTGCTAAGTTGCAAATAAGGAAATAAATTGTCCATAAACATCTGAAAAGTATTTCAATGTCAGTAAAAATGAGGGAAATACAAATTAAAACCAGACGTCTCTCTCCACAGATTGGGAAATACAGGGTGAAGGAAAAGTAGATATACATACGATTGTCTGTATGGGAAATAAGACAATAAATAATGAACATCAGTGTAAGAATAAGCTGTTTCATGTATGAAAACTGTAAACTGACTTTCGCCCCACATTGTATAAAGACTTCAGACTATCACGTGCTGAAGTCGAGTGGAAACAGAGACTCAGTCCCATCCCAGGAGCACAAGCCATAGCATTGCTCTGCAAACTCCTCTGACACTACTCGGTGGGGCTGAAAGCCTGCAAACCCATCAGTAATCCTAACTGCAGGCATGTGCCCTGATCACACAAGATGACAATGCCACCACATGCCTGGGTATCAGTAGTATGACACGTATGTAGAGTTTAAAATACAAAACACCACTGGTTGTGTAGAGGTTTAAGAAAACGTGCCAATGGTAAAACAGCCACACACAGAATGAGGAGACAGCTAAGGGATGGGAAACACCATCTGCAAACTGTCTCCCTGGTAAAGGGTGAATCGCCAGGATAGATTAGGAACTCGCACAACTGAACAGCAAAGAAACAAATAACCCAATTTAAAAATGGGCAAAATACCTGAACAGATTTTTCTTCCAAAAAGACATACAAATAACCAAGATACACATAAAGGTGCTCAACATCACTGATTCTCAGAAAACCGCGACTCTTAACGACAGTGGGCTCACCTCACACCTGTCACACCATCATCAACAAATCCACAAACAACAAGGGCTGGCGAGGACGTGGAGAAAAGGGGACCCTTGTGCACTGTTGGTGGGAATGCAGACTGGTGCAGCCACTGTGGAAAACTGTGTGGGGGTTCCTCAAAAATTTAAAAATAAAACTGCCTTATGACCTGGCGATTCTACTCCCCGGTGTTTACCTGAAAGAAATGAAATCTGGAGCTGGAAGAGGTATTTGCACCCTGTGGTCACGGTAGCATTATTCACAGTGGCCAAGACACAGAAGCAGCTTAAGTGTCCATCACGGGTCACTGGATAAAGAAGTGGTACTTACATACAATGGAGTATTACTCAGCCATAAAAAAGGAAAGCGTGGCATTTGCAACAACATGGATGCACCTGGAGGGAATCGTGCTGAGATTCTTCGTGATCCTACCTACAGGTGGAGCCCAAAATTGTCCAAATCCGCCCTGGCTGGTGCGGCTCAGTGGGCTGGGCGCTGTCCCGCAAACCGAAAGGTTCCAGGTTTCATTCCCGGTCAGGGCATGTGCCTGGGTTGCAGGCCAGGTCCCTAGGGTTGACTGATGTCCCCCCCCCTCTTTCTCCCTTCCTTCCCTTTTCTCTGAAAAGTAATAAAAAACTAAAGAAACAATTAAATAAATTTGTCCAAGTCCTAGAAGCAGAGGGAGAGGTGGTGGCCAAGGTTTGGGGTTAAGAGGATGGACAAACAGATGCCTGTCGGTCAGTGTGCAGACTTCCGCTGGTGTGCGACGGTGACAGCCATCAGCAGCACTCACGCTGTGCTTCGAAATTTGTGAAGTGGTGACTCCTAAGTGTCCTCACCACAGAGAGAGGAAATGGCCCGTGCGGTGGGTGTGATTACAGTGCGCACACCTCGGGACACGAAGTCCTGCGCCGTCAGTACATACAAGTCCTACTGGTCAGCCTCACCGCAGAAAGGTCCAAAGGCTACTGTTCAAAACGGCGGCGGCCCACGCGAGCCGTGCGCTGGTCTCCGAGGGATTTCACTTTCATAGTTTCGTCGCCCTGGCCGGGGCGGCCCAGCGGACGAGCCCCGGCCTGCCAGCCGAAGGGCCGCCAGTCTGGTTCCCAGTCGGGGCACAGGCTGGGTTGCTGCCAGGTCCCCGGTTGGGGCGTGTGAGAGGCACCCGCACGCCAGTGTTTCCCTCCCTCTTTCTCCCTCCCTCCCCCTCTCTCTAAAAATAGATTCTTAAAAAATATATACTTTTGTTAAAAAAAGTTGGAGGTGGGGGGGACCTTGAACGAACATGGCAAAAAGTTAACTGGAAACCTCAGTCACGGGTGTTTGCTAACCCGTTCTATATTCTTTTACTTCCAAATTTTTGTGAAAAAGATTTGAAATACATATACATATATATTAAACGCACAAAACTAAAGAGAAACAGAAGTGTGGTTGAGGGAGACGGGCCTGGGTGCACCCGAGGCCAACCGGGGAGGGAAGACATGGGCGGAGGGCAGCCTGGCGGACTGCCTGGGGGCGGCGGCCGAGGTCGTGGGGACCGCGAGGGCACCCGGGGGGCGGTGGCAGCGGGCATTAAACGTGCTGGCAGTAAGTGCCCCGAGCCGGAGACCAAGTGAGGAAGTATACGCGAAGACCCGGAACCTGGAGGCCCCGGTGTGGTGCGTGGCGCAGGGGGAAGCTTCGCGAGGGAAAGGTCGGCTACGCCGGGGGCGGTTTACCTCGGGCGGGGACGGAGGCCTGGACGGCGCAGGCCCAGGAGGCAGAGGCCGCCCCGTGGGGCGACCCGAGGCATCAGCTGGGGGGGCACCCGGCCGGGAAGGTCGGTCGGGGTTTGAGGCGTTTCGGGAGCCCAGGACAGGAGGTGTGGCCGACCAACGGGCGGTTGCCAGGGGATGTTGGCGTCGGGAAGGTCCACAGTCACCTCAGAGCCGCAGAGCGGCCGCCCGAACAGGCACCGCAATCCCCACCCACACGCCAATCAAAACCAGCCGGAAGTGTTGTAAACCCCGCCCCCTCGCGTACCGACCGCTCTGGGAAACGGCTGCCACAACTCGGTGGCAGGACTCCTCCAGGAATCGGAAATTCAGCTCAACAAATTGGAAATGCTGTTAGGGAGGACAGCCTGGGGCCAGAGGCTTCAAAACCAAGGCAAGAGTGAGGCTTTGGTGGTCGATTTTGAAGACTTAACAGATCATTTCTTTTCAGTGACACACTCTCTATTGAGCTGCTAAAGGCACTGCAACCAAGACCAACTAGGTCTTCCTCTAACGGGGAGGGCAGAGAACCATGCCGGGCACCAGGGCCACGTGATCACCCAGGAGGTAACCAGTGTCCACTACTAGACCAAGAGCCTCCTCCTGCACCCGACTGCCCCGCAGCAAACTCCCCGACAGTCCATCTCCTGGCCACCTTACAAGGGAGTAACCAGGATTCGTGCCTTTCCCTTCAGGACTGAGCAAGCCTAATCCTGTTTGGATCACTCCTAAAGGCAGGTGGGCAGGGGGTGAGGCTGGACCATGAGAGCAGGATCCACTTGGCCGCCACAGCAAGGCCTTATCCAGGAGTGGCCCTTGCAGCACAGCATCCCACAACTGCTAAGGTGACTCACGCAGGTGGTCATCGTGGAGACCCAGTCAATGCCTTTCACCCAAGGTCTGTGCAGTGAGCATCTACTTTAATGATTGTTATCTGTGACATAACTGTCACAAAGTTTGGAACAAGGTACCATCAACTGTGACCAAACAGCCCACTTGTTCAGAAAAACTTCCAGTCGTCTCATCACAGGACAGTTTCCCTGCTGTCCAACCTGTGGCCTCAGAACCACCAGCCACCCAAGAGCACCCACATCCTCACCCTCACCTAATCTCCTAAATGAACACAGGTGTGGGCTTCTCTGCTGTGTTCTGATGGGAGTCCAGGAACCTAGGTGAGACGGGACCTAGCATCCCCACCTCCTCCCTCACAGCAGGACCCTTCCCTCTGAATCCACAGGCAGGAATTGCTTTGTGGCAGGACAAACTTTATTGAGCTCCCAAGCCCTAGTTCTCTTTCTCCTGCACAGTCTTGGTTCCCCGCAGACGCCCCGTCCGGCGGGCAGCGATGAGACCCACTTTGCGGCCAGCAGGGGCGTCTCTGCGTATGGTGGAGGGTTTGCCGATGTGCTGGTGGTTGCCGCCTCCGAATGGATGTTCCACAGGCTGCGGGCAGAGGGAGGTGCTTTAATGTGGAAGTGGCCCCAGCCAACCTCAGGAGAACCTGAGGAAGGGCAGGATCAACAAGCCTGCGCCTATGAACCACCACCCAGAGGCTCACACCAGATACCCTACCAGAGGGGATGTTCCCAGAAAGGACCTGCCTGTCCAGTCTCTCGGTCCTGGTATCCTGAATACCCTGCCGCCCCTTTATGGACTACTTACGTTCATGGCCACACCCCGCACACGTGGCCAGCAATTCCTCTTTGCCTTATACTTGTGGTAGGCACGGCCAGCCTTCAGGATGGGCTTGTCAATGCGGCCACCTCCAGCCACCACACCTGTTGGGGAGATGAAATACTTCAGAAAGGTGCATCCCACCCTACCATCAGATAGAATATACCCTGCTGGGTCCTTTTCAGCACCTTCATTAGTCACTCTCTGTACTGTTTTTTATCATCACCAAGTTCACAGAAGCCCCATTAATGCTTTGCAACTACCACCCAGAAGTAGCCCCTTTGCAACCTGTCAGGTGACAGCAAGTTTCTTCAGGCTCTACTGGATGCCAAGACAGGCCTTTGCCCATGTCATCTGCTATGCACATATTAACCGACAGTTCTCCAGGGAAACCCTCCCTACCCTTCACTATGTCTGACATGGGGCAGGTCACTCAACCTCAGAACCCCAACCCCAACATGGCAGGTGACGCACCCTCCCACATCTCAGCCAGTTTTGGTTATTCTGTGAACATACCCACAAAAGACCACCCCCAGGAAGGACTGGGTTTGCTACAGGACTTGAAATGTTACCAAACAGCAGTGAACAAACGTGAGCACAAATCATTTTTATTGCACTTACTGATTTTAAGGAAATGCACACCTCTGAAAAGGCAGTTAACACGCGTGTATAAAGGCAGGAATCACACAAGTCCAGGTTATGCAGGAGTGTAAACAAACCCCAGACAGTTAAGCCCAGTCTCCTTCAAATCACAACCAGCACTGAAATACTGCCGTGCCCACCTTACAAACACAAGGACTCACAGACTATGTATGTGCTCAAGCTTACAGAGCCTGAGCTCCAGTGGACTGGGCAGTTAGGTGCCACGGCCCAGGTCTACTTGCTGGCTGTCCACAGCAACCCACAGCATTCAACTGCTGCTTGTCACTCACCAACCACAGCTCTGTTGGCCGAGGAGATGACCTTCTTGGAGCCTGAGGGCAGCTTCACTCGAGTCTTTTTGGTCTCGGGGTTGTGGGAGATGACGGTGGCATAGTTCCCGGAGGCTCGGGCCAGCTTGCCCCGGTCACCAGGCTTCTCCTCCAGACAACACACGATGGTGCCCTCAGGCATGGTGCCCACCGGGAGCACATTGCCAATGTTCAGCTGAGCTGCAAAGAAGAGCAGCACGCGCAATCAGCATGGGGAGACAATGTCCTATCCACTGTAAGCCAGTCACCGCAGACCCACCTGCTCCGCACAGCGCCCCAAAAGAGCCACCGCAGCACTCCCCCATTCTCCGGGCACCCCACTGGCGCGCTGGGTCCAGCAGGACGCACCAGGCGAGCCTTCCTACTGAATACGTCCCCTGCCCAACCTGGGGTGTGTACCGCCTCGTGCAACCCCATCCTCCCATCTCCGGCACAGCCGTGCTCACCTTTCTTGCCGCAGTACACGAACTGGCCGGTGTGGATGCCTTCGGCGGCGATGAACAGTTCCGTTCGCTTCTTAAACCGGTACGGATCCCGGAAGACCACCTTGGCGAGGGGCGCGCCGCGGCCTGGGTCATGGATGATGTCCTGCGGGCCGAGGCGGCGTGGGCGTGAGCGTGGGGTCCCGGCAGGGGGCCCCACAACCCCACCCGTCCGGACCGGCACCCCGCACCTTCACGATGCCCTTGATGTAGCCGTGGCGCTCCGCGAAGTCCACGGCGCGGAGACGCGCGGCGCCCTTGCGGTGTTTCACGTGCGCTCGGAACACGGAGCCGGCGCCCTTCCTCTGCCCACGAATCACGCGGCCCATGGCGGCAGTCTAGCGGAAACTCACGGTCAGCTCCCAGACAGCCCAGGAACTCCCGCCACCCTGCTTCAGAGTCCCGTTCTCCCAGGCTCCTCCCTCCAGCCTTCGGCCCCCATCCCCGGCCGTGCGTCTTCTCAGGAGCCGGCCTGAGTCCTTCACTGGCCCCAGGATGGCGGATAGCGGCGGATGGCGGCGGATGGCGGACGATGACACGGCAGCCGCAACGACGTAAATGCAACCTACCTGCTGCCTAGCGCGGCCGAAAGAGAATACGCTGGGCCTACGAGAGGCCTTATCTTCCGGGGCCGGGCGAAAGCCACTTCCACTTCCGGCCAGGCGCCGCGGAGGCTAGCTAATGCGCGCCGGGAGTTGTAGTCCTCTCCCGTCGCCGGGGCTTCTGGACGGAAACCTTGAGTGGCCGGGCCCGGAACCCAGAAGGTCTCGAGGTTTGGCCCCGGGGACGCTCTCTCGCGGCGGGGTCGATCTGCGGGCGGGGCCCGGGACGAGGGTTTGCAACCACTTAAAAACCCTTCTTGGCCCTGGCCAGGTCAGTGGGTTGGAACGTCCTCCCGATATGAGGAGATTGTGAGTTCCACCTGTGGTCAAGGCACAAAAAAGAATCAACCAATGAATCCAATGAATGCATAAATCGTTGGACAACGAATCCATGTTTCTCTCTGTCCTTTCCTCTCTCTCTCTCGAAAATCAATAACTTTTTAAAGATTTTATTTATTTTTAGAGAGAGGGTAAGGGTGGGAGAAAGAGGGAGAGAAACATCTATGTGCGAGAGATACATCAACAGGTTGCCTCTCGCATGCCCGCAACTGGGGGCCTAGCCTGCAACCCAGGCATGTGCCCTGACCGGGAATCAAACCGGTGACGCTTTGGTTTGCAGGCCGGCGCTCAATCCACTGAACCATAACTTTTTTTTTTTTTTTTTTAAGTTCTTTAAGGTTTGTTGTTACTGGGAACCTGGGATGGTTGCGGAGAGCTGAGGCTGCAGGGAAGGGGGCCCTGGGAGCGGAACCTCACACGGGATCGAGCTTTCATGTTCCCTCTGCGCCCAAGTCAGCCCGCGAAGCCGCCCGGCGCTGTCCGCGGTGCTGAAGTCCGCCAGGCACCCCCCCCCCCACTCGTGTCCTCAGGGATGTTGGTGGGGGCGTCCACAGTGAAGAACATTCTGGTGATTCTTAGACAAGGGTGAGTGCAGATAACTACTCCTGGGTTTTCCCTGTGCTGATACACGGTCCTGGGAGAGTGGAGGTCTCATCTCGCCCCCACGCCCATTGCTCTGTCCCCACAGTCACCTGCGAGACCTCGCTTTTCTCTACCTACGGATTCTATTGATGGATTTCAGAACCCGTAGCTCACAGACGAGCTGTGCAGTTGTGCTGCAGACACAGGAAGTCTCCTGGGTTTCATTACGTCTGAATATCCTGGACATTGCGGCCCATGAACCATGTTCCTGGGCACCTCCCCACAACGTGATCAGTTGACAAAGAGTGACGCCTGTCTCAATTCCCAGGCTTTCTGTCCTGCAATGGTGTCTCTACTTCATCACTCTTCCTTCTTGGAAAGGGCTCCCGCTTTGCTAAGGAGGTTGCCCACCTGGGGATCTGACCTCATGGTCCTGCACTTAAGGAAACAGAGGCTCCAAACCCTCTCCCTCTGGACCTGCCCCCACCAAGCTGTACAGGCTCACGGTGTTTAGAGTTGCTTTCTCCTCAGCAGTCCCCACCGAGGAAAACAAACAAACAAACAAAAAACAGAGTGGTAAATACCATTTTTTCTGTTCTGAATTAAAGGAAGTCCTGAAGTAATAAGGGAGTGTTCAGTTTCACATCCATGTCTGTGAATTTGAAAGTTCTCAAGCTGTCCTCAATTTGAGGAAACAGGAAAAAAGCAAGCAAGCAGAGAAGTTAGAGACTATGGGTGGTAACATAGCCCACAGGAGCTCTAGGACACTGCATTGTGACCACGGGGTCACCCTCTGTCACAAGGAATGGGAATGATCTGGAGACTCTGAGGGTCACCTGGGTTGGGGGGCAGTTGAGGAGACAGTGATTGGAGTCAGGTGGAAGGAATCCTAGTACTACCACCTGGTCAGCTGAGTGACTGTGCCCAACACTCCAGGGGACTGTTAGGGATGAACGTGCCACACAGCTGGTTCCCAACTCCGCTACCCAGGAGCGGGAGAAGAGGCGGGACCAAAGCGAAGGGAAAGTACACAGCCCTGGGAGGGCGGAGCAGGAAACTGAAATGGGGCAGGGCGGGGCCTAAATTATGGGGGCGGGGCCGGAGCTCGAACAGAAGCGGATAAACGTGGTGTCTAAGTTTCAGAAAGTTTGAAAGGAGGCCAAGATGAGAAGCAGTGGGATAGTGGGAAGGGAAGGATGAGGTCACAAAGAAAGCCAAGTTTCAGTCCTGACTTTTTTCACATTAGGAAATTTATTGATTCATTTTTGAGAGAGAGAGACATCAATTTGTTTTTCCACTTGTTCATGCATTCATTGGTCAATTCTTGTATGGGCCTCGACCAGGGATCGAATCTGCAACATCGGTAAATCAGGATGACGCTCTAACAAACTGAGGTGCCCGGCCAGGGCTTCTCTTTTTTTATTGTGGTAAAATACACATAACATAATATTTAGCATCTTAACCACTTTAAAGTGTACACTTTGGTGGTACTAAGTACACTCATATTGTTGTGCAACCATCACTACCAATAATTTCTAGAACTCTTTTCATCTTGCAAAACTGAAACTCTGTCCCTATTAAACAATAACTCCCCATTCATCCTTCTCCCAGCTCCTGGTAACAACCATCCTACTTTCTGTCTCTATAATTTTGACTACTCCAGATACCTCATATAAGTGGAATCATATACTATTTGTCCTTTTGTAACTGTGTTATTCCACTTAGCATAATACCTTCAAGCTTCATCCATGTTGTAGCATGTGACAGATTTTTTTATTTTTAAACATAGTCAATTTTAGCAGCTCTCCCTCCAGGAAGCATGCCGATGCCTTTCCCTCCCCCCGCTTCTTCCCTCTGAGATGTGCATCTCCTAAACTTTAGGGAACCCCACGAGACTTGTAACCAGAGGGACAACGGGCAGCAAAAGCTCGTGCAGGGCTAAACCCCTGAACCTGTCTCTAAGGCTCCCTTTTCTCCGACTTCTCAGTAAGCCAAAGCAGCCCTGCCTAGGCTCTTTCCTGTTGCTTCTTCAATCCTAAACTCTTCCTTGTTTTACTTTCCCCAGCTCTAATAAACGTACTCTCAAAAAAAAAATCAGTCAATTTCATTCTTCTTAAACTAAATAATAGGGTGAGTCTTTGGGTGTAAGAGAATTTCTTTTCCCGGTCCCCGCTCTCCCCTAGATTTCCAACCTCGCTACGTCCCGTGCGCTCAGGCCCCGCCCCCATCAATTTAGGCCCCACCCCATTTCAGCCTCCCGCCCCGCCCTCCCAGGGCTGTGTACTTTCCCCTCGCTCTGGTCCCACCCCTTCTCCGGCTCCTGGGTAGGGAGCTGGAAACCATTGAGACGGCCGAGCCTCCAAGCCGCCCAGAAGGGCCGGAAGTCTGTGGGACGGAGCGGGCGCGGCCACCGAGGCCCGTTTCCTGTGTTGTCCCGCGTTTCGAGCCTCCGGCAGTCTTCCCGCAGGGTGAGTCGAGGCGGCGGCAGCATCCACGGCGGGTCCCCGCGTCCTCCGGCTTCCCGCAGTGCGGGCCTCGCAGTCTTGCGACCTCTGGGTGGGGAAGTTCGGGAGACGCGAGCGGCTTTAAGGGGCCGTGAGCGCGTGGAGGAGAAGGTGGTGGAGCCGCAGCCGCCTTGTCCGCGGAGGCTGGAGGCGTTTGGCGGAGTCCCGCAGCCTCCAGCGCGGCCTTCCCACCAGTCTGCTCCAGAGAGATGCTTGGGTCTCCTTCCTGCATAATCACTCCCTTCGAGGACCCTCTTTTCCCCCATTTTCGGCCCTGAAAGACGCAGACTTAATGACAGCGGCCGAAAAGGCTGTGCCTTGCGTGGATAGGAAGTTTGCCTTTACTGAATTCCGGCTGCCGCTCAGGGCCTGCCCATCTCTGCCTGGGACCAGGACCCAGCGCTGGCAGCTGCCTCTCGGGGGTCTACCCGACAGTAGTCATTTCTGTCCGGTCAGCCTCGTTGTGCACACGGTCTGGGGGATCCGTCCACAAGCCACTTTCAGACCCAAAAGCTCCACTAGGAAGCCCACTCTTCATTCTGACCTATCAGGCGGACATAATGGGGAGGGAGACGATTGGATGTAGGGGGTTACCTGTATACACTCCTCTTTTCCCAAAAGTTCATGGTCAGGCTCCTGGCAACTCCGATCTCCAATCACATGCTTCGTGCTGCCTGTGACCCAGCCCCTGCGGCTCACTCAGCCCATTCCCTCTGCCTCGGCCCCTTTGCACATGCTGTGCCTGCTGCCGGGAGTGCCTTCCCCACCTCCATCTTCTTGGCCTAGTTAGCTCCTCAGGGAAGTGACCCATCAGACTGAGGCAGGGTTTCCTAGTGCAAATGTTGGTGCCATCGTGGCTGTAATTCTGCATTCATTTGTGTGGCTGTCTAACGTTTTCCTCTCTTAGGCTGCTCCAGGAGGGCAGAGTCCTTGTGCCTTGTTCACAGCTGCACCCCATTGCTGGGCTCAAGCACCTGGCACGTGTGGCAACTGCCCCTTCAGTGTTCGTAGAGTGACTCACGACCGCTGCACCCTGAGACGTGAACGAAGCCCAGGGGGTAGATGCTCAAGTGCTGTGGCAGCTTTGATGCCTCTCTGTCCCCCTGCCAGAGAATCTCTGGGGGTGCAGGTAAAGGATTAGAGAACATTGTGCTCCCTGGATTAGCCTAGAAGTCAGCATCCTGACCTCTGACCCTTTCATGACTGTTAACAGGTCTCCTGGCCAGGACACATGGATGCTCATCCACCAAGCCTCATGGTAGGAGTCTGACTGCCCTCCATTCCCTCGTCCTGTGAGGGCCCTGCTTCCTCCTCTGGGTTCCCTCCCTGACCACTGGGCCTGGGCCTAGGTCCCTCTTCGACCTCTCACTGTGGCCTTTGCCAGACACAAGCATTCCCATCCCTAAGGAAGTGAGCAAACCTCAGCCCGGACTGGGGCCTGCCTGGCCTAGGCTCTCAAGGGGAGGGCTGTAGTTCCATGGTCTGGGTCCCTACGCCACTCCATATTGCCCCTTCCCTTGATTTTACAGCCAAAGTGGCCTGGTGACTGTCTCACCCAGTCCTGTGGTGCATGTACCTGAGACGCACCATGAGGTGGTGCCAGGTGGGGGCTGGCAGGGGGGGGTTCCCTGAGGTGCAGGGGTGTGTCCTTTCAGGAGGCGGTGACATTTGGTGACGTGGCTGTGCACTTCTCGCGGGAGGAGTGGCAGTGTCTGGACCCTGGCCAGAGGGCCCTCTACAAGGAGGTGATGCTGGAGAACCACAGCAGTGTGGCCGGACTAGGTGAGACTGTAGCTCAGGATCTGTCCTCTGTGTCGTCGGTCAGCACCCACCTAGCCAGGCCTCTGTCAGAGCTGGAGATAGAGAGGCCCTGTGGTCAGGTCCTGACCCCGTGGCAGGTCATGGTGAGCAAGGCAGGCTCCCAGTTTGCTCGTGTCACGTGGTTTCATCCTCACAGGGTATGTGAACTTCTGGGAAATAATAAAGCTTCCTTGTTGTTACAAATAGGTTCTTTCCTGTCTTTTTGAACTTCTGGAGGAACTTATATCGATGGAATTAATTAAACCTTAAGTTTTTGAAGTTTTTGGTAGAACTTCCTCTAAAGCCACCTGGGTCCTGGGGGAAGCCTATCCTTTTCTTTTTTGAAAAAAATATTTTTAAAATTTATTTTTAGAGAGGGGAAGGGAGGGAGAAGGAGAGGGAGAGAAACATCGATGTGTGAGAGATACATCAATTGTTTGCCTCTTCCAAGCCTTCAACTGGGCACCTGGCCCACAACCCAGGCCTGTGCCCTGACTAGGAATTGAACCGGTGACGTTTCAGTTTGCAGGCCTGTGCTCAATCCACTGAGCCACACCAGCCAGGGCCCATCCTTTTCTTTCATGCTCGATGGTCTTATGTCACAGGCCTCTGAATTTCTGCCTGTGCCACTTTTGTCATTTCTAGTTTTTCTACAGATCAATGTATACATTTGGATTTTCAGTTTTTAGTGTGTATTTGTTCACAATACTCTTTGTCTTCATTTTTAATCTTTGTTTTATTGTAGCTGTTTCCTTATGTGAGTTTTTGGCAGTATCTAATCAGTTTTGCCCCAGGATTTACTCAACTTTTCAAAGAGCCAGCTTTTGGTTTTGTTCAACTTTTGGGGGATGGTTTGTGTGGGTGTGGGGGGTCCTTGTTTTCTATTTCATTGAATCCTCTCTTTATTATTTTTTCCTTGTTTGTGTTTGCTGTGTTATTTTTTCCCCAGTTTCTTGAATTCAATGTTTGTCATTTGTTTTTTACTGTTCTCATTTCTAGCAAATGTATTTTAAAATGTACTTAACTACTGTTTCCGCTGCATCCTACAAATTTTGATTCAGTAAATACAGTTGCCAGTTAGTATTTCCTTACTGAATCCCCAAGTGGCTGAAAGCTTTGAGCTGCTTGTTGTGGATACTTTCATGTTTTGTTGCGTTTAGGTGGTTCTGTGTCTGGGGCTCTGTGAGCTGCACCATGACCCCTTCGTGGTTGGCCCACAGATGTTTCTGAATGAGCTGTGTTTGCTTGGAATGAGCATGTGTCTCCTGTTCAGTGTGGGGTCCTACTTGAACCTGAGGCCTTTCACCTCGGTCTCCCTGTCTGCCCTCCTCTCCCCTTATGGCTAGGAACCTGAGGGAAGCTCCAATCACAGGGCCCTGGGATGGGCTGGGAGCTCACCACACTGTTGCCCCATAGCCTGGGGCTGGTGGCCCTGGAAAGGGGGATGCCCGGTGGGCGCCCGCAGACCTTTATCACTCCTCAGCTGCCTAGGTCCCCCTTGCTTTGTGAAAGGGTGCAAGACTGGGGGCAACTGGGTGATGATTGGACCTTAGTGCTTTCTGACTTAAAACTTGTTTTATTTGTTGGTTTATTTTTCTTGTTTTTGTTTTTGTTTTTGTCTTCTTTCTTTAAAAAAAACTTTAAGCCCTGGCTGGTGTGGCTCGGTGGATTGAGTACCAGCCTACGAACCAAAGGGTCGCCAGTTTGATTCCCAGTCAGGGCACATGCCTCGGTTGTGGGTCAGGTCCCCAGTTGGAGGCTTGTGTGAAGCAACCACACATTGATGTTTCTCTACCTCTTTCTCTCTCCCTTCCCGTCTCCCTAAAAATAAATAAAATCTTAAAAATTATTTATTTCTTGAGAGAGAGAGGAAGGAAGTGGGAGAGAGAAAAACATCTATTTGTTGTTTCACTCATTTATGCATTCATTGGTTGATTCTTGTATGTGCCCTGACTGGGAATCGAACCTGCAACCTTGGCGTATAGGGGCAAACAAAGCTCTAACCAAGTGAGCTACCGGGCCAGGTTTTCTTTTTTTAAGTAACTGTTTATTTGAGCCAAACTAACGACATATACTGGGAAGCAAGATTTCAAATGCTCCTGTCTTGTTTCTTAATCCCTACCTCTTGGACTATAGCTGAATTGAGGGGTGTGCTGGTGGTGCCTGGCTTTTGTCTTCCTGGGGCTGAGCAGCCTGTTCTTGGCTAACTCTTGGATGACAGGGTGCTGTGGGGATCTTGGACTGAAGTGGAAGGGAATGCACTGGGAGCCCAGGCATCCTTCAGTGTCTGGCCTCCAGAGCTAGGATGAACCAGACAGAGGACCCACCCAGTCATGTTCCCTTCACAGACCCTGCCTGCGCACCTGTAACCCCTGCCTCATTACTCCTGGAAACCAGGGGGCAGTGAGCCTTGAGCTGTGTTTCCAGCAATGCCAATGTGCTTTCCTTTGTCACCTTGACAGCAGGATTTCTGCTCTTCAAGCCTGAGCTGATCTCCCGACTGGAGCAGGGGGAGGAGCCATGGGTGCTTGACCTTCAGGGAACTGAGGGGAGAGAGGCGCCAAGGAGCCCCCAGACAGGTGAGGCGTGGGCCTGTGGCAGAGAATTGGTGCCTGGGGAGGTAGGCCCTAGGGATCAGTATGAGAGTTTGTTCTGAAACCACGTTTTATTCAGTTTCTAATCTTACCAGTACTCTAAGCACACGAAGATATAAACATGGATGCAAGGTAAGCACTAAGCTTGGTTCTGAGCGGCCTCCCAGGGACAGTTGTGCTCCCTCCAGAACTTTTCGAGGCTCTAGGTAACTCCAGCCTCTCAAGCCCGTCTCCTGGGCTGCTGCGACAAAGCCTCACAGACTGGAGGCCAGAAGCCCATACGCAAGGCATTGGAACCATTGTGTCCCCTCTGAAACCTGTCGGGGAGGCTCTTTCCTGCCTCTTCTGGCTTCTGGTGGCCTCAGGTGTTCCTCAGCTGTGGCTGCACCACCCCAGTACTCTGTTGTCACCGTGCCTTCTCCCCGTGTCTGTCTTTCTGAGGACACCACTCACATTGGGTTAGAGGCCTCTCTCCTTAAGTGTGACTTCTTCTTAACTAACTCCCTCTGCATGGTCCTGTTAGTAAATAAGTTCGCATTTTGAGACCCATGGCTAGTGCTTCAGCTCACCTTTTGGGAACACAATCAGACCATAACATGGGTAAAGAACAGACCACCCTGGTTAAAACCCAGCCCCCAATGAACATTTTCAAGGTGGAGGGAGATTTCGAAGGGGGCACCATAGCAGGAGAGCTAGCTGGAGTGGGCCGCGATCCAGAGTCAGTGGTTCACATGCAGCGAATGGCCTCCTGGTGGTTAGGTGACATGAAGCCATCCCTGTGATGAGACCTAGAGCTGCCTGTGGGCCAGAGCACACAGGACAGCCTTGTGGATGAACATTTGTGGAACGTGTTAGAAACTGTAAATGCCCAAGGTGTGACTTCTTTTTTAAGATTTTATTTATTTTTGGAGAGCAGGGAAGGGAGGGAGAAAAAGGGAGAGAAACATACATCCATAGCTTGCCTCTTGTACGCCCCCAACTGGTGACCTGGGACCCAGACATATGCCCTGACCTGAAATCGAATCAGTGACCTTTGGGTTCAAAGGTCAGCACCCAATCCACTGAGCCACACCAGCCAGGGCCAAGATGTGATTTTGTTGGTTGGTGCAGGTGATATCCCAGGATCCTCCAGGTGGCAGGAGAGGGCAGGATCTGCAGCTGCCCCATCACAGCCATCTGTGCCCCAGGACTTGAGGTCCCCTGGAGGCTCCATGGGAGGAATCATAGCTGCAGTGGTGAGGACAGAATTTAATTCCAGTGAGAACTGCATTAGGTCAGAGGTCACCGAGAGCTAACTCATCTTGCAGGGAGGAATAGAGCTGGCAGGGGCGTGGTGGATCCCAGAACGGGGTGGGGGGGGAGGTGGAGGGGTTCATCTGTAGTCACCTGAGCTTCCTGACTAGCCCTGCCCTTGGGCATGGGTGGAACTAGCATCCTCCATTTTTCTCAAGCAGGTGCTTTTAAGTGGGGTGTCATCCTAGGGGTTTGTCCTTGAGCTATTAGAAACAACTAGTGTTTTGTTCTTACAGACCAAGGGGGGAGGCCCGGTTGACCAAGGCTCAGAGACACCTGGCTGGGCTGGTTAGGAGAGTTTGAAAGGAGTGGTCCCTGGTGAGCAGGAGCAGGAAGAAGTGAGCTGTGCTGTGTGTGAAGGTATCACGTGGGCCTGAAGGGAGGGAGTGTGCGCACTCTGATCCAGACAGGAGGCCTCTGGCTGTGGAAGGCTGGTGCTGGGGGTGTGGCAGGACCTTCGTAAAGTAACTGTGGTTTATGGACTTGGCTGCAAGGGGCGGCGGCGGACTTAAGGGCAGCCGGGGTGGCGTCCCCAGCTACTCTTTCATGTCTGTTCCTAGGGGCCTCTGCACTGAAGCAGCAGGCGGGCGCAGCAGTGCTTGTCTGTTTTCTATCTCTGTGGTCGCTCTTGCCCAGTTGAAGAGGTTTGCCAAGGCTGTGTTTGCAGAGAAAGAGATGTCCCATGTCTTAAGGGCACAGAGACGTTGAAAGGGTGTGTGTTTGGGGGAATAGCCCTTGGTCCATTCCTGAGTCTCACTAGCTGTGTGACCATGGGTGAGTGACTTAAACTGTCTGAGCCATGAGCCCCTTTTCCACTAGCGACCTCACTGGGTTGTCGGGAAGAGCAGTGGAGGAGGGAGCAGGAGGTGCCCTTGTGCACAGATGCTCAGTGCAGCAGGCCCGTCTGTGCACTGGACCTGAGAGACATGGGTCGCTGCAGCTGGGTGGAGACAGCACTGGGGTGGGAAGCCAGTGGAGCCCTGTCACTGGGCCCTGGGTTTCATGGTGGGATAGCACTGGGCTAATTATGGTCCTGGATATGATTAGGAACGACAGGGGTCTGACTTCAGCAAAGTCGCTTCCTGGGATTGCAGAGTAGGAGGGAGGCTGATGCTTATGTGGAGAATCCAGAGGGAAAGGAAAGTGGGTATTAGGGAGGCTTTGGGACAGGCGGGGTAGGCAGAACCCCCAGAAACACAGGAAGGAGATGTCCATCTGAGTAAGGTGAGGGGCAGACTGCCAAGGGACATGGTCGGGTGTGAATTGGAGGGAGTGGCCTGTTGGCTGCTGGAGAAAGTGGAGTTCAGCCTCAGGTCCTGCTCAGAAGCCCACCCAGGGGACAGGCTAGTGCCCTGCCCTTCGGGCTCACCCTGTATGCCCCTTAATAGCTCTCCTGCCTTGGCTTTTTCAGCACCTGCCTATCCTGCGTGCTTATAGTTTAAAACTCCCTCTTTCCTCCTTACCCTCCACCTCCTTTGACCTCTCAGGCTAACCGTGCCTCTCGCTAAACCCCCCACCCTCTCAGGTTCACTTTCTTCTCTGTGGACTTCTCACACTTTCCTGAAAGGATGAACCTCTGCTGACATTAGCCCTCTTGTGGGAGTGTGGCTGTTCGCACTCAGCTGAGTACACTGGCTGAATGAATGTGTAAAGCAAGACGTATGAATGAAACCAGATTTTTAGAACTGTCAAAGGTGTCAACTTTGCATAATGTCTTTGCATGGGGGGAGCCTGGGAGGGAGCTCTGTTCCAGGGAGGACCTCCACCCCAGCCTTTGTCCTTTCTGAGTTTGGGAGAAGGAGCCTTGTTCTTCCTGTGTGTTTCAGATTCTGCGGTTAGCACTGATGGCGAACAGGCCCGTGAGGATGTGTACGTACTGAAATCAGCGTCCCTGGCAGCGACGGTCAAAACCCCACCGCATGTTTTTCCCCAGAGTTCCTGCTTTGGAGATACCTCTGCTTCTGAGGTCTGGCAAGAGAGTAAACCGAGCTCTCTCTTCCAGAAACACTGCTTGCACATGGGGACTGTGGCTCCCAGGAAGACCTCCAATAAGGAGGATGTGCAGGGTTGTGGTGGCCAGGGTTGTCAGCCTGATAAAAGTCAAGGGGGTGCTACAGATGGGATGTCCCAAAGGTGCGATGTGTGTGGCAGGAGTTTCATGTTCACGGCTCTGCCTCACGAAGTTAATATACAGAAGAAATTTAACAGATGTCAAGAATGCCAAGAAAAGTTATTTGATTGTTCACAGGAGAAACATCAAAGTAACTGCAGTGGAGAGAAGCCGTATGAGTGTGAGGAATGTGGGAAAGTCTTCAGGTTATGTTCACAGCTTAATCAGCATCAGAGAATCCACACTGGAGAGAAGCCATTCAAATGCATTGAGTGTGGAAAAGCCTTTCGCCTGAGCTCAAAACTGATTCAGCATCAACGAATTCATACTGGAGAGAAGCCCTACAGATGTGAGGAATGTGGGAAAGCCTTTGGTCAGAGCTCCAGCCTCATCCACCATCAGAGGGTGCACACGGGAGAGAGGCCCTATGGCTGTCGTGAGTGTGGGAAGGCCTTCAGCCAGCAGTCCCAGCTGGTCAGGCACCAGCGGACTCACACTGGAGAGAGGCCCTACCTGTGCCAGGAGTGTGGGAAGGCCTTCAGCCAGAGCTCAACCCTGGCTCAGCACCAGCGGATGCACGCTGGGGAGAAATCTTCAGTTCCAAGAACCCTGGATGGTGCCAGCCTCGTTGCCCACCAGAGAACCCATGCTGCGGAGAAGCCGTTTAAGTGTGATGAGTGTGGGAAAGCTTTCAGGTGGGTCTCTCGTCTTAGTCAGCATCAGCTAACTCACACCGGAGAGAAACCCTATAAATGCAACAAGTGTGCAAAAGCCTTTGGTTGTAGCTCACGGCTTATTCGCCACCAGAGAACTCACACTGGGGAAAAACCATTCAAATGTGAGGAGTGTGGAAAGGGCTTTGTCCAGGGCTCACACCTGATTCAGCACCAGAGAATCCACACTGGAGAGAAGCCCTATGAATGTAGTGACTGCGGAAAAGCCTTCAGCCAGAGCTCAAGCCTCATTTACCATCAGAGGATCCATAAGGGGGAGAAGCCCTACGAGTGCTTGGAGTGCGGAAAAGCCTTCAGTATGAGCACACAGCTCACAATCCATCAGAGGGTTCACACTGGGGAGAGGCCCTATAAATGTGGTGAGTGTGGGAAAGCCTTTAGTCAGAACTCAACCCTTTTCCAACACCAGATCATTCATGCCGGAGTGAAGCCCTATGGGTGTAGTGAGTGTGGAAAAGCCTTCAGTCGGAGTTCATACCTCATCGAGCATCAGAGGATTCATACTCGGGCCCAGTGGTACCATGAATATGGGGGCACCCTGGAAGGTTCTACCCATGTGAACCGTAAAAAAGTTAACATTGTAAAGAAACTACACAAATGTAATGAATGTGAGAAAATATTCAGGTGGCGCTCACATCTAATTATACATCAGAGGATTCACACTGGAGAGAAACCTTATAAATGTAACGAATGTGGCAAAGCCTTTAATCGGAGCTCAAGGCTCACTCAGCATCAGAAGACTCACATAGAATAGACCACTCACTTCTGTAAATGTACTTGTAAGTGGGAATAAACTCACAGCCTTAACCTACTTTTTTTATATGGGAACATTGATATTGACAAGTCAGAATGTTGGTAAAGTTCCAAAATTGTTCTTTTAAGAAAGGACATCCAAGTTCATACAAAGTATGTGTCTTATTTGTTGGAATGTTTGACCTTATCCCACTCAGTAAAGCCTGTGTCCCTCGCGTCACAGTGCCTGTGTGCGGAGTTCTGAGTGCACAGAGGGAAGACCAGGTTCCATAGTCCAGGCCTGAGAGCCTGTGAGCTCCGCCACATGAGATGCTCAGTGTCCTCAACACCAGCTACTCAGACTGGCTTCAGCAGCAACAATGTGTGAGCTCACATGCACAGAAGTCCAGAAGAGGCGTTCCTGGAACTAACTTCTGCCTTTACCCAAGTCCTGTCCTTCCCCCATCAGCAGCCCAGGCAGGCAGCCACCCAGGGTCCAATTGAGCTTCTAGATGGGTCATCCACTCTGGTGAATCGGGATGACAGGCTGGGACCGTATCCATTCTCTACGTCTCTCAGAGCTTCTAATTAAGGCCCATAGGCCACAGGGTAATGCAGACTTGCAGCATTGACCCCACCCTTGCCCAAGGTCCTAGACTTAACAGCTGTGAATGAGTCCAGGGGCCAGGAGTCCCATTCAGAGAGGCTGCTGTCCAGGGCCACCCACTTGAGACCTGCCAGCCTTTGGAGTCATTGCCATAGTCACGGGCGGTATTTGAGAGACCCTATTCCAGTAGAGGCCTGTTCCACATGTGGACAGGCAGACCAGAGGGACACAGGTCACTTAAGGATCTGTTGCGGCACTTGATTTGGGTCACTACCACGTTGGTTTGGTTAAGCCCACAGGCAGGTCCTCAGGAAATCGCTGCTTTGATCACCATGCGTGGTAGAGCCTGTAGCAGGTTATGGACTGTGTGAAGTGAAGGAAGTGCATGCTGGTTCCTGTGTTTGCACCAGGAGGTCCTGGAACTTGTAGGTGATGTTGGGAGCCGTGGAGTTCGAGATTGTCTAGTCCATGAGTTTGTGTTTCCAATGCATGGGTGGGGGTCTTGATCCTGCAGCTGTTCAGCGCAATTGCCAGCTGCTGCTTACCCAGCACAACGTGTGATGTGTCCCCCACCTGGTGTCAGGACGGCATGAAGTCAGTGTGCTCACCTCTCCAGTCGCCCCTTGTCCACCCAGGACTTGTGTTTGGAAAGGTCAGTGGCAGAGGACCAGGGACTCCTGTACATTTTGCAGAGGTTATGCTCAATGTGCTATGTAAGCTGCCATATCCAGCCAGGTGGTCGCTGCTGGCACGTCTGGACAGGTGGGCCCAATCTGAAGGGACCTTAAATATTTTAGGCCATCCAACAACAGGACAAGAACCAAGGTCCTGAGTGGACAGGTCACACTCCTTCCATCTGCTGGCACTTGGCACTGTTGTACGCTGCAGGGCCTCCATGGGGCCCCACCTTCCTTGCTTCCTCCTGGGTGACGAGAAGCAAAGGGGTGGAGGGTTTTATGGACTCTTCCAGACTCAACCCTGGGCACATTACTCTTTCATTCGCCTAATAGTAACAGTAGGCCAGGCAAGAAGGCACAGCATTCCACCGTAAATCTGCTTTTCACCTGAGTCTCTGGACAGTGTGGTCCTGCCTGGATCCAGGGCTAGTGAACTATAGGGCAGACCCAGTCCATGTTCTGCTTTTGTGTTAACCGAACACTGAGGCCAGTAGACTGGGTGGCTTGAGTGCCTCAGTCCCTGCCAAGCAGACTGGAAGCTAAGCCAGTCAGTTCTTGTAAGTGCACCTGTCACAGCCAACCAGGCTTCCCAAGTAAACCAACTGCTTGAGCTGTAGCCAGTCAGTTTCTGTGCTTTGGCTTCTGTGTGTTTTAGGAAAACCTCTCCCCAGCTCTCCACAGATCACTCAGTTTGGCGCTGGCAGGTTCCAGCCCGTTTGCTCAAACTGTTTGAAATTTTAATGTACCTTAGTTTACCTTTTAGCAAAGCTAAGAATGGTTTTTACATTTTTAAATGATGGGGATAGGGACAAAACACTTGTGACATTTAAAAATTATATGTGCGTGGTTTCTCACTAAAATGTCCCAATGCAACTGAGAATTCAATAGCATTAACCCCAAGTCCTGCATTCCAGTCAGGAACACCAGCTGCAGTACCAGAGGAGGAGCATTTGAGCTATGACCATGTGAACAGGGTGTGTGTCACCAGTGGGCCACTGGGGAGGACAAAACGGTGGTGGGCTGCCATGGGGCCATGTACATGTTGGAATATTCTGTTCTACTTTCAAACTATATTTCCCAAATTGGGCTTCAGTAAATATAACAGTAAACTCATTTTAAGGACTTCCAGAACTGTTTCAGAGTAGGTTTTAAAATACTTTGAACTTTACTTTTGGAGTCAATAAATTAAACCCATAATTTTAACCTGAAATTGCTTTCATTCTCAATTATTAAACTGTGACATTGGATCCTTACTATTTTGAGGTTTCTTGAAGCTTCAACAAGTGTTGGGAGGGAGAGCAGAGCCCAGGTGGGTTTATACACCCCCATGTCCGCAGTGCATGTGACTTGTACTCACAGCTCAGGAAGTTTGTTGAGTGAATGAATGAATGATGCATCTGGGGAGTATCCCAGCTTTGAAGTCAAGTCGGAGACCCACAGGAGAGGACTGACCACTAAGAGTTTCCACAGAGACCTAAGGTCAACCCAACCAAAAGGTAATTTTCCAGGTGCATCATGCTCTCTACACAAAGGTGGGCAAGGCTAGCACCTGCCTCCAAGTCCGGGTTCATGGTGATCTACCACAAGAGGATGGACATTCCCTCCACAGCCTGGGGGCAGGGGGTCCTGCTGGGCACACAGGGTCTGCCCACCCCAGCATGGCAAGAGCTGGGTCCAGGAAGGCATAGCAGTTGAGAGCTGCAACTCACGTGCTACCTGGTTTTGTACGGTTCTGGAGCTAAGAGAATGGCTTTTTTTGGGCCCTGGCCATGTGATTCAGTTGGTTTGAGCACTGTCCTGTACACTAAGTTTGTAGGTTTGATCAGTCAGGGCACATACCAAAGTTGTGGGTTCCACCCCGGGTTGGAGTGCATATGGGAGGCAACCAAGCCATGTATTTCTCACTTAGATGTTTCTCTCTTCCTCTCTAAAAGCAATAAACACATCTTTGGAAAAGGGTTTTTTAAAAATGCCTTTTAAAAAAATTAATTTTAGAGAAACATCGATTTGTTGTTCCACTTATTTATGCATCATTGGTTGATTCTTATAGGTGCCCTGACCATGGATTGAACCTTGGTGTATCAGGACAATGCTCTAACCAAGTGAGCTAGCTGGCCAGGGTCAAGAATTGTTTTTAAATGGTGGCAAACTAGTATTTTGTGACACATGAAACGAACATTTTAATGCCTGTGAAAAAATTTTATTTGAACATAATCATGCCCATTTGTTAACATATTGTCTCTGCTTTCAAACTATGGTGTTAGAGCTTACAGAATCGTTTTGATCTGGAATGCTAAAGTACTCACTGTCTGGCCCTTCATTAAAATGTCCTCCAAGCAGTGACCTAGAGCACATGAGTGAGGAGGCCCACCCCACTGGCCTGCAAATCTCTGCCCTGCAGCTGGAGTGGTCTTTCTCAAGTTGGGTTGCAGCTGTCTCCACAAACCTGGAACTTCCAGTTATCAGAAAGTGGAGAGCTCATCCAAGGACTAAGCACAGGTCTGTGCCCACTCCCAGCCTTCTCCCAGCCGCAGGGTTGCTTTGGAGGGAAGGGCTGCCCCTAAGTTGCCGTGGGTAGTGCAGTCAGGGCCTCCATGTCCTGACCAGATGACAGAACAGTGCCTTCTGGTGGGCAGGGGGGCAGGGGGCTGGTGGGTTAGCCGAGCCCCCTCATACCTGGAACCTGGTGAGGGTGGAGATGGGAAAAGATGGCATGTGACCAGATGTGCCTCTGAAGGGCCTGGACCCAACCCCTCCCCAAGAGTCTGCTGACCATCCTCAGATCCTCCAGGGGCTCTCCGAGCGGATTATCAGAGTAGACACACCAACGCATCCATGGAAACAGGCAACACTGGCCAGGGGTTTCTGCCTGATGGGCAGAGAAAGGGTGTGCAACTCCCGCTGTACCACCCGACGTCTGCGGCTCTGAGTGTGCCTGCCCACCTGTTGCAGGGGCTGCTGAGAGCTCATGGTGGGTTCTGAGTGACAGCCCCATCCTCTTCCATCAGGTCTCAACACCTGGGTGGCCTAGAAGGCACTTCTCCTCATGGCCACCAGGTGTGTGACATAGAACTACGAAGTCTGAGCCAAGAGGCCCCTCTTAGGCAGTGGAGCTTGGAGCACCCTCCTGGAGCACATAGGCCAGGTTTAGACCCCAGGTCTCCGTTCCTGACTGCACTAGGCAGATGTGACTGTGGTAACCTTGCACACCAAGAGCCTGCCAGTCTCAGTGGCTTTCATCCCCGAATGTGTGTCTCCACTCTGGGACCAGCAGTTCAAGCTGCCTAACACACTCACCCTCGAGGTGCTGGGAGAGGGCCCTGTTCCCCTCCTGCTCTCATCACAGCACCCAGTGCAATCTTTCTAAAACAGCTGTCAGGGTGGGGCCTGCCCTCAGCACCCCTGCCTCCCATCCACCTCACTTGCCCTATGCCCAGCGGTCCCCCTCAGATCACTCCGTTCCCTTGCCTCTTCAAGTCCTTGCTCACATACTAGGTCTTCACGGAGGTCCGCCCTAGACCCCCATGTGATATGACAGCACAGTTCTCCCACAGCCCTGGCCTCCCATCCGCTGGCTGCTGGCCTATTTTCTGCATCATGTTCCATCCACTCACAAGCTACTCTATTTGTCATGTGCTCTGTAACATCTTCCCCTCCCCACTACAATGCTGGCTTCAGAGGTCAAGGATGTACAAGAGGAGAATGAAACGTCCACACTGAAACACAGGGCACACAGAAGCAAGTGAGCAGAGTGATCAGATGCCACATGGAGCCCAGCTGAAGGAACTTGCCATCTGCACAAAAGCGCTGGCCAGGACCCCAGACTGACCAGACCAAGTGGCCACCCTGGAGCGGTGGGTCCCCTCATCCAGCAACAAGGCCAATGGCTGGGGGAGAGGTGAGCAAGGTGACACCACTTGGGAAAATACAATTTTATAGTTAATTTAGTTCCCGATGAAGGAAAGAAACTGTTATCTTTTTCCATCAGAGAATGACATGGTTGCGTTTCCACATGCTCACTAAAGAGCGCCTCCTGGGCAGGCTGAGCTTCGCCTCAGGCATGTCTGAGCTGCCATCCCCAGGTGACCAGAGCCAGTGCGAGTGCCGGTCAGTCCTGCAGTTTGTGCTCGCACCTCTTTTCAAGGTCGGCCATCTCCTTCAGCATCAGAGCCACGCTATACCGAAGCTCCTGGAACTTGGCTGTGGGGACCTCAAAGTGGTGTGCTGACCCATCCGAAAGTGTCAGCTGCACCAGGACGCTCGGTTGCAGGGAGCGGGCCAGGGCACTGGTGGAGATTGCCACATCCACCCTCCACCGAAAGCAGGCAACGTGGGGCAGCCAGGCCCCCTGCTCCTTGGCCACTGAGTCCAGGAGAGGCCGCTGGCTCCCAAACACCACACTGGCCAAGTCCACGGCCAGGTCTTGGGGGATGCAGAGCTCCTGGAGCTGGTCCTTGAAGGCATCGGGCTTCAGGCTGGCTGGGGGCAGCCGGAGGGCCTGCCGCAGCAGCGTGTGGGTGCCGGCAAGCAGGGCCCCCAGCCGCTCCTCTGACAGCTGCGCGCTGGCCCCAAGGCGCCACACGGCCTCGCGGCAGTCTTCTCCCTGCAGGCCACTGACCACCAGCTTCAGCAACTTCCTGAATGTGCCCCTGTCCAGGTCCCCCAGGAGCCTGGCCATTGCTGCCACCTCGGGGGGGGCCTGGGCCCCCAGGAAACTCACCTGGCCGCTGTGGATGTCACCAGGGTGATGCAGGTATGGAGGTGCAGCCCCCGCGGCAGACATTGCTACTTCCTCCTTGGCCAGCCCAGAAGCAGGTCCCAGCTGCAACTGCCTGGAGGGGTGGGGAGAAGTCCAGTGACTTCGGACTCACGGGTTTCCACCTTGAAGACACTGACAGTGTGAACCACCGACGACAGCCCACCTGATGGGAGGCGCCCTGGGGGCAGGTGGGAGCGAGGAAAGGGAAGGCAGCAGCCGGCAAGGGGAGCCAGGGTGGAGCTGGCACCACCAGGAAGGAGAGCAGCCGCCCGTCCGGAAGAAGCAGCTGTGAGAGGCGGGCCCGCTTCGAGTCCTGCCCTGAGCTCGTGACGCTCTGGACACCTGGCGTGCGCACGGGCCGCGCCAGCGACCTGCGGCCCCAGCCAAAGCTGCGCCGGACTGTGGGCCAGCGCGCTGCTGTCGCCGACAGACTGCCAGCCGCCAGAGTCCCCGGACGCGGTGACCAAGGAGCTGCGTCCCCTCAGCTGCCCCCTTCCCGATCCCACCCACAGCGTCCCCAGGCCGGAGGCGCCCCCTTACCTGTAGCGAGCTCCGCAGCGAAGCGCCCTGACGGAGAGCAGCGGGCGGCCGGATGCGGCGCCAGGCCGTGAGGCGACCCACAGACACTTCCGGGAAGCTCTAGGACACCGGGAGGACCCGGCCTTCTGTCGTCCGCAGGTCCGAGAGGTTTCCCTCACAGGCTGCTTTCCTTGTCACCGAGACAAAAGGAAATAAACTCGTGCAGGCTTGGGCCGGGGATGGAGACGCGAGTGAGGCGGGTCCAGCTGTTCTCCAACAGCAACACTGGGCCTGCAGCCGGGCGAGGGCTCGAGGCGGACTTCCGTCCTCGGCGCGGCCGCCGGCGCACCGGGCCCCTTCCGGCGCGCCTCTCCCCAGCCGACCACCGACGGCGGAGTCCTCCGTGGTCCTAGAGCAGCCCGGACGTGCCGGGCGGGATCGCGCGGCCGTTTCCGGCCCCTTCGGTCTGTGAGGGCCTGACGCCGGCGGGAGCGCCCCACTCCACGCAGCGCCGCGCCGCCCCGCCCCTTCCGTGCGGCCCCGCCCCGCCCCGCCCGGCGGCCTGCTGCTCCCAGGTGTGCAGTCCGCTCCGCAGCGCGCTGGTTCGGGGTCCTTGACGGTTTGCGTGCGGCCGGCGGGAGCCGCGGGGGCAGGTTGCCGACCGTGGAAGGTCGGGCCGAGAGGGTGGGCTCGGTGGGAGGCGTGGGCGGGCCCGGCGGAGCGTCGGGAGGTTTCGACGAGGTCGCGACGGGGCTGGGGGGCCGCGCGGAGGTGGAAAGGGAGACTGCCGGGCGGAAAGTCGGCCCCGACCGTCTTGGGCACTCGGGGGACGCGGCGGGCGGTGTCTGCAGCCTTGGGTGGCCACAGCTCGCGGGCCGGGAGGAGGCCGCAGGGGGACTGTGGGAAGAATGAGGACCGCAGCTGGGCCTGAAGGGCGGCGAGGGTACGGGAGGCGCCCCAAGAAGCTGGGGACGAAGGGGTGGGAAGGGCGGCAGGCTCTGGGCTGCGCCCGGGGTGGCTCAGCCCCACCGGCCTGGGCGCAGTCCGCTCGCCCTGCGGCCGGGGGCTGCTCACCCTGTGCCGGGTGCGGCTCTCCAGCAGCTGGGTCCGGGCGCTGGGCCCTGGGGCTACCAGTTTTCACCTCACGGCTTGTGCCCCGCCTGGCTCTGGCTCAGCCAGTTCTAGGGACTTTACGTGTCACCGGGCCCGCGTTGGGTGCAGAGTGACTTGCCTCTGACCAGCCCCCGAGACCGTTGCAGAAACCCATGAGTGACAGCCCTCGCCTGTCCACCCCTCACACCCCTTGGGCCCTGGACCTTAATGGAGTGACTTAATGACGCTGAATGGGTCAAGTGTGGGTCCCCTCCTTCCGAGGGTGAGCTGGGGGAGGCCCAGGCCAGGGCAGCCTTGCTCAGGTCCCGAGTCTTTCTTCAGATCCTGCTCCCACGGGATGGCAGCAGCACTTGGGCTTCCAGCGCCCCAGGTGAGTTCACCTTCCTCCCTGCCCTCCATCCTCCGAGGCGGTGCGCCCAGCTCCTGCAGAAGCAAGGTGTCCTGGCACCCAAAGACAGGGCTCTGGGAATGGACTCAGGCTCTCCCCAGGGAGATGGACTCTAGGGGCTCAGTCAGGTTCCCCTGGCCCAAGAAAGAGGCTCATCCTTGGGCTGAGCAAAGCAGGTCGGCCCAGTGGGCGCAGCCTCGGGGCAGCGGCCACCTGTCGTTACAGGAGGCGGTGCCACTGACCTTCCAGGATGTGGCCGTGTACTTCTCTCAGGAGGAGGGGCAGCAGCTGGGCCCAGACCAGCGGGCGCTGTACAGGGACGTGATGCTGGAGAACTACGGGCACGTGGCCTCACTGGGTGCGGCTCTCCCTGGGCTTTTGGTGGGGGCATCTAGGGAGCTCAAGGGCTGCTTCCAAACTTTGAAGCCCAAAGAGGAGGGTCTTACTGCTTGTCCCCAGGCACCAGTGTGGTCTCTGCCTGGCTCCCACTTCCAGAACGCACTCCAAATGCCCGCGCCCATCTGTGTCTCTCCCTGGGCAGGAGGATTCCTAAGTGACTCCTTCAGTGCTCACGCTCAGCTGCTGCTCCCCCTGACCAACCCCTTGCACTCCCCCAGCACACCCACACTTTGTGAGCCCCGTTCCACCCCTACCTCCCGGAGAAGGAATGTGGTGGGGGAAGTCTCCCGAGAAACTACACTTCTCACCTGGCCTAGAAGACCTAGTGGGCAGTCCTCTGCTCCAGCTCCCCAGCCCCATTAGCTCACCTAGGGTCCTCACCTCAACAGGACTCCCTGTCCCGAAGCCAGCGCTGATCTCCCAGCTGGAGCAAGGTGAGGAGCTGTGGGTCCTGGATCTTATGGGAGCTGAGGAACCAGAGCCCTTGAGCCGCTGCAGCACAGGTGAGAGTGGGTTGGGGCTGTTAGGTGGTGGGGCTCACTTCCCTGGGCTCCTGGGGCGGTCTTGGACAGCGATGGACACTCCTGCAGTCATGTGGGCCTGCTTTAACGGCTCTGATTTTACTGAATCGTTTGTTTTCCTTTTAAAAATACACAGTTCTTCTGGTCAGTAGAAAGTTTGAACTTAGTAATTACCTCTATACTAAAGTTGTATAACAGCCCCATTCCTTATATTTATTATATCCTTGCTACCCTCCTTTACGCAGTAGCTATTGATTATCTATCAGGGTCACCTAATTACACAAATTTCTGTCCTTTTTCTCCTGCATCTCCCCATGTTAGTCAGTAGTATTTTTAAGTGTTTCCCTTGTTCTGTTGAACATACTTTTATTAGTTGACTTGTTAGCTCTAAGCATTATTTCTGATGCCCAGCTTCTGAGACAACCAGTGACATGTTTTGGTTTCTACTGCTCTCTCCTCGTTATCCTCCTGTTTTTGGTCAAATGTCAAAGCACACAACTTGTCATCACTCGTATCCCCACTTTTGTTAGTGTACGCTAGATCTGTAATTAACTGTATTAATTGTTCACCCCGATCCTTTCTCCAAAGTTTTCTCCAGCATCTCCTGGTTGGATGGAGTTTAATCTCTAGTAGCGTAAAGATGCTGAGGTTTTTTGTTTTTTTGTTTTTAAATCCTTACCCAAGGATATGCTTACTGATTTTAGAGAGAGGAAAGGAGAAAGAGAGAAACATCGATTAGTTGTTTCCTGCACACGCCCCAGCTGGGGATCAAATTCACAGCCTTTTGGTGTATAGGACGACGGTCCAACCAATGGAGCCACCCGGCCAGGGCAAGTTGCTGAGTTTTAATAAAGAGACACAGCCCTGGCTGGTGTGGCTCAGTGGATTGAGCACCGGCCTCTGAACCAAAGGGTTGGTGGTTCAACTCCCAGTCAGGGCATGTGCCTGGGTTGCGGGCCAGGTCCCTAGTTGGGGGCGCGTGAGAGGCAACCACACATTGATGTTTCTCTCCCTCTCTCTCTACCTCCCTTTCCCTCTTTCTAAAGAAGTAACTAAAATATTTTTAAAAAGAGAGAGGGAGACTCACACGCAACTGTGTCAACCAAACCTCCGACAAGGTACAGAACGTCACCATGACCCAGGAGGTTCCCTGGGTGTTCAGTACATGTTATTGAAGACATGCATGCCTTTCTTTGGCTAGAGATAAATTAAGAGCTGAATACTTTTAAAGCACCTTGGTTCTAATAACCACTGATTGCACTGAACTGAACTTGTAGTGCAGTTAGGCTGTTATGTATAGTTAGTGCCACATTTTGAAGAGAATGCCCAATGAGGCATTCAGCTCTTCTGTCCAATTGTCACATGGATTATCTAAGGTGAGCTCTGATATTGTGCTGTTTGGGGCGGTGGGAGGACGGGGCCACACAGGAGACAGTGTGGGGGCCATGGGACTTCTTAGGGGGAAGTCCACACAGCGTGGCTGGGGTCCAGGCCTTTCAATTGGATGGGGAAAGGTAGTTCTGTTCCTGTGGGGTTTTCTCATGCAGATGGACAGGGTGCCCAGGTGGAACCTGGCATGCGCTGGACAAGGGAGGGGATGTTTCTCCCTGACTGGGTCTGAAGCACCTGGTGTTCTCTGATCTTGCTGTTCGGGCTCCAGCAGCCGCCTGCTCTCAGACTCTTGGTGTGCTGTGGTTGCCATGACGCTGCAGTTGCAGTGATTGTGCTGTCCTACCATGGCTGACCCCTGGGAGGCAGCAGAGCGTCACCCCTGCTGCTCTTTGCCACCAAGGTGTTTCTCCTGATGGTCCTGGCGGCCAGGTGGGCCAAGCTCCACCTGTTGACCTAGCTCTTTGTTTTCTGGGTTATATTTTGATATGTTTCGGGAAATTCTGGTGATGTGTGAACCAAAGGTTTTTCTGAGTCTGTCATAATGTCGAGGACAGTGAGTGAGGTCAGCACCTGGTGGCAAGCAGTTCTGTCCACGTGGAGTTGAGAATGTGTCACAGTGGAATTTTTGTTTGTTTGTTTTGCTGTGTAGAAGCCTTTATATTTGATGTAGTTCTGCATTTTTATTTTAACTCTTTCCCTTGTCTTTGGGGTCAAGTTCATAAAAGACCACTGAGACCAAGGTCCAGAAGCTTAGTGCCTATGTTTTCTTTTATGTATTTTATTGTTTCAGGTTTTACACTCAAGCTTTAATCAATTTTAAGTTATTTTTTTGTGCATGATAAGGGTACAGTTTCATTCCCAACACCGTTTATAGAAGAGACTTTCATTCTCCATTGTATGTTCTTGGCTTCTCTGTTGAAAAGTAGTTGCCCATATGGGTTTATTTTGGGGTTCTCTATTCTGTTCCATTGGTTGGTGTGTCTTGTTTTTTCCCCAATACCAGACTGTTTCGATTACTATAGCTTTGTACAGGGAGTGTGTTATCTCTGGCTTTGTTCTTGGTCCTCAAGATTGCTTTGGCTATTTGGGGTCTTTTGTGGTTCCATATAAATTGTAGGGTTATTTGTTGCAGTTCTGTGAAAAATGCCATTGAGATTTTGATAGGGAGTGCACTGAATATGTAGATTGCTGCAGGTAATATGAACATTTTAACTGTGTAAATCTTCTCATGAGTACAGAATATCTTTCCATTTCTTTGTGTCTTTTTCAGTTTCTTTCAATAATGTCTTATAGTTCTGGTGTACATGTCTTTTACCTTTTCTGTTAAGTTTATTCCTAGGTATTTTATTCTTTTTGCTTTGATTTTAAATGGGATTGTTTATTTCTTCTTCTGATAGCCCATTGTTAGTATATAAAAATGCAAATATATTGCTGTTGTACCCTGCAACTTTATTTTATTAGTTTATGAGTTCTAGTAGTTTTTTTGGTGTAGTCTTTAGTTTTCCACATATGACATCATGTTATCTGCAGATAGTAACAGTTTTACTTATATGCAATGTCAGTTCTTTGGTATATATTTCCAACTTTCCCTTTTAGAAAGTCATATTAATTTACAGTTCCACCAATAGTAAAAGAGAGAGATTGTTTCTTCAGTTCTCATCAACACTGGGTACCATAATTTTTTTTTCAAAATTTTACTTATTTTTAGAGAAAGGGGAAGGGAGGGAGAAAGGGAGAGAAACATCAGCGTGTGGTTGCCTCTCGTGCACCCCCAACTAGGGACCTGGCCCGCAACCCAGGCATGTGCCCTGACTAGGAATAGAACTGGTGACCTTTGGTTCACAGGCTGGCACTCAATCCACTGTGCCACACCAGCCAGGGTGGGTACCATAATTTTTAAGTATTTAAAATAAAGCCTAAGGATCTTAAGTTTGTGGTGCTGCCATGACCGTCCCCTGTCTCATCTTTTCTCGTTTTTCTCTTATTGATTCCAGAGAGAGGGGAAGGGAGAAAGAAAGAGAGGGAGACAAACATCGTTGCGAGAAACATCAATTGGCTGCCTTCTGCATGTGCCCCGACTGGGGACCAAACCTGTTCCCGAAACCCAGGCATGTGCCCTCACCAGGAATAGAACCCATAACCTTTTGGTTTGCAGGATGACACCCAATCCAGTGAGCCACACGGGCCAGGGCACCTGTCCTGTCTTGCCACTCTCCTCCTCATATTTCTTACTACAGCCACAGTGAGATTCTTTTTTTCAATACTATTAAAATTTTTTAAGTTTATTTTTCCACCGCTGTTTATTCCTGCTATACCTACTTCCATCTCCACCCCTCCATCCCCACAGTTACCACACTGTTGTGTGTGTTCATGAATTCTTTCTCTTTTTTTCTCAATCCCTTCACCCTCTGATGTTCTTGAACTTGATGGATCTCTCACATGTCACATCCAGGCACTCATCTGCCATTGCTGTGTCCTCTTCAGGTTTTAGTGGAACTTCACTTCCTCCCGGAGGTCTTCTCTGACCATGTAGACCATCTCAGAGGCCATGATGTATTTCCCACATTCCTGTAAAGTTTCCCATGTCACATCGTTATCCCTGTTAAAAATTTACTAGCTTAATTATCTGCCTGAACAGACGATAAGCTTCCTGAGGTCAGAGACAGTATTTGACTTCCTGTTACATTCCTTACCTAGCACTTACCTGACATGCTGAATATTTGCTGAATGGATTAATTTGCCGTTGGGTGAAAAATTGTAATTTGTTTTAATTTTCATTTCCTTGATTACTAATGAACTTGAATATTTTTAGCCTATGGAATGGCTGTCTTCTAATTCTGCCTGTCACATATATTTACCTTTTACATATTGCTTTATGGGGGCTTCTGAGATATTACGGATATTATCTGTAGGGGATTTTTTTTCCAATAATGCCTTTTTGCTTTTATGTAACAGATTCTGAGATTGGGACCGAGAAGGCACTACCCATTCTAAACCAGAAATGCTCTGAGGAAGTAAGAACCCCAAAATTGATATCAAGATTCTTGGGATGTAATCCACAGGCAGCTGAGCTGCAGGAAGCTTGGGACCCTGAGGGTAAAGTAGAAGAACACGCGGTGGATTCTGAGCAGAGTTTGAAGAAACTCCATCTTCACAACACAATTTTTTGGAATGAAACTGCCACATGTAGGGAAAGGTCTCCAGGAGAAACAATCCAAGATTGTGGTGTGTTTGATGGAAACTTGAATCTGAACCAAAATGCTGTTAGACTTCAAAGAAAGAAACCAGGAGAGAGAGCCTTTGCATGTGATACATGCAGCAAAACCTTCAGATACAATTCAGACCTACGCAGACATCAGAGAAGTCACAGTGGTGAAAAACCTTATAAATGTATTCAGTGTGGGCGAGCCTTTGCACTCAGTTCAGGCCTTATTCTGCACCATCAAGTTCACACTGGAAGTAAACCATTTAAATGTAATGACTGTGGGAAGACTTTTCGCCTCAATTCCCACCTAGTTCTCCATCAGAGACTTCATACTGGAGAAAAACCTTTCAGGTGTAGTGAATGTGGGAAGGCCTTCAGTCGAAGCTCAACCCTTATTCAGCATCGTGTCATTCATACAGGAGAGAAACCGTACAAGTGTAATGAATGCGGAAAAGGCTTCAGCCAGAGCCCACAGTTGACACAGCATCAGAGAATCCACACTGGCGAGAGACCGTACGAATGTGAACAGTGTGGGAAGGCCTTTAGTCGAAGTTCAAGCCTTATTCAGCACGAGAGGATCCACACTGGAGAGAAGCCCCATGTGTGTGACCAGTGTGGGAAGGCCTTCAGTCAGAGCTCAAGCCTTTTTCTTCATCATAGGGTGCACACCGGAGAGAAGCCCTATGTTTGTGGTGAGTGTGGCAAAGCCTTCGGTTTTAACTCTCACCTCACCGAACACGTAAGGATCCACACAGGAGAGAAGCCCTATATTTGTAATGAGTGCGGTAAAGCCTTTAGCCGAAGTTCAACTCTTGTTCAGCACCGAAGAGTTCATACTGGGGAGAAACCCTATCAGTGCATGGAATGTGGGAAAGCCTTCAGTCAGAGCTCACAACTTGCCCTACACCGAAGAGTTCATACTGGAGAGAAACCCTATGAATGTGGTGATTGTGGGAAAGCCTTCAGCCGGAGGTCAACCCTCACTCAGCATCAGAGGGTCCATACTGGGAGCCCCCGTCCATACAGAAAGTGTGGTCCAACTTTTGTTCCTGGCTCGAGCCTTAGGTCATACAGACAGATGCACTCTGGAGAGAAACGCTCCGTGTGTGATGGACGTAGCAGAGCCTTCAGCCGTGGCACAAATGTCGTTCTTCATTGGACAATTCACAGACGTTTCATGTTTTCAGAATCAGTCGCCTTTTGAATTTGGCATCTCATTTAATGTACAGGAGATTCATCGTGATATTGCGTGTGCTAAAAGTTCCCCTTTTTTACTGCATGGGGACATCGGTTGTACGGATGTGGCAGTTTGCTAATCTGTTCCCCACTGAAGGGTATTTGGGTTGCTCCATCTGGGGCAAGTATGAATAAAGCTGCTGTACACATTTACGACAGGCCATCTTGTAGACCTAATTTCTCCGTTCTCTTGGGTCACAGATAGGAGTGGGATGTGGGGCTACATGGTAAGTCTAGGTTTAACTTTTTAAGGAGCTGCAGGACTTTCTTACATCCTCACCGACAATGTATGACTTCAGTTGATTTGAATCCTCACAAAGTTTTTATTCTAAGCATCTTAGGATGTCATGGTATCTATTATTTTAATCTTAATTTTCCTAGTCATTGTTATTTAAGCAATAAGCTTAGAGTTTCAGTGGGAAGTGTGCAAAACACTGGGCCAGTTCATCTCCATGGTGCAAGTACCCTACCATCCTGACTCAATACTGAGACTCTGCCTGGAGGAATCTTTTTCTTTATTTTAATTAATTTTTAAAAATATATTTATTGATTTTAGAGAGAGGAGAGAGAGACATGGTGTGAAGGAGAGACATGGATCCTTTGCCTCCCCCACATACCCCAACTGAGGATCAAACCCATAACTTCTTGGCATCTGCGCCGACGTTCCAGCCAACTGAGCCCCACCAGTCAGGGCACAGAATCTTTAGCCAAATCCACTCTTCATTCCTTCCAGGTCAATTCAGAGATGACCCCTTCAAGCCCCTTCTTCAATCTCTGCTTCCTCCCTTGCTGTGTCTCAGGGGATTTGACATCGCTTCTGTATTTAGTTTAACATTTGCTTGCTTTCCTTGCCCTGCTCATGCCCTGCCTCTCCTGTCGATATTAAAATTCTTCACAGAACCTTTCTGGCTGTGGGCTGGGCCGGCCCCAGTGTGGTCTGAGGACAGGTATGCAGGCCTCCTCTTTTCTTATGTTGGGCTTCCTCTGTGGCCTTTTTCCTTGTATCTAAAACGGGAATGAAAGTCCCTGCTCCACATAGTGCGCATCCTTCAGAAAAAGTCCGTCTCCTACTCTCGTAGCACAGCCTCACCCCACACTGCCTCAGCTCACGCTTGACTTCCCTTCCTACCTGGCTTTCCTACATGACACCTGGAGCTCTTTGCTGTCGAGATTTTTCTTGGGCACTCGTATCTCCAGCACGTGACACAGGTAGGTGCTTCAGAGGAGCGGGGAGGAAGAGAGGAAGAAGTGAGGGAGGAAAAGGAGCAAGAAAGAAAAACCCTGGCAAGCACTGGGCCAGCTGAGAGCAGTGCGTGAACATGGAGAGAGGCAGCTGGAACAGAGCTCTCGCAGAGACCAGCTGTCCATGTGCCTGCGAGAGGCGGCGCCACCGGGAAGGGGTGGGCGAGCTGCAGGACAGGCTCTCTTCAGTGGGGGACAGGGGTGAACTAGTTTAGAAAGAACCGACACTGGCTACGGTGAGGGCCGGCTCTGCGACAGGCGCAGTCTCTCAGAAAGAAGGCTTCGCTGCACGGGAAGGATGGGGGCCAGGTCTGGAAAGTTCACGCGTGACCGAACCGCAGGTCCGACGGCACCTGGCTGTTTTCGGCAGACAAATGCAGGAATAACCGCCTGGACGTTCACCCCGCTCCTGCGCCCATGGCCCCGGCAGCTGGCCCACTCAATGCTCCGGCCGCTGAAATTTCCCGTGGGACAGCTTGGGGCGGCCTGCGGACCGGGGCGCGAGAGTAGGCACAGCCCCAACCCCCACCCTCAGCACCAGCTTGTGGGCGGGGCCCGCGCGCCCGCGGCTCCCGTCATGCCACGCGCCAGCGCACGCGCACGGGATTGGCCGTGGCTCCCCCTGGCGGCCGGCGCAGGGCGGCATGGGGGCGGGGCCGGAGGCGGGGGGTTGCGCTGGTGACGGGAGGACGCGCGGCCGCGGCTCTCCCGGCCGGTGGTGGCGGCGGCGGCGGCGACGGAGGACGCGGACCGGGCGGTGGCGGCTGCGGCGGGAGAGCCGCGGGCAGCTCCCTCGCTGCATGCGGGTCGGGATGACGGTCTGTGGCGGCGCGGCTCGCGCGCAGCCGGCTGGTGAGAGCGCGGGCGGTGGGCGGTGCGGGTCGGGAAGATGGCGGAGAGGCCGGCGCTGCGGCCCCCGCCCGACCGCGAGAGGATTCGGGCCGGCGGCGACCCAGGGGACGCGCGGGACCGCGGCCGGGCGCGGAAGGAGCTCGGCGAGGGCGAGGGTGCGCTGGACGCGAGGGACGAGGGCCGCGCGGGACAGGGTGTGAGGTGGGAGCGAGTGGGCGTGAGTGTGCCCGGCCTGAGGGTGGGCGTGAGTGCACTGCAGGGCCTAAGCTCGGGGCGTCGGCCCGGTTTCCGGGGTGCCGTCGGGGCGGGTGCGGGGCCGTCCGGCTTTGTCCAGGTCGGCGAGTGCGGGCCGTGGCCGCCGGGCCGCACGGGTCCAGCCTTCGCAGCAGGGCGGGCTGGGGCGCCCCGCCTCCCTCTGGGTCGCCCTCCGGGGCGGGATTCCTTGGGCCGCCTCTCGGTTGCGGGAGTGGTGTGGGCGGAGGCAGGTTCCGTGTCGAGGGCCGCGCTCGAGGCAGGCCGTGGTCTTGGGGGTCAGGACGTCTTTCATCTGAGGCGTGCGGCCGGCCGCGAGGCCGCGGCAGCTGTGGGTGTGTTCCGCGCGGCTCCCTCCACAGCTGCTGTGGGCGCTGCGCAGCCTTCCCCAGCAAAAATGCGGCGCCCCTCCCCCAGCCCTCAGTGTCGCGTGGTTTCACCGAACCTCCGGTGACCTCTGCAGAAACCTACAGTCGCAGGGCTCGTGTTCCTCCCCCGGGGCAGACAATGGACGATTTGTCTTTGAAGCCCGTGAGGGGAGTTGAACCCTGTAGGTCCTGGGCGGCTCTGCAAACAGCAGGTGGTTCCCGGGCCGCAGCTCCCCATTCACAGTGAGCGAGGTGTGTTTCTCCTCGCTGGGGGACGGGGCGGGAGAAGGAGATGTGGTAGGAGGTGTGCCTGTAAAGCGAGGAGGAGACTCGTTGCAGAAAGCGTCCTGGCGACTCGCTGACCCGCAGGCGGGCTCGGGGAAGGAGCGGAGGGTCTCCCTGCCCGCAAGCGGTCTGGTCCGCTCTCTTGTCGGGAGGCTGGAGCCGAGTGGAGAGGAGCGTGGCTCCTGGAGCCGGAGGGCTGCGTCCCAGCCGTGACTCCCCGGGCCACGCCTTCGCGCTCGGTGCCTCGGCTCCCTCATCTGCGCAATGGGGGCGGCAGTCCCGCCGGCCTCCGGGGCTGTGCTGAGGGCACCGCGGATCCCGGCTGTAAAGCGCTTTGTGCCCAGTGCGTTGTATGTGTTCAAAGCCTGTAGGGTGTTCTCATCGCCGAGACGTGGTTTCCGTGTCCCCCAGCATCTCCTCCGCGGCTGCGTTTGTCACGCAGGCCGGGCGGGGCGCATTTGGAGAAGCAAGTCGGCTTGAAGGTACCCGAGGGACAAATCTCATATATTAGATCAGTCATTACATAGAACTGCTTAACATGTTTTTAGAAAAAGAAAGCTGCTAGTGAGCCACTGGAATACTCCAGTTCTTACTGTCCTGGGGAGTTGCTAGCATTGTTGAGAGAAATGGAATGTAGAGCAGTTTGGGGTGATTCTGTGTTTGAATTAAGCTACCCGAGCCCTGGTTGTTATACTTCACAGCGTTGTCCTTGTCATAGGAAAGGTAACTTTTCAACACACTTGAAGTAACAATAAGGACGGAAGCGACAGGAAGCGAGAACTTGGATTTACCCGTGCTGGAACATTCTGTCCTGATAAACCATTGGAAGAAATTAGACTTAACTTGCTTCAGGCGGAAGTGGAGCAGTCCCCGTGTTTCCCAAGGAGCTGATTCCCTTTGAGGTCCCAGACTTACAGTTTACCGTGTGATACTGAGACTAGGGGGACCCTCCACTTTCAATTGAGTCTTTTATCATTTGTGGGGTTTGAGGTGAGAATGTTTAATGTTCAGAACACATGGCGATGAAACAGCTTTTGTATGTGAACTGTATGTAACATACCTGTAGGTTTCAAAACGTGCACCCATCCCTCTATTGTGTCTGCAGGGTGGCCTGTCCTTGAACAATTTAGTAACAGCAAATACATTGTCTTGCTAGTCTTCTTCCAGGTTCTTTGCTTTTGAAAAAATGTCTGTATAGTATGTCCTAATATTGAGATACCTAACTTTACTAGCAAAACCCCTGGGCTGTTCCTTTTCATGTCCAGTGGTCACTGGGTCCCTTTGTTGTGGGTCTCATGCATTCCCTCAAAGGCGGCTTGGGGAGCATCCTGTCTCGGCAGCATGGCCTCATGCACAGCCTGTGTGTAGCGCTGGGACTGCAGCCGCCGCTGGCAGGACGAGCTGGATTGCCTGCCTGCTCCCAGCTCCTTCTCCTGTTACTTTTCTTGCTCCCGGAGGTGAAGTCCACACCCTCAGGTATTGGCCTTCTCTGCTGCCTTCTGGGCCTGCTTCTTAGGACTTGGCCCTGATGTTTCTGGCAGCTCTACCCTGCTCCCCAAGGTCATGTGTGACCCTGACTCCCACCCTCTGGCCACACTGTCCCGCCTGCTGAGATGGACCTCCCCACCTGGGCCTGCAGCCTGGCTCCCGTCTTGGACTTTCTGGGGCTGACCTTGGGCAGGGCTGTGTATTTCCCCCACACTTGACTTCCTCAGCCATGCCTGCCAGCTGGTTCAGCCCCCCAAAGTGTGCTGGTGACATACATGAATTTTATCACGTGTCTGAGAATTTTTAGTAATAGGAGTTACACCCCCCCCCCTCAATCCATAAGCTTGCTACTAATCTCCAACTCATAATGGTCTTTGACAGTTTGTATCTTGGGAAAGGAGCTTATTAGCCATTATTATGCTCCCTCAGGTGGAATTTTTCCTGGTTCAACACTTTGGTGTGGACTTTTCCTGCTTTCTTTGAAATCTTTGGGAAAACCATGCTACTCAGTATTAGGAATGGTTTTCAATATTCTATAATGTTTCCCAAGAACCATTAACTGAGTACTTTCTAACTGAACATCTAATCTAAGCTCAGTTAGGTGTATGTATATTGTAGCATAAAGACATGCGGCAGGCACACTGCTCTTTGAAGAAGTGTGAAAAGGGGAAGTCTGTTAAGACTGAACCCTTCAGTCAGTGCTCCAGACCAGCCCCTCTACACTGCAGCCACTGGCAGGCCCCTCGCTTGTCTTTATAAATAAAGTTTTATTGAAACACGGTCACCCTTCCCTTCTGTGTTGTCTGTGACTGCTTTGGCAGAACTGACCACGTGCTTCAGATGCCATGGCCCCCAAAGCCTCAGCTATTTGCTGTGTGGCCCATTTACAGAAAAAGTCTCTAGGAGTTTGGAGGGGCAACGATTACAGGGGGGCTCTGGCATTAGGCAAGTTTTCAAGGAAGTTATGGTCTTCACGCTAACCCTTGCTCAGCAGGAGGTGAGCGTGCAGAGTCAGGGCGCTGCAGCACCACAGAAGGAGGCATCTAGGTTTGGGAGCAAAGGTAAAACGTTGAGTTGTGTGTGGTTTGTGGGGGTGAGAAGGTTGTGTAGGAAGAAGAGGAACTAAGGGTTACAATGTGAGTGTCTTTGAATTCAGGTTACAGATCTCCAGCTAATGGGGATCCACTCAGGTCTGTGAGCAGGGGAAATGGGGCAACGTGTCACTAGGAGTGACGTGTGGGTTGGATTGGAGAAGGAAGAGATCCGATGCAGGGAGTTTATTGGACAGCTTTCTCTGGGGAAGGCCGAGGTAACAAATTACCACCACATTCCAGTGGCTTACAACAACATTTCTTGCTCACATTTCCTTTGCTTGTGGTTCTTTTCTGAGAGTCTATTCCTGGACCTAGATCAAGCCCTTGTTTGGATCACGCTCTTCTTATGGCAGAGAGTGGCAGAAACTGTGTCTTTTCAAGCTTCGGCTAATGGCTCAGGTTCCATGGGCCAAAGCAGGTCACCTGGCCCAGCTCATCTCCAGGGGGAGGGGGTGGATGTTTTTACCCTAGAGGAGGTAGGTAGTCCCACGGCCACGGGCAGGGTGGAGGAGGTACATCCCTCTTATGGGGAAGGGCTGAGCAAGCGATTGCAAACAATAGGGTGGGCCCCTCCTCCCATACCCACGCTGGAGAAAACAAGCCTGTGCCGAGCAGTCTCACCTAGGTGAGGGTGCTGGCCGGCCTGTCCTGCTCAGCCTGGGCCGCTGGAGCCAGCCTCAGAGCTTCGTGCTTCTCAGGCCCTGCGTTCTTCACTTTCAGCCTCTGCCCTTGGGTGCTCTGGGACTGTCGTCTGCTTGGTTGCTACTGACAAGCTTGGCATCCTGGGTTCTCCCTGACTGCCATCCTGTTGCTCATTATACCTCCTAAGTATGATATTTACCAAATCCACTGTTTCTCTGTCACCAGGGCCACTGGCCAAGCAGGGGCTGTGCCCATGTCCCTTCTGCATTATGGCCATGCCTCCTGCGTGGGCTCCCTCCCCTCTGTCTTCCACAGAACTGTGAAGGTGATATGTGTGGAGTAGTGGTTCTTACTCAGGGGTGATTTGTCTGGAGACATTTTTGTAGTTCCAGCTGGGAGGGGTGCCATTGGCATTGACTGCCTGGGGCCAGAGGTGCTGCTCAGCACCCTGTGTTGCACAGGATGGCCCCATGTCCAGTGTGCCTGGCTGGGGAGCAGGCTCAGAGCGTGTACTGTGGGTGTCTCCCCTGCCCTACACCCTTCCCTGGCTGCCCGTGCCCTGAGCACTCCCACTCCCACTCTGCTCTCCAGGGACACCCGCCGAGTGCCACTGAGCCAAGCCCTGCTCTGTGTTCCCTCCTCCTCCCAAAAAAGCAGCTCAGGCGGACCCTTTGGGTCTGTTGGCCTCGCTGGGGCCTGTCCCAGCAGGAACTCCATCCTTGTCGTTAGCCCAGAAATTCTCCTGCCTCCCAGGGTGCTCTGAGCCATGTCGTGGGTACTGCACAGCCACCAGATGTCTTTCCATTGCTAGGAAGCCCCTGAGGGCCACTGTCACGGCTGTGTTATCAAGTGTCTCCTTGTCAGTAAAGATGGGTAGACTTGAGCGCGAGTCGCCGCAGAGAAGGGCTGACCGCAGTAGGAGCCCTTTCTCGTTCGCATTCCCCAAGCTCGCAGCTTCCGAGTAGCCAGGCTTCTTATTCTGTCCCTTTCCTGGGTATAAATATTTTATTCTCATAGATACTCTTTATTTCTGCTTCCTAAAGAGCTTTTTAAAATTGGACTAGCTAATATATTCAGGACTTGGAAGTAGAGGGCACAGTGTGACGCCCTTCCTGTCTACCCCAGGAGCCTGGCCCCTGGAGGCACTGCCTGTATCTCCTTCTGAGAGACTTCGCAATGATGCAGGCAAATGCTGCGCGCATCGTCTTCTCTGCCCTTTCCAGAAAGTTTCTGAACCCTGCCTTTCTATACTAAGTACATTTGCGAAGTCGTTCCACCTGAATGCGTTACGTAGTACGTTCTCTTCCATGGCTGCGTCCTGTCTGGCTGTGTGGTGGTGCTGTAACTCACCTAACCAGTCCCTGCTGGTGAATGCCATGTTTTGTGCAATTACAAATAAGTCTGCATGTGCAGCATTTCCGCACACGTGTGAATGTACCTCTGGGACCCATCCCTGGAAATGGTGCCTCTTTCTTAAGCACTTTTTATTCTGTTAGATCACATTTTGCTCTTTTTCTTAGTGTCTAACTCCGCCTTCCATTATTCATTTATTTCTCCCAATTATCTGTTTACATCTAATATAATACAGCCCTTGCTGCTGTGGGTCAGTGGACTGAGCGCTGGCCTGCGAACCAAAAGGTCGCCGGTTCGATTCCCGGTCAGGGCACAGGCCTGGGTTGCGGCCCAGGTCCTCAGTTGGGGGTGCCTGAGAGGCAACCAGTCAGTGCTTCTCTAGCACATCAGATGTTTCTCTCCCTCTCTTCCTTCCTCTCTCCCTCTCTAAAAAGTAAATGATTAAAATATTAAAAAATAATAATACAGCAGGATCAGTTTCTCAACTGGCTCACCTTTCACATGTTCTCATGGGAAGGAGTGACGGGGAAAAAACATCCACACAAACCCTTGTACACAAATGTGCACAGCTGCATTATTCGTAACAGCCACAAAGTGGATATAACCCAAGCGCCCATTAACTAATGGGTGGATAAACAAGATGTGGCCTATCCGCACCATGGACTACTGTTCGGCAATTAAAAAGAAGTGCTGCTTCAAGCTACGAGACAGGTGAACCTTGAAACATGCCGAGTAAGAGAAGCCAGACGTAAATGTGGACAAGTTGTATGGTTTTGCTTACATGAAACGTCCATCGGGGGCAACTCCATAAAGAAAGGAGACTGGTGATGGCCAGGGGCTGGGGGTGACAGCGAGGGGTCTGGGTTTTATTTTGGGATAATGAAAACATCCTAAAGTTGATTGTGATGAAGGTCGTGCATGTATTAAATACACTAAAACTGTACAGTTGAAGTGGGTAAATTGTATGGTATGTGAATGACATCTCAGTAAAGCTGTTAAGCAAGAGTGATAAGGCTTTTTCAGAAGGGAGCGTTCCAAGGTGGGGGTCTGCGGAAGGCTTTGGTGTGGATGCAGCCCCGGTGGGTGGCGAGAAGCCCCGGGAGCGGTGAGGGAGCCAGGTGATGGGTCCCTGATCCGTTTCTCAGATGCTGGGCGTGGCAGGTGCAGCACTGGTCCCTGTGCCGAGGACTTCAGTTAGGCCTTGACTCAGTCCTGACTGGTGCACGTGACCCGCCCTGAGCCTTAGCTCTGTCTGGGGACCAGATTATATTTGTCCTGTGTGTTTTCCAGGGGTGTTGTGAGGCTGAGGCAGGACTGAGTGTCTGAGGAACCTGTGAACTACTGAGCATTAGATGTGCACTCATCTTCTCCCCTGAGAAGCCGGCAGCCAGCAGAGACCTCTGCTGCCCTCCCACAGATGGTTTGGAGACTAGACAGACCCCGCGTGGGGTTGACTGCAGTGTGAACAGCTCGAAGCCCTCAGTGGCTGCTGGGTGCTGGGCTCAGGCTGGACCCGGACTTGTTTTCTCAGTGGCTGCTCTGTGCTCTGTCCCGCTGCTGCTTTTCTCTGTCCTTTCTCGGAGCTGCTGGAGGCCCCAGCGCCAATCCCAGTGGCTGGTGCCTCCTTCCTCCTGGAGCTTCGCGGCACTATTGTCCCTAAGACACCTGCTGTGGTTTTCTGTTGTGGTCCCTTTGGCCGTTTCCTGGGGTTTCCTTGGTGGTCAGCACGTTGCTCCCGACAGTTTGGATGCTGGTGAAACATGCGCAGTATCAGGCCCCACCCACAGGTCTCATGGCATTTGTGCATCAGGCCACATGGGTCACTAGTAAAGGGGACGCACCTTCTGGACTGTAGATCCTGCTTTTCTATATAATTACAGTGTCGGCCTTTTATTTTATATTCAAGATTCAGTTTTGCTGGTTGGAGTCCTGCTTCAGACTCTGGGAAGCCCAGGAAGTAGTAGCCTCCTGTTAGTGAGCCTTCCTGCCAAGGCTGCCAGGGCCCAGGGTTGCTCAGGGGTAGAGGGGTGCCCTTCCCTGTTGGTTCGGCAGCACCTGACATCTGGTCTGTTTCCCAGGCTCACCCACATTCATCCCGCTGTCACCCGCTGTGTGCCAGCCACTTGCCACTCAGGTGTCTTGACATGGAAACAGACCAGACCCCTGGTGGGGGACACACAGAAGTGGATTGTGATAACCTCACAGGGACAGCAGAGGTGGAGGTGTGCGTGGGATCTTGGGGAGACCCCCAAGGTGGCTGCTAGCCTTGGTTGGGGATGCGGCGTTTAAGTGGCCTTTCTGGAGGAGGGGGTGTCTTGTCTCGAAAGGTAGGGTATCTGTGACTGAGTCAGGGGTGTTAACCAAGTAGAGAAACCGTGCGCCTCAGGTGGAAGGGGCCGCTTGAGGTAGGAATGGCTGTGGCATGGTGGAAGGTCCTGGAGCACTTGGTGCTTGAGTGTCAAGTGAGACAGGGATGGGCAAGATGGAGGTTGGTAGGTGAGTGTGAGGCTGAAGGGGAGCACCCCTCACCTGGCACCCCGCCTGCCGTAGTCAGGATGCCAGTGATGCCGGGGGCCCCAGACAGCAGTTCTGTGTGAGTCCCCTGCCCTCTCCGCCCTCTCCTTTCTGGAGCACATGAGAGCTTACATGAAGATGCTATCCACTTGAGCCGTTCTGTTTTCAATGAGAACAGAAATCATTGGCAGGAGCCCACTGGGAAACGCTGTGGTGAGGGGCTCCATCAGTGCTCCTCGAGCTCTGTGTGGTGGCCCCCCACGGAGGAGGAGACAGGATGCAGGGCGCACCTCACATTGATCTTGGAGTCCTTAAAGAGCAAGCACCAGCTTTGGGGACTTTTGCACTGGAGTTGGCACTGCTCGACCTGAGGGCCCTGCGCTTGGTGGCCCTATACTGCCGCCCCAGCCAGCGCAGGAGCCCGCGAGGGGCCAGGGCTGAGGGTCTGCTGCAGCAGGAGGGCACGTGCTGGCCGGGCTGGGCGGTGAGGGTGTGGTCGATGGTTGTATCTCTCAGTCCTTCGTCCTGTGGAGCCCTGGGTAGTGGTGTGGGACTGGGCTGCTGGGTGAGGTGCCTGCCTCCTGCAGGAGTCGTGGCCAGGGACAGAGACAAAGCAGGGCCCTCAGGGTGTGAGCCTGGGGCAAGGCAGGTGGCCGACCAGGCTGACCGCTGACCACAGGTGCTGAGTGTCAGGAGTGAATTGGAAGAGACTGAAGTATGGAAGCAGGTCTGGGTGCTGTAGCGCGGGTTGGAATTGCACTGCTTGAGGCAGAGTCATACTCCACCCTATGACTCGCCCAGATTTGGGCCCCAGCTTCCAACAGGCACAGACCAGCTTGCAGGACAGGGTGGGGGGCTGCTGTGCGAGGAGATACCTCAGGGCTGGGCATTGTGAAGAAAGCACCTGGGAGCAGGAATGAGGCTTGATTTGCAGGCAGATGAGGTGCATGCCGTCGCCCACAGCAGGAGCAGAGGGACAAATGGAAAATAGGAACTAAAAGGAACGGCAGAGGCTGCTCTGGGAGGTTCAGGGCCCCAGCAGGTTGGCGGGCTCTTGTCCGCCACCACAGAGCAGGGCACCTGGGAAGCATGGTCAAGAAGCTGACAAAGTGCCCTCTGCCCCACAAATCATCTGCCAACTGCCAAGTAGAATAAAGGTGTTTTCAGATTTACCTCCACCTTCCCTTTTTCTAGAAAAAGAAAAGAAGAGCCCAGGCCAGGGGCCTCAGCTGGTTGGAGCATCGTCCTATACACCAAAAGGTGGTGGGTTCCATCCCCGGCCAGGGTGTGTACAGGAGGCAACCGGGTTATGTTTCTCTCTCACATCAATGTCCCCCTCTCTCCCCCTCTCCCTCTCCTCCTTCCTCTCTCTAAGATCAGTGAAAATATCCTCAGGCGAAGATTAAAAAGAAGAAAAGAAAAGAAATGGGAGCCAGGAAAAGGCTCTTGCAGGAGAGGCACCGCCCCCATGGGCAGAAGATCACGGGCACCTGTTTGCCGGGCCTGTGTCACCTTCCTGCGGGCTGTCGGGGGCCACGCACTCTGTTCACCTCCTCCAGCTTTCTCCAGCCTCACAGTCCTTAGCTGTCCCCTCCCGCCACGCCACTCACTCCATGTGTGCTGACGGCCACCTCAGTGGTGAGGCCCAGTGAGGATAGACACCTGGGCTCAGCTGGGGGCGTTGGAAGACAGTTCTTGTGGAGCCCAGTTGTCTTCTTTCTTGTTTTAAAATATTTTATTTACTTAATTCTAGAGAAGGGGGAGGGAGAAAGAAGGACAGAAACATCAATGTGTGAGATACATCCACCAGTTGCCTCTCATATGTCCCCAACTGGGGACCTGGCCTGCAACCCAGGCATGTGCCCTGACCAAGGATCGAACCAATGGCCCTTTGGTCCACAGGCTGGTGCTCAGTCCACGGAGCCGCACCAGCCAGGGCCCAGTTGTTTTCTAGACCACACTGAAAATAAAGGCTGCTTTCAGAGTATTGGCGGGAAGAGGGGTCACCAATGTGGTGAGAGCTTGGCTGAGCGGTTCCTGAGCCCTTGTCGGCACAGCGGCGGGGGGTGGTGCGGGGATGGCACTCGACTGTCATCTCCTGCGGGCCGTGGGCTGTCAGAGCTCCAGCTCAAGCCTCTCAGTGAACAGTGTTTGAGTTTTCAGAGTCAGGCCCGTACCTCCCGAGGTGCTTGCTGCCCCCTGTTATCTGCCTCCCCAGCCCTGCCTTGCACACCTGCTTCCTGGTTCCACAGCCTCAGACAGCCAGCTCTTGAGCTGTTCCCAGGCTACCACCCTGCTGTCCCCCCGCCTGTCCCCAGGCCGCCAGCACCCTCTGTGAGTTCACTGCATCCTGGCTTGCTGCCCCGGCCCCTTGGTGAGCCTCTCCACGCGTGCCTGCAAACACACTGATTAGGAAAAGTGGGGTTCCTGTCACAGGCTGATTTCTCCTAAACTCATATCCAGAGCACGGGCCTCCTCTGGAGCTGCTGCCGAGATGGCTGCAGACGCGCCCTTGGGCCTGTGGCGTGAGTGCCTCTGCCGCCTCCTCTCAGCGGGCCAGTCCAGCCCCTCCCGCCTCCCCTGCGCCTGCCACTGGGGCTGGTACCTGTTAGGGATCGCACATGGGCTGCAGTGAAAGGGGACGCTCTGTTCCACGGGCACCACAAATACTGTGCAGCAGGTGACATACATACTCGGAGCGACGCCACCACCAGCCACTCCCAGTGAACCCACGTGCCGCGAGGGTCAGCGACTGTGGCTGAGGTGGGGGGACAGAGCATGTGCTTCCCTTCGCCCAGCAGCAAGATGTCAAGGTGCAGGCAAGCAGGGCTTTGTGCCCCACGGTGGGAGCTGGGCTTAGAGAGATCGTGGGCAGCACCTACCTAGGAGGGGGGGGTCTGTGTCCTCAGTTGGAGAAGGGGCAGAACTGGAGACTCATGTCCGTCCCGTGTCCCGCCCCTGCCCCAGCCTCCCCCCCCCCCTCCCCAGCAGCAGCTGTGCGGGCAGAATCGTTGGGAAGGCGCTGCTGATTACCGGCTGTGGCAGCTTTAGTGATAAGGGACCCACCATCCCCTTACTTGGCTCCCTCACGGGGACTGGCTTCAGGGATGATTGCATCCAAGTGCCAGGTGGCATTTCTCCTTTGCCCCAAGTTTTATTTCTGCTTCCTTGTGCTTTTTTTCTGAGAAGCCTCTTCCCGCTGGGGACTAAGTGACCGAAAAGCTGGTGCTCTCAGAAGGCAGAGGTGTTTTTTGGTGCCTTGGTGCTGTGGCTCTCCTGGTGGGGCGTGCAGGGGGGCACTCAGACACCTGGAGGGCCCCAGGGAAGGGGGTCGTGAGAGGAGGGGCGGTGACAGAAACTGAGACAGGTGGGCCCAGCCCTGTGGCGCTGGCAGGCCCAGGGCGAGCAGCAAGGAACTCAAGTCCAGACATTGGCCTTTTAAGAATGGGACCTAGGGTTCTGCCTCAGAGCCCCGTTTTCTGTCTTGGGAGGCAAGGACAGATACAGCTGCCCTTCATGGGCATGGAACAGGACATGGCGTGGTGTTTGCACAGCTCCTGCTGCAGGAGGAGGAGGCCATTTTGGGGAGCGGGCGCATCTCCAGGGGTGCTTTGAAGGGGAAGGGGTCGTGCCGCAGTCCAAGCCCAGTGTGTGCTGAGTGCGCTGCTCGCTGCCCCTCCCCGTCTGCGTAATTGTTTGTTGGGGTGGCTGCTGTTACACACAAGAAGGCTGTCGTGGTTCTCCAGTCATCCAGCAGGCTGGTCTCACCCCGCCGTGGGTGTGCCGTCCCGGAGCGCCCCGCGTCGCGTGGTGCTGTGGTCAGCTCCCCAGGTCCGTGGGCTGCAGGCTGCCCGGAGCTCTGCGGGGCCAGCGGGGCCTGAGCTGTGACCTCGCCTGTTGGTAACACATGGTTGTCCTGTGAGCCTTCTGGTCCCTGAGGCTGCTGGCTTCAGGAGCACATCATCCGTGTTCCTTCCTCCTCCTTCCCTTTGGCAGGCCGTCTTTGTGACGGCAGATGCCAGACTTGGGGCCCTTCCGCGGCAGTGTGGGATTGGTCCCATGTGCTCGTCTGCCGACATGTGTCCCCTAGATGGGGGCTGCGGCCAGACAGCCCATCCGTGGACGTTTGTTGAGCCCTCACCTGAGGCCTTATTATGTGTCAGGTTTCCAGAGTGCTCCGTGGATGGTGGAAAGAGTACAGGCCCTGTGTGCCCTGAGATGAAGCCTGGCTAGCCGAGCCCTCTCTTCCGTCCGGCTCTCGTCTCCTAGGACGTGGGTGGCCTGTGGGTGGCAGCGCCTCTGCCCAGCATTCACGGAGCTGCACTTTCTCGTCCGTGTGGGTTGTCCCTTCTGGACTTTCAGGATTTCACAGCCTCGTGCTTTAAATGTGTCTGGTGTAAAGCACTTGTCGGGAGCTTTAAAAATCTTGCCTGGATGCCTGGCCCATTTCGTTCACTGAGATTCTTATGTTTGAGTTTATTCTGCATCTCTGCTGCTTGTCCCATCATTTGGGACAGGTTGCTTTTTTCTCCTTTCTCAACTTCTGGATCGATTTCTTGTTTCTTTTCTGCTAGGTTGGGATTCATTCACTCGGCTGCAGTAGTGGCCGCCCCGGATGTCTTAACACAGAGAACTCATTGACCAAAGTCTGTACTTAACTGTTTTTACTTTTCTCCAAACAGTTCAGAGACCTGACAGCACTGAGTGTGGTGACGTCCATCCCTTCCCCAGGCCTGACCTGTCCTGTCCCCTCTCCTGTCAGGTTCCCCCTGCTGGCCAGGCCCTCAGATGCCTGTTCCTGGTTTCATTTCGTGTTTCCCCTCTGAGGTTCTGAACTTCCTTCCCTGCTCATCATCAATAGATTAAATTTTTTTTAGATAGTTTAGAACTCCCATATCATTAGTTCTTTCTTAGAGGGCTGGTCAAGGCTGCCTCGTTCCTCACGGTGACAGCAGTGATGTGTTTGCTCCCACACACGCACCCCCAGTAGGTGCTGCTGGCCTGCTCCTGGTCCTCCCCGTCCAGGAAGTCGCCGGCCCTTCTGTTACTGGGGCTTGACAGGCCAAACACTGTGACGGTCAGAGTTGGTGAAATGTTTCCTGGGTTTACAAACAGCCTTCTGGGAAGTCTAGCAATTAACTGGAAGGGACTCCCCCAGAGGCAGCAGCAGCCGCTCAGACCCCATTGCCGACAGAGGGTGCAGACTCAGTGGTTCGTCACCCAAGGACTGCGTTGTTTGCGTACGCGCTCTTCCTGATAGTCTTCTGCCCTTTCTATTGGATTAAAAGTTTCTACTTTGTTTTATTTTCCTCCAGTGTACTGATGAACATTTCACAGTGAGCCCCTACCGAAGCCTCTGCTCTCCTTTGGATCTGAGAACAGCTTGTGTAACTTCATCAAACCAGCCTATGTGCTTTTGACTAAAAAGGTTCTCCGGCTCCTGACTCTCCCTCCATGCTCCTGGGCTCTAGGGGTGGGAAGTCCTGCTCTGGATTCTGTGTTGGAGAACAACTTTATTTTACTCCTCTTTCTGAAAGGGAGTCTAGCCAACCTTAGGCCCGATGCTAGTCAGTGTTCTCAGTGCTGCCTCTCGGGGTTCAGTTCTCACCGTGTGGCTGCCTGTCCTCCGGGGCTGCTGTCAGTTGCCTCCTCCTCTGGGCTCTGCTTTGCTGCGTGGTTTTGTGTGTTTGTGGGAATTGTCCATTGCATTTGAGAACTGTCTGCTAGCCTTTCACCCTGGGGGGCTGGGACATACGGGGGCGGGGTGCTGGGCTGTGTTCTGGAGCACTCACTGCCTTCTAGCCTGAGTCAGACCTCCTGCAGAATGTGAGGGTTCAGCCTCCTGGGGGGCGACCCATTTCTTTGACGGCTGCTGTATAATGTTCCCATTGCTCACGCCTGCCTCAGTGGTCTCAAGACATCCCATCATTGCGGTGGCCCCTTTGCTTAATTTTTTTGGAAGATTTTATTTATTTTTAGAGTGAAAGAAAGGTAGAGAAACATTAATGGGTTGCCTCTCATGGGCCCACAACCAGGGACCTGGCCCACAACCTAAGCATGTGCCCTGACTGGGAAATTGAATAAGCAACCTTTTGGTTCACAGGCCAGCACTGAATTCACTGAGCCACACTGGCCTGGGCCCCTTTGCTTTTATAGTCACTATCTACTCCAGGTCAGAGGTGTGGAAGGGGCTCCTGGGGATGTGACGGACGGGGCCCAGTGCGGTGGAGCTTGTCCCCGAGGGAGTGAGGAGCACCATGCAGGGAGGGCCCCTCTGGATCCATTGGGCCTGTGGCTGTCAGTCACGTATCTACACATGGTCAAAGCATGCTCTCATGTACGTGCGCATGCACACACACACAGGTCACAGCATGCTTTCATGCATGCACACACCACATGACCACAAGGTGCTCTCGTGTGCACACAAATGTGTGCGTGTATACACGCCCACACAACCATAGTGTGCTCTCAGTGGTGCACACATACACGCATGTTCAAACAGTTACAAGGTGCTCTCGTGTGTGCACATTACATATGCTCACCCCGGGCATGAGGAGCAGGTGCAGCAGCCTCGTCTGTGGGAGGAGTGTCGCCAAGTTCCAGGAGCAGATTGCAGCTTCCCGGGGCTCGTTTTCAGCACAGGCCTGTGAGGAGCCGGCACAGAGCGTCTTCTGTTCTGGAGCCCGCGTGGGAAGTTGGCATCAAGGACCTTCTCGCCCACTCACGACTGGAACTTTCCCACAGTGGGGATGGGGGAATGGCAGGAGGCTTGGGTGGCAGTTTGGCGGCCCCATGGCATGGTGGGCAGGCAGCGGCATCTTGTCCTGCTCTTGCTGTGCCCCTCACCTGCCAGCCACTCTGCTGTCCCACCCGAGGGTCTGAGCATCAGCACAGGCCAGGTCTGGTCAGTGAGCGACCCTGGGCCACACTTTGCTCATCTGTGGGCTGAGGACTGAGGTGGAAGGCAGGTGGCCACATGAGCCGCAGGTGGGAAAGAGTCCACAGAGGTGCCGTGTCTGCAGCTGCAGTTCTGTTTCAAAGGCTCATGTGAGATCAGGGAAGTGGCAGGCGTGTGCTCCATGTTGCACCCTCCCAGGAGCCCGGGCCACCTCCCGCCTGCACAGACAAGTGAGGTGTGGCCTGGAAACAGCTGAGGAGAGGAATACAGGCTTCAGGACTCGAGGAGAAAACTGGCAGTGACCCCCGATAGAAATTAAAACTCTGCTTTATTGAAAATACAATTAAAAAAGCAAGTGCAGATGGCCACAGCAGAACATAAAACTACAGAAAGAAAACGGGCTGCAAGCAGGGTGAGAGTACCGGCCTGCACCCAAGACGATGGCTCGGTCCCCAGTTGGGAAGCACAGGCTTAGGTCACCGCAGATCACGGGACCGGCACTGCGTGGGCGCAGGAAGTGGGCCGGGCTGCCTAGTACTGCCCTTCTCTGTATTTTCAGTCTTTTCTTCTTTTCTTTTTTAAGATTTTATTTATTTATTTTCAGGGAGAGGGAAGGGAGGGAGAGAGAGGGAGAGGAACATCACTTGGCTGCCCCTTGCACACCCCCAACCAGGGACCTGGCCTGTAACACAGGCATGTGCCCTGACCAGGAATTGAACTGGTGGCCTTTGGGTTCACAGGCCAGCATTCAGTCCAGAGCCATACCAGCCAGGGCTGTATTTTCAGTTTTTCTTTGTGAATTTAGGGCTTTTCTTTTCCTTGCGACTCCCCATTTTCTCCTGGATACCTCCTTCTGGCAGCTGTGGCCTGAGGTGAGCCGCCTGCTGAGGTGCCCTGTGCCCTATGCCCTGTGGGCTTCCACTGCCCTGGCCCGAGGCCGCACCAGGGGAGAAGAGCGACAACAAGTGTTTGCCCATTTGCTGAGCTGAGGGTGGCACTGGGGATGCAATCGTGAGCAGAAGGCGCTGTCCTGACGCGGGTGTTTTTAAACAGTCACCGTGAGGTTTCCATCCTAACAACATCCTCTGCCACAAAGCTGACTCTTTCCTTTGGGGACCCAGGTCTCCCTCAGTCCTGGTGCTTGAGGTCACTGTGCTGCCCCCAGCGCCCATGCTGAAGCCCCTAAGTTGCCATGCGGGGTGGAGGAGCCAAGCTGGAAGGGTTGGGGGGTGGTGTGGTGACTTCTGGCCCTGTGGGCACTAGGAGAGTGGTGACAGGAGTGTTTCTGCTCACGTCAGCACAGCCTTGCAGACTGTCCCCTGTCACCGGCCCTGTCCTGGCCGCTGTCATCTGTCTCAGAGCCCAGTGGGGCGGCAGTGTGCTGCTGCGGGGGCTTGGGGACAAGCTGGGACTTCGGTGTCGGCTGCTCCTCATCACGAGCCAGCTTTTCTGTTCCCACCACTGCCACGTGGACAGGTATTTTGTTCTCTCTAAACAGTCCCACAGGGGCCCCGGTGCTGTTTCGTTGGTGAGGAAAGTCCAGAAAGGCAGGGATGGCGGGGGCATGGCCGCAGGCCCAGGGCTGTGTGTCCTGACTGCCTGTCCTGTGACCTCAGGCACCAGGCAGAAGCCAAGGGCTACGCCCAGAGCGGGAGCTTCCCAGGAGCTCCAGGTCAGGCCCACCTTCTGTGTCCTTTCTCTGTGGGAGGTTTGGGAGCTGGTCCTGACCTTCGGTGGTTCCACAACTTGACAATGGGTTGGGTTATGGTCGTCATAGTCAGGGCGGCCATCCTGGGGAGCGGGAGAGGCAATGAGAGCAGCTGGCACAGAGGCGTGGTGTGGACATGCCAGCCGCCCTGCCCAGCGCAGAATGGGGCATTGTGCCCACTGCTCGGAGCCCCGCTCTCCGCCGCCAGGCTGAGGTCACGCCTTGTTCACAGTGGGGGGCTCATGGAAACAGCACTGAGAGTGCGCCTCAGGCCTTCTGGAGACCATGGCTGAGTCAGCACTTGTTTGTTCTCTTTCCTTCCCTGACACTCACTGAAATGGACAAAAGGCATGAAAAACAGGGAACAAGACTTCAGTCAGAGGCGGATGTCAGCCAGCCGGGAGGAGAGGAAGCCGGAGCCCTGAGCAGGGCTGAGTTTGCGCTTAATGAGGAGGGTTTGAGGGATCCCAGTGATGAAGCGGAGGTGACAGGATGGGGCCTATGGTACTGGTGGGCGTGGGGGACCCTCGTAGGTGTCAGGTGAGGGAGGTGAGCAGCCAGCGGGAGGCTGAGGTGCCCCATCTGCATTTTCTATAAGACCCCAGCTCAGGAGGGATGGGGAGGAAGACGAGGGAAGACACAGAGCTGTGCGGCTGTCGGACTCTGGCAGTCCCTCCGGGCTGCCAACGCTGGCTGAGCGGGGCCTCTGCTCTCCTGGGACGTGGCTCCCAGGGACCTACCGTGAAGGTCAGTGGTCACACTGAAGGGTCTGTTGCCGGAGAGCCTTCGGGTGCCGGTGGAGCCGCCCGCCAGTGTGCCCACCTCGCGGCACCATCCGTGACTGGAGGCCCTGTTGGTCCTTGGTGAGCGCTCCAGACTCGGCGTTAGCATGTGGTGGGGCCCAAGCTGGCCTGTGAGTGCAGCCAGCCTGAGTCGGGCACTGAGATTAGGTGGCTGCAGAGGAGGGCGCAGGGCTGGGTCTCCTACCTGAGCTGGGTGTCTGTCGTGCACCCCTACTGGAAGGCAGAGAGCTACACAGACTGTTCTTTTTGGGTGGGGGGGGGCTGTCTCCTCCCCATTTCACTTACTTAGTTGTTTGTTTGTATTAGTGTTGACTTTAGATATTTATTTTACAGTTTGGGTTTTAACACAACATTTTGTTTTCTTTTTGTTCAGATTGCTTCGGCTTTGGTCACTGGGAGCACTTCTGCCACCGCTGCCCCCTCCCCCCAGGGTGGGGTCTGGTTTCTGTCTACTCTTCCTGCATCTTGGTTCCTGCCCCAGTCATTTCAGCTCGTTCTCCAGGGGCTCCTGGTTCCTGTCATTGTGGATGCTGTTAGAGCCAGGGTCTGGGCTGAACGCGCTGTGGGCTGTTGTTCTAGGTCTTCTGAGTTGTCACAGCAAGGGCGTGTATCCGTGTGTATTGGCCTGTGAATTCTCTCAGTGTGGCCGTCAGGGTCTGTATTCCACCAGACACGAGTCTCCTCCATGGGTCCCTCTAGACCCCTCCCTTGCCTGTCTGTACCCTTCCTCTCCATCAGCGGGAAGCCATTGCCCTAATTGCTCAGTTTCCATGAGCACCTGTCGCAGTATCAGAATTGTGAACCGTATTCATGGGAAGCAACACCATTACCCAGAAGATGGGGTAAGAGGGATCAGATTTACCACCCCCTTGGAGCCAATGAAAAGATGGACCGTGTGTATGACACCTCGGTTCCTACACTGTGAGTGTGAGGTGACAGCACGCAGTGGGTGATTCCTGTGAGGTAAGAGTCAAACCAGATGAGGCTGACGATTTCCCCAGCCCAGGGCACAGGGAGTTTCTAGGTTGTGTTGCAAAGAGCCTGGCAGACTCCCTGAGTTCTGGAGATGGAGCTCAGCGTCCGGGGAACCAAGGTGACTGGAGCGTGCAGAGGTGCACAACAGAATACGTGGAGATGTGCTGAGGACATGCCTCAGCTGCCAGCGGGGTGCTGGCCATTGCGGCTCTGAGGACACTACCAGAGGCCCGGGTTGGGGCCATGCAGAAGGGTTAGAAGCGACGGTGCTCAGGGATCTCGTGGTGTGTGAGAAGGGTCTTCTCTTCAGGCATGATGAAAACTTCATAATTCACTGGGCAGAGGAGGACAGGCAGCCCCAGAATGAATGCTGCTCTCGTGTTCTAATCAACCTTAGAAGCAAGATCCAAAAGTTCCATACTGTTTCCAAGTAACCGTCTCCCAAAACACAGCTCAGGAGTATTTATAGGAACACAAAAATGCAGAGCTTCCAAAGGGTAAAACTCAGTGTGTGGCATGGAAAGCTCCGGGAAAATACAACCCATAATACAGGGAAAGCCGATCAAAACGGATGCAAAACTGACTCAGGTGACAGGTTGAGCAGACAAGGTCCTTAAAGCAGTTATAATTGCATCCCATGTGTTCAAAACCTGAGGGAAATATTGGGTACATAAGTAAGTACTAAAATTAAAAAATCTAAATTAAACTTCTACACTTGAAACTAAATTATCTTAACTGTGAAGGACACCGACAGAAGAGGCATCGCAGAAGACAGGGCTAGTGAACTCGAAGACAAAGCCGTGAGGACGATCCACACTAAAAGAAGGAGGGGAAAGTACTTTTAAACAAAAGCAAAACAGAGTATGAACGAGATGTGGGGCACCTGGCAGGGGGCTGGCGTTTGTGTAACGAGTTGGCAAAGGGGATGGGAGGGACAGAAAAGCTATTTGATGAAAACTATAAACGGGGTCAAACAGTCTTAACAAACCCTAAGCACAAGAAACATGGATAACATTGCTCAAGGCTCATCATAATCAAGTTGCTCAAAACCAGAGATGATGAGAAGTCTTAAAAGCAGCCAGAAAAGAAGACATACTAGGTTCCCCCACCATCCAAAAGCGCGGTGTGACTGTGAAGTCTCCCGTAGGCCAGATGGCGTGGGCGCATCCTGCTGAGCACAGCGCGGGCTGCATTGAGGTGGCACCCGGATGTTCGCGGACAGCCCAGGGCACCGGTGGCTGGCTCAGCGCTGACGTGCTGTACTGCGTGTGGTTCCCAGGAGGGAGCTCGGCGGGGGCCCCCCTCCCTGCTCGGGGCGCCGCTGCCTGTGCAATAGCTCACTCGCTGCAAAATAAACATGGGGCGCTACTTTGTAAAAGGGACGGTCCTTTTGGATTTTTTTCCATTGGCCAAAATGGGGGCTAATGTCACTCATTGCACACATTCCATACAGCAGATGTTTCCCATTCTGGGCTTGCGTTTTTACACATAATGGAATATTGATAAACAGTTGTTCTTCATTTTACATACTGTAGTTCAGTTTATTAACTTTTCTGATTAGGAGACCTGTATCTACCATAAGGGCACAGAGATTTTCTTACATATTTTTTCTAAAAGCCTTATTGTTTTACTTTTAACATTTAGATCTAGAGTTTATCTAGAATTGAGTTTTGGGTCAAGGTTCACTTTTTTCCTAAGTTTATATGTAGTCAACAGAGCACGTTTGAAAAGTCCATTAAATCAGGTACATCAGATGTTCTTGAGCGCTGCACCGTCAGGGGCTGTTAGGTGTGCTTCCCCCATGTTGCCACGGTAGCGCCCGGTGCGTAGCGCTGTCCCTGTTTGATACCGAGGCCACTGCGTCTCAGAGGCAGTGGGCAGCTTTCTTGGGGCCTGCTTGTGAGAGCGTCTGGGTGCCTTGTGGTGGGCAAGGGCTGGATCCTGGGTGAGGTTCAAGGGCAGGGCCTAGCTCTGGACTGGGTGTTCCTCATTCTCGCCAGCGCACTGAGCTGTGAGGGACTAGCTAGTCTGTTACTGCTTCCTGAAACCCAAAGGTGTAACAAGATGTTTTCTGAAATTATGTGCTTAGACAGCAATGCTCTCTCGCAGGGCAGCATCTTCCCTACTGATGCTGGAGGGGGCATCCCGATGATCCGCTGAGACTCCCCGCCTGGGTCCTCAGGAGGAGACCGCAATGTCCCAGACACAGGAGTGCGGATGTGAGAGCCATAATGCCGGCACCCAGGAGCCTCGGATTTCAGGGTCGAGCACCAGGTGAGGAGGGGCAATGGTGGTGCTAGATCTGTGCTTACTTCCTTCCGCGGAAGCCCAGTCCCCAGGCGTAGCCCCCAATTGCTGCTGCAGATGTGAGACAGAGGGAGGGGCTTTCCCTTGTGCGGCTGGACTGGTGTATGTTTTTACATTTCTATTATAAAAACATTGAAAAAAATTAGGTAACTAAAAGGGGGGGGGATATAAAATTGTGGCAAATTCCATCAAAAGGTAACCCCCTTAGATGCCCTTTCCACAGTTCTACACAGATGTTCATATGTATGGACACTATGTGGCTTTTTAAAAAAGTCTGTATAACTTTGTTTAGGTGTCAGTTGTGCAAGTCTATCCCTGTCATTAAGTTTGGATTCACATTAAAACACACGCCCCCAGGGAGAGATGCCCCCAAAACTTTAAAGGTTGACACTAAAAGTCTCATTTATTGTATGCTGCAGTAGAAAATAGACTTTTATAGTAGATAATGTGTCTTAATTTTGTCCAGTTATAAAAGCAATCTGTGAGCATTGTAGAAAACTTGGAAACTACAGCAAAGTAGAAAGGTGCTGGCTCAAATATACCCATCAGTGCTCAAAAAAAGAGGAATCAAGGGTGGCATGTCACATGGCAGCTGCCAGTGCTAACACGACAGTCTTTTTGTTATAAGACACCGAGGACAGAATCCCACCTCACTCTTGTGGAAGGGAGAGCGAAGCCGGATAGCAGCTTATGGCCAGCACTGTGGGTGGTTGCAGGCACCAGCCTCAGGGTGCTGAGGCCGTGGGCGAGGCCATGAGAAGCGGTGCTTGCTCCAGCCGCTCCCCATGCAGCGCTCCAGTCGGAAGGGCAGCAGTGTGACGTGGGAGCCTGGCCCCTCGGCTGTGGGACAGTGAGCCCTCTGTGCCCCACGCTGGCCTGCCGGACCTCGACCCCTGCATGTGTTCTTGGGGAACTAACTGGGGAATCGGGAGGAAGGCTGTTTTTCCAACTGTTACATAAATCTGACATTGTTTCTGTTTTGGACTGATTGTGTGTCCCCCAGCTGGACTTTGTAAATGATGAGAAAACACTAATAAGCTTCAAAAGGTTCATACTGTGTAAGTGAAGGGATGTCTTGCACTGGAAGCTGCCGAATGCCAGATGCAGGGTCTGCAGGTTCTCCCAGCGGGCACAGGGGCTGGGGCATAGGGCCTGGGTGCCCCTCGCACTCACGCCGTCTGCCTCTTTCCCAGGCTGGAGTGGGTGGAGATCATTGAGCCTCGCACGCGGGAGCGCATGTACGCCAACCTGGTCACGGGCGAGTGCGTGTGGGACCCGCCCGCAGGCGTCCGCATCAAGCGCACCAGCGAGAACCAGTGGTGGGAGCTCTTCGATCCCAACACATCGCGCTTCTACTACTACAGCGCCACCACCCAGCGCACTGTGTGGCATCGTCCTCAGGGCTGTGACATCATCCCCCTGGCCAAGCTGCAGACCCTGAAACAGAACACCGAGTCCCCCCGCGCCTCTGCGGACAACAGCCCTGGGCGCGGCAGCAGTGTCAGCCGCGATGGCAGCACCAGCTCCTCCCTGGAGCCCGAGCTGGACACCGGCGGGAAGGCACAAGAGCCACTGGGGAGGAGCCGGCAGATGGCATATGGGGCTGCAGAGGAGGAGAGTGGCAGGTGAGGCAGTGGGACAGGTGGGGGGCAGGCTGCATTTCACCAGGGACAGTGGAAGCCGTAGAGCTGCTGACACCTGATGTGCACAGTGGGGTCTGTCGTGATCCTCTGAGAATGACATAAAAGCACCGGGAGAGGAACGAGCCAGTTGGCTGCCAGGGGAGGGACAGTACAGAGTGTGCTGAGGTGGGTGGGCTCAGGCAGATGCCCATGCATCTGGCGGCTGCACAGCTGGTCATGGGGCTCTTGCACAGGATGGGGGAGACAGACGCACGCAGGGGTCAGGTCTGTGTGCATGCTGGACACACACTGAGGGTGTGTCTGCTGCCCAGAGGTCCAAGTGGCTCCGAGCGAATGCCTGGGAGTCGTGCAGAGAACATAGTCTCCTGCTGGTGAGAGCCAAGGGCCGGGAGGCGAAGCAGCGGGGCGCACGTGCTTTGAGTGCCCTTGGGTGCCTCCTGGGGCCCATAGGCTGTCCTGGGTCCTCTTATCCGGGACTCAGAGAGTGGCTCGTTCGTGGTGATGTTGAATTCTTTTTTGATCGCTGACTCAGGTGAAGGGATTAGGTTCTTTCAGGATTCTCTTGACAAATGTGTTTGTCGCCCACACTCTGGGTACTGGCCTGGAGATGCCGCTGCCCACCCCTGTACCCTCCAGCCCAGTGACGAGCTCTCTGGGGGACAATATCCTTTCTCCAAGTGCATTGTAGATATTCTGCCATAAAGTAACACCAGCAGGTCAGTGGGATCAGGGCTTCAGTGGAAGAGCTGTTTGCATTTGGGTGAGCGTTGGGTTGAATGTGTGGATCAGTCTGGGCGCGGTGGACGTCTGCATTAGATCGTCTTCTCCCCTGTGTGAGGATCACGTGTTATTTCTAGGTATGTTATCAATTTTATAGTTCTCTGCCTTTGTAAGTTCTCTCTCTCTTTTTTTTAAGAATTTTCTTTATCTTTAGAGGGGAAGGGAGGGAGAAAGAGAGGAGAGAAACATCAGTGTGTGAAAGAAACATTGATCGGTTGCCTCTCACACCTCCAGTTGCGAGACATGGCCCGCAACCCAGGCCTGTGCCCTGACTGGGCATCGAACCAATGACCTTTCAGTTAGCAAGCCAGCACTCAGTCCACTGAGCCACACCAGCCAGGGCTCTTTTTAAAGTCATTTCCTGACTCTCACTGGTAAATAGACATTGATTTTTATGTCAGTCTTGCCTTTTACACTTCTGTTTGAGGTCTCATTAGTCTCATTAAAGAGTCGTAGTCCATCTCCTGTGATGCTGGCCACCTGCCCCACAATAGCCAGGACTGAACCCAGGAGGCCCAGCAGCCTTGTCACAATGCTCAGGCTACAAGCCTGCTGTCCCAGTAACTCGGTGATATTGTCCCTCAGGCTTGGGAAGTCCTCTCCTGCTGCTAGGCTTTTCACCGTGAATAGATGCAGTATTTTATCAGGTGTATGTTTTGAATCTGTTGATATCGGTGTTATGGGTTGAGTTTTGTGCCCCTCCAATGATTTGTTGAAGTTCTAATCCTCAGTCCTTGTGAACGTGACCTCACTTGGAAACAGAGCCGTTGCCGCTGTCATCGGTTGAGATGAGGTCACCTGGAACAGGGTGGGCTCTCACCCTAGAGGACTGGCGTCCCTGGAACAGGACAGAAACCAGGGAGAAAGCCCTGTGACAACAGAGGTGGAGCCCGGAGCTGTGAGTCTACAAGCCAAGGACTGCCCGCTCCTGGGACACCTCACGGCTGGAGGGACCAGCCAGGCTGGCCTCTGACCTTGGACTCACGGCCTCCAGGCAATGAGAGCACGAGGTTCTGCTGTTGGAGCCCCAGGCTGTGGCCCTTGGTGACAGCAGCCCCAGGACCCTACTGCAATTAACATTTTATAAAATTATATTTTATTGATTATGCTATTACAGGTGTCCCAATTTTTCCTTCTTTGCCCCCTCCGCCCAGGCCCTCCACTCCCTCAGGCAGTCCCGCCACCATTGTTCTCGTCCATGGGTCCTGCATATAAGTTCTCAGCTGCTCCATACCCTGTGCTGTACTTACATCCCTGTGGCTGTTCTGTGACCACCTGTTTGTGCTTCTTAGTCCCCTCCCCTCTTCACCCCTCCCCCATATCCCCCTCCCATCTGGCACCATCTATCCTGTCTCTGTTGTTCTTATTTGCTTAGTTTGTTTTTTAGATTCAATTGTTTTTGTTATTTTATTGTTAATAGTTTTGATGTTTTTCTTAATTAAGTTCCTTTAACATTTCTTATAATAATGGTTTGGTGATCATGAACTCCTTTAGTTTATCTTGTCTTTTACTTGCTTGTTTGAGAGGATTTACGAATATTTGAAGCTTGAGCCTAGACAAACCATTCGTATGGAAAAGCAGCTTGGGTGGGCCCGTAAGTTGGGTGGGCCCATAAGTTGGGTGGGTTGGAGCTTTAGGGACTCACCAGGGCAAAGAGTGTTAGCCAAGTTGATGGAGTCTCAGATATGGTACCCACCTGCTGGCCTTATTGGGGGAGGGTTCAGAAAAGGAGCAATGGCCTCTGCCCACCTGTCTGGGAGAAAGCTACCCACCAGTTCTCGCCCTGATGCCAGACACTTCATTTCCTCCCTGTATGCCACTACCCCAGTGCTGGAGCTCAGAGGGAATTTGAGTAAGTCTGTGTGCAGGCCCTTTAAGAGGAATGGCCTGGGAGTCCATAAGTTTCTTCCACCAACTGAATCCCCACTGGTTTTTATAGCCAGAAGTTATGGGGGCTTCTCTTCCTGGCACTGGGACCCTGGGCTGGGGGGCCTGGTATGGGGCTAGGACTCCTCGATCTCAGGTATCCCACCCGAAATTTTATCCCCCACATGTGGGTGAGGGACCAGCCCATTCCACGTCTCCACCCCTCCTACCAGTCTGGATGGATGTGGTTTCTTTAATTCAGTAGTTATTGGACTTCTATTCAACTTGATTTCTGCTGGTTCTGAGTGATGGTGGGTCTGTAGTTTAGTTGGAATTTTGATGTGCTGCAATTGGCATTTTTTAAATTATCATTATTCTATATTTCTTGTATTCCTGAGACTCTCAGTTTGTGTAATTTTGTAAGTAGATTCAGGTTGCTAATATTCATGTAGGATTTTGTTCATGCTGATCAGTAAGAATAGCCTTTACCTTCCTTCTCACTCTGTGTGTGGCTGGTCTTCATCTCCATGCTGGGAGTGCAGCCTGCGTCTCTGTGCTCTGAACTGCTACTTGTTTCTGGGGGTGTGGCCAGCACACTTGTGTGCTCTCTAGGCCTGTCTGTATAGATTTTAAGAGCTTGTTACTGAACAGCAGTTAGGGTCCTATTGCCAGCTGCCACCCTCTAGGCAAAATACCAGAGGCAAACTTTTACTGATAAAGGAAAGGAGTCTTTGTTCAAAAGCTACACAATTTTAGAATAACAGCTTTGTACATGCATTAGTCACTTAAGCCTATCAATTAATGTTACAGAACCCACGGGCTGTTCAGTTATGAGGGGCCTGATTGCCCGCCGCCAGAAGCATAACTCTTAATACCAGAGTTAGTGAAAAGAAAAAGAATTGTTTATTTAATAGTTATATAGATTTAGATTATTTGCGGATTTCTGCTGTTAAGTTTCATTTTCTGTAATACACCCACAAACACAGAGTTCTGCCTCCCCCTACCAAACCCGGCTAGTTTTAGAAAAGTCAGAGATACAGTCTTCCTACTTCCCAGACACAGTTCAGCTTCACCGGCAGCTCCCAACCATGCGATCCTAATGGGGAGGTTTTGCCTGTGCTGTGGCGCCCTCCAGCTCTTAATGCAGAACCGCGTGGAGTTCCCAGACTCCTTGTAAACCGCATGGAGAACCTAGCTAAAAATGTCTGCTGCCTATTTTTAACCCCCTGACTGCATCCTCTGATGCAGTGGGTGTGGTAACCAGTTCCGACCATTCACAGAACCTTGCGCAGGCTCTGTGTGCTCTTTCTGTACCATTCCATGGTCCAAAACCCCTCCCATCTTCTTGGGGCCTTGGAAGAATCAAAGCCATTTGTGTAACAAAGACACTAGCCACTAGCCGCTAGCCACAGGCATGTGAAGGCATTTTAAAAGCTGTTTCCTTTCCCCATCCCCAAACCTGCAGGCTCTGGGGATTTTTGGAGACCCCCATTCTGTAACATTAAGGCTAAACTCTTAACTTTTTTTGACAGTTTTATTTATTTTTTTAAGTATATTTTATTGATTATGCTGTTACAGTTGTCCCTGTTTCTTTTCCCTTTGCTCCCCTCCGCCTAATACCCCCCCTTCCCTCCAGCAATCCCACCCCACTTAGTTCATGTCCATGGGTCGTTCATATAAGTTCCTAGGCTTCACCCTGTTAGGGATAAAGAAGCCAGTGACTCTCAAACCAGTAGGAGATAATTAACAGATAAATCATGGGAAAGGGGCAAGGAAATGACATTTTGCAGCTCCTCACACATATCTCTGGGATCAAAAGGAGGAAGACTGTCCTCACCAAACAGAGAAATGGGAAGGTGTAGCTACATAACTCTGCAAGTAAATTGGAGATAGACCTATAACTAGATTACCCTTAGTTAATCACACCCTGAGAAGGAAAACTCTGACTCCAAAAAACCTCCGCTGCCTTGCGGCATACCTCTTCAGGGGAAAGGCTAAGGGAGTAAACCCCGACAGAAAATCCGGAGCCGGAGTCCCTAAGGCGGTTTGATGTTGTAGTCAACACCGGCAACTCCTGCGGCGCACCTGAAGCCAAGCTGTATTGACTCTGTCTTTCCCTTGGACCCTTCAGCTGCGAAGAGAGGGGGGGTCTGCTGCATGGGCAACAGCAGACCCTCCATATCACCCTGCCCAGGCTCTGTAGCTTCAGCTTCACTGGAGAGGACGCTCCAGCGTCATCGCAAGATGTCGATTCAACACGGGAGGAGACAAATACTGTGTCACTCCCGAGTTGGACTGCACAGCCATTCTCGGTGGTGCAGATAGACTCTTAAGAAGCTACACCATCCTCTCTGGAGACGGATGGCTGCCGACGAATCACACCCTGAGTTAAGTAGTTAATCGTGTTAGATTGTGAACCTGGATTAACCAATAATGGAGAAACGAGGGCGTAGGAGAGGAGGGGGGAGGCTAATCGCATTAATAAAAATCCAGTTTTCTTTGTCTACTTCTCACGCGCATGCCCCTGGCTGGTGGTGCACCCGACTCTGCAGACTTGTGAATAAACGCCTGGCTTTGCTGCTCAAATCCTGTGTCCCAGTGTTTTACTGTGAGCATTTCTCACAACCCTTTTCTAAATTATTATTAACTTCCCCTATTTCCCTGCACCATTTCCCCATTTCTCCCCCTTCCCCCCTGATAATCCTCCAAATGATCCCCACACCTATGATTTTGTTCCTCTTCTAATTGTTTGCTTAGTTTGTTTTTGTTTTTTAGATTCATTGTTGATCATTGTGAGTTTGTTGTCATTTTAACGTTAATAGTGTTGATCTTTTCTTACGTAAGTCCCTTTAACATTTCATATAATAATGGCTTGGTGATAATGAACTCTTTTAGCTTTACCTTGTCTGGGAAGTTCTTCATCTGCCCTTCCATTCTAAGTGATAGCTTTGCCGGATAGAGTAATCCTGGTTGTAGGGCCTTGCTTTTCATCACATTGAATACTTCTTGCCAGTCCCTTCTTGCCTACGAAGTTTCTTTTGAGAAATCAGCTGAGAGTCTTATAGACACCCCGTTGTAGGTAACTCCCTGCTTTTCTCTTGGTGCTTTTAAGATTCTCTCTTTATCTTTAACCTTTGGCGTTTTAATGATGATGTGTCTTGGTGTTGTCCTCTTTGGGTCTAGCTTGTTTGGGACTCTCTGGACTTCCTGGACTTGTATGTCTATTTCCTTCACCAAATTATGGAAGTTTTCCTTTATTATTTTTTCACACAAGCTTTCATTTTCTTGCTCTTCCTCTTCTCCTTTTGGCACCCCTATGATTCGAATGTTGACGTGTTTAAAGTTGTCCCAGAGGTTCCTAAGTCTCACCTCATTTTTTTCAATTCTTATTTCGTCATTTTTTACTGGTTGACTGTCTTTTTCTTCCTTATGTTCCAATTTGTTGCTTTGAACCCTGGCTTCCTTCTCTTCACCATTCGTTTTGTGTGGATTTTCCTTTGTTTCACTTAGCACAGCCTTCACTTCCTCTCTTACGCGTTTGTTGTACTCAAGCATATCTGTCAAGCCTGTGAGCATCTCTATCACCAGTGTTTTGAACTCTGCATCTGTTAGGTTGGCTATCTCCTCATCTCTCAGGTTGGCTATCTCCTCGTCGCTTAGTTCTCCCACCGGAACTTTGATCCATTCTCCATTTTAGACCATACTTCTCTGTTTCTTTGTCTTGATAGGCTCCTGTGTTTGTCTGCCTCTGTGTCTTAGGTAGAGCTATTGCTCCTGTTACATTGTAAGGGGTGGGGCCTTAGGGATTAATCGGTACAGGGCGACCCGTTTCATCATGCTATGGCGCTATATGTGGGGGAGGGGTCTGAGAGGGAACAACACTGCCTGCCCAGCACTCGTTCCTTTTCCAGGCACTTCTCCTCCCACTTCCACAGCGGATTGGTGCCTCTCTAGCTGTTGCCTTGGCCTTCGTTCCCAGAGTGGGTGCATCTGCGGATGCTCTAGGACCGTGGGGGCCCCTTAAACAAGCAGATTCTGCTGAGAAACTGGCAGTTTCTTCCTCACCCCAACCCCCACTGGTCTGCACAGTCAGAAGCAATGAGGCTTGATTTTCCCCAGCGCTGGGACCGTGAGCTGCGCAGTCTGATCTGGGGCTGGGACCGCTCTCCAGGTGTCTCTCCTGACTTTCATAATGTGTGACTCTGCTTTCTGCTGCAACGTCAGCCCCTATACTGCTGGCTGCTGCCACCGAACCATGTCCTCTCTGCCCTGGCTCCGCCCCTCCTACCTGTCTAGATGAGTATTTCTTCTTTATTTCTTTGTTTGTTGAACTTCCATGTAGTTTGATTTTCTGGAACTTCTGGTTGTTGGTGTTTTTTACTTTTGAGGTGGTTGTAAATTTTTTCTTAGTTGCGAGGGAGACGCAGTGTGTCACCTGTGCCTCCATCTTGACCGAAAGTGTCTCAGTTAATTCTTTTAGATTTTCTAGGTTGGCAACTAATGATGACTTTATCTCTCTCTTTCAAATATTAAATTTCTTACTTTTAAAAAAATCTTATTGGATTGACTAGCGTTTCTGAAACTATTATCCACTGGAGCTGAGCACAGGTGTTCTCTCCTGACATTGATGGGTGTGCTTTCAGTCTGTTGCTGCTGAATATTATGAAGGCCTTTGGTTTAGTTTGCATATTCTTGGTTAAGTTAAGCAAATTTTCCTCTACTTCTGGGTTACTGAGAGTTTTTAAAATCATAACTACATATTAATTTGATCACATGCCCACTTACTCATTTCCCAAGTATTGGGTGCCTGCTGTGTTCCAAGCCCCCACCCTTAAGAAGCTTGCCATTTACCTCACGGTTTTTCTAACCCTGGTTCTTCCTCAGGTCATTTGGTCGTGTCTGGTCAAAGCTTTGAGTCTCACTAACCCCCTCAACTAATCGCGTAGAATAGAAGCCTCAGTTCCAGGCATCTGAGTTTCTAAAACCCAGGACGGCATTCCGTGGCCTGGCCTTGCCCCAGCCTCTGGACGGAACCACAGAGGGGCTGTCCCTGCTGCAGTGTCCCCATCCGTGCTGTTGTCCAGGCTCTGAGGGCTTAGGGCAGCAGAAACACGTGCCTGCCCTCATGAAGGGGACGGCTTTGTGGGCACGTCGTCGTCGGCAGCCGTCCGTCTCGAGAGACGATGGCGTAGCTTCCCGAGAGTCTATCTGCACCGCCGAGAATGGCTGTGCAGTCCGATTCGGGAGTGACAATCCCTGCCGCACTTGGTACAGGTGAAGGCAGATGGCTGTTGTTGCTGCTGCTGACGCTGCTTCCGCCTCGATCTTTTCTGGACCGCCTCCTCGTTGTGGGCACGAGTCACTTCTGAAAGGGGGAGGCGTGCCACCCTAAATGTGCCGCGTTTCTTACCACGCTTAGGTTCTCATCTCTGTCTCGCGTTGCTGTGTTTCAGCCCTTCGCCACCAGGAGTGCTCTTCGAGAAGGACTATGAGATCCACCGGGACTACAGCTCGGATGGCCAGCTGCTGCTCTACAGGTAGAGCCCATGGCTCAGGCTTAGCCCTATCTTCTGACCAAGGGTGGTTTTCTTGGTAGCTCTTCAATGAGCTAGAAAAGGGTCTGGCTCAATAGGAAGCAACTAGCTGGATGTGCACAGCGTACCGGCTCTGCACCGGCCAGTGAAGCGTGAGTGGCTGGCAGGGCCCCTGGTGCCTGGGTAGAGGCCTCCTGGAGTGGCCCCAGGCTCATGTGGCAGCTTCTAGTCCTTGAAGAACCTCTGTGCCTACTTTGGGGGTCACGGAGCCCATGGTGGTGTCCCTGCCCAAGAAACCAGGCCCTGGGGTGTCCTCAGCTTGTGGTCCTCCTGGGAGCTCCCAGCTGTGCACCAAATGCTTCCCAGGTGAAGGGGGAACATTGGTTTTGGTCATAGGGAAGGAGGCCTCGGCCTCTCATGGCCCTTGCTTTGACCTTGCAAGGTGCTGGAAGGTGCTGGAGACGACACTCAGGACATGGGTGCAATAGCCGTTAGCTGGGCGAGGCTCTCCCTGGGCCAGCTCATGTGTCCAGGCTGCAGCAGGAGTGTCCACCCTGGCTCTGCGGGGGCAGGTGGGTGTGTGCCCCCAGCACAGGCCAGGAGTCACCCCAGTGCTGGGGACGCATTTGAAGACCTGAGAAGCCCTTGGCAGTTTGCTCCGACAGTTCTAAAGCCTGAGCTTAGAAGTGGTAACTGGGTTTGTACAACAGCACATCAGGAGAGGACCTGAGTTTACCCTGGGCCCAGCTGAATGGCTCTGTGACCTGCTTCCAGCCTCCTGTGCCTGGTGGTCTCAGCCGATGGCGCAGGGCCTCTGCAGGTGCACTGGGTTCAACCTCCACAGGGGGGCAGGGCTGAGGCACTGAGGCAAGAGGCCGGTGCGGCCAGAATTAAACAAAAAGTTTACTACGAGAACTTACGGACAGAAGCTGCATCTTGGATCTGCACACCCCAGCGGGGACGTGGGCTTGCTGCACGTGGCCTCCGGGAGCACAGGCGGCTGTAGCTGAGTGGCATGTGCTTGTTAAGAGCTGTGTATTCCAAAGAGTGTGGCACCTAATGGCCTCACTTATCCCGGTGAGAACATTCCTTTCAGGTGATATGGGCCCATGTCTTTCAGGGTAAAAGGGCCGTCACTGAGAGCAGCTTGCGGCTTCAGATAGTGTCGGTCACGTCAAGCACTAGAAACCACTTTACCTAAGAGGCAGGCCAGGTCAGGTCCCCAGACTGGTGGTCCACCTCGTCTTTGCCAGGGCTGCTGTGGCCCTGCCGTCCTGGGTCCCAGCTGGGCTTGGCACGGGAACAGTCTGTTCTTTTAGGAGTGGATGCAGTAGTTGTTCAGAGTGGGAAAAATAGGGAAAGTAACATTTATGGGTGGAGTGGGGAAGAGACACCGCCGCCCTCCGCCAGCACTCTGCACAGGGTCTGCGGGGCGGAGGGGAGCAAGAAGGAGCCTGTCCAGGCGCAGCCTGTGCCACCCACCAAGGGCTGGTGAGCAGGATGGGCAGCAATGGACAAACCCACCCAGCTCGGCACAGAGGGGTATCCGTGGGCCTGAAGGCTTGCAGGGCAGTTGAAGGGCTGGATACTTAAAGTTGTTTTCAAAACTCGCTTCCTGTGTGTGGTTGCTTCTGCTGCACCGGAGCGTGCCTCTGGGAGTCGCACTCACACACTGGGCGGAGGTTTTCCTCCGGAGCACGAGAGGTTGGGTCCAGGTGTCGCTCACAGAACAGCCACTTCCCCGAGGAGGCGCTTCAGGGCATTGGTTTGGTGCGGAGCTCTCCATTCCATGTTGAAGCAGCCCACCCCGGGGTGGGGGGGGAGACACCCTCTGCTGAACAGAGACCTTTGTGCCTGCGCTGCCCTGAATGCCGCCTGTGCCCTGGTCCGCCGGACTCCCAGTATCTCTATAGGCAGTGAAGGTGCTCCTGCTTCCCTAGGGTAGCTGGGCAACCATCCCTTTCTGTTTAAGGACGCGTGGTGTCCCTGTACCTGGCTGCCTCCACCCTAGCAGGGTGGACAGGGAACTAGGAAGGGAGGAGAGGCCGCCTGGGTTTGGGGAGTTGTAAAGACACAGAGGCCCGAGGGCAGGCCAGGAAGGCTGGACTACTGGGGGTGAGGGCAAGTTGAAGAGACTGGGTGAGAAGCAGGTAGCAGAGACTGGAAACCAGATGTGAGGGTTCAGGGAGGAGCCCTGAGGGGCGATGGCGCTGCATGCACAGGGGTGGGCGGTGATGCTTGCAGTGACAGGCAGGAGAGATGCCTCATCAGACCGGAGACTCGCTGCACCTGTTGGGGGCAGGCAGCGCTTCGCTGTGGGCCCATCTGCTCCCTGGGACTGAGGACCACCATTTCTGGGCCTTTGGGGTTTTCGTCCCCATCTGTGACGTGGAGCCTACAGGGACCTCGGGCCTTCGTGGAGGATCAAATGAGAGACATCCTGGAGGTGCTTAGGCACAGAAGGGTGCGGTGCTGGCCCCTACCCCCCTGCCCAGGGGCAGTGTGTCCTGGTGGAGGGGAGGGCTGCGGAGCTTCCTCCTGCCTCGTCCTCTCCCGTCTCTGCCTGGACCAGATGTAACTACTCTCAGGTCCTGGAATGCGCCTGTCCTCCTACCAGCAGCCTCTCATGTGCTCTGGATTCTGCCTGACGCTCTTGTCCACCCTCCTCATTCTGCAGCACGACTCGATGGCTCATGACTCACAGGCCGGTGGGGCAGCCCTCAGCCCCCAGCCCTCAGCACCCTTCGCCAGGCAGGGATCGTTTACATCGACGCCCATGGAGGGCTTCACACAGGGGCTGAATCTGCTGAGTGGTGAAAACAGGTGTGAAAAGTAACAGTTCGCCCTTGCTAGGTGCTTCCTGTGTTGGTACTAGACTAAGGATTTTGACGTTACACTATTTAATCCTCATAAGAGCTGAGGAGGACACTGAGACAGATGGTAAGTGACGTTCGGACGACCCACAGCCAGTGAGCCATGGGTTGGAGTTCAGTCCCAGATCTCTCAACTCCAAAGCCAGCCTCCAGGGTTTGCTGGCCCTGGCACACTGCCCCCTTCTGTCTGCCTGTGGTTGGTGTGAGCAGCCTCCAGCAACCAGGAGCAGAATCCCCTGGCATGGGAGCCCGTATCCTGAGCCTTGCTGCTGTCTGACTCCTCGGTGGTGAGGCCAAGATGCTGGGCAACGAAACTGACCGGGAGGGTCCGACCCTGCCTGTGTGCCGGGCTGTGGGCGGGGTCCTGGAGCAGCTGCCTCACAGCATCAGGGGGCCTCCCTTGCCCCGAGCTCCTGTCTCCAGCCTTTGTTCTTAAGGCGCTGCCTCACTCACCACCAGTGACTAGGACTTGGGGCCTTGTCCAGAAAGGCCCAGTGACAATCAAGAGACAGGGGCAGAGGGACCAGACTGCACAACTGGTGTCTTAAGATGTTGGGATTTCATTTCTGTGATGGTGGATTAACTTAATCAGAAACGAACCTGCACAGCAAGAACAAAATAGACAAAATTGCCCTGAAGACCTCAGAGATCTACTGAGGAGCAAGAACTTGAGGGCCAAGGTGTGGAGATCAGTGCAGCCCAGCACACACATGACACTGCCTCTCCCTCAGGACAGTCAAGAGGCTGAGCACAGAGCAGGCCTGTGGGTGGCTGCACAAGGCTGGGAATCCACACAGAGCTCAGCAGCCCAGAGATGAGCCCTAGCAAACACTCTGTGTTTCCCCGTGGCTCTAGGAATAGGGCAAGCTATAAGTAGGCCAGCCCCGACTTCCAGTCAGCTCAGTCCCAGGTGGGGTTCAAGTGACCTGTCTTTACTCAGCTGCCTGCCAGAAGCAGAAGTAAACTGAGAGGCTCAAGTGATCTCTGTAGTCTTTCATATACAGTCACCAGAATTTTAGTCTAAAATTGATAGAACTGTTTAAAAACTACAACAGACCCTAGAAACAGACCCAGAAGAAGGTATATTTTGGAGTTATCAGACACTGACTTTAAGATATATCAGTCATATGTACAAGATATTAAATGGCAATTTTTAAAATTCAAAAAATTTTTAAAGATTTTATTTGTATTTGGAGAGAGGAGAAGGGGGGGAGAAAGAGATGGAGAGAAACATCGATTTGCAAGAGATACATCTGTTGGCTGCCTCTCACACTCCCCCAACTGGGAACCTGGCCCACACCCAGGCATATGCCTGAGTGGGAATCGAACTGGCAACCTTTTGGTTTGTAGGCTAGCCCTTAGTCCACTGAGCCACACCAGACAGGACAAAACTAAAATAATTTTACCAGGATAGAGTGCATTCTGAGTCATGTAACAACTAACATTAGCAAATTTTTTAAAAAAATCATACAATATCTGCTCTCAGACCACAGTGGAATTAAACTAGAAATCAATAACAGAAAGATAACTGAAAAATCCCCAAATATATAAACAACACACTTCTAAATAACTCATGGGTTAAGAAGAAATCTCGAGAAATTTTAAAATATTTTGAAGTAAAAATGAAAACACAAGTTATCAATTTGGGGGATGCAGCAAAGTCAGTACTTAGAGGGAAATTTATCTAAAGAAAAGATCTAAAATCAATCATATAAGCTTTATCTTAGGAAACTGGAGAAAGAGCAAATCCAAAGTAAGCAAAAGAAAGTAATAAAAATTAGAGTAGAGATCAATAAAACTGAAAATGGGAAGTCCGTGCTAAAAATCAAAACAAAACACTGGTTTTTGGAAATAATTGATAAAATCAATAAGTGTCTAGCCAGGCTAAGAAAAAAAGACACAAGTTACTAATACCAAAAATAAAAGGAGCCGTGGGCATTAAAAACATAATGAAATAAATATATGAACAAGTCTATGGACGCAGATTTGATAACCTAAGTGTAATGAACCAATTCTTTGAAAGACACAGTCTACCAAAACTCATACAAGAAGAAATACAGTATTCCATCATTTATTACGGGTATTACGTTCTAGACACCCCACAATAGGTGGAAATACGTGAAGTAGGAACCTTACATTTATTTTAGTATTTATATACATTTTAAGGCTTTATAAACCCTTCCCACACACTTATAAACTGTTCCCACTCCCTTATTAACCTTTTCCACACTTTTATAAACACTACTTATGTTCTTAAACATATTCTACTCTCAAACCTATGTAACTTTAACAACATATGTATACAGTACCGCAAAATCCCACAATATAACAAAAAATCCGCGATAAGTAATTATAATAGTTTTTAAAATCCCGCGATACAGTGAGGCCGCGATAAGTGAACTGCGATATAGAGAGGGACTACTGTAGACAATTTGAATAGGTCTGTATGTGTTAAAGAAATTGAATTAATAATTAATAATCTTCCAAAACAGAAAACACCAAGCCCAGATGGGTTCACTGGTGAATTTTGCCAAACACTTATGAAAGAAATTGCACCAATTCTCTACAATCTCTTTTGGAAGATAGAAGCAGAAGGAATACTTCCTAACTCATTCCATGAGGTCAGCTTTATCCTAAATCCAAAACTAGACAAAGACATTACAGGAAAAGAAAACTACAAGCCAATTGGTCTCATGAACATAGATACAGAAATCTTCCACAAAACATCAGCAAATCAAATTCAGCAGTGCTTTTTAAAAATTACACAGCACAACCAAGTGGGATTTATCTTAGGTATGTGAAAATTAATACAATCCATCTCTTCAACAGGCCAGAGAAGAAAAACCCATGGTCATATCAACAGATGCAGAAAAATCCCTTGACAAAATCCAACACCCATTGATGATGGGGTCAGGGAAACCCCTCAATAAACTAGGACTAGAGAAGGATTTCCTCAACTTGATAAAGAATATCTCTAAAAAATCTATAGCTCACATCAGGAGCAAGGCAAGGATGTCCTCTCTTACCTCTGCTTTTCAGCACCATACTGGAAGCCGTAATTAATGCAGTAAAACAAGGAAAGGAAATAAAAGATGTACAGATTATGAAGGAAAAAATAAAACTGACTTTGACCACAGATGATATGATCATCTATGTAGAAAATCCTAAACAATTGACCAAAACTGTCTTAGAACTAATAAGCGATTATAACAAGGTTGCAGGGTACCAGGAAAATGTACAGAAGTCCATTGCTTTCCTGTATACTAACAATGAACAAGTGGAATTTGAAACTGAAAACAATACCATTTACAACTTGCTGTTTCACGAAGATAAATTATGTTAAAAAATAAGAATTAAATACCATTTACATTAGCACCCCCAAAATGAGATACTTAGGTATAAATCTAACGAAACAAAATCTGTATGAAGAAAACTGCAAAATACTAATGAAAGATATTAAAAAGAAACTAAATAAATGGAGAGGTGGCCCATGTTCCTGTTTATGGATAGGCAGACTCATTATTTTCAGGATGTCATTTCTTCCGAACTTGATCTATAGAGTTGATGCAACTTCAAGCAAAATCCCAGCAAGGCCCTGGTCAGGTAGCTCAGTTGGTTACAGCACCATCCCCATATACCAGGGTTGTGGGTTTGATCCCCGGTCAGCCAATGAATATGTAAATGAGTGAAACAGCAATCGATGTTTCTCTTTCTCTCTCTAAAAGTCAATAAATGTTTTTAAAAGTCTCAGCAGGTTATTTTGTGGATATCAACAAACTGATTCAAAAATTTATATGAAGAGACAAAGGTCCCAGAACAGCCAACACAATCTGCGAGGAGAACAAAGTGGGAAGACCAGTATTTTCTTACCTCAAGGCTTACTGTAAAGCTTCCGTAACGAAGACAGTGTGGTAGTGGCAAAAGAATAAACAAATGGATTAACGGAACAGAATAGGGGGCCAAGAAACTGGCGCCCATAAATCCAGCCGACTGAGCACTGAGAAGGAGCAAAGGTAGTGCAATGGAGCAAGGACAGTTTTCTCAACCGATGGTGCCAAGATGACTGGAAACCCACATGCAAACAAGTCAAACTAGATACGGACCTTACACCCTTCACAAAAATTAGTTCAGAATGGATCACAGACCCAGATGTAAAACACTGAACTTCTGGAAGATAACACAGGAAAAAACCTAGGTGACCTTGGTCATACTGGTCACTTTTCAGATATAACACCAAAGGCAAAATCCATGAAAGAAATAATTAGTAACCTGTGCTTTGTTAAAATTAAATGCTTCTGCTCTGTGAAAGACTGTGACTGAGAAAACAAGTCACAGAAAATATTTGCAAAAGACTCATCTGATAAAGGACTTACTTACCCAAGATACCTTAAAACTCAATGATAAGAAAACAACCAGATTTTAAAACGGGCCAGACCTAGACACAGAAGGTGTAGAGATGGCAAAAGCACACACAAAGGGTGCTTCACATGGTATGCCATCAGGGAAACGCAGTGTTTCTTGAAGCAGCCGGAGTCACTTGAGGGAGAGGGCGGGGCTGGAGCTGCCGTCTCTCCTGGACTCCAGGTCCTGTCCCTGGAGCGGCCGCCCTGCTGACCTCGGGCAGGCAGAGCTCAGTGCGGACGTTGAGTCTCAGTACCTGCCCATCATGTCTCAGGGGCAGTGTCACCCATGTTGTCACCAAGCAAGTGAGGCTCAGAAGTCTAGCGTGGCCCCTGGGGCTGTGGGTGCCCTTAGTCTGATTCTGGATTTAGGGAGCAGTTTATCATCTGCCCAGGTGCAGAGTGCCCACTGAGGGCAGAGGCACAGGGGGACACAGCCTTTCCGTAGCTTACAGGAGCCTCTGGTTGAAAACAAGGCCCGAGGTGTCCACGCACAGGGTAGCGGGGAGTGGGGCCTGCAGGAAAGACCCTCATCAAGTCCAAAGTCAGAGAGGCTGCTCCTGCTCTCCATTACAGAAACAGTGCTGTGCATGAGGCGTGGCTGGGACCAGAACAGGGAGGGGCGTGTTGGGCAGCAGTCCAGTGGGGGCCTGAGGGAAGCTCCCCTCCTGGAAGGGAAGGCTACAGAGCTGCTTCAGGAGGTGTATGAGGAGCGCTCCTGGGACAGCAGAGCAGCTCTGTGGGGACCCAGTTCATTTGCAAGGAGCCCTCCTACAAGGACCTGGCCCTCAGCCCCCACGGCAGGGGTCGTGGTGGCGAGGAGGAGGAGGAGGAGAAGTGGCCAGGCCCTGTGGGCCCTGACTCCAGACATGCACGAGGCCGGTGTGCGTGGGTCATGGGTTCAGGCTGGCAGCGAAGCCAGACTCCGCCCCCACAGGACCTCCCCAGGTAACCTGTGCCTGTCCCCTCCCTCCAGGGCCTCCTCCCTCCGGTGGAACTCGGGCACCAAGGAGCGCATGCTCATCAAAGTGGCTGACCGGGAGCCCAGCTTCCTCTCCCCCCAGGGCAATGGGTACCCCTTGGACAGCCAGCCTGGGGGCCGCTCACGCAGACCCTCAGGTGGGCAGCACTCACCCAGCCTGCAGACGTTTACCCCGGACACAGATGGCTCAGTCTTCTTCCCCGAGCGGAGGCCATCACCCTTCGTGAAAAGGGCCGAGCTGGGGAGCTGTTCCCCACTGCTGGCCCAGCCCCGCAAGCCGGCCTGTGACTCTCAGCCCTCCTCCCCACGCTACGCCTACGAACCCCCCCTCTATGAGGAGCCCCCTGTCGAGTACCAGGCCCCCCTCTATGATGAGCCCCCCATGGACGTGCAGTGTGAGGCGGGTGGGGCCTGCCAGGCCAGCTCACCCCAGCGGTCTCCAGGACGAAAGCCAGTGCCCTACCCACAGTCACCCAAGCAGGCCTCAGCCTCGCCCTTCCAGCAGCTGGTGCTCACTCGGCAGAAGTGCCCGGAGCGCTTCCTGAGCCTGGAGTACAGCCCTGCGGGTAAGGAGTACGTGCGGCAGCTGGTGTATGTGGAGCAGGCTGGCTCCAGCCCCAGGCTGCGGGCAGGCCCGAGGCACAAGTACACACCCAACCCTGGAGGGGGCTCACTCTCCCTACAGCCCAGCCCCTGCCTGCTGCGGGACCAGCGCCTGGGGGTCACATCCGGGGACTACAGCAGCATGGAGGGGCCTGAGCTGCGGCATGCCCCTCCGCCCTCGCCGCTGCCGCAGGCCCAGGATGACGCCATGTCCTGGTCCAGCCAGCAGGACACCATGTCCTCGACAGGCTATTCCCCGGGCACACGCAAGAGGAAGAGCAGGAACCCCTCGTTGTGCCATGTCCCCAGCGCTTCGTCCACTGATAGCCCTGGAGACCGCGACCTGCTCCCACAGTCCCTGGCCGAGGAGCGGCCCAAGTGTGGGCCCAGCCTGGTCCCAAAGCACGCAGAGGCCAAGGCGGGCGACGCAGATGGGGTGCGGGGTGGGGCTGAGCCCTTCCTGGCGCAGGCGAGGCTGGCCTGGGAAGCGCAGCAAGCCCACTTCCACATGAAGCAGAGGGGCAGCTGGGACTCCCAGCAGGATGGCTCAGGCTACGAGAGCGATGGGGCTGTGCCACTCCCCATGCCTGGCCCGGTGGTGCGCGCCTTCAGCGAGGATGAGGCCTTGGCCCAGCAGGAGAGCAGCAAGCACTGGCAGAGGGGGGCCTTGGAGAGGCTCGCCTTTCCCCAGATCCTGCTCGAGAAAAGCGTCTCCGTGCAGACCAACCTGGCCTCACCTGAACCCTACCTCCACCCCTCACAGGTAGGGGCACACAGCTGGTGGGCAGGGTCCCAGGCACGGGTGGGGCAGGCGGTGGCCCCAAGAAGTTGCTCGTGGCCATGTAGACAGGCAGTGAATACCCACAGGGACTCCCCCATGTCAGGGCTCCCTCAGCTGGGTGCTGGCAAGTCACTGGGGGCTAGAGGCCATGCATGCCCTGCTTCCAGTCCATGGAGGCAGGGGAGATGGGTGGGCATGCCTACCCACTGAGCCTGAGCCTTTCTCCCACCTGTGAATGAGCTCTTGGGTGAGAAGCGATGCAGGTGGGGTGTCAGGTGCTCGTTGGGTGACTCAGAGCCCTTCCTGGACAGGGCTCCCCCGTTAGGGAGCTGGGCACTGGCTCTGGGGCCAGATGTGCTCAGTGGCCTCAGAACCTGGAGCTGTAGCAGAAGCCTGGCCAGATGCATCCGCCTGGGATAGCACCAGGCATGGGCATGGTCAGGTCCCTGGGGCCTGTATGTGCCTTCTGTCCAGGTCGCGTGTTAGGAACTCAGAGCCTAGAACTTGATATGGGTCAATGTTCTGGGTCTCACCACCTGACCTGCTTCATGAAACCACCGCGGAGGGTGTACCCTGGCATCTGCTCAGAGCTGGCAGTGGTCAGAAGGCCTCCCAGTGTCAGGCTCCTCAGGTCTGGAGAGCTCAGCATGTTGCTGTCCGTGCCTCATAACACAGGAGGAGGCTTCTTCTCGCCCCTAGACCTATGGTGGCCACCCACCCCCCAGCCCTTGGTCTCAAGAACAGGGAGAGGGCCTCTCGGGGTCCCTGCATAACCTTGCGTGGGTAGGATGCTCATGCATCTTCATGCGGCTGGAAGAACTCAAAGAGGAACAGAGTTGGAGGTGCAGTCTGGGCCTCACCCCAGGGACACCCAGCAAGTGTTCCTGCCCTGCCTGCCCTGCCAGCAGGTTATCTGACAGCCCCACCCAGCACCTCCGACCTGCAAGTGGGGCCATGCCTCTCACCTGGCTGGGTCAGGGCCAGCCCCCACCCCCTCACAGTCCTTCTGTCCTCCCCAGTCTGAGGACCTTGGCACCTGCGCCCAGTTTGAGAGCAGTCGACAGACCCGCAGCGTGATGCCCAGTGCCAGCTGCGTGTTCCCCACGTTCACGCTACGCAAGCCATCCTCAGAGACCGACATTGAGAACTGGGCCTCCAAGCACTTCAACAAGCACACGCAGGGCCTCTTCCGGCGGAAGGTGTCCATTGCCAACATGCTGGCCTGGAGCAGCGAGTCCATCAAGAAGCCCATGATTGTGACCAGCGACCGCCACGTGAAGAAGGAGGCATGCGAGATCTTCAAGCTGATCCAGATGTACATGGGCGACCGGCGCGCCAAGGCGGACCCGCTACATGTGGCCCTAGAGATCGCAACCAAGGGCTGGAGCATGCAGGGCCTGCGGGACGAGCTGTACATCCAGCTGTGCCGGCAGACCACTGAGAACTTCCGCCTGGAGAGTCTGGCCCGTGGCTGGGAGCTCATGGCCATCTGCCTGGCCTTCTTCCCGCCCACACCCAAGTTCCATTCCTACCTGGAGGGCTACATCTACCGGCACATGGACCCTGTCAACGACACCAAAGGTAAGGCCCAGCGTCCGGCCCCTGGCACCCCAGGCTCTGCCGCCAGCCAAGGTCAGGGCCCAGCTGAGAGCTTCCTGGCTTGAGTGGGGCAGCACCTCAAAGGCAGCAGGTATGTGAAGGTGGACACAGCACCTCCAGATAAACATGTATCCCCTAAAGGCCACGTCCTCAGTTTCCACTGGGACGCAGGGTCCTTGGGAAGCCCATCCTCAGCACTCAGGCCTGAGAAGAGCTGCAGGGTCCCCGGCCACAGGCCAGCAGATTGGGGACCAGGACAAGGATGCACAGCATCTATGTCTCAGCCAGCTGGTGTCATTGTGGCCAAGTGGCCAGTTGCCTTTTCTGACAAGTCAAGGAGGCCACAGTAGCCTGTGTGCTCTCACTGCATTCATTTTCAGCTGTTCTTCGGCCTGGAGCGGTGACCACCCTGGCCAGGCTCAGGCTCAAGCTCAGGCTGTCTGTTCTGGAGAGAAGCCTGGGGTCCTGGAGGAGGCTTCCTGAAATCAGGGAGGAGCACAGTGACCGTAGCGCAAATTGGCCCAACACCAGCAGGCTGTTAGGATGCTGCAGGCCGAGCTGGTCCTGAGCTGACCAAGGTGGTCAGAAGTTGGGATCAGCACAGGTAGCCACCTGCTGACAGCTGCCTGGGGTCAAGTATGGGGTCAGCTTCCGCCCTGGGTTCCCAAAGGCCACGTGCTGGGTTCATCTGGACGCAGGCCTGGCCTGGACTCGGGGCCATGGTGCTGCCAGCCGAGTGGCTGAACTGAGTCCTGGGCCAGGCAGAGTGAGCACGGGGACAGGGCCATAAACAGCGTCTGGACACACATGTGCACATGTGCATATACATTCACACATGCCCTGTAAGTCCGACATTCCATAGCCCACTCTGCAAGAGTGACCGTGTACCCGGCCCAGGAGTAGCGACCAGCACATGTGCACCCAATGGTGGGGCTGCAGGGCAGGACAATGCTGGGCCCTGGGGGAGGGGAGGGACTACAGGCACCATCCAGCATGTCAGTTGTTGGAAGCAGATCATGGGAGCCATGAGGTTTTCACCCAGGTGTCCAGGTTTTGGAGCTGAATCCTGAACACAGCAGACAGGTCTCCCTGGGCGGCTTCCTGCATGTGCAGCTACACAGGCTGGTGTGTGGCCTGGCTCTGCCTCGGGTTTCTTGTGCTTTTCCAGGAGCTGGTGGGCCCCTGTTGGCTCATGGTCCAGCTCAGCCTCTCCCAGAGGCCATTTCATTACTTTGAGTTGTAAGCTTGGAAGAGTGTGTCCACTGCCCAGCACGCAGCCTGGGTTCCCCAGCGAGTGCTTGCCGAGGTAAGAGGTAAGTGAGCAGTGTACAGACAGGTGGGAGGCCTCCAGGGCCGTGCCTGCCTGCCTGGGCTTCCGCTGGGAGATTGTCCTCCAGGCCCCACTTGGAGCCCATCAGGACACTTCTCTTGGTGCAGAAGTTTGTGAGCTTTTGCTTAGTGTCTGGTTGGCATGTAAGAGGGAATCTGATTGGCTTAGGCAACCATGGCTGAGTGAGACCCAGATGGTCTTGGAGCACCGTGTAGTCTGGGCCCACACAGGGAGACTGGATGTCTGGGGTCACACTGACAGAGACCTGCATCTGGGCTGTGGGATCTGGTCACTTCCATGGCGTAGGGCTGCGCCCCAGCCCTGAGACCCACTCCTGGTGGGTATCTGCCACAGGTCCTATTCAGCAGTGAGTCCAGAGGACAGGCCTTGAGCTCCTTTCCACGGCCCACATCAAGAGCATGGGTGCTGGCTGATCAGTAAGGCAGGGCCTATCAGCCCAGGAGGATGCAGCCTCTGCTCAGGAAGAGGGAACTGCGGCCCCTCTCAGAAGTGCCGGCGAGGACAGAGCTGAGCCTGCTCCTGTGTGCGGCACCTCACCCTAGGTCATCCTGCCGGCTATGGCCTCAGAAGTCTTTGTGACATTTATTGTGTGGTCGCCACCCTTCAGAACCAAGGTACCACATGGTGAGCCCTGGTTCATGTGTTCTCCACCCTCCAGCTTAGCCTCGTCTTGTACATGGTCATACCTGTACGCCACTCACCAGCAGGTGGCTTTACAGCTTGTCTCCCGGGGACCTCCCTCAACAGGCCCTCACCCAGACACTGCTGGGTGCTGGGCGCACACGCTGCAGCTCTGCCACTTGCTTCACAAAGGAGCACGCTGCAAGACCGCAGACCCAGTGGGTTTCTTTCCCTGCTTTTGCCTTCACACCTCACCAGTATGGACGGGCTTCCAGGTAAAGATGGCAGATCGAATGCATGTATTTACTTGGATTCAGTTTTGAACTCCTCGTAAAAGAACACTGAAGGAATTTTTAAAAGGCAAAAAACAACAAAACTCACAAGGCAATATAAAATGATGTGGCCACTGTGGAAAACAGAGTGGCAGTTCATCAAAAAAATTAAATGTAGAATTACCATAAGAGCCAGCAGTTTTGGGTACATACACAGAAGAATTGAATGTAGACATGAAAAATATTTGCACACCCATATTCATAGCAGCGTGTACACAATACCAAGAGGCAGAAGTGGCTCAAGTGTCCATGACACAGTGGAACATTATTCAAGTTCAAAAGGAAGGAATTCTGACATGTCACTGCATGGGTGCATCTTCAGGACATTCTGCAAAGTGAATGAAGCCAGTCACAGGAGACCAGATACTGGATGATTTCATGCATTTCAGGCCCCTGCGGTAGTAAGAGTCATAGAGGCAGAAAGTGGAATGGTGGTTCCTGAGGGGGAGGGGGAAGAGAAACGGGGAGCTGCTCTTCAGTGAGTACAGAGTTTCCACTTCGGAAGATGAGGTTCTGCAGACAGAGGTGGTGAGAGTTGCACAACAATACGAATGTACTTAATGCCATTGAACTGCACAAGTGAAAATGATAAACTTTATGTTATATATATTTATCACAATAAAAAAATGAAACAAGGACAAAGAGAATGGAAAAGGAAGAACTGCGTTTTGGAAACTGAAATGCAGAGCACATGGACAGGTCACCGGAAGCTGACCTGGCAGACCAGGAAAATGGGTCTCCAGCAGAAAGCAGGAGTGCTCAGAAGCCGAAGCAAGTAGCAGACCCTTGAAAGCTTGGTAGTGGGTGGAGCCATCTTCCTCTAACAGAGGTCTCTGGAAAGGCTGTGACCTTGAAGCAGAAAACAAAAGAACTAGTTGAAAGTCAGCTTCAGGAAAAACAGAGCTACAGGGGAGTAAGTGAGAGCATAGGTTCCGGACCCACGGCATCTGAACTCAAATCCCAGTTACATTTTCAAAATATAGGACATATTCTGAGCTGTAAAACAAGTCTCAATAAATTTTAAGGAATGTAAATCATATGAAGTGGGCTCTCTAACCACAACAGAATTAAATTAGCAATCAGTAACAGAAAGATCTGTAAAATCCCCAAGTATTGGGAAGCTAGAATGTACTACTGAATAACCCATGGGTCAAAAATAAAAAAAGGTAAATTAGAAAATATTCTTTTTTTTAAAGTATATTTTATTGATTATGCTGTTACAGTAGTCCCAATGTTTTTTTCCCTTTGCTCCCCTTCCACCCAGTACCCTCATTCCCTTCAGCAATCCCACCCCACTTCAGTTCATGTCCATGGGTTGTGCATGTAAGCTCTTTGGCTTCACCCTTTCCTTATTATTCTTAACGTCCCCCTGTCTATTGTACCTACCAATTATGCTTCTTGATCCCTGCACCTTTTCCCCATTTCTCCCCCCTTCCCTGTCCCAGCTGATGGCCCTCCAAATTATGCCCATACCTATGATTCTGTTCCTATTCTGGTTGCTTGCTTAGTTAGTTTTTAGTTTTTAGATTCTGTTGTTGATAGTTGTGAGTTTGTTGTCATTTTAATGTTCATAGTTTTGATCTTCTTTTTCTTAAATAAGTCCCTTTAACATTTCATATAATAAGGGCTTGGTGATAATGAACTCCTTTAGCTTTACCTTGTCTGGGAAGCACTTCATCTGCCCTTTCATTCTAAGTGATAGCTTTGCTGGATAGAGTAATCTTGGTTGTAGGTCCTTGGTTTTCATCACATTGAATGCTTCTTGACAGTCCCTTTTTGCCTACAAAGTTTCTTTTGAGAAATCAGCTGAGAGTCTTATAGGCACCCCTTTATAGGTAACTCTCTGCTTTTCTCATGCTGCTTTTAAGACTCTCTTTATCTTGAACCTTTGGTATTTTAATGATGATGTGTCTTGGTGTGGTCCTCTTTGGGTCCAACTTGTTTGGGACTCTCTGTGCTTCTTGGACTTGTGTATCTATTTCCTTTGCCAAATTATGGAAGTTTTCCTTCACTATTTTTTCACATAAGCTTTCAATTTCTTGCTCTTCCTCTTCTCCTTTTGGCACCCCTATGAATTGTATATCTTCCCTGGCTCTGGAAACATTTAAAGTCCCAGAGGTTCCTAAACCTCTTCCCTTTTTTTTTTTTTTTTTAAATTCTTGTTTCTTCATTCTGTACTGGTTGACTGTTTATTTCTTCTTTATGTTCCAAATGATTGATTTGAACCCCGGTTTCCTTCCCTTCACCATTGGTTTTGTGTGGATTTTTCTTCATTTCACTAAGCATAGCCTTTACTTCTTCTTTTATGCGTTTGCCATACTCAAGCATATCTGTCAAGTCTGTGAGCATCTTTACCATCAGTGTTTTGAACTCTACAGCTGTCAGGTTGGCTATCTCCTTGTCTCTAAGTTCTCCCACTGAAACCTTAATCTGTTCCCTCTTTTGGACCATACTTCTCTGTCTCCTCAACTTGACAGACTCCTGTGTTTGCTTCTGTGTCTTAGGTAGAGCTGTTGCTCCTTTTATGTTGTAAGGGGCAGAGCCTTAGGGATTAGTCAGTACAGGGCGACCCGTTTCACCACGTTGTGACACTGTGTGTGGTGGAGGGGTCAGAGAGGGAACAACACCACTTGCCCAGCACTGGCTCCTTTTCCAGGCACTTCTCCCGCTTCCCCTATGGGACTGGCGCCTCTCTAGCTGTTGCCCTGGTTGTGGTTCCCACAGTGGGTAGGATGTTTTAGGACTATGGGTACCCTCTAAACAAATGGACTCTGCTGAAAGACCGGCAGTTGCTTCCTCTACCCCAGCCCTCACTGGTTTTCACAGTCAGAAGCAGTGAGGCTTTATTTTCCCCAGAGTTGGAACCATGAGCTGGGCAGTCTGGTCTGAGGCTGGGACTGGGACTACTTCCCAGGACTCCCTCCAGACTTTTATAATGTATGACTGTTTTCTGCTGGCCAGCCACAACCACTGCCTTGCTGCTGCCGCCGGCGCCACCACCACAGCCACATCATGTCCTCTCCATTCCGGCTCTGCCCTCTTACCTGTCTGGATGAATATTTCTTCTTTATATCTTTGTTTGTTGGACTTCCATGCAGTTCAACTTTCTGGTCTTTCTGGTTGTTTTTAGTTTTGAGGTAGTTATATTCCTTCTTATGGTTGTGGAGGAAGGCGAAGAGTGTCTACCTACGCCTCCATTTTGGCCAGAAGTCCCAAAGCAGTTCTTAGAGGGAAATTTATAGCACCTGAATGCCTGTATTAGAAAATAAGATCTGAAGTCAATGACCTCAGCTTCTACTTTAAGAAACTTTTTAAAAAGAGTAAATTATATTGAAAGTAAGCAGGAGAAAGGAAATAATAAAGATCAGAGTAGGAATCAGTGAAAGAGAAAATAGAAAAATAATGCCGAAAAGTCAGTGAAACAAAATGCTGATTCTTTGAGAAGATCAATAAAATTGATAAACCTCTAGCCAGACTGAGCAGGACAAAAATAGATAAGATATAAATTACCAACATCAAGAATGGGAAATGATATCACTACAGAGTCAAGTGATGTTCATCTCAAGGAAATATTATGAACAACTTAAACTCCTTGGACACAAACTACCAAAGGTCACTCAGTAAGAAATAGACAGCCAAGCTGCAACCATGTGTAGGAAGGAAAGTGGGGTGGGGGAGAAATCGATAGCCAGAAAAATCATATATCTAAAGAAATTTTTGAAGGTTTTATGGTTCTTAATGTTCTAATATTTTAAAGAAATTTAACTGCTGCTTAAAGACCTTTCCACAAAAAAATTCCAGGCCCAAATGGCTTCACTGGTGAATTTTATCAAACGTTTAATTTTTTGTATAGGAATTCTTTCTAAACTTATCTAAAAAATTGAAGTGGAGGGAATATTTCCCAATTCATTCCATACCAAAATTACTAAAAAGAAAAGCACAAATTGTTAACAATATTGTTTTTTTAACACATTGAATTCAACAATATATAAAAAGGATATGCATCTTGAATAAGGTTTACTCATTGAATCAAAAGTTGGCTTAATATTAAAAAATCAGTTGTAATTTCTCACTCAACAGAGTGAAAAAGGACAACCATATGACCATTTCAATAAGTGTAGAGAAAGCATTTGACAAAATTGAACATTGTATTCCTGAAAAAAACTAAAATAACTAGGATTAGAAAGGAACCTCTTTAACCTGATGAAAGACATCTGTAAAAATCTACAATAAGAGAATGGAAAGCAGGGGCCGGGACAGATACAGTCACGCTCACGTTCACAGCAGCATTGTGCACAATGTAGAGAAGTGGGAGCAACCCCAGCATCCACCAGCGGATGAACGGATACACAATATGGTTTGTCCACATGGTGGAATATTTTTCAGCCATAAAAAGGAAGTTCTCTCTCTGCCTCTCTCTCTCTTTTCTTGAATTTTTATTAGTTTACTTGAGCCAACTGATAACATAAATGGGGGAGCGACATCTCAAATACTCCAGAGAATGACAGTTGTGCAGCCTTTTTTTATGCATCTGAGTTTAAGGAGGGAAGAAAGAAGATTCCATGGAAGTGGGAGAAAACAAGACAGGGGTTGCACTGTAGGAGAGGTAAGATTGTGTGCGCTCTGTAGGGCTAGTACCTCCTTCAAAGTGTGTGACTCCTGGTATTTCAAAGGTAGGAAGTTGTGATATATATTACAACATGGATGAACCTTAAAAGATTACATTAAATGAAAGAAGCCGGGCATAAAAGGGCAAATATTATATGATTCAACTTTTATAAAATATCTAAAATAGGAAATTAATAGAGACAGAAAGTAGATTAGAGGTTGCCAGGAGCTGGCGGAGCGCGGGGTGAGGAGTTACTGCCTAATGGGAACAGGTGCCTGTCTGTGCTGATGAAGGGGCTTGGAGAGTAGCTGTGGCGGTTGCCAGGCGTTTTGAATGTTCTTAATGCCACTGAGCTGCACACTTAAAATGGTTCAATGGCTATATTTGTAAGTCTGTATTTTACCACAATGAGGAAAATATCCTCCATCCAGCATTCTACAGAAGGTAAAAGACTGGCTGCTTTCTCCCTTAGATCAGGACCAGAACAAGGCCCTCCTCTCCCCACTTAACACGCCACGTGGTGCTGGAGGGCCCAGCCAGGCAGAGTCCTGAGAAAGACACGAAAGGCATCCAGCTGGGAAAGGAAGTGTGCGGTTGTCTGTCTTCATAGGCAACACAGTCCCTGTGTACAAAATCCTGTGGGGGCTATCAAAATATTGCTGGAACTAACAAGTGAATTCAGTAAGGTTATAGGATATAAAAATCATGCTTCTATACATTAGCAACCAGCTATTGGAAATTGATGTTTTAAAATATCATTTGCAATAGATTCATAGTTGATAAACAGGTAAATCTGACAAAAGATGGATCACACTTCTACACCGAAACTACAAAACATTGCTGAAAGTCAAGACCTAAATTTTAAAAATATATTTTATTTATTTTTTTAGAGAGAGGGGAGGGAGAGAAACGTCACATTGACTGGTTTCCTGTTGAGCTCCGCCCCTACCACCACCACCACCTGGGGACCTGGCCCACAACCCTGGCCTGTGCCCTAACTGGGAATTAGACCAGTGACTTTTGGGTTTGTAGGCTGACTCTCAGTCCACTGAGCACCACCAGCCAGGGCCAAGAAGAGCTAAATTAATGAAGAGATGTACCATGTTTATGAATCAGAAGACTTAATGTTGTTAAGATGTTCTGTAGATTGAATCCTAATCTAAATCTTAATAGTTTTCTTTTTTAATTTATAAATTAAAAGGCTGTTTCTAAAATGCATAGAAAATGCAAAGAACCTAGAGTAGGCAGAATACCTTTGGAAAAAAGAATGAAGTTGGAGGAGTGACATTTTCTGACTTCAAGACTTATTTAAAGACGTGGTAATCGGGAGAATGTGGTGTTGGCTAAAGGCAGACTGGGCCAGCGGGGCGCAGTCGTGTGCAGAGCTAGACCCAGACACATGTGAAGGAGGGGATGTTTGAGGACATGGTGCTGGGACAATTGGAAATCCACATGCATGAAAGGTAGGCTTCAACCCATAGTTTGTACCATATGCAAAAATTAACTCAAAATGGATCATAACCCAAAATATAAAACTCCAAATCTTCTAGAACAAAACACAGAAGAAAATGTTTGTTTTCTCAAGTTAGACAAAGGTTTTTATATGTGACACTAAAAGCACTACCTATAAGAAAAAAGCATTGATAAATTGGACTTCATCAAAACTAAATCTGCTCTTCAAATGACACTGTTAAGAGAATTAAAAGATAAACAAAGTCACAGACAAGCCAGGAGCGGAGCCAGCGGGACCCTTGTGCTGGGTCGGAGCTGGAGGCATAAGGATGGAAATATTTACAGATGAGTGTGCAACAGGGACATTAACACGTTTTTTTCTTGAGTGTCAGCTGAGGGCGCCCTGAAGCGGTGGCACCCAGATAGCAGTGAGGACACCTGACCCCCATATCTTGGTTCCTAGTGCCATTTCATGTTCAAAGGAACCAGAGCTCCTTGGAGAAACCGCTGATTCTCAGGCTGGTGCAGGGAATGTACACGGTGCCAAAGCGAGGACATGCTGGAGGGTGAGGGGGACTACAGGTGAATCACAGGGCACAGGAGCCACCGAAAGCACTCTCAGTGCCCAGAGCTGGAGCATTTGAGCAACAGAATAAAGTCGTATGAGATTATAACCCAAAGTGTAACATATCTGTATTTCCGTCCTGATATAAAAAATGATTAAATAGTTGTCTCCTGTGCAAGAGGTAGACGGCCCACTGTCCGGGAGGGCAACGAACTGCCACCCTTAGTGTGGCCCCTGCAGTGACTTCCTTCCAGGCAGCGCGTATGGATGGGGAGCAAAGAGTCCGCTTCAACTGCAGCTGTTCTGTGCAGTGGGAGGCATGTCCTGAGCCGCTCAGCAGCCATTCAAGAAGGGGTGCACCCCTGCCTTCCTGTGCCGAGGGCTTCTGAGCTGATCGTGTCCCCTCTCCACACCTGCTCAGATGGCCCCTGGCACCTCCCTAGCCACTCGGTCTAGATAGCTTGCACAGGCAACCTCATGCCCGTATGAGTACACACCCTGTCCCCAGAGCGTGAGCTGGGGTCCCCAGCTTGGTACTGTCTTCCTGGAGGAATCTGGCAGGGGTGCAACACCTTAGCAGCTGAGCAGGCTCAGCCCCCACAGGCCCAGGGGCCTCTTCCAGCCGTTGTGTTCGCGGTCCTCACGGCTCTGTTTGCTCCCCAGTGACACAGCACATGAAGGAGCTCCTGGAAAGGAACACTAAGAAGAAGTCCAAGTTGAGAAAGAAACCCAAGCCCTATGTTGAGGAGCCGGATGGTAGGGCCTCTCTCTGCAGCCCGGGGTGCTGCGTCTGCACAGCTCTGCTCTCCGGCCTCTGCCACCTGACCTCCTGTCTCTAACCGCTTCTGGGGCTGAGGGCGGGCACTAACCATCATGCCTGTGGCCTCCTGAGCAGGCTGGGGGCCCTGGTCCCTGACGGGCTCCTGGGAGAGGCCACACCAGCCCTGCGCTTTTTTCTGGTGCTCAGAACCATTTCCAACTTGCATGCTGGGTTCTCAGTGGGGAAGGGTTGTGAGGACTAACTTGCCAGAACCTGCTGGAGGCACCCCAGGTAGGTGTTTGGTGAGGGAGTACCCTGGGGCCCTGGCTCAGGAACCCCACCCCATCCCAGCTCTAGGGAAGCCTTGTTAAACCTGGGGATGTGCCCGACCTGCCAGGGGAGCTGTGGGTCCCATTGCTGTCAGGTCAACCCCCACCCCACCTTCCCCTTTCCCCAGCCTGCGTGCACCCCTGCTTAACCTGCTGCTCTTCCCCCAAGACCACTCCACCTCAGCCCTTCCTCTGGGCTGCCCTTGCCAGGCAGAGGGGGCAGCCGAGACCCAGGATTCCTGGCCGCCCTTGGCCCACTCTCTGGGACAGGAGTGGGAGGAGCGCAGAGCTCCTTCCTGAGCCCATTGAGAGTCAAGTAGCAACAGCCAGGTGGCCCTGGAGCTGCCAAGCGGGACCCTGCAGCCTGAGGCAGCACTGGGCGGGCGGAGGGTCGGTCTGGGCCCTGGCACAGCAGCATGACTCTGGGAAAGCTGCTGCCACTGTCCCTCTGCGGGCCCCTGTCTCCCTACCTGTGGAACAGGATGGGCATGTCTGGCACGGCCAGATGGAGCCATGGGCTTGGCTCAGAGCACAGCCTCTGACAGCACCTGTGAGACAGGTGTTCCGGCCCCCGTCCTGCAGAGGAGGAAACTTGGGCCCAAATGGCTGCATCTGGCCATGGTCCCCAGCTGAGAGGTGGCAGCCACGAGATCTTCAGACCCCAGCCTGTTGGGGAGGCCGGGTTGGACCGCAGGAGGCCCTGGGACCGAGGTCAGGGCGTGTCTCTCCCACAGTCCCCGAGACTAGGGGCAGGAGCCACTCACTTGAGGGAGAGGTAGGCCTGCCTCCCATGTGAGGGACAGCGAGTCCCTGCCGCAAAGGGCTCCCTGGGCTCCGAGTGCTCAGAGCTCAGCCCAGCCCTATTGGTTAGGTACCATCCACTCTCCGGAAGCAAGAACTCACCCACAAGGCATGTCAGCCTGTGGCAGAGGGTCCCAGGGCTGCAGCTAGTGTTCTCTGCAGGGGGTCTGGGTCCACAGGGACCTGAGGCGGATTTTCCAGAGTCTAAATATCTGTGAGTCTAAATATCTGTGCGAAATGTTTGTTTTTATTTTGATGATTCTAAAAAAGAACTCCTTTACCAGTTATAAAACAAAACTTTTGTGAAAATTAGAAATGAAAAGATTTTCATGACTGAAACACGTTAGTGTTTTTCATCCTGGTATCCAAGGATCCATCCCCATGTACACAGAAAAACGCTTCCTTGAAAGATTCCGACATGCGGGTTTGAGACGGGTCTAGAGGGCTCCCTTGGGCAAGCAGGCAGCCCCACGGGGCAGAGTGCAGCCCAGCCCGCCTGTTCCGCGGTCTGTGGCCCCTCTGGGCTCGGCCTTGCTGTGTGTTCGCTGTCTGGCTGCTGCTTCCCTTTCCTGGGCCAGAAAAATTGCTCCATATGTTCCAAACCCCCGAGTAGGGTCTCCTCCCCTCTCCCCTCTCCCTTCCCCTTCATCTCTGTATCTGGAGAGCTCCCTGGCCTAGGTCCCCAAAATCCTTGCCCTCAGGACACCAGCCCAGCCCCCCACCCCCTGATGACCCCCAAGGACCCACCAGGGCAGAGCTGCAGAGCCTGCAGTCCTTCCAGGACACTGCCCTCCTAGCCACGCCCAAGCTCAAGACACAGGCACCCTCCGCACTCATCCCCTTTCTTCCAAGGACTAGACCTGGGCCTCCCTCTCCTGACACTGCCCAGGCAGTCCTGGGCCCAGCAGGCCAGGGCCCCTGGAGGCTGAGGCCCTCACCCAGGGTTGCAGGAGAGCTGGGCCAGCCAAGCCCCAACCTTCCCTCAGTGCGGGCCCAAGGCAGCAGGGTCTGAGTACCTCCATGCCTGCTGCTTGCAGAAGTGGCTTCGCAGGGCCAGCTTGGGGAGGGAGCCTGAAGTTTGGAGGTCCTGGGACCCAGGTCCTGCCCTGTCTATGACTCGTCCAGGAGAACAGGTCTCATACCCAAACTGCTCTTCCCTGGACCTGGGCGGGGGCAGGGGGCTTGGCAGAGGGGTTGATGCTGCAGCCTGGCTCTTCTGGAGGTGAGAGAAGTGTCCCTTGCTTTTCCATGTGGATTTCTACTCCAGAGGACAGCCTGGGAGAATGAGAACCCACTGCCCTGGGTGAGGGGTGGGTAGAGCCTGGCCAGCCCACCGGGACACCCAGGGCTCGGGCAGGGCTGCCTCTCCTCTCCCTCTGCTGCTTCCTCTCTCAGTGGTGGGCCAGCCTGCAGCCCCTACGCCCCACGCCCGCACTAAGCCAACCAACACCTGTTCTTTTCCAGGGGTGGCGATAAGCACCTACGCCAAGTACTGTTACCACAAGCTGCAGAAGGCAGCCCTGACTGGGGCCAAGAAGGTACCAGCGCCTCCCAGGACAGCCGGGCAGGGGTGGGTGGGTTCTGCCAGAGATCCCTGGACAGGGTACAGAGAGAGGCAGGGACCTTTGGGCAGCCTACGCTTGTGGGAGGGGCGGTAGCAGCTCAGAGTGTAGAGGGTGCTGTGGAGCCCACGTGGGCAGGCAGCCAGGGAAGGCCTCGGGCAGGGGTGCACCCCCAGCTCAGGGGCCACTGCAGAAAAAGGGGCATGTGGCTGGGCCATGGCATCAGACAACCAGCCTAGTGAGGGTGGCAGCAACACCAGCTGCCCCAGACCTGCCACCATCTGGCTGGTGTAGCTAGATGCAGAGGGCAGGCCAGGGACCACCCCTCCCAGAGAGGATGGTCATCCCTGGCAGACAGGCTCAGAAGACCACCGTGTGCTGCTTTGCTTACCCTGGGCCACCTGTCAGCCATGGAGGTCTTAGGGCCTAGACCCTGTCAAGGGTGTCCCTGCCCCCCGCCCCCAAAAGACGGGTGAGCCTGGCCTGTGAGGGCAGATGGGCAGGCAGTGCCAGTAGCGCCCTCCACCACTGATTGGCCGTCATGGGGATCACCTACCACCTGAAGGAGCTTGGCAGCCACACCTCTTCCCACAACCCACCCCATCCTCTGTAGCTCCTAGAAGACTGGCCTCGTCCCCTGGACTGGTGGGACTTGCCACTATCCTCCCCTCCTATCCGCCTTTGTAGGTGCTGTGTCTGCATCTGTCCCCATCCTCCCTTTCAACCCACTGCCCTACCCAGGAAGCCTCTGGGGCTCTCTTGCAGCTGACCTACCTTCACCTCTACAGGGCAACTGCCTCCCACTGTCCCAGAGCCTGGTCTCCCCTTCCTACTTCCTCTCCCCGTGAATGCATTGCTCCAGCCCTGCCATAGACTTCAGAAGCCACTGCCTGCACCACCCAGACTCCTCCTCTGCACCCCCCACCCCAGGGTGACAGGGTGACTGCACCTGGCCTAGACCTTCCAGCCTGGCCCCTCTGGTCCCAGGCAGCTCCCAGACTGGCCTGCCCAGGAGGCACTCGCACCCTTCTCCCACGGTGCTGTAGGTGGCCCAGCAGGAGTCCCCCTGGTGACTCTGGCCAGAGATTCGGGGTGTCCCCAGCTCTGGGTGGACAAAAACCTGGAATTCAGGGGGATGAGAGGACAAAGGAAGAGGAAGGGATGGCCAAGCTAGGGGCAGTCCGGGGCCTGGAGGAAATGGGCCAGAGCGGGGCTGTCTTTGCAGGGGCTGAAGAAGCCCAACGTGGAGGAGATCCGGCATGCCAAGAACGCCGTGTTCAGCCCGTCCATGTTCGGCAGCGCGCTGCAGGAGGTCATGAGCATGCAAAGGGAACGCTACCCTGAGCGCCAGCTGCCCTGGGTACAGACTCGGCTGTCTGAGGAGGTGCTGGCACTCAACGGCGACCAGACGGAAGGCATCTTCAGGTGCCTGAAACTGGGGCCCTGGGGGTGGGGGCCTTGGTGGCTCCACCGTACACCTCAGGCAGATGGGCCATGGGGCACCAGACTTCAGAGCAGCCAGAGAGGTCAGCATAAGGGTGGGGGAGGACACCGTGGAGCAAGTGAATCGGCCAAGCCACTATGTGGCAAGGAGAGGCAGGACGGGACTATCCTTAGGAGGCAGGTCAGCTGCGTGTTAGCACACCCAACCCCAGGCAGGGGGGATGGTGAGGCAGTTCCCCTGCAGAAATAGCTGCGAGGTGCCCAAGGGACACTTAGACTGCAGCCCTGAGCAGAGCCTGAGACAGGGACTTCCAGAGATGCAGCAAGCCCAGCTGTCGGCCCACACCTGTGATCTGGGCCAACACTCCCTGTCCCGTGGGGAATGGTACTTGGCCAGTCACGTGCTGTCATGACTCACCTACCCAGGCCCCAGAAAGACATTTGGGAAAACTGAGTCTTGTGGTTTGAGCCTCAGTGGCCCAGCAGAGGAAGGGACCTGTGGGTTGGGAAGGAGGCCAGTCGGATGGAAAGGGGCTGAGCATCCCTGACTGAGGAAGCCAAGCTCTTCCTCTCTGACACCCACCCTTTGCTTCAGAGTCCCCGGGGACATTGACGAAGTGAATGCCCTGAAGCTGCAGGTGGACCAATGGAAGGTGCCTACAGGCCTGGAGGACCCGCATGTCCCTGGTGAGTCCCCAGCCTCCATGGTAGCAGGAGGTAGGCTCGATCCATGCAGTTCAGGTGGTTCTGCACCGCCCCAGACCCAGCGGCAAGGACACCCCTGTCGGACGGAGGCTGCATGCAGTCCTCCCTCCAGCCTCGCCTACCCACAGCAGCTGTACGGCCCTCCCCGGAGAGATCTTATTTTTCGCATCAATCCTGGCATAGTCCTCCAGGCCTCCAGGATCAATCCAGACCCTCGGGTTCACGACCGCACCAAGGTCTGAGCCAACACAGCCCACCTTGGCCCCGGGGACCCTTTCCAGCCTGGTCCACTTGCTCCCACACAGCCCCTTTCAGGCCCCGTTGCGGGGTCAGGAGGGCGCTCCTCCGCACTGCGCTCTACCCAGGGGTGCCAGGCTGAGCCCGCGCGCTGTGCCCTCAGCGTCGCTGCTGAAGCTGTGGTACCGAGAGCTGGAGGAGCCCCTGATCCCGCATGAGTTCTACGAGCAGTGCATCGCGCACTACGAGAGCCCCGAGGCGGCCGTGGCCGTGGTGCACGCGCTGCCCCGCATCAACCGCCTGGTGCTGTGCTACCTCATCCGCTTCCTCCAGGTGCGTGGTGGGCCCCTCCTCGGACACGCCCCGCCTGCGTCCCTGACCTTGCCGAGCCCCTCACGCCGGCGCAGGCCCAACCCCAGGCAGGCGCGCCCCACTCCCTGCCCTGGCCCACCAGCCGCTGCCCTGCAGGTGTTCGTGCAGCCCGCCAACGTGGCCATCACCAAGATGGACGTCAGCAACCTGGCCATGGTGATGGCACCCAACTGCCTTCGCTGCCGATCGGACGACCCACGCGTCATCTTCGAGAACACTCGCAAGGAAATGTCCTTCTTGCGCGTGCTCATCCAGCACCTGGACACCAGCTTCATGGAGGGCGTGCTATAGCACGTGGTCTAAGGGACCGAGTGGGGTACAGAGACAGGCTCGGGTGCTCCCGGGCCAGCGAGCACGCGGGGAGGGGGGAGGGAATGCCCCAGCCGCGGAGGTAGCATGCCAGGCTCCGCCCATGCCCGCCCCAGCCCTGGAAACCGCCCCCCCACCCCCCTTTCTGGGGCCTGCGGGCTCAGCCAGGGCAGAGGGACTGCCAGACGGGTGCCTCTGGCCCCACCCACCTCGTGGCCGGTTACATGGCTACGCCCCCCGCTCCCTCTCCCCCACCGCCAGCCGCCGGTCAGCCCCGAGAAAGTGCCTTCTGTTTCCTGGAGCCAAGTGACACTGCCCCACTCCGGCGCCTGAGGGCACAAGCTGCCTCCCAGGGGCTTTTGTGCTCCACCTGGCCCTGGCCTGCGCCCCGCCGCGTTGCCCCTCTCTCCCTCAGTCTCCCGGCCTGCAGCTTCCTCCCTCCCCAGCCCCTGACTCCCATTCCCCCGCCACTTGTGGCCGCCAGTATAGTGACTGCACAGGAATTTGGGGGCTCCAGGGCACTGGGCTGTCCACCATCAAGGCCAGGCAGACTATCTCTGGGTGGGGAGGGGCCCCCAAACCAAAGTCTTCTGGGGAGGGGGGCAGGCTTGGGCAGGCATTCTTGGGGCAGGGTGGGGGAGGGACGAGAGTATTTTTTCTTGGTGTAACTACAAATTCAGAATCTATCTTGCAGCCCAACGCGCCTGTGTATAGAGATATAAATAGAGGGAAAGATATAAGAACTAAATTTGCTAATGACATAGTTTTAACCCAAAAGCTATTTATGTCCAAGCCTTCCCAGTCCATCCTCTGTGCAGAGCAAGCTGTTGTCACTCCTTTATTTCCTTGCCCTCTTCTTGGCTTCTGACCAAAAACAGACCCTGCCCCGTCCCCAAGGGGACCCGCAGCAGCTGAGAGGGAAGGAGCTGAGCTGGGGGAACAGGGTACCCAGGACCGCCCTTCCAATGGAGGCCAGAGCTGGGGAGGGGGGACACCCAAACTTTCAGTTTGTACACTTTCCATTTTGGAATTTTCAGTTCCATTTATAAAACTTAATTTCTCCCCTCTTTTTATATATATATATTTTTAGAGTTGTTTTTATTTATTAAAAAAGCCCAGCCCTGCAGAGGCCCCGGTGACCCTAGGGGTGTGTGTCCTCAGTTGGATGGTCTTGGGGCCTGGGCGGGGGCGACCGGGCCACAGACTTGCTCTGACGCATAGACTCAAGAGGTGACAACTTTGTGTGTGAATAAAGTACATATGGAAACTTGCGAGCCATGGCCGCTGCCTGTCGCCTCCTGTTCCTTCCAGTAGCTGCGGGGGTCTGGGCAGTCCCCAGCCGGTTGCTGATATGGGCCTCTGGATGGACTGACTAGGGGAAGAATGGGGGGACTGGCAAGTAGGGGGTGGGTTGGGAGAGAGCAAAGCTGCTTCCCCCGGGTCGGGGCGAGGTGATGAGCCGGGAAGGAGGCTCCGACCCTGGGCTGGCTTCAGCCACTTGGGGTATCGGACTTGACCTCGAAAGCCCAGCAGGATAGCCCGGGGGGTGGGCTTCTCTGACCCGTCCTCCCCCAACCTGGCATAGGCTTTAGACAGTTGATTCACCACCTCTTTATTCAGCACCTAGTCGGACACGCAGACGGCCGCACCGAACTGGCTTCCTAGGAGGTCGGGGAGAAGACGGGTACGTGCCGATGCCCGACTGCACCCTCACCTCACACCCGCGTCCGTCCGCAAGGCGAGCCACCCCCACAGACCCAGCGAAGGCAGAGCGTCCGGGTCGCCCGGAGTCCGGGAACCGTGGGGGCGGGGGCCTGGCCGGGCGAGCTCCGACGCCGGAACCCAAATCACTAAGCCTTGGCCGCGGCCGGACGCATTTTACCGCAGCCTCGCCATCTCGTGACCCGCCGGGCGCTTCCGGCGCGCAAGGAGGATGTGGCCTGCGTGCGGAGTGCTCCGGGCCTGGGCTCTGCCCTTGGCTCGGTCTCCGGGGGCCCGGGCCTGCGGCGGGGGCGGGGGAGTCTCCTACACTCAGGGCCAAAGTCCGGAGCCCCGTACCCGCGAGTACTTTTACTACGTGGATCATCAGGGCCAGGTGGGCTGAGGGCGGCGCCGGGGAGGACCCCCGCAGGGAGGGGGCGAGCCCGGAAGGGAGGGCGGGGTCTGTAAGGCTTGTATTGTAAACCCCACTGTGTTGAGCTGTGGCAACGCACTGGAGAGACTGGGGCCTTGGTCCCAACCCAGGAGGATTGGTCCCCAGTTGCCAACTCCACACGAGGTTGCGCCTCGCGCACTCTGCATCCCCACTCCTCCATCCTTCAGCCACCGGCCCCAGGCTGCCTCGCCTTCTTTGGAAGCCCTGGCGGGGTCAGTCGCCACATCAAGGAGGGAGCCTCCGCAGAGGTGGCACATATGATTAGAAACCTGAGGGAAGAGGCGCGGAAAAGGCATGCCACTCCAGTGAACCTGTGCTCGAGGAAGCACGGCTCAGGGTGCGGGGTAGATACGGGGAAATCGGAAGGGCCCTCAGGTTTACTTCCCACGCGCTTCTCCGTACACAGTGGGCATAGGCGAGCAAAGCAAGCGGACTCAAGCCTGGGCCCGGGCCAGGCCGGACCTCCCCGCCTTGGGGAGGTCTTCCAGCTGAGATTCATGGGCCACGGCCTGTCCCTCTCTCTGCAGCTTTTCCTGGATGACTCCAAAATGAAGAACTTCATCACCTGCTTCAAAGGTATTGCTGCGCCCTCCACTCCTACCTTCCTTCTCCCTTCGGAGAAAGTTGTGGAGGGCCCGGCTCCCCAACCCCGCCCACAGAATGGGAATGGGCTTCCTGAGCTCAAGAGCCCCGCTATCTAGGCTGAAGCCAGGGTGGCCCTCCGACCGCCGACTGCCGGCCCTTGGCGACCCGTTTGCCTGGGGTAGCAGGGCCCGGTATGGTGAGCAGTCCGTGTCCTTCGCCTCCCCAGACCCGCAGTTCCTGGTCACCTTCTTCTCCCGCCTGAGACCCAACCGCAGCGGGCGCTATGAAGCCTCCTTCCCCTTCCTTTCTCCCTGCGGCAGGGAGCGTAACTTCCTGCGCTGCGAGGACCGGCCCGTGGTCTTCACGCATCTGCTGTCGGCTGGCCCCGGGGCCCCGCGCCTCTCCTACTGCGGCGGCGGCGAGGCCCTGGCCGTGCCCTTCGAGCCGGCGCGCCTGCTGCCCCTGGCTGCCAACGGGCGCCTCTACCACCCGGCGCCGGACCGCGCGGGCGGTGTGGGCCTGGTGCGCTCGGCCTTAGCTTTCGAGCTCAGCGCCTGCTTCGAGTACTCGCCCGGCGGGTCCGCGCTGCCCTCGCACGTGCGCTGGCAGGGCAGCCGCCTCGCCCTCACCATGGACCTGGCCCCGCTACTGCTAGCTGGCTCACCGCCCTGAGCGTGAGGCGGGAGGCCGCAGGTCTTCAGCGCCGCAGGCGCCCCCCTCCCTCCGCGAGTCCTGTCCGCGTCGCTGCGCACGCGCCACCTGGAGCGCGCGCCAGCCAAGTGCGCGTGCGCGGCCGAGAGCCACTTTGGCCCCACCCCTCCCGGCGCTGTCCGAGGTGCTACCGCGGCGGTCCCGACGGTCGGCGGGAAGGGGCGGGATCCCGGGCCCTTCTCTGTCCCCACATCCCGAGCCTGGGGCGTCCTCTGGTTCCACCTGCGCTCACGACGGCAGGCCTGGGAGACTGGGCGGGAGGTGCGGGGCTTCAGTGCGCGTGCGCGAGCGGCGCCCGCCCCTCCCCCGCCCGGCGCTGCTCGGTGGGCGGTGGGCCGAGGCGCCGCCGGCTCGGCGGGGGAGCCGCGCCGCGGGAGCGTCAGGTGAGGGGGCGCCCGACCCAAGGTCAGCGAATGTGGGGGCGGGATCGGGGCCGTCCGGGTCTGTCCTCGATGCGCACCAAGAAGGACGTGAGACCTGGCGGGACCACGCCCTGTGCTCAAGGGGTCACAGGGGACGCCGAGGGGTACCATGGCACCTGGCTCGGTCCTTGCACTGCGCCAAACTGGGTCACGGGGGCTTCCTCCCTCTCCGTCCGGTCCCCACATAGAGGGGCATCCCGGAGGCAATGACAGCTATCCCGAAGCCTAGGCGTGACGCCCAGCGGGATTGGGGGCTGTGCGCTGGGTGAAAGGATTTGTGGGCGGCTCTTCCCGCCTCGGGCCTCATCCCTGCCCAGCTGGCCCTTCAACACGCATCTGCATCTAGGGGTGTCTGTGTGAGCAGCAGTGCCGAGTGCCCAGGAGGAAGCCAAGAACCTTCTCAGCTGGAGAGGCCTTGCCCCTGGAGGCTGGGTGTGTGGGCGAGCCCAGGGTCTGCCCTTTTGCTCAAGGAGATGAATGCCAGGCCAGAGAAATCTCCGTTTCTTGGGGTTCGCACACATCCTGGGACACCTGGGAACTGCCTCTGCCTGGGCTAAAGCTATTCCATTAAAACTTTTGCTATGCCTACCTCATCTCTACTGACTTTAAATATTATGAGTTACACCTTAGGGCGAGATGTAAACACCAAAGCTACTTGGTACCTTTCTACATGGCTCACTCTTGATAGCAGGGGGACCTGGTGATCCCGGGAGTGTTCATAGTGGGGACTTTTTGAAGTGTGGCTTGAGGCTGGGTGACAGCTGGCCCTCAGCCCTGCCATCCCTGGCTGGCTTATCAGCCCAGGTCCCCTTTTAAAAACGACTCATTGTGCCTGAACATAGACCCAGGCCTTCCCATCTTCCTAGGACCACTGCTGCATGTGTATAAACCTCCAACACAACTGCGCATTCGCTCACAGTCCAGAAGGTCACTGTTGAAACTACACTAGAAACCCAGTTGGCCCAAGGACCCTATTTCACAGCCCAGCCATTCCAGGGCCCCACCAATTCCCCAAAAGAGGCACCTTTTTCAGAGCCAACATGGAGAACATAGGCCTATAGTTTTTGAAATGATGTTCTTCCCTGTTGACTCATCACCCCATCCTCTACCGTGTTCCCTGAAAAGCCCTCAGTCCATGTAAGCTTGTCCCCACCCCCAGGGCAGGGCCAGAACAAAGCAGTGCCTTCATTTTTCTGCGGCTGGTGGTTCCCCTAAGACCAGTTCTGCCCTTGTCTCCTATCAAGTGGCAACAGGTGAATCACCCCTTCAAGGGATAAAGGACTAGAGTAAGGCTGATGGAGGTGAGGACAAGGTCATTGGCAGCATGTTCTGAGGGCACAGAAGGACCTGTGCTCTGCACCTTACCAGGTCTCCCACCCAGTCTCCAGAGTGAGGAGTCCACGTGCATGTGGGGACATAGCAGCCTGAGCCTGCTTTACTTGGTCTGGCCCACACTTGGGTAGCTGGGCCCTGGACTTCACCACCCACATGCTGCCAAGCCTGTGTGTACCTTGCACCAGCCTCGCACCTTAGATCCAGAGTGACTGGTTGCCAGGGTGCAGAGGACCTGGTGTCCACACACCTGAGCAGGAAGCCTCACGGAGCCAGCAGAGATGGAATGGGAAGCGGTGGGGTGGGCTCTCCCTATTGTGACCTGTGTGCAGGGCAGAGGACATCAGAAATTCTAAATTGGAATCTGATGCAGATCCTAGGCTGTTTTTGTAAAGCAAGAAACATGTTCTCAGCTTCTCAAATTGATTTATAACTTCTCAAACATTAGACATGGTGTGAGCTTCCATTCATGCTCTTCGCTGGCTCTTAAGTGTTAGGGGAAGGCCTGCCAAACTGTGTTTCAGGAGGTGCATCCCACCTGGGGCCCAACTGTAGGGAAGCTGGTGAAGAGGCTGCCGCTGCGGCTTTGGCTTTGTGGTCTGCAGCCTGTCCCACGGGATGGCCCCGGGGGCTCCCACACTGCTGCTGCTGTTGCTGTGTCTGCCCAGTCTCCCACCCCGTGCATCCGGCTGTCCAGCCGACTGCCGCTGCTACAGCACTACTGTGGAGTGCGGGGCCCTGCAGCTACGCGTGGTCCCGCCCGGGATCCCGCCTGGGACACAGGTAGGAACTGCATGAGGATGCAGACCAGGAGTGCCTGCAACAGAAGGGAAAGGTGTGTGTCAGGGTGCTTGGATGGGGACCCTAGGTTAGAGGGACACTTCCTCAGCGAGGTAAACACCTGCCTGTTCTCCCTCCCCCTGGTCTGCAGACACTGTTCCTGCAGGACAACAGCATTGCGGGCCTGGAGCCTGGCATCCTGGCGCCCCTTGCCACCCTGCGTCACCTCTACCTACACAACAACAGTTTGCGTGCCCTGGAGCCAGGCGCCTTTCGCGCACAGTCGCGCCTGCTGGAGCTTGCCCTCACAGGAAACCGTCTGCAAGGCCTGCGTCTGGGTGCTTTCGCTGGCCTGGCCCAGCTGCGGGTACTCTACCTGGCTGGTAACCAGCTAGTGCAGCTACTGGATTTCACCTTCCTGCACCTACCGGTGAGAGGGGGAGGGGAAAGTAGAGGGGTCCTCCTGTGCTGCCAGCTGTTCTGCGGACCATAGCAGTAAAGGGGACAAAAGTCAACCCAACTAGCCTGGTAAGGAGACACTCCCTCAGGGTCCCTGTCCCTGATCTGCTGTCCTCACTTCAGCGCCTCCAGGAGCTGCACCTGCAGGAAAACAGCATCGCGCTGCTGGAGGACCAGGCCCTGGCCGGGCTTTCCTCACTGGCACTGCTGGACCTCAGCAGGAACCAGCTGGGCACCATCAGCCGCGAGACCCTGCAGCCCTTGGCCAGCCTGCAGGTCCTGCGCCTCACAGGTACTTCTGGAGCAAGGGGTCTCGTGCAGGGGGGTTCTTCCTTGGTCGCAGTGCTAGAAGCAGGGAGTAGGCCCAGGTATCGAGGAGGCTCCAGTGGCAGTGGCTGTGAGCTGCAGACCCTTGGGCAGCTCTCTGGAGGGCCACACCACCAGCAGCAGCCACTGTAGATGCTGCTAGGGAAGGGGTTTTGTGCAGAGGTTAGGGAACTTTTGTAAGGAAGACAAAAAAGGTCAAAGTCCCTAAATGAACTAGACATGGTTGAGAGATTTGCACACTTTGGGGCCATCAGAGGGTGGGCAGATGGAAACTGGAAAGATGAGACCAGGACTGGGGGCACTTCCCCCTGAGACAAGGCTGCCAGGATTTGCAAGGTTTTAGGGATGGTGAAACGTCTATGTGGACACCAGGGTTCTGCCAGATAGTGGGATTGTTGCAGAGATACTTCAGAGGGGCAGGAGGAACGTGCATCACAGAACCAAAGGGTTGAGAGAGGAGCCTGTCTCCACTCTGTGGAGCTTAGCATCATAGAAAGGGGGATGGAAAGGGGCTCCTGCTGTAGCTAAAAGAACCCCAACTGTAATCTGCCGAGGCCCTGAGCTACCTGCCCACCACTGCCCTGTCCGCAGAGAACCCATGGCGCTGTGACTGTGCCCTGCACTGGCTGGGAGCCTGGATCAAGGAGGGGGGTCAGAGGCTCCTCAGCTCCAGGGACAAGAAGATCATTTGTGCAGAGCCCCCACGCCTGGCACTTCAGAGTCTCCTGGACATATCTGGCAGTAGCCTCATCTGCATCCCGCCTTCTGTGCACGTAGAGCCGCTGGAGATGACAGCCAACCTGGGTGAGGACCTGCGGGTTGCCTGCCAAGCTTCCGGCTACCCGCAGCCTCTAGTAACCTGGAGAAAGGTGGCCCAGCCTCGTGAGGGACAACCGCGGGCCCAGGCCCGGCCAGAGGGCGGGGCGCCGGGCCCAGGTGGGCACGCTGCCTCCGACACGGGCAGCGGCATGCTCTTCCTCACCAACATCACCCTGGCCCACGCCGGCAAGTACGAGTGCGAGGCCTCCAATGCCGGCGGCGCAGCTCGCATGCCCTTCCAGCTCCTGGTCAACCTGTCCCAGCAGCAGCAGCAACTGCAGCTGGCACCTCCGCCGCCCCCCGCCGCGGGCCCCGTTGGCCACGAGCCCCAGCACGAGGCGAGCAGCATGGCTTTCCGCGCTCTGGGCCTGGCCACGCAGACGGCTATCGCCGCAGCCATCGCCCTCCTGACGCTCACAGCGCTGCTGCTGGCGACCCTGATTTGTCGCCGGCGTCGCAGGCGGAAAAAGGCACCGGGACCGCCGGGGGAGGGTGCGCTGTTCGTCAACGACTACTCGGACGGGCCCTGCACCTTCGCGCAGCTCGAGGAGCTCCGCGACGAGCGAGGCCACGAGATGTTCGTCATCGACCGCTCCAAGCCGCTCTTCGCCGAGAGCCCGGCGGAGGCGGCAGAGGGCGCAGCACCCGGGCCTGCGCAAGGGCTCCCGCTGCAGCCGCCCGCCGCCTACGAGATTCACTGCTGAGGGGCGGGGCGGGGCGGGCGGCGCGCGCTGATGACGCGGGGCCCGCAGATTGGTGGGCTCGCTTTGCGCATGCTCCAGCGCGGCAGTAAAGGGTGGAAGCTGCGCACTGTGTGAGGTCTGCGGGCCCCGAGGGGAGGGTGGGGTGGGGCACGGGCGCCTGCGGACCCCAGCTCCTCAGAGAGGTTCCGGAGTGTGAAGCTCTCGACACCCCGCTGAGGACCCCCGGGAAAGGCTCCTCCCACAATCACAGGGGACTCCGGCTCCGCAGGGCCCGAGTCAGGCCCCCCAGTCGCCTACTGTAGAAATGGTGGGGATGCCCAGGGGGTGGGGATAGCAGACTGCGAGGCAGCTACTACCCTGGGCCATGCCGGGGTGACAGCAGAGCCAGGGACAACTCACTGACCAACTGGGACAGAAAAAAACAGCCACAGATTTAAGTTCCAAATACACTGCACATTTGTACCTTAATGACATCCTCTGGCCCCAAAGCCCAGCCGACAGGCAGTCTCCTGGGTGCCGGGGCAAGGAAAACCACGACAGGCCCAAGTGCAGGGGGACCAAACTCTCCTTGAACAGGCCCCTGTCCCAACCACAACCCAAAGCAGTCTGCTCAAAGGACCCAGAGAGAACACCCCCACTCAGAGCTGGGAGCCAAGGAACATTCTGAGGGCCAGTATCCCAGAGGGTAGCCAAGTGCAGCCACACCAAGCAGGAGTGGGCAGGCCTGGCATCCAGACCACAAGCCCTGAGATGTGTGGGCAGTCAGGGAAGCAGGTGCAGGAAAACTGAGCAGGGAGGTTCAAGGTGCAACCAAGGGGCAAGGAAATCAGGCCTCCAGCAGGGTCCCAGCAAAGACTGCCCACCCAGGAGGTGGAGGGGCTTCCCGCAGAACTCCGGACAGCCTGTTTCTCATCCAAAGCCCAGAGATCACAAGCTGAAGTAATCTGCAGCCAGGCGCCCATAGATGTCCGTGGTCCAGACCACATGGGCACGGCCTGAGGCCAGAAGCAGCTGGTGCAGTTCAGCCTCCACACGGGCAAATTTCTCCTCATTGATGGAGGCCTCCAGCAGAACAGAGGCAGGTGGCGGCCAGGGCAGGCCCTCGTAGCAGTCCACAGGGAAGGGGTGCACCACCGTGCGCAGCTCGGCCTGTGCTGCCGAGTCCCGCAGGAGCTCCTTGAGGCCTGCCATGGACAGTGGGTTGCCATAGAGGCCGAGGTAGCGGAGGCTGGTGCAGCGAGTCAGCACCGGGAGTGTGGCCAGCAGCTGGGTGTCGGCAAGCTGGCATTCGGTCAGCTCGAGGTGCAGCAGCGTGGCTGCCGCTGCCTGCAACAGACCCTGGAAGGGCTCCAGCTGGCTGCCAGACAGGTCGTTGCCACTCAGGTCCAACTTCTTGAGGTGGACAGCATGGGGGCTCCGTGCCAGGAAGCGCAGATCCTCAGGCAGCAGAGCACAGAAGGCCAGCTCCAGGCTCTCCAGGGGGCTCTGCAGGGTGCTGCAGGGAAAGTGAGGGGCATCAACAGGAAAGGCCAGAGGAGGGTCCAGGGGAAGGGAGGGGTAGAACAGCAGTGGGGCCCACACACCTGAGCAGCTGGTCCAGCCGCCCCGAGAGGAGAGAGGAGCCCATGCTGAGCTCCCGCAGACAGGTGAAGCGGCCCATCTGGGCCAGGAAGTAGCGGAAGTTGTCCTCGCCATCCACGGAGGGCTGCCGTGAGTCCCCATGCACATAGTGCAGCCGAAGGCTGGCCAAGTGCTGAAAACGGGCCACGTGTGGAATGATGACTGACAGGCCACGCAGGCCCAAGTTGTTGAAGCGCAGGTCCACGCGGCGCAGGCAGCCCGCGTCCAGAAGCTGCAGTAGGGCCACGGTGTTGCGCATGGGCAGGTCCTCAGCCCGCAGGTCCCGGCAGCAGAGCCGCAGTGGGCTGCCTGCACTGCTACGGAGGGCTTCCCGCAGGAACGCATAAGAGGCCCGGTTCACCCGGAGGTCCACACGCACCTCCACAGGAATGGGGGCCAACCCAGGCTCCACAGTCCCACCCTGCTGCTGTGCAATGCACGTGCGGGCCACAGCTGCCGTGCAGTCCCACATGCTCATGGTGCCAGGGTCTTGCTCCACACCGTCGTCCAGGAGGCCCGTCATGTCCAGCACCCGCAGGGCATGCTTCCTGAGAGCACGGGTGGGCTGAGGCAGATGACAGGGGGCAGAGCCCATGCCCACTCCCAGCCACCCTGGGACCAAAGCAACATGCCTTTTCCTGGACTGAGCTCTTACACTAGCCTAAAACCCCTCAGGGGACCCTCTTTGAACCCCCCAAGCCTGAGGTTCCCTGGACAAGCCCATACCTGCAGAAGGGCTGGGCGCCGGCCTCAGTTTCTGGAGTGTGGAGCCGGGCTGTGAGCCCCAGGATCACAGCCTGCATGCTCTCTGTGCTGGGCCGCTCCTGCAGCAGGGCCCGGCTGCAATGAGTGCACTCTTGCAGCAGCTGCTGGAAGCTGAGCAGAGGGAACGGCCACGTGTGCACCAGCTCACGCAGCACGACAGTCTTCTTGTCCATGAAGGCCACCTTGAACAGCAGGGGGAAGAGCTCGCGTGGCAGCAGGGGCAGGGCCTGGCAGGCCGCGGGCTGGCACTGGAGCACCTGCCGTGTACTCAGAAACACAAGTGTGTGCATGGCGCTGGGCCAGGCAGGAGACCACCTGCGGGGAAGGGACCTTCAGTGGGGAGGACAGACCACAGGCCACCCCCTGCTACAGGCTCCTTCACACACTGGTAGTAGGAAAGCCCAGCACAGTGCCTGCCAGAGCCGGTGCTCAGTGGGACCACAGCCCTGAAGAGCAAACGCTAGGTGCCTAGCAATGGGCTAAGCGGAGTGGGACAAGGGCCACCCCCTAGTTCCCACCCTTCAGAAGCTCGGGGGCTTCTTCAGGGACACAAAGCCACCAGGCAGCACACACGGCAGCGCGGCACCAGAGAACATGCCTGCCTGGGTGTGCCTTTGACAGCTGTTGCCCGCAGAGTCCCCCTGTTCATACTCTGGGCCTCCCAAATCTCAAAGCTACTGAGTAAAGACCCTCCCTCCCACCTCACAGGCTGGAAGCTGCATCCCAGGTCCCTTCCCCACCCCCCAACGGCCTCAGCCCTGTGCAGTGCAGCAAAGCGACTGGAGGCAACTGGCGCACCTCAATCAGCACCAGGGCAGGAAAGAGGGGCAGGACCCAGGGAACAGAGGCCGGGTGGCCTGAGGAACCCGAGCCTTCAACACGACCCTCAGTCCTGAAGTCTGGGCCCAGAAGTGTTGCCAGGCATGGACAGCAACGTCACCCACTGAGGGCCTTGTCACCTGTCTAAGCATCTCACTCCTCCCAGAAGAGCCACGTTGAGAAACCACTAGGATTCAGAAGGCCCCAGGCCAGAGGCGGCTCACAGGGTTACAGGCAGCTGCCAAAGGGTCAGCCCTGCTGACAGGAAGCACAACGCAGAGGCCTGAGGGCGCAGGGACCTGGACGTCTGCTTTCCTGCTTCATCAGAGCACCTCGTCCCCGAAACTGCCTCTCAATCATCCCTCTGAAAGCCGATGAGCACTGAGACCTGGGCCCTCCCCGGCCAGGGCTGCAGCCCGGGTGACGAGCGGCGGGAGGGGCAGTGGTTCCTACGAAGCCCCGGCCGCCAAGCCTCGGCCTCGCTCTGCCTGTAGACAAATCTCGCGAGGACGACTCATACCTCGCTGTGACAGGACAGACCTACCGAGCACCTGTCACGAGAGGAAACGAAAGCAGCCAGTATGGTCACCGGGGGAGGAGCTTCTGAGCGGTGGCCACCGCCCCCTCCCTCCGGCCCGGGGCTCCCGGCGGTTCCCGAGACGCCGCGACACGGCTCCGCCCGATCCTGAGGGAGGCGCTCAAACCGACGCCCTCCTCCCGGCGCGTCGCCCCGGGGCTCGAGGCCGCCCAGCCCGGCGCGGGGACCCGGGTCCTTCCCTGCCCCGCAGCTTCACCGCCCGGGCTCCCGCGCCCGCTTCATGCGGCCTGGCAGGGCCGGGAGTGCACGCCGCCCCGCTCCGTCCCCAGCAGGCGGCCCGCGCTCACGGGCCCGGCAGCCGCCTCCACCGCCGACAGCCCCGCCTCGTCTCGCGCCGCGCCCCGCCCAGCACGGCCGCGCGCCGCGATGACGTTATCGCCCTGCATTGGCCGCCCCTCCAGGGCCCCGAGGATTGGCTGGCCCAGCCGCGCTGGCTCCCCGACGCCCCGCCTCCGGCCGCGCCAAGAGCCACCATTGGCTGCCGGTCACCATCAGCCGCCCTCACGGCGGGAAATGTGCGGGACGCGGAGCCGATGGGCCTGGCGCGACATGGAGCGGCTGCGGGACGTGCGAACTCAGCTGCAGGGATGGGAGCGCGCGTTCTGGCGGCAGCGCGGGCGGCGGCCGCGCCAGGTGCGGGCTACCCGGAGGTGGGAGGCTGAGGGCCCGACCCCCGGCTGACGCTTTCCCTTCGCAGGAGGACGTGCAAGCGGCGCCCAAGGAGACCCGCGGTGAGCGCGCGGAGCGGAGGGGACGGCGGGGGTCTGGTCGGAGGGACGGGGAGTGAGGGAGCCAAGCGGGACCCCCCCTGACCGCGGACCCCGCCCCCCAGCGCTCTACCGGGAGTACCGCGCCCTGAAGGAGTCCCTGGGCCAGGCCGGCGGCGTCGGGTCCCGTGGCCCCGAGCATTCGCTTCCGGAGGCAGCCGCGGAGGTACCTGGGCCCCGATACTCCAGCCTCCTGGCTTAGCTTCCTGTGTGGCGGAGCCAAGAGGAGTCGTGTCCAAGGCTTCGTGGGGCACAGAATCGGGGGAAGAGGGGCTGGACCGGGTGGAGAGCCAGGCCCCATTTCAGGCCTCTGAGGGGCTGGCAGTGGTGCTGAAGACACCTCTGCTCCCCACAACCCCCTTTCCGTCCCCACTGTCTCCTGTAGAGGCCGGAGCCTAGCTGCTGGGGTGCCCACCTGAATCGGGTTGCAGTGCAGAGTCCCCATGCGACTCCAGCGCCGAGCGCTCGGGGGTCTGTGCAGGACTATGGGAAGAGGCTGAAGGCAAACCTGAAGGGTACTGGGCAGGTGAGGAGCCAGGTGTGTAGGCGATCGGGCTCCAGGACGGGATCACCAGCGCGCCTCCCCCAGCCACAGGCCACAGCCTCTGAGAGGAAGTCAGGCCCGGTGCCTGTTCTTGGCTTCCTTTCTACTCCAGCCTCATTGAGGGTGGGCTTGGGGGGCCCTGGCAGGTGCCAGAGTCTGCAGCAGCCCAGGGCTTGATTCCCGCTTGCTCATCTGTCCTACCCCTCCCAGGCTGGACCCGCCCTGAGCCGCATACCCCGGACTCCACAAAGATCCTCACCCAAAGGGCCTTCACTGGGGCCACCAGCTGCAGCGACTACCCCCGTGTCTCCTGGAGAAGTCAGTGAGGTGCCCCCGCAGTTTCCCAGACCCCAGCTGAGGCCAGGCCGGCTCCAGCAGCTGCGGGAGTCCCTGAGTCTGCGCCTGGGCTCCCTAGACCCTGACTGGGTGCAGCGCTGTCACAACGGGACCCTAGATTTTTTGGGGACATCTGAGGCCTGCCAGCCTGTCCTGGGTGCAGAAGAGCCACAGCCCCTGACTTCAGGTGCCTCATCTGTCCTTGGCCCCAACACGGGTCCAGAGGCACCTTTGCAGAGCCCGGAGGCCTCAGGTCAATGGGCAGTTGGAATCAGTGCAGAGAGCCCGGCACCGGGCAGCAGTCGAGGCAAGAAGCAGAGGCGGAGTGGAAAGCCAGAGGAGACCCATGCACAGGCCGAGTGGCACAGCGACCAAGTGGGCCCCCCTTTTGAGGGTGCCGGGGCTGCAGTGCATGCAGAAGACAGTCCAGGGGAGCCGGTGCAGGCACAGCCCCTCAGCCTCCCGTCAGCCCCCAGGTACTACAGTTCAGCCTCCCAGCAGGGTCCTCTTGAATTAGGCCAGGGTGAGGAGGGCTGTAGGCAAAGCCCACCTGTGTGTCCCTTCTAGTCCAGCCGTGCGGTACAGGGGTAATTACGTCCGGCTCAACATGAAGCAGAAACGCTATGTTCGGGGCCCGGCTCTGCGTGGCAGGCTCCTCCGCAAGCAGGTGAGATAGCGGCAGGGCAGGCACTCCCCTCGCCCCTCCTGTCTCTTGCCTTGTGACCCGCCTTTGTACCCCACCCAGGCATGGAAGCAGAAGTGGAAGAAGAAAGGAGAGTGTTTTGGGGGTGGTCAGCCCAGAGCCACAGTCAAGGATTCTTGCTTTCGGTGTGGGCAGCTTGGCCACTGGGCATCCCAGTGCCCCCAGTTAGGTGAGGCCTCTGCCCTGGATGGCATGTTGGGCCAACAGTGCTTGGAGAGGGTGCTGTGATTTTAGGGGTGGGCACAGCCTTGCTTAAGCAAAAGGCTCTCCTAACTCCCTACCCCAGGCCCAAGACCTATCCTGGCCACGCAGGAGGAGGGTGGCCAAGGTGACGATGACATGCAAGTGCTGCCCACGTTGGAGGAAGTTGCTCAGAGGACAGACACTGCCTACAGCCAGTTCCCTGGTAAGAGCAGAGGTCACCAGCGGCCTTCTCATTAGAATGATGCTAGTCCAGTCTAGGGCTCTCACACCATCATCCCTTCCCTCAGCAGGTGAGGAAGAGAGAAAGCCTGCTGGGCCTGAGTTGCTGGTACCCATGGAGAAGCCTGTGCCTGGGCCACCCTGTCCACCCCAGACTGTGTCACCACTCTACGTGCCAGGGCCCTTGGGGAAGGTGGCAGGTGAGCAGATGCCTACCAGCCTAGAGCCTTTACTGAGGAGTGGGGGCAACTTTGGGCTACGCTGACCCACACCTGTGTCCACAGAGACACCAACTGAGGTATTTCAAACCCTGGAGCAGCTGGGGCACCAGGCCTTCCGCCCTGGGCAGGAGCACGCGGTCATGCGAATCCTGTCTGGTGAGCATGGCTGCCATGGTGTGTGTGGCGGGGTCGAGGCCAGGCTGCAGAGTGGCACTGCTGACCTTGGTCCTGCTCAGGCATGTCCACGCTGCTGGTGCTGCCCACGGGTGCTGGCAAATCCCTGTGCTACCAGCTTCCTGCGCTGCTCTACGCCCGGCGAAGCCCCTGTCTCACACTGGTCATCTCTCCTCTCCTCTCCCTCATGGACGACCAGGTGTGTGGGCAGGACCTTCAGGCAGGCGCCAGCACCCACAGCTTTTCTGTTCCCTTGGGCTGCTGCTTCTTAACCCCACCCCAACCCTGGAGCTGCAGGTGTCTCGACAGCTCTGTCCATAGTCCCCTGGCCAGGCAGCAGCCTAAGGGCAGCAGGGACAGGGCTGGCCAGATCACCCCCTCTAAAAGGAGCCGTAGGTGGGGGATCCGTCCCCAGTGGGCCTGTCTGTTCCCAGTGCTCCTGAGCCCAGGCCAACAGGCAGCTCTGAACTTGGTCCTAGGACACAGGGTCTGGGTGTTTCCTCAGAGGACCTGGGGTAGAGACAGTGGTAGCTGTTGGGCTGAGTGACTTGGAGAGGTGTTTGGGGTAGGGCCAGGACTAGATGGCCTTCGACAGGTTTTGCTCCTGTACCTGCAGGTGTCTGGCCTGCCCCCTGGCCTGAAGGCAGCCTGCTTGCACTCAGGCATGACCAGGAAACAGCGGGACTCCACCCTGCAGAGGGTGAGGGGCTTCATGGGGCAAGACCCGTGGGGGTGGCAGGCAGGGTCCTGGGCGGTGGTCCTAACCTTTGGTCCACAGGTGCAGGCAGCCCAGGTTCATGTGCTGATGCTGTCGCCCGAGGCACTGGTTGGAGCTGGGGCCCCTGTCTGCCTCTCTCAACTGCCTCCAGTGGCTTTTGTCTGCGTTGACGAAGCCCACTGCCTTTCTCAGTGGTCCCACAACTTCCGGCCTTGCTATCTGCGCGTCTGCAAGGTGAGCCTTGTCCTGGTAGCAAGCAGGTGAGGGAGGGTGGGCGGCAAACCTCACTGCCCCGTTCCTGCACAGGTGCTTCGGGAACGCCTCGGGGTGCGCTGCTTCCTGGGTCTCACAGCCACAGCCACACGCAGCACCGCCCTTGATGTGGCCAAGCACCTGGGCGTAGCTGAGGAGGCTGTCCTCAGGGGACCAGTCACCATCCCCACCAACCTGCACCTCTCTGTGTCCATGGACAGGGACCCAGACCAGGTGGGTGTGCACATACCTGGTAGAGGCCCTGACTCCTAACTGCCCGCACTGAACTGCTGTCTCTCATCAGGCTCTGGTGACACTGCTGCAGAGTGACCGCTTCCGTGCCCTGGACTCTGTCATTGTTTACTGCAACAGGCGAGAGGACACTGAACGTGTCTCTGCTCTACTCCGCACCTGCCTATCTGAGGCCTGGGCCCCAGGGCTTGGAGGTGAGGCTGGGATAGGACTGTGCCCCACAGATCTGCCCGCGCACACACCCCACCGTTCATCTGTGTCTTCCCTGCAGGCCGAGCCCAGGGGGTTGTGGCTGAAGCCTACCATGCGGGCATGAGCAGCCGGGAGCGGCAGCGGGTGCAGCGGGCCTTCATGGAGGGTCAGCTGCGAGTGGTGGTGGCCACAGTGGCCTTTGGGATGGGACTGAACCGGCCAGATGTCCGGGCTGTGCTCCACCTGGGGCTGCCCCCAAGCTTTGAGAGCTACGTGCAGGCCGTGGGCCGGGCTGGGCGTGACGGGCAGCCTGCACACTGCCACCTCTTCCTGCAGCCCCAGGTGAGTGCCTGCCAGCTCCAGCCCCCCCACCCCTAAGCCACAGCCACGTGTTCACAGCCGTCCTGCTGCAGGGCGAGGACCTTCGGGAGCTGCGCAGACACGTGCACGCCAATGCCATAGACTTCCTTGCTGTGAAGAAGCTGGTGCAGCGCGTGTTCCCACCCTGCGCTTGCGCCCCACGGCTGTTGGAGCAGGATGGAGGCCTGAGGCAGGGGAGACACTCGGCCAAGCAGTCCAGCCGTGAGCAGACAGCCCGGTGCCCGGGCCACGAGCGGGCACTCCCCGTGCAGCCGACAGTGCAGGCTCTGGATGTGCCTGAGGAGGGTGAGGAACTGGGGCAGGGGCTGGGGGCAGGGGCACTGCACAGCCCTGTGTCCCCTGAAGCCAGTTTTGCCCCCAGTCATTGAGACCCTGCTGTGCTACTTGGAGCTGCACCCACGGCACTGGCTGGAGCTGCTGGCACCCACCTATGCCTGCTGCCGCCTGCGATGCCCTGGGGGCCCCACCCAGCTACAGGCCCTGGCCAGCAGGTGAGCACAGGTCTTACCCAGTGTAGACACAGGGACAGAGGACCTGGGCTACCAATCACTGGTCCCTTCCCCTGGCATAGGTGTCCCCCACTAGCTGCATGCTTGGCTCAACGGCCACCTGAGAACGCAGGTGGGGGAAGCGGCTCTGTGGAGTTGAATGTGGTCGAGCTGGTGGACTCGATGGGCTGGGAGCTGGCCCCCGTGCGGAAGGCCCTCCGCCAACTGCAGTGGGACCCAGAGCCCAGGACAGGTGCGCCCCGCCCCACCCTGCATGCCACCTGCCTGCCAATCTGCCTGTCTGACATGCTCTCTGGCAGGTGCGCCTCGGGACACAGGAGTGCTGGTGCAGTTCAGTGAGCTGGCCTTCCACCTGCATAGCCCCGGGGACCTGACAGCCCAGGAGAAGGACCAAATCTGTGACTTCCTATACAGCCGAGTGCAGGCCAGAGAGCAGGAGGCCCTGGCCTGCCTGCGCCTTGTCTTCCAGGCCTTTCACAGGTGTGGGAGAGGGTGGGCAGAGCGTGGCCACCCCCACCCCAGAGGGCGGTTCTGATGAGCTCATCCCACCCTAGCGTAGCCTTCCCCAGCTGCGGGCCTTGCCTGGAGCAGCCAGATGAGGACCGAAGCGCCAGGCTCAAGGCCCTGCTCAGCCACTACTTTGAGGAAGAGGGTCCAAGGGCTGAGGAGGAAGCACAGGGCCCAGAGCCTGGGCAGGCCAAGGTGAGTGCAGCCCTCCCCAGGCCTGGGCCAAAGTCAGGCAGCCACACACGTGCACATGCCCATCTTCTGCTCTGCACTGAGTTACCCTGGAAGCTCAAATTGGCCTGTCGTGCCCCCACCCCGCAGCTGCAGGACTGGGAGGACCAGATCCGCAGGGATGTCCGCCACTTCCTGTCCTTGTGGCCAGAACAGCAGTTCTCAGGCAGGGCTGTGGCCCGCATCTTCCATGGCATCGGTGAGGGCCTGAGAGGCTCAGCCCCCACATGGGCAGGGGCAGGGGCTGGACCCAGTACACAGTACTCAGGGCCATGTCTCTGCTCCCACCACAGGAAGCCCCTGCTTTCCAGCCCAGGTGTATGGGCGAGACCGGCGCTTTTGGAGGAAGTACCTGCACCTGAGCTTCCACACCCTGATGCACCTGGCCACAGAGGAGATCCTGCTATGGGGCCGCTGACCACCTTGCCTTAGGCAGGGCTCCTTCCTCCATGTCAGACGTGGGTGTGAACAGGGATGTATCACAGCATGGAGAGTGGCAGGTGCAAGGCAAAAACAAGGGGACATCGGTGGCCAGGACAATGACTGATCACCTTGGGCAAAGTCCACTGCCAGGAATGTGGGCACAAGGAGCCCCAAAGTACAGAATAAAAGATGTTTAAGTTGTTTTCAGGGACTCTCCTTTCAGGTGGGGCGGTGCCACAGTCTCGGGACAGCCTTCCATAGCACCCCCCGCCCCCAATAGACACAAGCAGGGCACAGTCACACTTGGCTTTATTGACCAGTCCAGCCACCCAGCTCAGGCCAGGGTACTGGGTGCCAGGCCCAAGTACAGAATGGGCATGGCTGAGAGGGCAAGGAAGAGTGAGAAGCAGAGGTGCAGCCCCAGGCTGTCAGCCAGGGCTCCGGCCAGTGTGCCCAGCAGCAGCTTCCCCAGCAGCTCCAGAGTGGCCAGGAGACTGTAGTGTGTGGCCTGTAGGTGTGGGGGTGGGGGATCAGATTAGGACTTGCTCGGACCCCAGCCCTGATCCTCTCAGTGTCCCACCCATGCCCCCTCACCTGCAGGGCACTCGGTGCCAGTTGGCTACAGTGCATCATCAGGGTGAAGGTGGCAGTTGTGACCAGGCCCCCCAAGAAATGCTGCAGACAAAGGCTCAGCAAGGCAGCCCCTGGGAGCGCTGAGGTCAGCAGGGCCCAGGATGCACCATGCCCCCCACCCCACCCACCCATGGCCAGGCCTTACCTCTCAGGACTGTGCCAGGGCCCAGCGTGGACCCAGGGGTGTTGAGGTAGAAGAGCAGGGTGGTCTGGCAGGCCAGGCCCCCAAGACGGAACTGAAGCACTGACCTCAGCAGAGGCAGCAACTTCCTGTGGTAGTGAGGTTGGGTAGGTCAGGGTGTGGGGCAGATGAAGGGGTGAGTGGGGCAGGCTGAGGAAGGCTCACCAGTGTCTGGCGAGCAGAGCCCCGCCCAGGGACGATCCGGCAATGGAGCAGGCTACAGCGCCCACGCTGTTCCACAGTCCCAGCTCCGGGGCAGTGAGGCCTCGGTCCAACAAAAGCAGTGGGAACAGGCTGCCAGCACCCTGCTCACCTGTGGGGAGAACGTGAGTGGGTGTGCACCCACCTCCCTGTTCCCCCTGTGGCCTCAGTCATGCTCCCCAGCCAGGTTGCCACCCTGCCTCTGGTGCTGAGAGACAGGAAACTGCACCGGCTAAGCTCTGGGTCAAGGGATTGTGGCTGGAGCTCAGAGCGGCCATGAAGCTAGAACTGGAGGACAGGAGGCAAGGCCCACCTGCAGAACTGGGCTGCACTCCAGCCCACCGGGCAGACCCCAAAGAGGGCAGCCCCATGAGTGAGTTCCAGGATTCCTGGGGACCCACCTGGAACTCCTCTCAGCTCCCCACCGCTGCTGTTGCCTGACTCAGGCCCTCACTCACCCAGCTTGTAAGTGAGCACAAAGCCCGCGGTCCACAAGGTCCCAGACACAGCGAGCAAGTCCTGCAGAAGCTGCAGGGTGTTTGGGGGTTGTCCTGAGAGCTTGGGGGAGGGTAGTTGTTGCAGGGCAGGTGCGGCCCAAGCCAGGGCAGCAGCCAGCCAGTAGGTGGCAGCCAAGAGCAGAAAGAGCCGGGGCCAGGAGAGGGTGGGCACGAGGACCAGCAGCCCACCACCTGCCAGCACGGACCCCAGCTTGTAAGCGACCACCTGCACGGTGTTGCCAGGCCCCAGCTCCGCCGGCTCCAGGAGCTGCATAGCCAGCGTGTCCAAGGCCACATCCTGCACAGCTGCACCCAGGTTCAGCAACAGAAGCAGCCCCGCCACCGTGACGGGCAGCTCGGCCCGGCCCGCTTCGGCAGGAGAAAGGGCTGCCAGCAGCCCACACACCAGACCCAGAGCAGCCGTGCTGAGCGTCAGCCAGGCCCTGGGGGAGCCCCGCGTGTCCACCAGTGGGGCCCACACCAGCTTGAACAGCCAGGGCGCGTACAGCACCTTGGCCAGTCCCACGCGTGTCAGGGAGAGGCCACCTGCTCGCAGCAGCATGGGCAGCAGGCCAGACTGCAACCCATAGGGCAGGCCCTGCACCAGGTAGAGGCCGGCCAGCGGCAGCAGCTTCCCGCGCATGGCCAGGAGAGCGGGCCGGGACTGGGGCCGAGGCCGAGTTCAGGGCCGGCCTGGAGTGGGACGGGGCACAGCGGTTCCGCGTGTGGCCTGGCCGGGTCAAGGGTCGCACGGCGGCATGGCGATTGGACTGAGCCAGGCGGGGTTAGAGTTGGACAGGCTGGCGACCATGCCGCGCAGACGCGCCAGGCCTTCTCTGCTCCCGGTACCACTCGGCGGGCGGCGCGGCCGGGAGTCGCGGCCATAGAGCGCCGTAGCCAGCGGGCCAGAGCGCCGGCAGTAGTCTGGAGCCCCCCGGTGGCCACCCTGGGTACTGCGTGTGGGCCGCCCACAGGGCCGGCCGCCAGACTAGGAAACAGTAAGGCGACCCATTCTGTGTGTCACACGCACCCCACTCTTCAAACACAGCACAAGCTGAGCGAGACCCATTGGTCCCTCTGCTCCACAAGCAGCCCCAGGTAGCAGTTAGGAGGAAAACCAAGACTTCCTTTTTGAGGCCCCACGGTGGAGAAGAGCCCATCCGAGGCGCTGCGAGGGCAGGAAGGTCACCTCCTCTGGAAGCCCTCCTTGACCATTCCCCCCGAAGGCTGCCCAGGCCTGCGCAGAAAGGCAATCAGGAGACCGGGAAGGCGCACACACACCTCCGCCTAGCAGTCAGACTCGCACAACTTTATTAGAAGCCTGCAGGGGCAGGGGCCCCGCCCCCCAGGAGTGAGACCCTCAGAGCCCAGGGCACTGTCCGTCCAGGGCCACCAGGCCTGGTCCGCAGTACTCAGGAGTATTCGCGGGTGAACTTGGCGTAGAACTGGCTCAGCTTTTCCAAAAGGGGACGCAGCTTCTCCATGGGGGGCAGGATGGTCATCCTAAAAGGGGAAGAAGGTAAGAGAAAGGCAAGGGTGTGAGGACCACGGGGAGGGGCTGTGCAGCGGGGCCTCACCGGAAGTGATAGGTGCCTTCCCGCTGCCCGAAGCCGCTGCCGGGCACCACGCAGATGCCAGTCTCCTCCAGCAGTCTCATGCAGAAGAACATGTCGGGAGCCAAGCCCAGCTCCTGGAGTGTGGGGCGGAGGCGGTCGGGGTGGTCAGGGCCGGGTGCCCCAGACTCCGCCCTCCCCACGGACCTGCCCTGCCCGGTGGGCAAAGCACCTGAGCGCGCTGAACTGCGCGCGGGGGCAGCTGTATGCGCGGGAAGGAGTACATGGCACCCTGCACCGGGTTGCAGCGGATGCCAGGAGCCTCGTTGAAGACCTCCTCGGTGAGCCTGGCCTTGGCCGCCAGCTCAGCCAGCACCGCCTGCCTCTCCTGCGGAGGGAGGGTCCATCAGGCTGGGAAGAAGTGCCTCGCGGCCCAGGGCACTCACTGCCCCAGCCACCCCTCCACACCCCTCTCCTGCTCACCGCCTGGAATTGCGTGAAGGAGGGGTCCGAGGGCGCAGGCGGGCTGACCACCATGTCAAGCAGGACCTGGCCCGGCAGGGGCGGGCACAGCCGCACGCTCATTAGCTTCTGCATCTGCTGCTGCACCGCGGCATCCATGTTCACCACCTCCACGTAGCCGCCGCGGAACCCGCACCTGGGAGTGAGGACGGGCGTTCAGGCAGGGCCGGAAGAGGCGGCCGGCCGGGGTCAGAGAGCCCCCCCCGCCCGTCTGGCCCGCACGCACTCGCCCATGTAGCCCTTGGAGACTGAGTGGAAGGAGGCAAGCTCCTGCTGCGTCGCGTACGGAGGCCCCATCTCCATGAGCACCTTCTTGAACGAGTGGAACTGAGAGCCTTCAGCGTACACGTTGTCCTGGTACACCTGGACAGGCGACGGGTGTGACTGGGGGGCGCCCGCTGCTGCCCTTCGACCCCCCCGCACGCGCCCCTGCCAGCACCTCATCAGCCATCAAGAAGAGCCGCTCCTCGAAGGCGAAGCGGATGACGGCCTCGATGCACTCGCGGGTCTGCACCTGCCCTGGGGAGCCACGGCAAGTCCTGGGTCAGCGGAGAGTCCTCGGGGCGGTGGGGCGGGGAGGCGGGACGGAGAGAGGCAGGGCGGACGGCTCACCGGTGGGGTTGCCCGGGTTGATAATGCAGAGCGCGCGGGGGCGGCAGTGGTCGCGCGCCTGGAGCAGCGCGCGCCGCAGCTCTCCCACGTCCAGCGCCCAGGCGCGCTCCTCGTCCAGGTAGTAGTCCACCTGCACGGCGCTGAGCTCGGCCAACGCGGCTGAGTAGAGCGGGTACTGAGGGATGGGGATGAGCACGCCCGTGCGCGTGCGGCCCTCACCGGACACCAGCAACTTCAGCACTGTCTGCGGGCCGGGTGGGAAGGCGGCATTGGCGGGGCCCGGGGCCGCACACTTCTGTCTTTTCCACCCCAACCCCACGCCGCGCCAAGAGCCTGGCCCGCCTGCCGCACACAGAGCCACGGAGACTTCCTGTCCTGGCCCCGGCCTACCACGATGGCGTCGCTGGCCCCCGTGGACAGGAAGATGTTGTTGGGGTCCGCGGGTACACCTCCGTCGCGCCGCTGGATGTACCGCGCCACATCCTCGCGGATCACCTGGATGCCGGAGCTGACGCTGTAGGCCCCTGCACCGGGGGCGGGCCGAACCCCAGAGGATCCGTAAGGTCCGGAGAAGGCCCTCCCCTTCCAGTGGGCGGGTCCACCCTCCCCTGGGACATCCTTCCCCCGGTCCCTGCTCCTCCCTGGGGCCTGGCACTGGTGCTTACCTAGGCTGTGGCCCCCGCAAGCCTGCAGGATGCTCTCGGCCCTTCTCTTGGCATCTTCGGGGAAGTCGGGGCTGTTCAGGAGATCTGGGTGGACGCAGAGGGCCAGGACCTGGAAGGAGCAGGTGCTGAGTCCAGGGCATATGAACTGACAGGGGGGCAGGTGGAGGCAGCAGGAGGGGTGGTCACCAGGGCAGTGCCAGCCTCACCTGGCGCAGGAAGGTAATAGGCTTCTGCCCCATGGCATGTGCGTCCCCAATGTTGGCGCGGACGACCTCAGTGAAGGGCTTCTTCACACCCTGGAAGGACAGAGGCAGGGACAGTGAGGATGGGCCTTATCACCCCCGAAAGCCCTCGTCCCATGTGACTGGACAGCTCAGGTGCAGCCAGAGAGCAGGGGTGGGGTCCAGGGCCGTACCTGGCGCAGCTCCTGCTCCAGCTCCAGGGCACGAAGCACAATGGGGCCTCGGACAGCATATTCCACCCTCTTAACACAGGGGTTCATGGTGTCCAGCGTCAACACCTTTTCCTTCAACCCGTTCATTGCAGCCTGGCTGTGGTCACCTGCCCTCAAGGCCATGACCCTGTTCAGATCAGGCAGGAAGGAGGCTCAGGAGGCAGTAGGACCCAGAAGTTGGGATGAGGGAAACTATACCTGCTCAGTAGGCCAGGACTGGTAAGGGGGAGCCTGGGCAGGGGGCTCAGGGAAGAGGGCACCCTCTTCACCGCAGCCTGCTGGCCCCACTGAAAGGGGCAGGGAAGGCTGAAGGAGGAGCTGGGGCCACAGGGCCCCGCCCTACCCATCTGGGCACAGCGCTGCCCCAGGGAGCCTAGGGAGTGGGTGAGGAGCAGGCGGGGCTTGGGGATCGGCCCAGTGCCCTGTCCCAATGACAGGGGACCAGGAGACCCACATGGGGGGTAGGGACAGACGGTTCAGGGAGCTCTGAGGAGCTGGGTCTGGGGGAGGGGAGGTGGGTTGAGTGCCCCAAGGGGGTTGGCAGAGCAGGGCAGGGCTGACCCCTGAGGGAAGAATGGAGATTTACCGCAGCAGGGCTCCGAAGAGGCCTAGCCCTTTCTGGGCCCCCATCTTTGCCTAGTTCAGCAGGCCTGTCTCCTGGGTAACTGAGCCAGACCTCAGGAATCCGGGGGTGTCGGGGGAGGGGAGTGAGGTGCTCAGACAGGGGGTTCCATCTGGCCCCTCCTGTGCTGGTGGCCATGACCAGGGGCTACAAGAGCCCTGTGGTCAGAACCTGGTCGCTGTCAGCACTGGGAGGCGAGTCTCTGGATGGGGGTGTTGCAGAAGCGCCCTTGGCCGGCTGCTCTGCTCCGGTGCCCTTTCACCAGGCCAGCCTGGGGCTGCCCTCAGGGCCACACCACAGGCAGGGTGACCTCAGCTCTGCTTCTGGGCTGCTGCTGACGGGTGGGGAGTGGGAAGTGAGCAGCGATAGGCCCTCAGGGCCCCACCTCCACAGGCCCTGCCCAGGGGTGGCCGCTGGCTGTGGCACCTGTGGCTGAGCTGAGGGTCAGGGAGCCTGTCCTCGGGGCCGGGCTGTGGGCGGCTGATCAGGCCGGAGGGCAGCCGTGGCGCCTGTAGAGGACACAGGGGCCCAGGCCCAGGCCCAGCTCTCACCTTGCACCTTTCTTCTCTGCTGCCACTTCAGCCTCCGGGCACGCAGGCCTCTCCCTCTGGCCCCCAGGCCAGAGTGCAGGTTAATATGGGCCCAGCCCCAGGCGGAGCCAGCCCCGCCCACCCCCTGGCAGCAGGGCCCAAGTAGCAGCCTATGTAGCAGGTGGACCTTGGGCAGCCGCACTGGCCCCCAGACTAAATTTAACCAGCAGCCTCCCCCTGCCCCTCCCCCAGGTGGACAACCCTCCCACCACAGGTGCTCGGGAAGGGCTGGCCCGGCGACACTGCGCTAACCAGGCTGTTGTCCAGTGGGGAGGGGACTGACCCCATGCCGCCCAGTGCTGGTGGCTATGCAAAGCTGCCCTCCATGGACAGATGAGCTGGCAGTGCCATCAGCCCTCCCGCGCAAGGCCCCTAAGGGGCCCCTGTCACCCCAACACACCGTGCCCGGCCAGCTCAGAGCCCAAGGGGCCAACTGCAGGCCCCCTCTGCCAGCCCAGGGAAAAGCTGGCAGCTAGGCCACGGATCAGGCTACATGCCAGGAGCAGGGGACCTGCCCTGCCTCCCACCCAGGTTTCTGACTCTAGCCTTACACAATACATTGGGCCCTGGCCCCTCCCTTCCCAAACTGGGATCTCTGCTCCTCTGGCCTCCAAGGAGGGGCCTTCCCAAGCTCCCTGTCCCCTCAGGAAAGCAGCGTCTCAGGCGGCTGTGGGAGGCTGGCAAGGCGGCTGCAGTGAGGACCAGGCTCTTTGCCCAGCGGCCGCAGGCCTCACTCCCACGCAGGGGCTGGGCCACCACAGCCGCCCGAGCGTGCACCTACAGGCCCCAGACGGGTGCTCACAGGGACGGCGCACCCAGGCCCAGCAACAAAGCAGGTCCCCATCATGAGGACGGTGGCCCAGCTGAGACACAACAAGGCAGGTGGCAGAAGGGCTTTTTATCAGGAGTCACCGAGTGAAACAAGGTCTCTGAAGCCAGGTGCCCCCCAGATATGGCTTCTGCCCCAGGTCTGTTCTCGAGTGAGGAGGCGGAGTCCTGGGCGGGGGGGAGCTGGGGGGGGAAATGCACTGATGCCCGCCCGCAGGGCACAGACCGGGGTCTCCAGCGCAGGGCCCTCGGCACCAAGCGCCAGCCCCTCACATAAGCAGGCAGCATGGCCTCTTCTCCACGGAGGCCTCCTCGGAGGGGGCTGTGAGCCTCAGCAGAGGCGGGTCTCCTCCAGCCCTGGAGCCACACTCGGGGGGCGGGGGCATCTCCATGTCAGCAGGCAGACCAGACCCAGGGGCCACAGGCCCATCGGGCACGGAGCGCTGCAGTTTAGCAGCTGCTCGCTGGCGCTTGAGCTCCGCCAGGGTGTGGTGCGCCTTGGCCCGGCCCAGGGTGTCGGGGGCCGTGCTCTCCAGGGGGCTCAGCTGGTAGGATACACTCCGGTCTAGCCGCTTGGAGTACAGGTGCCGTCCTGAGGGGCCCCCCACTCGGCCGTTGTGCGGCCTGGACACCTCGGAGTCCTCCTGTGAGGGGAGTGTAGGACCCAGAGGCCATTAAGCAGGGCCCTGTCTGGCCTCACCTGGCCTTGGGGCCCCCCTGCGTGGTGGTCAAGAGGCGGGCACAAGGGGAAAGGCAGCAGCCGATGCCGGACAGGGTTGGGGTGTGGTTGTGAGGTGACTGATCCCACTGGCTCCTGGGGTCAAGGCCTGCCCCACACAGAGGGCTCACCTCGGGGGGTGGTGGCCTGAGCTCAGTGTCTGTCTGGCCGTCCTCATCCTCCTCAGGAGGCTCTGGGCTGGTGGGAGGTGGCTGTTGCCACACAATGGCCTCCTGGGCATGCTCCTTACGATACAGGCTGGTGCGCTGGGTCAGACTCACCCGCCTCACCACCTTCCTGGGGAGAGGGCAGGGTCAGGGTGGGGGGAGGACACCGCCCTCCTGTGGACTCTGCCCCAGGCTCCAGCTGGCACACAGGTCGCCAGCTGATGCCAGCAGGGGCAAAGACCTGTGCGCTGCCTTGGGGCGGGGGCGGGGCCCCGGAGAGGCGTGCTCACCCCCGGCTGCCGGCACTGGAGGTGCGTCTGCGCAGCAGGGAGCGCGGGTGACCTTGGGCGCGCAGCAGGGCGTCGTGCTTGTGCTTCAGCTCCAGCAGCTTGGCCCGGACTTCCTCGTCCCCACACAGGTCTGAGGAGGGGTGGGCGGAGGCTCAGGCGGGCCCTCCCCCTAGTCACCTGGACCAGGAGGAAGGAGCCCCCAGCTCACCAAGAGGCGTCTCTTCCATCAGGGACTTCCCGTTGAGATCGGCGCCATGTGCCACCAGCAGCTCCACCAGGTGCACCTGTGGACCGGCGAGGCCAGGCTGCTGAAGGCTCCAGAGCTGCAGGCCCTCTGCACCCCAACTGCCCCAGCCCCACACTCACCTGGCCCCAGTAGGCCGCAGCGTGCAGCGGCTCCCAGCCGTCGCGGTCCTTGGCGCTCAGGCTGGCCTGGTGTTCCAGCAGCAGGGTGGCTGCCTCGCTGAAACCGTTGGCAGCAGCCACGTGTAGCTGCAGGCAGACCACCCAGCCCTGAGTCCCCAGCCCACGTCCCTCCACCAGCAGCCCCTCCACCTGCGCCCCCCAGCCACGCCCTCACCAGTGTGGCCCCGTGGTCTCCAGGGGCGTTCAGGTCAGCCCCTGTCTGCAGCAGGCTCTGGATGTCCTCCAGCATGTGCAGCTCCGGCAAGGCCCGGGCCGCCTCGATGCTGTCCTGGGTGATGCCTGCGGGGCAACAGGCTCAGAGCTGGCACCCCGGCCCAGCCCAGCCCCGGGGGGTCTCACTCACCACGGTCAGCCATGGCCGTCTCGAGGCAGTCCAGCGTCTGCTCGTCCTCACACAGGTCGTAGGGCATGTTCCCATCAGTGTTGACCGCCAAGAGGTCAGCGCCACTGCAGTGAAGATGGATGGGGCGTGGCCACAGGACCCCTTTTAACTTCTCCCCCAGGGCGGCCCCCAGCCCCCAGATGCTGCTGGGAGAGGCTGCCCCTCGGCCTTGGGTCCTGTCCCGGGGCAGGCAGATGCCCTGCAGCCTCCCTGTGTGTGCAGGTTCCTGGACCCACTCAGCCCTCACAGACATGCACAGCGGGCCCACCTGCCAGGAGGGGGAGCCCGAACTCGGGAGGCCCCAGGGACCCAGTGAGGAGAATCCAGGCACCAAGACAGCCCCAGAGCTCAGAGCCTGACCACCCCCCCACCCCGCCTCCCAGGCACACACCCCACCAGTGCCTTGATGGATCCACAGGTGGTCTGAGCACCTAACCATCTACCCTTCTAGAGGGGTCAGAGTTGAGGGGCCATGGCAGGGGGCTCCTGGATCCTGGTGAAGGCAGCGGCCATCCTGTTCACCTCCTCATTATTAAAGGCCCCACCTGTGTCTGCATACCCACTCCCTCCTTGTCAGTTCCACCCTTATTACTAACCAGAATGCATTTCTCTGTACAGACCCTGGGGAGGCTGGGAGGCCAGGCCAAAGCTGGAGGTCGAGAGCTACCCTTAAGTCGTTCCCAAACTCATAATGGCACCTGGCAGGACACCCCCAGGTAAGCAGCCAGGTGGGCAGACAGCCACACTGTCCTGAGTGTGCGGGGCCCCTGCCCAGGCCCAGTTCTCCCTGCCAGGGTGCAGGCGGTGCGCAAAGGGAGGTGGGAATGAGAGGCAAGGCGTGCTCCCTGTGGACGAGACGCCTGGCTGCATCTCAGGATGGACTGCCTGCCCTGCTCCACCCCGACACAGATGCCCACTGGCCACGCCTGCTCCCCCCAGGCCCTACCGGGCAACGAGCAGCTCCACCAGGTGCAGGTGGCCACAGGTGGCTGCAGCATGCAGGGGTGTCCAGCACTCACTGTCACAGGCGTTGACCGTGGCCCCAGCCTCAAGGAGTTGCTGCACCATCTCCCGGAAGTCGTCAATGCAGCTCTGCAAAGCATGCAGCCTGAGCACCGGCCCGCTGGCGGCCTCCCCTCCTGCCCCGCCCCCTGCGCTGACCTGGTGCAGGGCTGTGAGACCGTCCTCATTGGCCAGGTCAGGGCTTACCCCGCTCTCAAGGAACTGGCGGACTGCAAGAAGGGGGAGGCGTGCTTAGGGCGCGGGAACAAGGCCCTGCCCTGGGCCAGCGCTGTCCCAGCCAGGGCCCAGACTTGCAGGGACCGGGACTGACTGCTGTGCTGCAGCTGGGGAGCAGAGGAGGATGAGAAGGTGGCAGTGCAGGTGGCAGGAGACCCTCTGCCCCGGCAGGCCTCACAGAGCAGCCCTCTGCCTCCAGGCCACCCCCACCGCCAAGTCCCAGCTCTCCAGCCCTCAGGCTCCCAGAAGGTCCCCTCTTGTATGAGAGCAGCCCCACGGGGCTCCAGACTATGCCCCTCTGGCCTGGGTGCTGGCACCCGCCCCCCACTACCTCAAGCCACGCCCCCCTGCAGACCACTCACCACCATACCCGCCCTCCCCTGGCACCTGCAGCCCCATCCCCACACCATGGCTCCCTGCCCTGCTGTGGCCTGGAGTGTGGGTCTGAGGCACCTGGGCTGCTCCTCCGGGGTCTCCCCAAGAGCAGAGCTGGTCCCACCCTCCCTCCTCCTCAGAGGTCCCACCTTGGGCCCAGGCTCTCACCCTCATATCCTGGACCTCCCTGTCAGAGCCTGGCAGGCAGCACAAGGATGCACCCTCCTGTCCGCAGGTCCCTGGGGCACACCCACCACACCCTGTCCACTTCCCCTGCCTTGGGCCTTCTGTACCCCAGCCTCTGCGGCAGGGGCCCCCACCCTGGAGGGAGGGAAGAAGAACCCCCAGGAGCCTCTGGGCAGGCAGAGGGGCTGTGAGCACGTGGGGCACAAGAAGGAACAGGGGGGCCCTGCTCCCCATGGGACTCTCCAGCACCACGAGACAGGAACACTGGGCAGCCCACTGGAGCCAAGCCCTGGGCACTCCGGGCTCCTGGAAGCCCACCCCACTGCCGCCTCGGCCTTGCCCCTGCAATAGGGACCCTGCATGCTGCCCCATCACCTGCAGCCCACAGCTGGGCCAGACCCTGAGCCCCTTAAGATGCAGCTGTGCCCTTGGCAGGTCTCACGAGGACTGTACCAGGAGGACAAGGATAAGGCTACAGCCATGCACTACCCCAGGGTCAGCCACACTCACCTTCTTCCAGGTCATTTCGGGCAGCGGCCTCAAGAAGGGTGATGCTGGGAGGGAAGAGGACCCGCTTCTGCGGCCTGCGGACAGCCGCCTCCTTCCGTGGCCGCTCCCTGTGTCCCTTTCTACCCTGGGCCTCCTTTTCAGCCTGGGCCCACATCTTCACCTGCTGGGCACGGCGCTTCTGGGCGTGCTTCAGCCGCTCCTGCGTGCTCATCCTGCCCACCGTGGGCATCTCTGCCAGCAGTTCCAGGTGCTCGGCCATGGTGAGGGCTGCCAGCCAGGGGGGCTGCTCGGGGCACCAGATGGGGGAACGAGGGGGCCAGGCTGGGCCTGAGGGGCGGGGCAGCCAGCTGGACTGGCACCCTCGGGGGCATCCCCTCAAGGCTTGGTGCCCTCTGCCCCTGGCAAGGCTGGATCAGGAGGTGCCACTCCGTGACCAGGCCCAGGGCCAGGCAGCCCAAGGGGCACAGGATCCTGGCAGAAAGGGCAGCAAGGGAGGGCACAGGCAGCCACCTCTCAGGAGCCCTGGCAGCCTGGCCGCTCAAGGGCAGGGCCTCCCTCCCTCCCTCCTGGGGTCAGGGTGCAGAGCCCGAGGAAGCAGCGGGGCCTGTCCGCTGTAGTCCAGGGTCTGCAGCTGATCGCCCCGATAAGAGTTGCAGGTTTCTGGCACTTCGCTGAAGGGGAAGGGAGGGCAGGGCAATGGGCAGAGAGGCCCCTGGGAGTCCTAGAAGCCCCCTCTCCTTCCAGGCCTCAGGAGCCTGGGTGGGGCCTGGAAGCAGCCATGGGCTGGTCCTTCCTGTCCTCTGCCTTCTTGTCTGTCTCCCAGGGTCAGCGCACAGGCGCCGATGAGGAGGTGTGGCAGGAGGGCGGGCTCAGTGGCCACACACAGACTGGAGCAGGGTGTGTGCTGAGGGTCCTAGGGTCCCAGACCCAGTGCCCGGGGGTGGGGCTCTGAGCAGCCAGGGCACGGAGCACACGGCAGGTCTGGCAGCTGTCCTCAGGAGGGCGTCCTCATGGTGGGAGTCCTGGGTGGGTGATCAGGCTGCAGCAGCAGGTGGCTCCAGGCACCTGAGGAGGAAGAGGAAGCCCATGGAGGCTGGGTCCGGGCGGGGCTGGCTGGGCTCCCAGTGGCTGGCAGGTGAGATCAAGGCCCTGCCCTGTGTGAGGCCCCCCCTCCCTGGTGCCCACAATAAGCCTTGCTAGGCAACAGTCCTGGCAGGGGTGAGGGGCTTGCTCTGCCCTGTTCCGACCCACACTGAGTTTCCAGGAAGGGCTGAGATGGCAGATGGAGGCTGCCCTCCAGAGCCAGGCACCTGCTCCGGGGAGCTGTTCTCTGCAGTTTCCCAAGGCTCCAGGGTCTGCCCCCAGGTTGGGCCAGGCAAGGTTGCCTTCTCCTTGGGCTCTCCAGGGACTGTCCCAGGGAAAGGGCCCACCTCCTGCACCACAGGCTGAGGAGGGCCACAGCCCGTTCTGACCAACAGCCACCCAGTTCCTCGCTGGCCATCATCTAGGCCTCTTCCTGCCCAGGTCCCCAGCCCAGTCCAGTGAATGCCCTGGCCAGTCAATGGCCAGCCATGCTGGGCTGTAACGTAAGTCCCTATCACGTGGACACGGGCTGGGTCACCTGCCAGGTTTGGGATCTGTAGTATCAAGCCAGGCGGGAGTTTGGCTGGGGCACAGCCACGTAGAACCCGCCGTGGCCCGCCCTGCCCAGTACCCCTGGTGTGGTCACAGCCCTGGCTGCATTCCATCCAGAGGCGCTCGCCTGCAGCGCACCAGGAGCCCTCGTCCTCCCTCGGCCAGGCCTTGTGGGTGTCTTAATACCAATGCAGCCTCCACTGGCCAGACTTGCATTGAGGACACCCAGTGAGTGCCCACTTCTTTCCAGAAGGGAGCTGTCCCTCCCGCTGCAGATCCTCCCGTGCACCTGAAGCCTCACCCTGTACGGGACCGGCCTGCCCTCGGCCTTGCCCACGCTCCAGCCACCACAAGCCAGGCCTTGGTGGCTCCTTGAGAACATGCCCAGCAGGGCCCAGCAAAGAGCTCTCCAGGCTGCACCTCTACAGACCAGGGGAACTGTCCAGACTCCCTGCCTGGGCCCCCAACCTACCCTTGCCCTCTGGGACACAGCCCCCCCAAAGTGAGAGGCTGGAGACCAGGTCCTGCAGGCATCCTGCCCGCTCCTGAGCCCACACTGGAGACCCAGCAGAGCTCTCACCCCCCACAAGAATCCCCTGCCAGCCACTCACAGCTCTTCTCATGCCTCCCCCCCAACCCCCATGGCTTCAAGGTGGGACTTTCACCTCTGCTGTCAGCCTCTGGGCTGGAAGCAGACCCACACAGCCTACCCCAGGAGATCGGAGCAAGGGGCAGGGCATGCAGCCCTCTGCCCAGCCTGCAGTCCTCAGCCACGGTGGGGGACAGGACCTGCAGAGAATGCCAACCCCGTGGGCCAAGGCTCCCCAGCAGCGTGGAGGCCTGGGGGTCGACTTCAGTTCTCCAAGGTGGGAGCCAACGTCAGAGCCACTGCCTGATCTTGTTACGCTGAACAAAACTTAGGAGATGTCATCGTTTTATACAAGAAAAGGGATTCTGATACCCACGTCCTACAGAAAATCACCTAAAATAGCAACTAGCTTTTCATACGGGGCACATGCTGCCTTTGGCTTCCTCACATGCAGGCCACCTGTGGCAAGTCCTCACAGAACAGGTTCTGGACAGCCCCTGCCCCCACCCCACCGCCCGCTGCTGGGCAAGGGAAGGGCGCAGCTCACAGGCCCTGTGCCCTCAGCTCTGGGGGGCCCACCTCACTGACACCACAGGGCCCCTCTCTGAGCCCCTTTAGCCAAACTCCTTGCTAGAAGCTGCCTGAGGGCAGCCTGCAGGTGACCCCAGGACCCCACTGCAGTGGGTGCCCCATCCCAGGACCACCTCCATTGAGGGGGCACCATATGCCCAGGGCCCGGTTCCCCCAGCGTGCGCCCCTGAACCCCACCTACTGTGCCTCCCCAAGCCGCATTCAGCCTCCACCTCCAGCCACGGTCCAGGGAGGACAGGCTAGCTCAGCAGGGCCCCACCGAGTGGCCCCCACACCACACCCAGGCCAAGGGGGGCTCAGCAGGGCAGCTCCCGCTGTCTATGGACCCTCCTCAAGCTTCCCTGGGTGTCACACAGAATTATCTGGGTGGCTTTTCCCAGTTCTCAGCTCTATGACCTGGCTGTGAGGGAGTGTGGAGCCAGGTGGGAGGAGCCTCCTGGAGGGACAGTAGCCACGGCCCCACTCCCTCAGCTGCACCCCTGGGCCGTCCCCAGGACTGCCAGAGCACCACCAGATAGCTGGCCTTTGGGACAGGAGGCCCTGGGACCCAGACTCCACCCAGGAAGTGTCTTAGCTGGACCTCCCCATCTTCCCCATGGGGAAGCTGAGGCTAGGCCTCAATGCAGTCCCCCTGGTAACCGCTGTACCACACTGCCTCCCACGCCCACTTCCCACTAGCAGAGGCCATGGCCTGGAGGGCTGGACCTCAGAGCAGTGCTGGGAGAGCAGAGCCCCGGCCGCAAGGCTCTGGCCCCCTCCCCAGCCGGCGGGGGTGGGGGCTCATATTTGTCTGCTTATGGGAGAGGGTTTCCACACCCGCCACCAGCAGAGCTGGCTGTGTCTGCGGCATTAACAGTAGCAGCAAAACAGGGGAAGCTCTGCAGACGCCCGGCTCCAGGAAAAGCGAGGCGTGGTATCATTCTGCAGATGCGGCATCTCTGTGTCCCCGCAAGAGGCTGCGTCTTGTTCACCAGGCCCCCGACGCTGCCCTGGGCAAGGCAGGGTCACCAGTCATGCAGGGGCAGAGGACATGGGGCTGGGACCACCATCCTCAACTCTGGGGGCAGCAGGGCCTCCAGGGGGGTGCAGAGCATCACCAGGGCACCAGGCCCCAGCACCTACAGCACGGCGGCTTTCCAAGCAGGCAGAGGCCAGACACTGAGGGCCCTGTGTGTCCTGGCCTGTCCCTTCCACTCAGGGACAAGCGTACTGAGGGCAGACTCCCAGTCCGTCTCGTCAGCCTCATGCCGGTGCCTGGAAGAGGGGCCTTCAGTCGGTGTGAGGGGCCGGTGCCAGGCAGGTGCACTCTGTGCCATGGAGGAGCAGCTGAGGTGCCCTGTGGCTCACGCCACCCCAAGGAGCAGCCAGGGGCCTGGAGCCTGAGATGTAGTCCATTAGCACCAGGCTGTGATGAGGGGCCGGGCCCCCAGAGCAGGAGGCGGGGCGTGCTTCCTGATGGCCACCTGACCAGGCTGCAAGCTGCGGTCCCCAATGCCCTGCTCTACCTGGCTCTGCTCTGGGAGTAAGGACAGGGGACAGGAGGCAACAAGGACAGGCCCTGCCTTCCATGAGGTCCACTGGGTGGGCAGAGGTCGAGGGGTGGCCACAGAGTGGGCCTGTGGGCCTGGACATCTGAGGAGGAGGAAGGAGCCCAGTGGTGTTTGAGACAGGCCTCTGCGCGAGCTTGAGAGCAGCAGTGTGGAGAGCCAGCGGCACGTGGGGACTGAGGACATGCAACCGGCAAGGGCAGTGAGGCAGGTGGCTGGCTCCTCACAACGGCATGGAGACCAAAAGAAGAGGAAATCTGGGGGTGCAGCCTGTGAGTGCAGAGCAGCCACCCCCAGGCACTCACCTGCTCCCAAAAGGCTTGTTCTGGAATGTTCTAGAAGCTAATCCCACAACACTATCATCAGGCCCCTCACTGCAGCACCTTTAGGATAAAAGGGTGGCAATGACCTCCCAGCCTATCAAAGGAGCCAGATTAAATAAGCCCCGGACGGCGGGGTACAAAGGCGCTTCTTGTGCACTGCCCAGAGGTCACCGAGAAATGGTGTTTGTTCAGTGAGAAGAAAAGGTATAAAATCTGTGTATGCTATGTCACCTTTTATGTAAAAAGTTATAAAACAACAATGTTAGATTAACATCAGAGTAAGAAACACGAGCCGTGACCGACAGTGGTGACAGGAGTGGCAGGCGGACAGGGTGTGTGCTCTGCACCGTTTCGGTTGTGGGGCTTGTAGCCGTGGGACGCTGACCTTCAGAACAGCACCCAGCACTGTTTTGGGAAGCGCAGGTGCACATACCTGTCGGGTATCAGGTCGGGCCGGGAGGGCAGGGCTATACAGGACACTCCGTCTTCTGTCCCTGGCCAAGGTGTTGGCCTCTGCCCAACAAGCCGCGGCAGCCAGAGGCTTTCAGACAAATGAACAATGTCATCAGATCCAGGGTGGGGGGACCTCACAGGAGACACTGGAACCAGCACACCCACCCTGCAGGTGTGGGCAGCAAAGGGCAGAGCAACAAGCGAGGGCAGGGAGGCTGCCGGACGCGAGGTAAGGACCACAGGGGCAGCCCAGGGAGGCAAGAAGGGCCCTGAGGAGGGCCGAGCGCGGGCAGAGCGAGGGGCCGGGAAGCCCCGGGGAGAGCGGTCAGCAGGGGCGCGAGGAAGGCCCGAGTGTCCGCGGCAGGGGGCGGCACCTGGGCCACGGCAGAGGGCCCCCTCTCCTCACAGACACGTCAGTAAGGAACAATGAAACCACAGATGGGAGGGGAACGAGCAAGGGACAGAGAGCCTTTCTAAGCCTCACAAAACCCAGAAACAGAAAAGAAAACTGATTAATCCGATTACACTAGATGTTCAAAACGTCTGCCCGGAGAAAAGCAAACCCAACCTCCAGGGCCTGCCCTCCAGGGAGTATGCCCCCACCCTGTTCCCCTTCTTCTCCCACCCAGGACGTTTCCTTCACCCTTTTCTCACCTGAGCTCCAATGACCCTTCTTCTGCCTCCGTAACTTGTTTCCAGAGCCCATTTCTTCTACCACTTACTTCCACCTCTATGTCTTTCTAAATAAACTTTCTCTTTAGTTAAAAAAAGCTACAAACTCAGAGACAGGTAATCACCTGGGTAGACACATTTACGATAAACATGGCAACGTGGTCACAGACCAGCCATCAGGGGCTGCAGCACAGCGGGCAAAGAGCAAGGAAGCTCCCAGGACAAAGGACACAGATCACATCAAAAACACCCAACACACACCTCCCTGCAGTGAGCACACGCACATTAGGAGGGGACACACTTGGGGCCACTCAGGGCTGGACCAGACACCAGTGTGCCAGTTCTGGCGGGTGCCCTGAGCACCCACAGAAGTGCACCAGGCCTCAGACCCCACACACTATCTCAAGGTGTGGCCCTGCAGGGTTACCTGCACAGGCCATCTTTCTCAGAAGGAAACCAACTGTTTTGTCTTTTTAGAGAAAAAGGGAAGCCCTGGCCCACTGGCATGGCTCAGTGTGTTAGGCAGCATCCCACAAGGCGACACATCGCTGGTGACTCCAGGTCAGGGTACCTGCCTGGGCTGCAGGTTCGGTCCCTGGTCCGGCACCTATGAGAGGCAACTGATCACTATTTCTCTCTCACATGGATGTTCCTCTCCCTCTCTTTTTCCCTCCCTTCCCCTCTCTCTAGTAAATAAGCAAATAAATAAAATATATGTATGCTTTTTAATCTTCGAAAAAAGAGGCAAGGGAGTAGAAGAGGACTGGACTCAGCCGCGGTGCCCCTGAAGGGAGCGGTCCTGCCTCCTGAGCACCGGGCCGAGCCAGGATGGAGGCAAGAGGGGCTCGGGGCAGCAGCGCAAAGCAGGGGCTCCTGGCCCGCTCCCCACTCCTGAAGCCCTGCCCTGGAGTCCTCAGCTCAGCCCTGTCCCTCAGGGCCTTCGCTGTCCCATGGAACCGGCTCTCCCCAACCCTGCTCCCTTTCCGCCTTCTCTGGGGGCTGTTTCTCCCCTCAAGCCCCCGGCCCTCACCACTGCAGCCCCACTCCGAGTGCACGCGGACACGAGCCGCAGCACCCACTGCCCACACTGCGCCCGCTGCATGAGATGGGGCCTCCGCAACCACTAGTTCTGATCCCACTGAACTGAAGGTCCAGCCAGTACAGGAAGGGCAGAGACAACTCATCACTCACAGGCAACGCCCAGTGTGCAATACAAGCAGGAAAGATGTTACAGAAAAGCTACTGGAAGTGACCAAGAGCAGCATCAGCAGACTCAGCATTAAGGGGCAGAATCAATTGCATTTGTAAACAGCAGCGACAACCAGAAAAAGACATTATGATGACACCAGCATATGCCCAAAGACTCAGCACCTCGGAGCCACTGCAACAAAGGGCAAGCAGCACCTGCACAGGAAACCAGGGGCGAGAGCGAGCCAGGCCCGCGCTGGGCTCCCCACGCCGACGCCGGGCTCCTCACGCGGACGCAGGGCTCCCCACGCGGATGCAGGGCTCCCCACACCAACACTGGGCTCCCCACGCGGACGCAGGGCTCCCCACGCGGATGCAGGGCCCCCCACGCCGACACTGGGCTCCCCACGCCAATGCCGGGCTCCCCATGCTGACGCCGGGCTCCCCACGCCGACACCAGGCTCCTCACGCGGATGCAGGGCTCCCCATGCCGACGCCGGGCTCCCCACGCCGACGCCGGGCTCCCCACGCGGATGCAGGGCTCCCCACTCAGATGCAGGGCTCCCCATGCCAATGCCGGGCTCCCCATGCTGACGCTGGGCTCCCCACGCCGACGCCGGGCTCCTCACGTGGACGCAGGGCTCCCACACGAATGGTCAAAAGACTCTGCATCACAAAGATGCCACTTCCCCCAAGTTCACCTCAGACTCAACACACTCACAACCCAAACCCCTGTAGTTTTATCACAGACTCTAATTCTCTAACACGTTTCTCTCTTCAAACGAGTTCTCTGTTTTGTATGATATGCAAAAAGTCAATAGTCAGGGCTATCCTAAAAACGGACAGGTACTTACACAGTTAGTTTCCAGGCTTATTATAACGTTCGGTCAGTAAGGCACTGAGGCACAGGCGAGAACTAGCCCCGTGGCAGAGCGCAGACTCCCAGAACCAATGCAGACCTGCGCGGACAGCCAGCTCCGACCCTGCGGGCAGAGGAGTCTTTTCAGTAATGACACTGGGCCAGCCGGACAGCACAGCCGTACGCTCGCCAGGACGCAGGGACTAGCACATCGCAGCGTAAAAGCGTCACACCGTTCACAGAGGCGACACCAGAAGCGAGCTCAGCCCAGGACCCACTGGACGCCCTGAAACTAAAGATGGCTCTGCTGAGGACCCTGTGATGAGGCTAAGAAGACAAGCTCTTGACTGGAGAACATACTCGCAAACCACAGGCCCAACAAAGGACTTCTGTCCAGCAAGCACAAAGGACTCCCAAAACTCAGCCAAAAACAAAAAACAAAAGAACACTCCAATTAGAAAATGCGCAAAAGATCTGACCGGGCACTTCACTGACAAGGAGACAAGGTGAGACCCTGGCGGCTTTACCCTCAGGGACATGCAGGTGACGGCCGCATGGGGCCCCCCACACCCCGAGAATGCCAGAGTGAAGCAAGGGGCCACCCACTGTGCTGCTGGTACGGCCATTCTGGAAAAGAGTTTGGAAGTTTCTCTCAGAAAACTAAACATGCCTTGGCCCTGGCTGGTGCAGCTCAGTGGACTGAGCGCCAGCCTGTGAATTGAAAGGTCATCAGTTTGATTCCCAGTCAGGGCACACGCCTGGGTTACAGGCCAGGTCCCTGGTCGGGGGCATGTGAGAGGCAACCACACACGGATGTTTGTCTCCCTGTCTTTTTCCCTCCCTTTCCCTCTCTCTAAAAATAAATAGAATCTTTAAAAAAAAAAAAAAAAGAATTTTGCTTTGGAACTGGCTAGTTCAATCTATTTAAAAAATAAAAAACTAAACCTTTGCTTACCACACATGACCAAGCAGCTGTGCTTTTGGGCACTTATCCCAGAGAAACGAAAATTTAACTTCACATGAAAACCTGTATGTGGATTTCATAGCAACTTGATTCACAATAGCCTCAAACTGGGAACAGCTATCTCTCACGGGAACACCGATGCCACAGAACCGACATGGGCGCACAGCTTGGGGGTCCCCAGGGTGCTGGCTCATCACCAACAGCCATATCTGCTGAGTGCAGTCAAAGGACCCTCCGAATGACCAGACCTGGGGTGGGGGTGGCCACACGTCTGTAGCTGTGATAAGGCTGCACAGAAGGAACACACATTCGCGCACTCACACGTGGGCACGTAAAGCTGGTGAAAGGGTCAAGGTCAGTGTCCCAGGTGAGGCTCTGCAGCACACTTATGTGCCTTTGGGGGACTGGGAAGGCAGGAGGATTCTCTCTGAACTGTTTCTTACAACTGTATGTGTATCTACAACAATCTCAAAATAAAATTTCAAAATAAAATGAGTGAACTGAAAAAGCAAGTCACAGAGTATGAAAAGAAACTGGCAATATAAAAAGAACTAAAAAGCAAAAAAAGAGAAAAAGACCAAAAAAAAGCCCTGGCCAGGTGGGTCAGTTGGTTGGTGTGTCACCCCAAACACCAAAAGGTTCCATCCCTGTGGCGGTGTGCAATGGAGGCCACCAACTGATGTTTCTCTTTCACATTGAAGATTCTCTCTCCCTCTCCCTTCCCCTTTCTAAAATCCATGAACATATCCTCAGGTGAGGATTAAAAACAAAACAAAACAAAAAAACTCCTACCAAACAGGACAACGGGCCACACATTTCAATAGCCACTTCCCATCAGTAAACACACAGAAAGGTGCCCATGCCATTAGTCATCAGGAAAACACGAAACCCAACACATTCAAGGACACACCCACCCGCACAGAGACCAAGTGTCAGGGGAGTCAGAGCATGTGACCATCTTGGGCCACGTGGGGGTGTCTGTGGAACACCCGCCCCCCCACCAGCCATCCCACTCCAGGCACTGCCCCCAACAGAAACGTAGTGGGTTCCCACACTGAGCCTGTTCTGGGCCGTTGCTTTAAAGGGCATTCCCAGGACAGCTGGCCAACTGCGGCCTGGGCTGGGCACTTGAAGTGCCAGCTTTCGTTCAGATCATAGACGTGCAACTCCCTGAGGCTCCCAGCGGCACTGGGTCACAGCAGCAGGAGTGCACACCCAGACCAGAGGCCCCGATGTCTTGCGAGCACCTGACCTCGCTGGCCATGGGGAACCACCAGCAACTTCCCAGCAGCAGAATGGGGGGATCAGCTGTCATGTATCCTCACCTGGCTCAGCATCAGAATGCACTTCCAGACGCCAGCCCTGGGAGTCTGGAGGGATCAATAACCCTGCGTAGCGCCGAGCCCAAGGCAAGGGAAGGTCCTTGAGGGAGGCTGGTGACATTATGCTAGAGGTCCCAGGCAGTGCACTAAGGTAAGAAATAAAAAGCCTGCAGACGTCCTGGCTGGTGTGGCTCAGTGGACTCAGCACTGGCCTGCGAAGCAAAGGCACCCCGGTTCGATTCCCAGTCAGGGCACAGGTCTGGGTTGCGGGCCAGGTCCCCAGTTGGGGGTGTGCAAGAGGCAACCACACACTGATGTTTCTCTCCCTCTTTCTCCCTCCCCCTCCCTTCCCCTCTCTCTCAAAATAAATAAATAAAATCTGGGGAAGATGATGCAAAACTCTTTAGCTGCAGAAGGCCAGAAGGAGACGTGTAGAAAACCCCAGGGATCTATAAGAGGGCTACTAAAACAAGTAGCAGCAAGGTTGCAGGACAGAAGGACAGTGTATCAAATCAACTGTATGCCTCTGTACTTGGAAAATATAAACTGTTAAGTGTCACTTACAAAATTAGTACCCCAAAGCCTGAAATACTTTGACACCTCTTCCCCTTGAGTATGGGTTGGACATAGTGACTTAATTCTAACAACAGCAAAGCAGAAAGGACGATGCCTGACCTCAGAGGCCAGGTCCTAAGAGACAATGCAGCAGCCCTTGCGGGGTCTCTTCTGGAGGGGCTGTAAGACTGAGAGCCGTTCGAGGGGCCCGCAGGTGAGGCGTGTGTCTCGGCCAACAGCCACGTGAGGGAGCCCCTTTGTAAGCAGCTCCTCCAGCCTTCTGTCTGGCCGTCAGGTGATACAAACCTGGCTGGGGACCCAAACTGCAGCCGTAAGAGACCTGGAGCCAGGACCAGCCAACTAAGCCATTTCTGAATTCCTGACGCACAGCGATTCTATTTTAGTCACTTGTTACACAGCCACAGTACAGAGACCTCATTAAAGGAAGATGTATATAGAGATATAGCATGTTCTATATTGTTACAATGTCAATTCTCCCCAGATAGAGCTACAGCATTAATACAATCCCAATCAAAATCCTAGTAGGCCTCTCTGGAGAAAGTCACGCGCTAACGCTAAGTGTGTGAAGAACCACACTGTATCCTGAGGAGCCAAAATCACGTGAAGGTGGAAGCCAAGGTGGAGAATTTGCGGTACTTGATCTCGAGACTTCAGCGCTACCACAATCAAATCTGCGGGGCAACAGCACAAGGTCAACGAGTAAAATCCAGAATCCAGAAACGGGCCCACTCATGGACTCCGCTGATTTTCACCCAAGCTGTTGGGTAATACAGCGGAGAGAGGACGGTCTTCCGTGAAAGCAAGCACGACCCGTACAGGAAAAGCTGTCAAACTGGGCTTCATCAAAACTAACAGTGTCGACCGTTGAAGACACTGGCACAACGCGACGAGGCCAGCGCCGCCGGCAAGGACACACTGGCCGAGGACCGGCACCCTAAAGACACAAAGCTCTTAAGACAAACCGCCCCATTTTTATGGGCGAAAGACTTGAACAGAAGACGTAGGAATGGCCAAGAAAGGAAGCTCATGAAAAAAGGCTCGACGCCGTTCACCGTTAGGAAACGCAGGCTGAAGGCCAAGGAGCCACCCCGCGCCCCACTCAGCCAGGACGGCGGTGCCTCCGAGAAGACGCAACGACCCAGGTGTCAAACGCATGCGGGGGCCTTTGGGAAAAGAGTTCGCGCTTCCCAATAAAGGTGACCACACACTTCAACCTGCCCTTTCAGACCCAGGGAAAGGCCGCCCCGCGCAGCGTCACTGACCACGGCTCGCCACGGCCACGGGCAGGGGCCGCGGTGGGGGGACAGGCGACGGGGCCGGCACCTGCACGACGGCAGCCCCGCATCAGCCCGACAGGCAGCCACCTGAAGTGGGCCTGGCGGCCGAGCCAGGGAGGCCTCCGCCCGCTCCTCTCCGGGAACCCCAGCCGTCAGGGGAGCCCCCAGGGCACGAAGGCAGAGATAACAGCAGCGCGGTGCCCTATGCCAGCCCAAGCGGCGGGTCCAGGGAGAAAAGGCAGGCAGCCCTCCGGGGGCGCCTCCCCCTCCGCAGCCACGGAAAGGAACCGCACGGCCACCTCAGCCCCTGCTCCAGGACAGCCAGGGGACCACGCCACAGAAGCGCACTCCTTCCCCGGCCGGAGCGGCCAGCGCCTCAGCAGGGCCTGGGGACGCTCCTGCCGGCCTCCTCCGCCGCTTTTCCTCAGCTCAGCTCAGCCTCCCCTCCCCTCCCCATCCCGGGGGCCCGGCCTCCCCTCTCCCCGGGGACCCGGCCTTCTCTCCCCCGGGGACCCCGGAAGTCCGAGCCTCACTTTCCGCCTCGCGCAGTGGACCGAATGCGGTCCACGGGTCAGTCAGCCCCGCGTTCCTCCGGGCGCCGCAGGGGCGGGCCCGGCGCCGCGCCCTCGCCATGGCAACGCTACACTTCCGGCTCGCGCAGCGCAGAGCCGGAAGCCGCGGCGCCCCGTGGGAGCCGAAGGCGGGGCCTGCCCGGATCACGTGGTGCGGTGCGGAGCGTGGCCTGGGAGACTTGGTGGCAGGGACATCCTCTGAGTGGACGTGCCAGGATGGGGCGGCAAGGGCAAGTAGTTAGGAAGCTCCCAGGAGGGTGGTCATCCACTTAAGCCGGGCTTTTTATTTTTACGTATTGATTTTAGAGAGAAGAAACGTCGATTTGTTGCTCCACACACTTAGGCATTCATTGCTTGATTCTCGCCTGTGCCCTGACCAGGATCGGCCTGGAGGGGATCCAGTCCGCAACCTCTGGAAACAACGCTATAACCAACTGAGCACCCGGCCAGGACTAGGTTGGGCTTTTAAGGAAGCGTCAGGGTTCAGCTGATAAAGCAGAGACCTCACACATGGAGGGGACAGCTTGTGCAGAGGTGCAAGGATCCAGTGCACTGGGGCCATGAGAGGCAGTGGGATGAAGGTTTAGGCGGGGGGAGTGTGGTCAGAGATGACTGGTCAGAGCACAAGCTGGGCTTTATCCTGGAAGCAAGGGAGGATCATTGGAGGAAAGCTGGTGACTTAAAACAGGGAGGAGCCCTGGCTGATGTGGCTCAGTGGTTTGGGCATGTCCTGAAAACCAGAACCAGGTTCCATTCCTGAACAGGGCACATGCCTGGGTTGTGGTCCAGGTTCCTGACTGGGGTCAGAGGAGAGGAGAGGGAACCAATTCTCCCTCTCTCCCTTTCTCTCTAAATAAATAAATAAATGTCTTTAAAAAAAAAGATGTAGAGGAGAAAAAGGCTTATTGTTTGCAACAGAGTGGGGCTAGGAGGCCATAGGTACCACCAGCCTGGTGAGACACAAGAAACCCTTCAACTAGAGCCCTGGAAATAGAAAGCAGTTGAGAAAGTGACAAGTTCAGAAGCAGCCAGGTGTCAGGTGAAGTACGAAGGGAAGGGAGGGTCTGAGGTCGTGGGAACAGTGTGGCAAACCACCCCCCTCCTGCCCCATGCACCATCCATCTCAGCCCAGGCTTCCTCCAGTGAACCCACTGCTCAGCCCTTCCCTTGGTGCCTTACCATGAGTCAGGCACCCACTGTATGCTACAGATTTTCAACACTTCAAGGGTATAAAGGCAGGGACAATACAAGAAAAGCTGGATTCTTGGAATAAACTAATATAAAGTGTGTCTCTGCTCCTGTGGCTTCCCTGGGGTCTGGGGGCCCTGGCACCAGCACCAGCCACCACTGCCAGTAACATTCCTTTGGACAAACCTGCCCAGTGTGTGCGTGTGTGTGGAGGCTGGGGGGTGCAAACCTGGGCTTTGAAGCAGAGTACAGAGCACAGGCCTTGACTGACTTGAAAGGCCGAGAACAGAGCAGACAGCCTGGGAAGACAAGGTGAGGGGACAGAAGGGAGTTTGGGAGTTAGGAGGACTGGTGAGTCTGGGGAGCTGCCAGAGGCATTTGCTAGGACCGCACCTTTGGATCAGGTCCTATACCTGCAAAGCCCTCAGAGAGGGCCAGGCCTTTGCAAGGGGTGCCTTGGGCTTCCTCATCCTGAGCCTCCACTGCCTCTCCTAGGGTGGTGCGCCTCCTTCATTCAGGCCAGCCCCCACCAGCCTGGAGAGCATCTCCCTCCTAGACCACCGATTTTCATCCAGTGTGCTACCAAAAAATTTAAAACGTGCAATACCCGACTATTCAGTCAGGGGCACTGACCTCTTTCCCTTAGATTGTCAAATTTAAAAAATGACAACAACCAGCACAACAACAGCTGTTTGGCGTGAATGAATCAAAATTAGACTTTTTGTTAGATTGGCAAAAATACTTTTTTTGGTGTGCCACAGAATTTTAGTAATTAGTTTAAGTGTGCCGTGACATGACAAGTGTAGAAAATCACTTCTAGACTGAGCCGCAGGGCCTTGTGACTGCCTGGGAAGCCCTTCCTTGTGCACCCACACACGACACAGCTGTACTCACTCCCACCCTGAGAGAAGCCAGGTGGTACTCAAAGACTCCTAGACAGGGACTGTGACCCATGGAGCTGTATCCTTAAGGCTTGTCATGAGAAGTAGCCAGTCAACCCCTACACCTAGGAGACTTCTCCCTCTATGCACACCAGCCAAGGGCACTGCACAAGTGCCCCCAAGAAATGAGAAGCATCCTCCCCAGCGGCAACCCCCAGAGCGTCTGGGCGGAGAGGACAGGAAGAGGAGTAAGGCAAGCCTGGCTCCAGGAAGTCCCCCATAACCAGGAAGTTCAACTCACTCAGGGCCAGTGAGATGCATGGTTAGACAGGCACCAAGAGAGGAGGAAAGTGGTCTCCAGGGTTCTGGGGAGCCCACTGAGGTCCTGCAGCATCCCCTGAGAAAAATCCCTTGAATCAACCGTGTCCCTCTTTTTTTCCTGAGGTTTCCTCCAGGAAGCCGTCCCAGATCACCACTCGGGTCCTTCCAGCGGCTGAGCCTTGAACGCTGGGCAGGCCCGCATCCCTTCGTGGCAGCTTGGCTAGGGTAAATCACTTTTCCATCTGTTAAATGGGAGCCTGGGACCCAGCCCAGACAGACTGACAAAGTAACCGTGGGTCCCTTCCAGGGCCTTTTCCTTCCAGTTTGTAGGGAGTGCCAAAGTCAGTCCAGGGGTGAGAAATGAGGCCTGGGTGGCCGCCTGCAACCCCCTCTGGAATCTTCCCTGCCCCTCCCTTCCAGATTAACTGAAACTTGCTAATTGTGGCAGCCCTCAACTTGCTCCCCTCCCCCACTGCCGTATTCCACCCTCCCTTTGCCTCCCCTCCCCTCCCATCCCCTCCCCCTTCCATCCGAATGATAAAGGGCCCAGCCTGCCTGCCCCCACCCGGCCTCAGGCCTTGGCCCTGCCTTACTACGGTGCCCCATTGCCCTGCGCCCTCCGCCGGGCCAGGCCCCTGCCCACGTTGTCGACCTCCCCTTCATGGGGCCCTGCAGCAACCCGCGCCTGGGGCTCCCCGGGGCAGAGCCGCCCTCCCAGGCCCCTAAGAGGAGGAAGAAGAGATACCTTCGGCATGACAAGCCCCCCTACACCTACTTGGCCATGATCGCCCTGGTGATCCAGGCCGCACCTTCCCGCAGGCTGAAGCTGGCCCAGGTGAGAGGGTCCCCGCTCTCCCTCCCACTCCGTGGTCCGACTTTTTCCCAGATCCGACCCCCACCTACTCCCAGGCTTAGGATCCCGCCTCCATCCCCACCTGACCCTACCAGCTATGCCAGTGGGGCCAGTCCCTGTCTTGGCACCGGGGAAAAGAGCTGGAGTGCTCAGAAAAACCCTTTCCAGTGAGGTGCCCTCTTCTCCCTCGGGCGCACAGGTGTTGGGGACGGCGCCCCTAGGCCTGGCTGTGGGGGAGGGGCGGCTCTGCCCTGTCCGTTCATTCACTGGCTCACAGTGCCTGCGGGCTCCCCGTGGTTTCAGATCATCCGTCAGGTCCAGGCCGTGTTCCCCTTCTTCAGGGACGACTACGAGGGCTGGAAGGATTCCATCCGCCACAACCTCTCCTCCAACCGGTGCTTCCGCAAGGTGGGGCAGGGCAAGGGCGAGGGTCCCAGCCGCGGGCGGGATGGGGGCAGAAATCCTGAGTATACGGTGGTCTGGCGGCCCCACCAAGCTTGCCCCCTATACACACACTAGGTGCCCAAGGATCCTGCGAAGCCCAAGGCCAAGGGCAACTTCTGGGCTGTCGACGTGAGCCTGATCCCAGCCGAGGCGCTGCGGCTGCAGAACACGGCCCTGTGCCGGCGCTGGCAGAGCAGGGGTGTACGGGGGGCCTTCGCCAAGGATCTGGGCCCCTACGTGCTCCATGGCCGACCCTACCGACCACCCAAGCTGCCCACTCCGCCCAATCCCCAGCTGCCGCCCAGCGAGGGCTTCAGCATAAAGTCTCTGCTGGGGGACCATGGGGAGGGAGCGCCACGGAGCAGCCCAGGTCCGGCAGGTTCCCTTCCAAGTAAGGAGGAGGTGGTTCCCACGCCACCCCTGCCCACTGAGAGGCCTCTGTGGCCCCTCTGCCCACTTCCCGGGTCCATGAGAGTGGAAGGGGAAACTTCCCAGGGGGGAACAAGCAGGCCCCCGCTCCTCTCTCCTGAGCCCAGAGCCTGGCCCCTTCACTTACTGCAGGGAAACTCCAACCCTGGGGGACTGTCTGGTGGGGGTCACAGGACCTCACTTTGGGGGCAGCTGCCCACCTCCTACTTGCCCACCTACACTCCCAACGTGGTGATGCCCTTGGCCCCACTACCACCCACCTCCTGCCCCCAGTGCCCACCCGCAGCCAGCCCAGCCTACTGGGGGATGGCCCCTGAAACCCATGGCCCCCCGGGGCTGCTCTGGGATCTAGATGCCCTCTTCCAGGGGGTGCCACCCAACAAGAGCATCTACGATGTTTGGGTTAGCCACCCCCGGGAACTGGCTGCCCCCACCCCAGGCTGGCTACTCTCTTGGTACAGCCTCTGAGGCTCCAGGGCTGGCCTCTCCCAGCACCACCCCCCTGCTGCCGTTGAGTCGTTTTGAGAGGAACCAAGGCCACGAGGACGCTAGAAGTGTGGCCACAGTGGCCTTGAAACACCAGACACCAGCCATGCTGAGAGTCCACCGTGTTTACTGGAGTGGCCCACAAAGGGCTGTGTCCACTCGGCACCACCGCGGCCCTGATGGTCAGTCAGCCCTCTCCTTCCTCCAGAAGTGAGGCTGGGAGGAGTGGAGCCACTTGGAGTAGCCTTCCCTGTCCCCTTCCTGGTCCCACCTCCTCTGGCCCTCTGTCCATCCATCCATCACCATCTGACACCTCCCCTCTCCTGGCTGCTCGGTTGGGGGAGGGAGAACTTAATGGCGGCTCCAGCTTTAAGTCCTGTCCTCAACTGTCCGGGAAGGAGGTAGCACCTTTTCCGGGAAGTGCATAGGGAATGGGCCCTACCTGGGCTTGGTGGTGTAGTGGGGAAAGTAACGGTAAAGGAATCGACCACGTTTTAATGCCAAGTCTGATTTTTGGTGGTGGGGTGGTGACGGTGTTGACTCAGAAACCAGCAGGCCAGGCCAGGCTGCTCTGGGGTCCCCTGCTGTGCGCAGCGACAGCAGCAAATGGCGATAAGGAGGGAACCAGAGCCTGGGCCGAGGGGCGGACTTTTCTCCCCACCTCCAACCCCAACGCAAAACACTCCTCGCCAGGAGGGGTTGAGGGTACAATACTGGGAGTTGGGGGGCCAGTGAGCCCCCAGGGTCAAGGAGGTGGGGGCGGGGGAGGGGGGGGTAGTAGAGGCGCACCCCTGGCTCCTTGGGCCAGACTACGAGAGGAGGTTCCCTGGGGGCACACGAGCTGAGCTGGAGCCACTGTCGGGGCTGGGGCTTGGAGGGCTGCCCGGGGACGGTGTTGGGGTGCAGGGAGTCCCAGTGAGTGGCGTGTCGGTACTGAGGGAGGAGGGCGTCCCAGAACGCGGGACCCGGCGGCGCCGAGCAGGCCCCAGCTCCACTTGGCCTACTCGCTCAGCGAACTTGAGCGAGCACACGGTCTCGCCGAGGTCCTCAGGCCGCGTGGAGATCTGCCGGGAGCAGCGCTGGTGAGCGATGGGCGGTGCTTGGCATGCAAACCACTCTCCCCGGTCCCAGGCCCGCCCCTTGCCTGCGCGGCGGACGCCCACCTGCAGCAGCAACACCACTGTGGCGCCGCGGCCGAGCGCGGGCTGAAGCAGGCGCGTGAGCTGCGAATCGCGGAAGGGCACATGTGGCCGGCGGGCCCGCAACGCGGCCATCACTCCTCCCAGCGCCAGCAGCGAGCGGTTGATGGTTCGGGCCTCCCGCCTACGCTGGGCGTCCTCGGGGTCTCCCTGCGCCCTGCAGATGGCCCCCGCCTTCCAGGCACGCTCGGATCCCGCCAGGTCCACCAGGTGCAACGCGCCTATAGGGGCAAGCGAGCCTACGTGGAGGGAACTCCGGTCTCGCGTCCGATGAGGCCCCTCGCAGGGTAGGGCGCCTGCCGGCACGGTACCTGCAGTGCCTGAACCGCGCGTTGGGGACGCGGCTCGCAGTGTCAGTGTAACCAGGGCGTGCGAGCGGGAGCTGTGCTGGTTCATGGCTGTGGCGGCGGTGGCCCGGTTGCTCCTCCCCAGGCTCAGCATCTGGAGGCGGCAGGACAGGGCCCGGCCTGCTGTAGGGTCCACCCGCCCAGGTGCAAGCACAGGGCAGAGCCTTGGAGCGCTGCGTGCTCACTGGGTAGCCTTACCTGGTTCAGTGTCTCTAGGTTGGGCACGTCCCAGTATGTGAGCCCAGCCACTTGTATTCCCCCTTGGCCTGCCGGGCCCTGCCTCACGACCAAGCGCTCTGGAGGCCCTGGGGCTAGAAGGTCCCTAGTGAGAAAGGCCAGGGCTTGGTTCAGGGCTTCTTTGCTTGCTGGGGGTGGGGGTGGTGGTGGTGGTGGGAGGCGGCCAGCGTGCGTCCCTGACCTGACAGCCTCGTTGTAGATCTCCACCATGCTGAGAGTCACGCAATGCTGCTTTCCAGTCCTCATCTCCCGGAAGAGTGACTGCAGCGCCCTAGGTGCTATGCCGGGGTCTTCGGGTGGGCCCTGGAAGCGGGGTGGGGCACCACGTTGGGCTCCCATGCACGCGCCTGCCGCCAGGAGCCACCCGGAGCTCCCCACCCCCCCTTCCCACCTCCATGCTGTAGGTCTTCCCGGTGCCTGTCTGACCGTAGGTAAAAATGCAGACACTGTAGCCTCGGAGGCAGGACAGCACCGTGGGCTCCAGCTCCCTGAAGACCTAAGGATGTGAGTGAGGGGTCCTGAGCCCCTCACCTGGTGCAAGGCCTGTGTAACACTTGATCCCCCTGGAAGGTTGGCTGGGGGTAGGGTGGGGATCCATTGGAATGGTGGGTCTCCTGCCAGGCAGAGGAGGCTCTTAGGACAAACTGTCATTTGCAAGAATTTGCCAGGCAAAGGGGGGGGTGTGACAGAAAGAGGGAACAGGCCTGCTGGGTCCTGGAGTCCTGGCAACCACTTGGGAGGCCCAGGAGATCAGCAGTCAAGAGCCCAGACGCTGGGCTCATTGCCAGGTTCAAATTCCAGGGTGTATGATTGCCAAGGCACCCCTCACAGGAGGCAAGGAGTAGAGTGGCACCTGTCGTGTGGGTTAAGGGGGAACATGTGCCCAGAGGCTACCATGGTATTTGGCACACAAAGGATGGCTCTAGAAAGGCCCTGAGGGTGGGGTGTGGAGGATGTGCCCACCCAGATCACTGGGACCTGGGCCCAAGGAGGGGAGATGGGGCTGCGGCTTGTGTCCCGTTGGCAACTGGACACCAAGGGCAGCCTTTGGAGCAAGGGCACAGCCAGCTTTGGGCACAGGAAGCTGGTGACTGACTGTCAGTGTGCTGGAAGTGTTAGCTTCTGGCCATGAGGGCAGCGCCCAGAATTGCAGTTGGGTCACTAAAACTCCATGACTGGAAGGAAGCACTGGGGGTGCAGAAGCGCAGATGGCGATAGATGCCTTTGTCCTTCCATTCAGTTATGTTGGATGGCGCTGTCCAGCACCAGGGGCCCCTGTGCAGGGTGGCAGCTTGGTGGGCAGGGTGTGGCGCTGAGGCCAGGGCAGTGTGTCAAAGAGAGGTGGGCGGGAAACGGCTGTGGTACCCCAGAAAGTGGGGCAGGGAGACCTGGCTACCCTCTGGGGCCAACAGGGGTCTGAGTCTCAGCCAGCTCTGCCGCTGGCCTAGTCCCCTCCCGGGTCTGCCTCCACTCCTTGAGCTATGGAAGCTCTACCAGCAACATTTGTGTGTGGCAGATGGTGTGTGTGAAGCAAGTAGCTGGTGGGCTGAATCAAGCCTCTAGCAGGAAAGCGGGGTGGGGACTAAAGCTGAGGCTGCAGGCGGGCCTGCTCGCCAGCACCCTGCTCTGCACCCTTGGCTACAAAGCATGGAGGGGTGCCTGTCGTCACTGCTGGCGGACTCTAGACCCCGCCCTTGGCATAGGCAGCCAGTGAAGTCTGGGGGAAGGTCACAGCACGATGCCACCCCAGCAGCACCGAAGCTGTGCTCCCCAGCCAGCTCCCCATGAGCAGTGGCCATCACCTCACATGGGTTCCTTTTCCTTAAGTTTTCAGGTAAAAAATTATTTTTGAAAATGTTAACCTTCCTCTCTAAACTAGATGGCTCCCCTGGGCCAGCAGAGCTTATGTGGGGGGGGGGGCGGGAGGGCAGGGCACAGGGAAAACCCTGGAAGGAACACAGGTGCCCGGCTCTGCCTCCCCTTCCTTGTCCTTCCCTGCTGGAATCTAGTGACTCTTGCTCCTGGGAGGACAGGACGGGGCAGGAGAACCAGAGCCTCTGGGGACTCTGAGGGTGGGTCAACACAGGTGTGAGGGTGAAGCATCACCTCCTCCTGGCTGGCATCTGGAGGGAAGACCCAGTCCAGGCGGAAGCGACGCTGGTGCCCTCGATAGCAGGTAGTGACCGTGCCACCTGGGCCAGGCTCCGAGCTCACCAGGCTGGAGGGTGTCCCTGGCCTCAGCCGACACAGCACACGGATGTTTCCTGGGGTGGAGATCAGGTCGCTGGGCTGCCTGCCTCCCAAGCCCTGAGGCACGGAGAGGCTCCAGTTGCTCCAGCCTGCTGGCCCCACTCCTCTGCTCCCCGAGTGGCCGTACCCTTGAGCTCCAGCAGCCGCCCAGGGCATCCAGTTGGAGGCCCCTGCTGCTCCTCGGGGAGTCGAGTCCCAGCCCTACTGGCTGACAGTGCTCCCAGGGCCCAGGATACCTAGAGAGACAGGGATGTGAGCAAGCCAGTGGGGCATAGCCCAGTAGCTAGGGTGGGGCGCTAAGAGCAATATGGAGCCACCAGCCGTGGTAATCCACAACTTTCAGGGGCTCTGGGCCCCTGGGGTATCATTCACTGGGACTGGCATGGAGCCCATGAGTCAGGAGGACCGTGGGCAAGAACGTCATGTTTCCTCTGGGCTTCTCGACAATCCAGTCAGGGGTTCACTGTCACCCCCATTTGCACAGGACAAAAATGAGACCCAGAAGTGAGGTCTGAGTCACAGGAGTTGTCTTGGTTCCAGAGCCTACCACCTCCTTTAGAGCAGGCAGCTCCCTGGGGGTGGGGAGGGAGAAAGGAGGGGTTCCCCAAGGGAAGAACAGTGATCAGGCTGCCCAGAGAGCACCCACTGAAGAGGGAGCAGGTGGTCCTGACCTGGCCACAGGCCTCGCTCAGTGAACCCTGACAGCTCTGGGTAAAGGTGCTGACCAGGCCTCGGAGGTCCCCGCAGCCCTGGCGAAGGCTGGCCATGCGTGCCCGAAGTCCTGGCAGGGGGAGGTGGTTGTGAGGGAAGGCCTGGCCCCCGTGGTCTTCCCATGGACCCGCCTGCCCTGGGCCTTACCTGCCAGCTGCCCGTGCACCTGCTGCAGCTCCCTTCTGCAGCTCTGCTCCGTCTCCTGCTGGAGCTGCCGGAGGGCCCGCTGAAGGCCCTGTAGCTGCACCTCCTGCACCCCCAGCTGCCCCACCCCACCCCCGTCACTGAGGAAATAGGCACTTACCAGGCCCTGCCTCAGACATCCCCTTTCCAGTGCCTCAGTCGTCCCAGCCCCTGGGCCCAGGACCCACCTGGACTCGGAGAGCTTCTGTGGCATCCTGGGCCTCCTGAAGCCTGCCCTGGAGCTCCACCAGTGCCTCTGCCTCCTCCTGCAGGAGGGGCGAGAGCCCCTTGAACTTTGGAGCCAGGAGGAAACTTGGGGAGGAGCATTCTTGCAGTCCCATTTCACGCGAGGGGAAGTAGGGTCAAGAAGGGCAGACAGCCAGTCACAAATCCATGCGGGGCTTTCCCCCAGTCCCTTGCTTGCCTGGGGTCACTTGGAGGAGCCATGGGGGTGTGTGTGTGAGGGGGCTGTTCACCCATGGGCATCCATCTCCTCGATGGGGCTGCCCTGGGCCTGTCCACAGTCCTAGCCCTGGCCCTGGAAAGTCAGAGAGAGCCCCCTGCCTCTGTCCAGGGTACCAGGTCCCGAGGGAGACTAGTGTGCAAGGACACCAGCCTGCAGGGACAGCAGCAGCTAAGGAGAAGCATACCTGGGCAGCCTTGGTATGGGGACCAAGACCCCAGTGCCTCAGGAGGTCCCGAGTGAGGATTAGACTCTGTTTCAGGGCCTCGTTCTCCAGGGTTAGATGCTGAACCCTTTTCTCGGAATCTGTCGCCCCCTGGAGGAGAGGAAGCCCTTTAGCCCAGGGCCCTCTCCAGCCCCCTGCTTGAGCCCAACCCAGCAGCTCACCATTCCCAGGTGCAGGTGGCCCAGCCCATCCTGCAGATCCAGCTGCTGCTTCAGCTCCTCCAGCTGGGAAGGAGGAAGGGGGACAGGGTGGAGCACCTCCTTCCAGCCTCTCCAGTGCCCACCATCTCCTAGGCCCCTCACCTGTCCAAGGATGAGTTGTTCCAGCCGCTGCCAAGCCCTCTGCTCCTCCTCCAACTGGGGGGGCTGCTGCCCCTGGGCCTCACCCCTCAGTGAAAGGGAAGGGCTTTCTTCTTGGTATGTGGGTCCTGGAGTGGGGTGTACCCAGTTAGGATTGATGGAGGTCTCTGGCCTGGAGGTAAGGCTCCCTGGGAGCAGGGCTTGGGGACCCTGCACTCCAGGGCAATCAGGTTCTGGAGGGCTTCACTCCCCGCACACACTCTTTTCAATCCTCTACCTCTTACGCACCAGCAGGAGTAGGGGGCTGCACCTCCGAGGCTGGCTGAGTTCCCTGGGGCAGGGCCTGCCTCCCCCTGGGGCTCCGAATCCATGCCAGGAGAGCCAAGAGCTGACCAGTCACGGTCAACAGTGGGGAGACATCACCAGGCTGTGAAAGAGAGAGGAATCAGAATGCAGGAGACCAAGGGAGGGCTGGGCTGGAGAGCAAGGACGGAGCGCTGGAGGAAACCCGGCCCGCCTCGTCAGCCCGCTCACCTTGTTCGGATCCGGAGGGTGGCCGCAGCTCTCTTCCGCCCCCCGGTGGACAGAGAGGAACTCAGCGAGGCGCACCAGAGCCTCCTCCAGGGAGACCAAGGCGGGGCGGCCCTCGGCTCCCCCTCTCGGCCCATCTTCCGACTCCGAGCGGCCTGCGAGGCCAGACAGCGGGAGAGGAAGGCGTGCAGGGTCACGTGCTGGAGGCTGGGTCACCAGATGGCACCTGTCGAGCCTCCCTCCCAATGAGGTCATGGACACCTCCCCCTCTTTGGACGGCGGGGTTCCCGTATGGCCCCGGGGATGCAGCGCTCGGACGCACGACAGCACCTACCGACCAGGCCGGCCAGCTCGGTCCAGAGTTCTGCCGGGGACTGGTCGGGGCGGCGGCGACCCTCGGGCTCGCAGCGGGCACTCTAGTAAGGGAGCACGGGAAGCGCCTGATGAGAGCTCGGGCAGCCTCCCTCTGGGGCTGAGGTCTCTTGGCAACACCAGTGCAGAGACGGGGGTCCCCGGCACAGCCGCCTCCGCAGCGCCAGCCCTGGAGACCTGCGCGGCGCGGGCCTCCACAGCCCGCCCCCGCTCACCTGGGCAGGGTCTCTGGGGTCGGCGGTCGCCGCAGCCCCGCCATCCCTGCGGAAAAGGCTGTAGAAGATGTAGATGAGCAGCGAGTAGAAGGCGTACATGGGAGCGCGGGGCGGCAGAGGGCCTGGCTTCGCGCCGCCCCGCGTCCCCGCGCCCGCACTCTGAGACCGCTCGGCCGCCCGCAGCAGAGCCGGTGCGCATGCTCCGGGCGGCCGCCCCCACGACTCGGCTCCCGCGGGTGGAGGGCGCACGCCGGAGGAAAGAGGTGCAGAGACAGGTGTCCCCGGGCCCACACCCGGACACCTGCCCTGCCCACGCCCCCACCCCTGCTTCGCGGAGACACCAGGCTGACATCTCCCACGACCCAGCACCTCCTTTTCTCGGAACCCTTCCCAGATCTCCGCGGAGGCCCCCACTGCCCTCCCCCTTAGAGGCAGCAGACCCCCTCCCCTCCCCTTGCAGCCCCACCCATCACGTCCTCGTACTGCCCCTTCCCTCCACTCACAGCTCCTCCCAGAAACCTGCCCCTGACGGCCCCACCCCTCCCTGTGTTGACAGGCCCCGCCCCTCTCCTCACAGCCCCTCCCTCAGGCTCTTTCCCCTCCCCCCGCAGCTCCCCCTCAGGCCCGCCCCTTACCCCGGCTCCCTCCCAACCACCGAGTAATACGCTCTATTTTCGTACAGAGGCCTTCCTTCCAGCCCCGCCCTCCTCTCTACCCGCTCGGCTAGAGTGCCCCGTTCACCCCGGCCCCGCCCCCGGCGCTCTAGCCTCCGTTCCTCTCGTTGGTTCGTGCGGAGCCTCCTCTGGCCGCGCGCGGGAGGCGGGACGACCCCGGGCGGGCGGCGCGGTGGACCCGTTCAGGCCTCAGACTTGCCGCCGCGTTGGGGACCCCCTGAGGGCCTGTGCTGTCCCTCCTCCCTGGCTGGGTTCCGAAACGACGCCTCCCTGAGCGCAGGGCCCAGGCGCAGAGGGCCTGCGCGCGTCCCGCGCCGCTCTCCCTTAGGCCCGACGCCCACACTTGGGTTCCAGGGCTCACTCCCGCCTAGTCCACGCCCCCCCCCGCTTTCTCTTTTCTCGGCCAAAATAAGTTTTTCTTCCCCAGAGTTGTGTCCAGTGACCTCAGAGCCCCAGAAAGTTTTGGGTGAGCCTATCCCAACATTTAGAAATGGGGCTCTGGAAACTGGGAGTCCTGGAGAGCCACTCTTAGGGCTCCAGGTCACCGGCCTCTGCGTTCCTTCTTCCTCTCCAAAGTTGAGGGGCCCCTTCCTGTCTCCTCAAACTCGCCACCGCCCGCGGTGCCATGGCACCCAAGCCGTGGGCTGAGTGGAGCATGGCCCTGTCCCACCTGGCACTGGGGCTGGTGTCCCTGCACGCAGCCTGGCGCACTGCTCAGGTGAGTACACGGGCTGGGCAGGGGACTAGTCCACTCCCACACCGCAAGGACCTAGCCAGTTCCTTGGATCAGGGAGAGGGTGGTGGGAGGTGAGTCTAGGGACCAGGCTTCCATGAGACCCCGAAACCTTTCCGTTTGTTTATTTTTTAAAGATTTTGTTCATTTTTACAGAGGGGGAGGGAGAAATGGGGGAGAAACATCTACCGGCTGCGTGTCGCGCGCCCCCTACTGGGGACCCGGCCCACAACCCAGGCAGGTGCCCTGACGGGGAATCCAACCGGCGGCCTTTCGGTTCACAGGCCGGCGCTCAATCCACTGAGCCACAGCAGTCAGAGCCCTTTCCCTGTTTAAAGTCAGGTCCTGGCCTCTTTGCCCCACATCTCCTCCCCTCCCTGTGTTGACAGGCAAGTCGAGGGGCTGCTGCTGGCTTCCTGCTCCAGGCCCTGGCTGCTGCCACCATGCTGGCCTCAGGGCAGGGCACAGATGAAGACTGTCTTACTGGAGCCTGGGTGGCCACTGTCATTGGACTGCCCCTTCTGGCCTTCGATTTCCACTGGGTAAACGGGGACCGCTCCTCTGCAAACCTGCTCCTGGGAGGAGGCATGGTGCTGGCAGTGACTGGTGACCACCTTGGCACGGAGGGCCGTTCTGTGGCTGGTCAGGCGGTGGTGCTGGTGGTAGCAGTAACCATTCTCATTGTGGCCGTTTTCACAACCAACACATACGGGATGTGGGGGGGCTTGATGCTGGGTGCTGCAGGGCTCCTAAGCCGTCTAGAGGAGGACCAGGTGCTGTTGCTGCCAAAGGAGGATGTCTGTCGCTGGGTCCTGGCAGCTGGGAGCTGGGCCTACCATCGGGCTTTGCACACACAGCGCTTGCAGTGGGAGTGATGTTTGGAGACTGCCAGGCAGGTTACCCTGGTTACCATCTCCACTCCTGGAGCCTCCTTCCCGAGAGATAGACTCTCCTTTCTCCCAAACTGGGCTTGCTGCAAGACGACCGATCAGGGGCAGTGTCTGGGCACTGTCCCTCCTCTGGTGGAGTGTGGGGACCTACCTAGCCCAGAACGAAGGGGGCGGGATCCAGGCACATTTTGAGGCCTCATTCTGGGCAGACCATGATTGTGGATCCAGACAGAGGCTGGGTCTCCAATAAACCTGAAGGATTCAGCAAGAATATGGAATCTGCCCTTTCTTGGGTGGGATTCAGCTTTCTAAGATTCCCAGGTCAGCAACTAGGTTTCCTGAGCTAAGGAAAGGGATGTGCTGGCAGCAACCTGGGGCCTCATTCAGCTTGGCCTGCTGCTAGGACCTGGACTGGGAAGAGAATCCCGGGAGCTTGCTCTCCTGGAACATGGTGGAGTTCTGAATACACTGCATAGCCTGGCAGGTGGCTGTCTGGGGCAGTGACCTTCATGGGCTGCCGGCTGGGGTGGGGACAAGGGAGGCCGGTACCACAGCTGTTACGGGAAACGCACATCCCCTCGCAAGGCCAACTAGACCTCTGCCTGTTTGTCCTCCAGCCTGTACGACAGGCAAGTCCTGATTTCCTGAGACACTCACTTTCCTCTTGAGCTACCTACCCCAGGGTTAGGAAACGAGATTGGACAGAGCAGTGAGTTGGAGTCAGGGTCCCTAGAGCGCGCTCGGGGAGCCCCTGCGCTTGCGTGCTGTGTAAGCACAGCGGGTCCCACAAGGAAGGGAGGGGGTGGCCGCGGGGCCTCTCGCTCCCATGAGCCAGACCAGAGCCCTGTGCACGCAAGCTCGAGCGTTGAGAGACAAAGGGACAGACTCGGACACACCCCGACTCACGGGTCCTCGGTTGCCTTCCGCGTCCCAGTGGAGCTACCGGAAGCGCGGCATTGGCTCGCGGACCCTGGAGGTGCGCCCTCATCGGGTCGCCCTGGGCTCCGCCCCCTGCCTGCCCACTTTCTGTAGGGGCGGGCCCTCAGCGTCGATTGGCTCTGGCTGCCGCACCGTTCAGCCCCAAGCGGAGCTCCAATTGGCCCGAGAGTGTCACGTGGCCGGGGGAGACCCAGGGGCGGTGGGGGTAGGGGAGAGAGCGCAGCAAAAACAAAGATGGCGGCCGCCCCAGGGTCGGTGGCCGCTGCTGCTGCGGGTCGACGCGCGGGCCACACTCACTGAGGCCGCGGCGCAAGGAGCGGGGCTGCGAGGTCGCGGCAGCGGCGAGAGGGCGGCGGCAGCGCGCGGCGCCTCTAACCTCTAGCCGCGGAGGCGCGCCCGCACCCGCCTGCCGGGCCGGCCGGCAGCGATGTCCGGCGCAGAGGAGGCCGGCGGAGGCGGTCCGGCTACGGGGTCTGCCGGCGCCGTGCCGGCCGGGGCCGGGCCCGGGGCGGCTTCAGGGCCGGCGGCGGTGGCGGCTCTGGGCGAAGCGGCAGGGCCGGGGCTCCCGGACGAGGCGGGCCTGGCCGGCGCCCGGCAGCTACAGGAGGCGGCCGGCGACCCCGACGCGCCGCCCAAGAAGCGGCTGCGGACGGCCGAGGCGGCCGAGGCGACGGCGGCGGGCAGCGGGAAGCTGGAGGAAAGGCTCTACTCGGTTCTGTGCTGCACCGTCTGCCTGGACCTGCCCAAGGCCTCCGTGTACCAGGTAGGGCCGGCGGCCCGGTTTGGCCGGCGCCCCGGGCACCGCGTCTCCTGGAGGCCAGGCCGGAGCCCTGGGGCCCAGCTGTCGGGACTCTGGCGCCTCTTCGGCAGCTCCCCGTTCTCTCCTCTCAGAATTGTGTCCCCTGCTCCGAACCCCTTTCTGACTTGCTCCGATTCCCCTTCCTTCCCGACCCGCACCTCCGATCTGCTGCCTAGATGCCGCTCCTCCTTGCAGCTGCCCGCGCTGCCCCCTCAGCGCTGCCCGGCCCACCCTTCCCGGCGGACGCCAGAGAAAGCCGGTGACAGAGGCCCACGCCCCTCCCCCACTTCAGAGCATACTCCCCGCATTCCCGAGGTATCTCTTCACTCAAGAGCTCCTCAGTTCCTTCAGCAGCCACCCCGTCCCCTGAAACCCGTCCGCCCCTCCCTTCCCCCGCTTCCTGGTGTGGAGGAACCTCCTGCACCGGGCCCGTCCTCAGCGCGCCCCTGACCCTCCGGACGCGCTCTGCCGCAGGGGAGGCTCCCCAGCCAGCCTCGCCCGCCCGCCCGTGGAGCTCCGGGAGGTCTGTCCTCAGAGTCCTTAACCGACTCAGGGCCGGCGTGCTCGAGGGGACCTGGCCTAGGGGGGTCTGGCCCAGGCCCCATGTGGCGACGGTGACCACGCCCTGGCCCCAGAGCTAGTGTACAGCGTCCTGCCTTCTTCGCCTGGCCGGCGCCACCTCAACCCCCTGCCCCTCTGCCCCGTCCCCTCCGAGTCCCTCTGAGGAATGAAACCGGTTTCCTGTCACTTCTCTGCACTGCCGGAGCTGGGGTTAGCTGGCAGGGCCTTGTCTGTGCTGCTCCCACTCAGCCTGGGTCTGCGGGCGGGAGGGCTGGTGGTCAGTCACATGGGCCCGTCCGGGTGGCCGTTTCCCCGGCGCCGGGTCTCCAGGCCCTTTCTGCTGTGCTGTCCGGTCGCCGGGAGGACCGCGGCGGGATGCGGAGGGAAGGCAAGGGTGAGGAAGGGGTCCAGTTCTCAGCCCCCGCTGCTGGGCTTCGGGAAGCTCCTGGCCAGCGGCCCTAGGTCCGCGGTACTGCAGGCGTCTGGCCTGGCGCCTGTTGGGGGAGTGCTTATAAGCCCTCCGCCTTGGCCATGCTCTTGTCCTTGTTCTGGTCCCTTTTCCCTTGCCCAGGACCTTCTGATCCTCCCAGGTGGGAGAACGCCTTCCTCGGGCCTTGAGCGATAGATAGCTCAGGAAGGGAAGGACAGTGGTGAAGGGCCTCAGAGAAATTTGGGGGTGTCCTCATTCCCCCTCAGGTGAGTGGGTTGGAGCGGGACCTGGCACAGCAGCAGGCCACAGGGTGCTGGCTCCCGGTCCACTTAGCAGAGAGCAGTGCAGAGCCGCTGGGGACAGGGCCTCTGAGCCTGGCTGGTTCCAGCTGGGAGCTGAGCAGCCGTGATGGAGAGCGAGGGACCGGAGCAGCACTGGCTGCGGGCCTCCCCACGGCCTGGTGGGCTCTGCCTGGGGCTTCCCTGGGAGCACGCCTGTGGAGCAAGGAGAACCCGCTGACACGGGGTCCCGGCTCCAGCCCTGGAGCCCACGCAAGCCCCGCTGTTCCCAGTGACGCTGGGGCCTGGTTGGAACGTTTTCTCACCTCTGGAGGCCTGGAGGAAGCCCCAACACGTGTGATTGGTGGGAGAGCCCTTGGCTCTAGAAGGGCTGACTGGAACCCTGCCCTGGTTGGAACTCACTGGCTGCTGAGGATCGGCTGTGGGATAAGCACACAGTGTGGGTTAGCAGGGCTTAGATGGGAGGGGCCCGAGAGAGGGCTCCAGGAGACGGGAAGACCTCTTGGTGGCTTGCTGCTGTGTGCACGGTCCCATTTCACTCCCACAGTGAGCTTGGTCAGGGATATTGAGGGCAGGAGTCCAGACAGGCCTGGTCAGAACCAGAGCTGGGTTTGCTTTTGGGGGGGATCTGGGCTCCACATGCTGCCTTGAAACGTTGGGTTCAGAGCCATTGCTGGCCACCATCTGTGGACCTGGACTTAACCACCCCCGTGCCACCCCCACTTGCCTTGGTTGGAGAGCTGTGTTGACTGGCCGCTGGTGGAGGCCTAGCCTAAGCAACATGTGCCTGACCCCATCGGACCCATGGCTCAGAGCGGGTAGCAGCCAGGCTGTGCCTCTGAGGGCTGTCTCATGGTATCCCTATGTGCTACGCTTGGCACTGGGGCTGTGGGGATAACTCCATGGGCCTCAAGTTGGCTGTGTCTTGGTCACTTAAGAGCTTGCTCTCTGGCCACCAGACCCCACCTCCATTTCACCAGGGAAGTCTTGATGGCAGACAGAGCTCGCCTTGGGCAGAAGTGGGCCAATTGGGTGGGCTTGTCCACCTGCTCTCGAGTGTGAGCCCTCAGCCCCACAGGGCCGGGTCTCAGAGCACAGATGGCACTGAGGCACATGGCTCTCTCATCATGACCTGCGTTAGGTCGGGTCAGGGCCAGAGCAGGTACCGCAGGTGCTGGCTTTGATGTTCTCCGTGTGGGTGTTAGGTGTGTCCTTGCTGACTGGCCTGACAAGGTATGTGGCCGCCTTCCAGAGTCCCAGGCAGGCCCCCGGGATGGGGGCAGCAGGGCTGCAGGAGCTCCACACAGGAGTGGGCGTCTCGGAACTCCAGCTGCCATGTGCTCTGGATACAGCCGTCTGATCACAGCCACGGGACCTGCCTCCTCTGACGAGGGAGGGCCTTCTCTGGGACAGACAGCCTCGGGGGAGCACGATGGCTGAAGCCTCATCTCTGACCTCCCTCCTGGGCTCTCCCCCTGATTTTCACAGGAGGCCCAGCTTATCCGTCTGGTCCTGCTGAGGTAAACTGAGGCTCTGAGCCTTGGAGTGGCGTCTGGAGGGAGGGGCCGCACAGCTCCCCCACACACACACTGTCTCTCAGCCAGAGACGCTCCCTGGGACCCTCATCGGGAAAGGAGCCTCTGGGTTGTGGCCCCGACTGGCCCTCTGACCCCAGTGCCCACGGCTCCTGGCCTCAGACCTAGGCCTGCTCCTCCAGCCCGTTACTCCTGCACCCCTTCCACCTGGGTGCTCCTGCTCATCCTCACAGGCCCTGCTGAGCAGCACCCTGTGGGACTGCCCTCTCCCAGCTGCAGGCGGCTGGGCCACTTGCCACTGTCTGCCCTGCAGCAGGGGTACATCCTGCTGTACCGGTCCCCCCAAGGCCTCCTGTCTCCCAGTGCTCAGCTGAGGTCCTGGCCCAAGCTGCCTGTTACCTGATGGGCAGTCACATTAGTGAGGGGCCCAGGAAGCAGGGGTGGCTCACTCTGCCCAGGCACCAGCAGGTACAGCACAGGCCTTAGGCACAAGGCACACTTTCTCAGCAGCTGTGGGCAGGCCTGGGGCTGCAGGTGCTGTTTCAAATGAGTCCCAGTGGGTGTACCCCCCCCCCCCTTGCCCTAGGACCCTTCTCCTCAGCTCCTCTGTCTGTAGCTGACTCGTGGTTTGAGATGGAAGAGGTCGCAGAGAGGAGCTTTAAAGGTACATCTGCTTAGGTGTCCAAATCCAGGGCAGAAAGAGGAGTTTCTGGACTCTGGCGAGACGAGAAGTATTTTTTTTTGTGATGGTGGTTTTTCATGTGAATTCACTTGTGATTTAGGCAGCACTTAGGCTCGGTGTGAAGAGCCTGACTCTGGCAGTGACAGGTTCCCCCTGAGTCCTGGCTCTCAGGGTGGTGTGACCTCAGGAGCCACTGGCCCCATACTGTAGACCAAAATGGGGCTTTTGTTCAAACATCTGCGTGCCTCCCACGCTCCAGGGTCCCTCCTAGTCCCCTCTGTTGAAGAGGTGCAGGACGCCTTGGGCAGAGAATGTGGGGTGCCTGAGGCACTGCTGGGCCTGACCAGGGACCTCCAGCTGGACTGTGGCCTGAGGCTCTGGCAGCTCACAGTGAGGCCGAGTGTCGAGCCTTCCTCCAGGGGGAAAGAGTGTAGTGCTGCAGGGGCAAGATTTGAGGGGACCACCTGATGCAGGCTTTAAAGAGAGCCTCAGGCCTTTTGACCGTGGGTGTGGTTCCCAGAAGTTGACGGGGAGGGGTTTTCTAAGACATGCTTACGACCAAATTTCTGGGGTCTGGGCTCCTCGTGAGTCTAGACGGTCCATTCAGCGCCCCTTGGCCCAGGTGGAGGCCCTGGCCTCTGCAGCCTCGGTGCACCGGAGCTGCCTGTGGCCAGGCAGAGGGAGGGGCTGCTGGCTGAAGTCCTGGGGGGTGGGACTAGGGAGGGGCTTGCCAAACCCTGACATGATGACCACTGTGGTGGGTGTTTGTTCTGCGCCCGCCATGTGCTGGGCGCTGAGCCACACTGCTTCTTCAGCATGTGATGAGGCCAGTTCTGTACTCATACCTTTTATGCCTGAGGAAAGGGAGGCCCAGAGAGGGAAGTGACAGGTCCAAGGTCGTACTGTTACTGACCTTGGACCAGGGTCTAAACCAGCATCTGTCCTTGGTGGGCCTGGGGCCTGGGTTGTGGGTCCCCCCTCCCCTCCCCTCCCTGCTACCAGGGACTTCCTGGTGAGTAATGGGAAGGCAGCCTGGCCTGGGCACTGCATGAGCTGTTTCTCGGGGCGCTCAGGATCTTGAGGGCTTGGCAGCAGCGTGTCAGGTGGGGCACTCGGACCTTCCCTGGCTGGTACCATCCATCAGAGGCTTGGCCTGTGGCCAGCACTGTGAATAGTCCTCCGGGGCCTGGCTTCTAGGGCAGGTACAGCCCAACCCGGCTGTTCCAGAGACTGGGCCTGTGCCACCCTGTAGCCTGGCCTGCCTGCGGAACTGGGGAGGCCTGCATGATGGGGTGTGTGGTGACTGCCCTGCTGTAGACACACCACCTAGGCTGGGTGTTGGCCGGGCCTGGGCCAGCCACCTGGTGTCCACCGGAGAGTGTCCCTTGGGTAGCAGCTAGTGATAGGCTGGCTACATGTGAGAGTTGGCTTGTCCCTTGGCCAGACTAGCAGCTCGTAGAGCATCTTGCTGGCTGGCCGTGTCCCAACTCACAGCTGAGCTGTTGGGGTGAAAGAACACTGACCCCATGTCTCCGCAGAGGGACTGCTGTGTCACTTGAGCCTTGTGGGGTCTGGAGGCTCTGGGAGGGAGGGTTTGGGGGCCGGTCCAGGAGCTCAGGTGTTCTCGTAGCACCCTCTTCCCGGATCTAAGCAGAGGCCACCTGGAGGGGCCGCGCTGGGAGATAGGCAGTCACACACCTGGCCACTTAGGGTGTCTCTCAGCAGCTCTCAAGACTCCATCCCAAGTCTCCTCAGGCCCGCACCCCGACTAGGCCCCCCAGAGACAGAAAAGAAGCCAGGTGCGGGGACCCCACTCAGTGCTGTCTGCTCTACTGGACTGCTTAGCAGGAAGGCTGGGCCCACCCATGGTGTGGGCCCAGGCCCAGGGGTCTCCATGTTGGTGTCCTGTTGGGCTTCACTGAGCGTGGTGCCTCGGGGCTCAGCCTGCAGTTTCCTCCCATGAATAGCTTCCCTCCCTGCCTCTGGAGGCCATGATAGTCCTCTTCCTGAGGCCGCAACGAGGGGAGGACTCTGGGCTCTGTTTGCTCAGACCCTTGTTCTACATCTCCCACGAGGTGGCAGCAGACTGGGGCAGGTGTCTTCCCCCTCCCCCCCATTTCCCTGCTCCTTGCCTCTCTGGCTCCCCACTGACCCTGGTGGGCAGCCAGGACAGACTGCCTCTCCGCCCTGCTCCTCCTCTGGGAAGGCTGCGGCCTCTCCAGGCCTGAGCCCAGCTTCTCCCTGTCTTTGTGCACAGGCTAACGTTCGGCCTGACTTAGAAGTCAAGTTTCAAGGGCAGGAAACCTGTGGTATGTGTGGACGTGGATTCTGCGAGGGAGGCCTTTGTCCCCAACCTCAGTGCGCCCACTGCCGGTCCTCAGCACATAGGGCTTGTCACTCCCTAGACCCTTGGCCTGGCTTCTCACCGCTCCTCAGCTTGGTGTGCATAGACTCCTGAAGCAATAGGATGGTGGCTGGTGTTTACCTGGGACCCCACGCATGTGGACAGGGCCTGGGAACGGCCCTGGGAACCTTTGCCACATTGCCTCCCACTCTCAGAAGGGTCCGGGACCCCAAGGGAAGCCTGTGTCGCAGTGGCTATCTGGAGATTTGCCATGGCTGGCCACGGGTGGCATGCCTAGGCCAGCTGCTGTCTGTGCATTCACCCTTAGCCAGCCAGCCGGTGGCAGCCCCCAGTTCAGAGCTCAGATGAGGACCCCACACTCCCCCCAGTGTTCTCCAGGCTCCATGTGACTACCACACCTGCCCTGCTTATCTGTCCCTGCCCCTGAGCCAGGCCTGGGGGGTGAGGGGACCTGTGTTTGCCCCAAGAGGACACTCAGCTCAAGTGTTGTTGTTGTTGTTTTTAATCTATTGATTTTAGGGAGAGAAAAACATCCATTTGTTGTTCCACTCATTCATGCATTCATTGGTTGATTCTTGTACGTGCCCTGACAGGGGATCGAACTTGCAAACCTGCCATATCGGGACAGCACTGTAACCAACTGAGCTACCCAGCCAGAGTTCTGCTCAAGTCTTTACTCCTGTACCTCTTGGCTCCTGTGTGGGTCTGTCCTCCCCAACACTAAGCCTCTGGTGGGCCGGGCCCATAGCCCGCAGGCCCTCTTGATAGCGCCCAATGTGTGCTGAGGAGGTATGTGTGGACCCAGTGAAACCAGAGATAGGAGTTGAGCTGGCAGCTTGCCATCCACAGGCTCAGAGACTCCCAGCAGGAGGGACAGGTTGGTGACAGATGATGTCTGGGCCTCAGATCTTCAGGTTCAGAAAGATGGGGCCCGGTTCTTACCCGTGGCAGCAACGCATCTTGCCTGCCTCTCACCCTCCCCACCCCGTGCCCACCTCCCTTTGGCATGCACTGCGCATGTGCCCCTGTCCTAGGCCAGCTCCGCTTCCCCACCTGCAACAGCTTGGGGTCCGGGGAAGGCCCTTGCAGGTAGCCATCCTCCCTGGGTGGGTGGCAGCTGCTTTCTCACCAGTGCTGGTCAAGGAGGTGCAGAGGGGAGAGGCCTGCTCACAGCATGAGTGGCCCTTCTGAAGGCTAGGGAGAGGGCACACATGCATGGAACTGGGAGCAGTGTCTCCTGACCCCTCAACAGCTTCTGGCTTGGTGCTGCCGCCATCCTCGGCCAGAAGTCCAAGTTCTCAGGCATCCCGAAATCAGGGCCTATAGGGGACTTGGGTTGTCTCTGGCCCCTGGGATAGGAAAGGGCCGGGCTCCCCGCCGAGGTGCAGAGCCGTCACCTCTGCAAGTTGCCGAGTGCCCCCCACCTGGGGACAGCTTCCACAGGAGCCTAGCTGGCTGTGTCTTAGCAGGAAAGAGGCCTGTCGCTCCTGAGCAGTGTCCCTCTGGGTGCTGAGCACCAGCGCGCCTGCGCCTCTGGTCACAGCAGCCCCCCTGCAGCGCGAGCCCCTCAGATAGCCTGGCCCTGGCTGGGGCCGGTAGGCGGCGCAGGCGTGTGTCCGAGTCCCACAGGTCTGTGAGCTTCGTCTCCCTTTCCTTCTCCGCAGTGTACTAATGGTCACTTGATGTGCGCTGGCTGTTTTATCCACCTACTAGCAGATGCCCGGCTGAAGGAGGAGCAGGCCACGTGCCCCAACTGTCGTTGTGAGATCAGTAAGAGCCTCTGCTGCCGCAACCTGGCTGTGGAGAAAGCCGTGAGCGAGCTGCCCTCTGAGTGTGGCTTCTGCCTGCGCCAGTTTCCCCGCTCCCTTCTGGAGAGGCACCAGAAGGAGGAATGCCAAGACAGGTAACCGCCTGGGCGGAGGCCGCCTGGTGCAGGCCAGGCCCTGGCGTGCAGCGCACTCTGGCTGGTCCTTGTTGCCTGGGTCTCAGGTTCTGTACACGCATCCACTGGATGATCACGCAGGGCTGGGTCAGCATGAAGCTGCTCAGGGTCCAGGCCCTACATTGTGATGGGTGTGGGACTCGCAGAGGGTAGGGCGCTTGTATCTGCACACAGTGGCCGTCTGGATATCACCCTGGCTCTCTAGGGTTCTCTGGCTGTGTGGTGGCCTCTTAAAGGAGAGAGTAGCCCACTCAGGATTGCCGGGATCTCGGTGTGAGGCTGTTCAGCCACTCCACCGTCCCGAGCCTCTCCTGGAGTGGAGCTGTGCAGGGCCAGGACTGTGGTCAGTAGCCACTATTGCCAAGCAGGACAGAGACGCCACAGCAGTGGCTGTGGGTGGCTTGTGCAGTCACAGCTTGCACAGCTCCTTCTCTCCATCTCACACTCTGGCTTCTTCCTGGGGGACAGCTTGTACTGAGTGTGTCCTTCAGGGAGCGGCTCGTGAGTGAGCAGGGCTGAGCAGAGGCATGGGCGTAGACCGTGACCACAGTGCCCTGCCCCCCAGGGTGACCCAGTGCAAGTACAAGCGGATCGGCTGCCCGTGGCACGGCCCCTTCCACGAGCTGACGGTGCATGAGGCCGCCTGTGCACACCCCACCAAGACGGGCAATGAGCTGATGGAGATCCTGGATGAGATGGACCAGAGCCACCGTAAGGAGATGCAGCTCTACAACAGCATCTTCAGCCTGCTGAGCTTCGAGAAGATTGGCTACACAGGTGAGGCGCCCGCCGCCCACTGCACACCGCAGAGCCTGGGGGTGGCTGCTGGGGGCCTGGGGAGCAGTGGGCTCTGGGCAGTGGGTACAGGCTGTGCCAGGTGGCTGGGCTCTGGACAAGCTCCTGGTGAATGGGAGGACAGCTTGGGGGAGAAGGTCGCCCAGAGGCTGAGCAAGGGAGGGGCCGGGGCAGGACCTCAGGGGCACCTGCATGGCTCTCACAGAGGCCCCTCTCACCCATCTTCCCCGCCCAGCCCAGCCCTGCCACCTCAGCAAGGTGGCGTCCTCACTGCATGGGGCCGCACAGCCTTGGGATAGTCAGTCTGAGCTGAAGGTGGGTGTGTCTTGGGGGCAGGGTGGTCCAGGAGCTGGTGGCCTGCCCTGCAGAGCCAGAGGCAAGAAGAACTCTCATCGTGTTGGGTCCCGCCTGTGGGTATGAGGCTGCAGTGGCCACAGACCTCCTGAGGCCGGCAAGAAGATGCTCAGGGCCAGGGCTCCAGCACAAGCTGAGGGTGCCGAGCTCAAAGTACAGAGCTGGGAGTGGACGCCCAGGCACAGGCAGGCTGGACTGCATCCAGGCCCACTGGATCTCGTGGGCTTTCCTGGCCACTGCCTTATGGACATGCTGGGAACAGGAGCCAGGCCAGAGCCTGGTCTAGACACTGAACAGCCAGAAGCACCTGCTCATGCTGGGGCCATTCAGGGAGACTCCAGTCCTCTACTGCCCAGCCCACACCGGGGGCCAGCTCACAGCACCAAGGGCTGTTACTGGCAGCCAGCCACCATGCTGCCTGGACTGGGCCTGGCTTAGTGTGAACCTGAACAGGCCTGAGAGGCTGAGGGCCCCAGGGCCCGGTTAGTTACAGCCTCAGTCTCCCTGGTGGGTGCCGTGGCACAAACAGTCCAGGCCAGGCCTCTGTGCCTGGGTGGGCCAAGGCATCCTGACTTGGGCGTTGACAGGGCAGGGAGCCCATCCACGCAGGAAGGACTGACCACCTCCGTGGAGGGACAAGCCAGCCTTGTGCATGGGCTGTGCTGAGGACTGACAGCAAAGCCCAGCAGCGGGCCACACGCCAGCGCTCCACTCTGGCCGGATGCCACGCACCGGCCTGCCTGCCGACTTTCTGGCAGCTATGTATGGAACCAATAAAGTGCACTGTTCTCAGAACTGCATCCTGTCTGTGTGTCTGCTTACCCACGGCCCTGGGGCGGGTGGGTGGGGGGCCAGGAGGGAGGCAAGGGGTCAGGCTGGCCGCCTGCCTCGCAGCCGCTGGACTCCCTGCAGCTAACGCGTGTCACTTCTGTTTGTAGTTCTTTTCCCAAAGCTTGTGTGTGCCTCCATTTGCCATAAATGCCTTTGGTTTGTGACAAGTAGAACTCCTGTGTCCTCCTGGTAAGTTGCCTTCCTCCCCGGCTGAGCTTGTGTTCTCAGCTGGTGGGAAGGTGCCACCGCTGGCCCAGCCCACCCTGACTGCCGGCTCTGTCCGGCCTGTCTGTCTCCACAGAGGTCCAGTTCCGGCCGTACCGCACGGATGACTTCATCACGCGCCTGTACTATGAGACACCGCGGTTCACGGTGCTGAACCAGACGTGGGTCCTGAAGGCTCGCGTGAACGACTCAGAGCGCAACCCCAACTTGTCGTGCAAGCGCACGTTGTCCTTCCAGCTGCTCCTCAAGAGCAAGGTCACGGCACCCCTGGAGTGTTCCTTCCTGCTGCTCAAGGGCCCCTACGATGACGTGAAGATCAGCCCCATCATCTACCACTTCATCTTCACCAACGAAAGCAACGAGACGGACTACGTGCCGCTGCCCATCGTGGACTCCGTGGAGTGCAACAAGCTGCTGGCCGCCAAGAACATCAACCTGCGGCTCTTCCTGTTCCAGATCCAGAAGTAGGCGCCCGCTGTGTTCCACACACCTGCCCGGCCGCGGCTTTGCAGTGCTGTCTGACCATTTCAGCAGAGGAGGAGGAGGAACAGACGTGAACACTGGGAAAGTCTGCATGCGTGTGCAAAGGTGTGAGTGCTCACCACCTTGCCCTGCATCCCCGCCCAGGCCACCAAAGCTGGTCCAGGGACACCGTGAGGCAAGCACAGCAGACCTGCCAGTCCCTGAGACTCGGCGAGGCGCCCCACCTGCCCTGGGCTGCACACGGCTCCTGGGCCAGGCGCATGGGGTGCTGGCTTCAGACAGCATATTTGATTGCAATTAAAAAGGCACCCTTGTTTCCTACTTTCTGTTTTGTTCAAGGGTAAGGTGTGGCTATGATTGGACAGCGAGGGAGCTTTGGTTTGGCCTGGGGGTCAGAGCCTGCCTATCCCTCACTATGCCCTCTGGGAGACACTTGGAGATGCTATCCCTGTACCATGAGCCCCCCACAGGAGAGTGGGCAGGGTTAGGGGTCTCACAGCATCCTCAGCACACTTCCCAACCGCTCCAGGGAGGCAGGACTTGGCCAGCTGGGCTCAGCAGACGTTTCGGAATGCAGGGTGAAATTCTGTCTCTTCCCAGGAAATAAATGAAACTCTTTACATGCTCCTCTATACATTTTGCAAATTTAGCGAGAGAGAATCTATTTTCTGTCACCAGGCCATGAGGAAAGCTCTAGGGTCCGCTGGTGGTGGCCAGGTTTGGCTGGGTGAGAGTCAGAGTGGGCCAGTCACCCCCATGCTCTCAGGAACCAGCTGCTGGTCCTGCATCGGGCCCCCTGGGGAGGTCACTGCCGGAGCAGCTTGGTTTCTCACTGGTGGTTCCTTCCCGGCCTTGAATTTGCTGCCCCCTGAGGCCCCAGTGAGTAGGCCCAGTATGTGGGCTTGAGCATGAGAAGAGCCCTGTCTGGAGGCCACTGGGACCCTCGGAGCCACTGGAGAACTCATCTCCCTCACCCCCACTCTCTTCCCTTTCTTAGGAGACCTGGCTCTTCGGTGACAGCTTCCTGCAGCTTCAATACCAAAGATCTGTTTCCTTTTCCCCTGGCCAGGCCCACCCTGTGCCTCAGAGCAGCCCCACTGCCGGGCCCTGCAGGGCTCAGCGGGCAGCGCAGCCATGGCCAGGCCTCTGGGGCTCCTCCCTCTTGCCAGGCTGGCTTCCGAAGCTACCCTGAGGAGCTTGTTTGGCTTCCTGCTCCCAGCCCAGGGCTCGTGGCTCTGGGGAATTTCCCTCCTTCAAGGCCAATGGCCTGGCCACTGAGGGGTCCAGGAGGCACACTGTGTTTGGTTTTCTGTCTCTGGAGATCCCACCGTAGCCCCCCGACAGCAGTCTCAACTTGGGCACACCCTGGCGTGAGTCTTGCTGCCCTCAGGCTGACCCTGCCTGGTGGGCACAGAGGATGACACTCAGGTTGATGCTTGCCAGGTGGCCTGTGTCACTGCATCTTGGCCTCCTGGGGCCCACACCCTCTCCAGGGAGTTTCTGGGTTCCAGGTGACAGTGCTGGGAGGGCTCCAGACAGGGATGGCTTGCCTGGCCCACTTGTGCCTGGGTGGCTTGTGAGAGCCTTGAGTCCACGGAGGGCAGCCCTGGGGCGCTCCTGTGGGGGCAGGGGCGGGGTGGAGACTGCAGATTTCTGCGCAGGTGGAGGTACCTGGCTGCAGAGGGGGCTGGGTGTCCTGTGAGTGGCAGGAGGCTCCACAGGGCTTACAGCCCACACGTCCTGCCCCAAGGGCGTGTGGGAGGGGACCAGGAGCGCCCTCCCTATGGAGGGCATGGGTGTGCATCGGGGTGCCGAAGAGGACTGCAGATACCCCCAGCCTGGGGCAGCCCGGCCCCCACCGGGTTGCCACAAACCTCGTGGCATCTTGCGGGGGGCTGTCTCCAGGGTCCCCTGCCCCTTGGCACCCTGACCTGGAGCTGCTGGAGGTGCCACCTCTGCAGATGCAGGGGAGGCCTGGGGACACCGTCCGCTTTCCCATCCCCACTTCCGTGACCACTCCATCCTCAGCTCACCCAAAGTGAGATCGTTTCAAAAATAATAAAAAATGTTTTAAACGGCGGTTGGAGAGGTGTTTTTGCCACTGTTGGAAATGACTTACACGTCACTTTTGTGGTCTGAGTTCTCTTCGGATATTATTTGTATGTAACTGTAGTTTTAAAAAAGTTCCAAACGATGTTTCGTCTATTTCTTTATGAGAAGACAGCCTCCTGGCATGCGGCTGACCAGTGGGGAAACTGAGGCACAGAGCAGTGGGTGCCCCCTGAAGGGGAATCGGGCCTGGGGCTTAGCTGCCCTCAGAATGCTGGGGTTGCCGGACCCACTGCCCACCGCTTCCATGCCTCCGCGCCTCCGGCGGGGCCTCGCCCACCCCTGTGGCCGGCATTGGCCCCAGGCAGCCTTTCTCGGACCTAAGGACCCATCTGCCCTGCACGTCACTCGCTCCCTAACAGACCCACTGGCTGAGCCTTTGACCCCATTGGATGTCTCGATTTCACAGAAAATAAACACGTCCATCTCCCACTCCTTTCCTCCAGGCCTCCGCTGGGACCTCGGGACGCGGCCCCGGCGCCCTGGGCTGGGCGTGCCGTGTGGCTGGGACCGAGAGCCCCAGGAGCGGCAGGTGCGGGCACTCGAGTCCGGGGACCCGGGCGCCCGCCGCGACCCCAGGCGCGCGACCTCCACAGGAGCGGCGGGTGCCGGAGCTCGGAGCCAGGCCCGGCTCCTGCCGCCTCTTTAAGCACAGGGTGGGCCTGCACTCTAACGGAAAACACTCCCTTCCCCCGACAGCACCGCGTTGGGAGTCCCCAGGGGGGCGGACCACCGGCACGGGCAGGAGTGCTCAGCCGCGTGATCACGGATCATCTCCTACAGGACGGCAGTGCGCTCCTCAGGGAAGGTCGCACCTGCGGGTAGGCTGGGTTTGGGGGTGGGATCAGCTGCGGCAAGGCGCGGGATCGTCCGCGGCCCCGGTGGCGCCTCAGCGTCGGGACGGCCTCCCACCGATTCTCCGGCATAGCGCCAGTCAGACTACAGCTCCCAGGATGCTTCGGCCGGCCGGACTACACTTCCCGGAATGCTCCACGACGCGCGGGGCGGGGCAGGACATGCGCGGGAGCGGGGGGCGGGGCCGCGGGAGCGCGGGAAGTCTGGATCCCTGAGCGGCGGCCGGACCATGAGCCTGGACCGTGAGCTCCGCTGTGAGTCCCCTAATCGAGCGTCCGAGCGCAGTCCCGGGGGCGGTCTGGCTCGCGCGGGCGGAGGGCCTCAGCTTCCCGGTCTCGTTCTCCCTCTGCAGTGCTGAGCAAGGCCAAAGCCAAGGCCCAGGGCAGCGGGCAGCTGCGGGAGGAAGCCGCGCTCTGCCACCAGCTGGGGGAGCTGCTGGCCAGCCATGGTGAGTGCCTCGCGCGGGGCCCGGTGGTGGGGGCGTCCACGGCCGGGGACGGGGGCGGGAGCCTTGTCAAGCGCGCTGCCTGCGGTGTGATGAGCCCTCACGGCCCCCGCCCGCCCGCCAGGCCGATACCCCGAGGCCTTGCAGGAGCATCAGCAGGAGCTGCGGCTGCTGGAGAGCGCAGGCGACCCGCTGGGCTGCGCCGTGGCCCACCGGAAGATCGGGGAGCGGCTGGCCGAGATGGAGGACTACTCAGCTGCCCTGCAGGTGGGCGGCGCACCCAGCACCCAAGCTGGCCTGACCCAGCCCTCCTGGGCCTGCCCTTAGTAGGGGTTTCTTTCTGAGGACAGAGGTGCAGTCTGTACTGTCTGGCCTTTGGCTAGAGGGGGACATCCTGCGACTGGGTGGCCTGGCCCTTGGGTGGCTGCACCACAACTTCTCCTAGGAGTCTGGCCCCAGAAACATGTCACTTAGGCTGCATTTGTGGACTGGCAGGGGGTCAGGACCCACTGTCCACACAGCCCGCCCTGGCCCCTGGGGGCTGCAGTAACCCAACTAATTTCACTTACTGTCCCCTTCCCTGTCCTGACATTTAATTGTTGGGTTATGGAGCCAGTGTCCCCATAGGCAGCCTTTGGCATACAGGAGGTCCACTGAGTAGGGGGGTGTTCTGGGGTGCAGGGGCTCTCGTGCGAAAGGATAGGGAACTTCTGGAGCAGGTGATGCGTGGGGCTTGCCTGAGACAGGACTTGGTTCCCAGCTGCTTGTTTCTCTGCACCCCAGCATCAGCACCAGTACCTGGATCTGGCTGGGTCCCTGTCCAACCACACTGAGCTGCAGAGGGCCTGGGCTACCATTGGCCGCACCCACCTGGACATCTATGACCACTGTCAGTCACAGGACGCCTTGCTGCAGGCGCAGGCTGCCTTTGAGAAGAGCTTAGCAATTGTGGATGAGAGGCTGCAAGGTGAGTGCCCTGGCGTCCAGCCCTCCTCACCCTCTGCCTCCAGAACTGTGGGCCAAGGAAACTGCAGCCCCACCGCCTGCCCAGCCTGCCCAGTGTGCCCAGGCCGTCTCTTTGTGAGGCTGGGATCTGTTCTCAGAAGCTGCTCATGAGTGAGGGGATACCAGCCTGTGCTCCTGGCAGCTTCAGCTCTGGCAATCAGTTGTCTGCTCTTTGCCCCTCCACACTATCTGCAGCATGACCCCTGAAGCCCCCCATGAGAGGCAGGAAGGGGTGGGAGACAGGACCCAAAGCTGGAGACCCCAACTGGGGTCAAGGCCTTGAGCGTTGGAGGTCATCTTTCAGGGACGTTGTCCAAGCGAGAGCTAGGTGAGATGAGAGCCCGGCTCTACCTCAATCTGGGCCTCGCCTCCGACAGCCTGCAGCAGACGGCCCTGTGTAACGACTACTTCAAGAAGAGCATCTTTCTCGCCGAGTAAGTCTGCCCTGTTTGGCCCAGGAGGGAGCTGAGTGCCCTGTTCCAGGAGGAAGCAGCTGGCGGAGGGGCAGACAGGCAGCTGGGCCCACTGGGCGGCCCCCTGAGCACTTGTCGCCACCCACAGGCAGAACCACCTGTACGAGGACCTGTACCGTGCCCGCTACAACTTGGGTGCCATCCACTGGCGTCGAGGGCAGCACTCCCAGGCCATGCGCTGCCTGCAGGGGGCCCGGGAGTGTGCACGCGCCCTGAGGAAGGGCTTTATGGAGAGCGAGTGCTGCCTGCTCATCTCCCAGGTGCGCTTTCAGCGGCGCGGGCTCAACTGCAGGCAGGGTGGGGCCCTGGGCACCTCAAGCCTCACTTCCCTCACCCCCCAGGTCCTCCAAGACCTGGGCGATTTTCTGGCTGCCAAAAGAGCGCTGAAGAAGGCCTACAGGCTGGGCTCCCAGAAGCCTTTGCAGAAGGCAGCTGTGTGCCGGGCTCTCAAGCATGGTGAGCCTGGAAGGGTAACCTGGGGGATAAGGACTCCTATCCCTCAGCAGAGGGGACTTGGCATGTGTTCTTGGGGAGGTGGCAGCTCCCCACTCCCTGTTGGAAGAAGAGCCCCATTTTTCTGAGTCTACAGCTCAATGTGTTGAAGAGGCCCTTAGGGTGGTCAGGAGCGTGGTTGGGCATTTCCACATGAACCAGAATCTGGCAAACTGGAGATAAACGTCCCTGCCTACTGTGGTCAGGGTATGTGGCCTGTAGTGCCAATCGGTGGTGTCAGCTGTGGCAGGCAGGGGTCTGCCTTTGCTTCGAGCCAGCAGTGCTCTGAGCTGTCACCTATTTTCTTTAATCCTTGCAACAACCCCCATGAGACCAGTTCTCCGACTAACTGGCCTTCCCAACAGGGGAGTGGAGGCCAGGCAGGGTGGGTGGCCCCCTAAGGGCACACAGTGGAGCTGGGCTGGACCGTGCCTTGTTCAGCCCCTCACATGAGCTCTTCCCGGCAGTGCTGGCGGTGACCCAGCTGCAGCAGCGTCTAGAGGAGACTGAGAGCAGTGACCCCCAGAGCGCCGTGCACATCTGGGAGCAGTTAGGGGACTTGTTCTCCAAGGCAGGCGACTTCCCCAAGGCGGCTGAAGCCTACCAGAAGCAGGTGCACACCTGGTCGGGTGGGAGGGAGGGACTGCAACACGCGGGGCTCCCAAGGCATGCAGTGGCCCTGCCTCACTGTCTTGTCCCCAGCTGGATTCCGCAGAGCAGCTGGGCAGGCCAGGGCCCGAGCTGGCTGTCATCCATGTGTCCCTGGCCACCACCCTGGGGGACATGAAGGACCACCGCCGGGCCGTGCACCACTATGAGGAGGAACTGAGACTGCGTGAAGGCCACGCCCTGGAGGTGAGCAATGACGGCACACAGGGTCTCCACACTTGTTCTTGCAGCTCGGCCTCAGGACTGCCACTCTGGGGGTGGGGGTGGGCATGGATGGGCATTCTTTCAAGTGGGGGCAGCCATCACTGAGCTCATTTGTTTTCTTCTTGCTCCAGGAGGCCAAGACCTGGCTGAACATTGCACTGTCTCGTGAGGAGGCCGGTGATGCCTACGAGGAGCTGGCACCGTGCTTCCAGAAGGCTCTATGCTGTGCCCAGCAGGCTCAGCAGCCCCATCTGCAGGTGCAGCCCCACCCACACAGCTGGTCCCCTTGTGCCCCGCCCCCTGCCCTGTGTCTTCCGACCCGGGGTGGCTGGTGTTCCTGTGGCCCTAACTGGTGTGCCCTGCTCCTCAGAGGCAGGTCCTGCAGCACCTGCACACCGTGCAGCTGAGGCTGCAGCCCCAGGAGGCTCCAGGCACTAAAGCCAGGCTGCAGGAGCTGAGCATGGGCCAGGAGAGTGAGGACGAGGCAGACGAAGATGGGGAGGGTGACGCGGACAGCAGCACCCTGGAGGCCAGCGAGCTGGAGCTCTCAGACAGTGGTGAGGCCCGAATGTCGCTAGTAGCCCAGTGTTTCCTCCGCAACATCTGCTCGAGCTGGGCCCTGGGCTGTGTCTGGTGAGGGTGAGGCCCTCCCGGGGCCTGCTCTCAGGCCTGTGACAGAAGACAGCTTCGTGCAAGGAGGGTGATCAGTGCCAGTGAGGCAGGCAGAGGAGGGACATGTGAAGGAGCCTGGGGCAGCCCTGGAACCTTCCCGGAGGAGCCAATGTGGGGGCTGGTGGGCATCCCCGGGGGAGCGGACACAGGGTCAGATCTGTGGAGAGGGCACCCTGCGAGCACACGGTAGGTGGGGGTGCAGAGCTCCGCACTTCCTGAAACCCTGAGAGCTGGTTCAGGTTCAGGTTCCCCCAGAGGCCAGCATGGCCAGCGTCATGGAGGGTGGATGTGAGAGGGACAGTCTGGGATGGGTGTGGACTGCAGGGCGGTGGGGCTAGGGCCAGGAGGAGAAGGTTCAGTTTTGAACTTGAGGGGTCTCCAGAAGGTCTCGGCGATTGTCCAGGGGCTGCGGGAGGTTTAGGCCATGCGTCAAGGGTGTCAGGCTGGTTGTCGCTGGAGGGTTAGTGCAGGGAGCCATGGGCGGAGTACAGAGAGAGGACCAAAGACAACTTCAGGCCATGTGGTTCAACAGGTGGTCACAGTGAGGAAAGGCTCTAGAAGGGGCCAGAGGCACAGGACAGGGAGGCAGGAGCAGTGTGGCCATGCACGGAGCTGGGGGAGGGGACCGCAGTGGGCAGGCGAGGGCACTGGGGCTCAAGGACAGGCTGTTCTTGCCGTGAGTGTGACTTGTCCCAACAAGGATGCTTCTCTGGAGAGGAAGGACACTGACCACAGAGTGGGTCTGGGGAAGGGGAAGAGGTCAGTGCCTCCATGGGCAGGGATCAGGCGAGCAGAGGGGCTGGGTGAGAGTGGGCGTGGCTCCCCAGGGTGTGGGCTTGGCTCTTGCAGAGGGTGAGGCTGACAGCCAGTCCCAGCTGCCAGAGCAGGACGAGGAGCTGCAGGGCTGCCTGGGCCGGCAGCCAGTGAACAAGGTAAGGGCCGTGGTGGGTTCCCTCTGGGGCTTGCCAGCATGGCCTTGTCTGCTTACACCTCTGCCCCCCGTTCTGCGGTGACTGTGCCCACAGTGGAACCGGCGTAACGATGTAGGGGAGACCCCGCTGCACCGAGCCTGCATCGAGGGCCAGCTGCGCCGTGTCCAAGACCTCGTGAGGCAGGTGGGCCTGAACCTTGTCCCTCCACCCCATGGGGTGCAGCAGGGACTCCTGGAGGGGTATGCTGCCTGCCCTGAGGGGATGGGAGGAAGCACCGGCCCTATGGGGACTGCCAGGGACGCTGCCTCATGGTGGGGGAGCATCTCCCTCACTCTGGTGGGACCTGGGCTAGGCCAGGCTGTGGCTGTATCCCTGGGACCTGCTCTGGGCTCTGCAACCCAGGACCTGGCCCTCCTCAGGCCCCAGAGCCCCGAGGGGAGGCCAGGCCATGGGGTGCTCATGGTTAGGCTCCTTCCCATCCTTGGTCACAGGGCCACCCCCTGAACCCTCGGGACTACTGTGGCTGGACGCCCCTGCACGAGGCCTGCAACTACGGGCATCTGGGTGAGCGTGGGTCTGGGTGCTGTCACACGGGGGGGCTCCGAGTGGGTTCTGGAAGCTGGCTCATGTCCCCTGTCCCACAGACATCGTCCGCTTTCTGCTGGACCACGGGGCTGCGGTGAACGACCCAGGCGGCCAGGGCTGCGAGGGCATCACTCCCCTGCATGATGCTCTCAACTGCGGCCACTTCGAGGTGGCTGAACTGCTCATTGAACGGGGGGCCTCGGTCACCCTCCGTACCAGGAAGGTGAGAGGAGATAAGGGCCAGGTGGGCACCGCCATGGTTTGTGGGTCTGTTCCCTCCAGCCTTGCTCAGCTGGGTGCCACACAGGGCCACAGCCCACTGGAGACGCTGCAGCAGTGGGTGAAGCTATACCACAGGGACCTGGACAGCGAGACGCGAGCAAAGGCGGGCGCCATGGAGAGGCTGCTCCGGGGGGCCTCCTCGGGCCGAGGCAAGTGGGACCTCCTGTGAGTCTTCTGGGTCTCTTGGGCATCTTCAGTTGGGTGGCAGGAATGTGTTGGGCCTGCCTCACGGCAGATTCCGTCTCCCCACAGCTCCCCACAGCCCCACGGCTCCCTGGTCACTCCTAAGTGACCCTGAGACCTCTCCTTCCTCAAGACCCTGCCCAAGGCCCCCAGAAGCCTCTCAGGCCCGTGCGGGGGCCTCAGGGGCACAGGCACTGCCAGCTGTGGCCAGGCCTCGGCGGAGCAGGCACCGGCTGGCCAGCAGCAGCAGCTCAGAGGGTGAGGGCAGCACGGGCCCACGTGGGCCGACCCCGAAGAGGCCTCGGCATGCTGCCCGGAGACAGCGAGCCAGGGCCCAGGTGCCGGGCCCCGTCAGTGCTGGGGAGGCAGCGGCAGCTGACTGGGCCGCTGCTCGAGGGGCAGGCAGTGCCCAGAGCTGCCGCCTGGGGCCTGGCCCACCTCGGGGCCCAGGTGAGGCCCCCACCCCGCCATCAGCGCTGATCCCTGAGGAGGAGTGCCTGGTGGGGCCCTGGCTGGAAGAGGACTTGCCGACCCACAGCCGCCAGGGCAGAGGGCGCAAGACCAGGCCCCATGCCTCAGAGTCCAGCAGCGATGAGAGCCCTTTCAGGCCGCGGGCCCGGGCCAGGCAGAGCCGGCTGCCCTGTCTCAGCGGTGGGAACGCAGCGGTCAGACCAAGTGGGGACTGCAGCTCGGCCACAGAGCCCCCGTGGAGCCCTGGCGTTCCCGGCGGGAACGGTCCTGCAGCAGGCCATCCCTCGGTGGGTGCGCAGGCCTGGGGCAGAGCCAGCCCTGAGCCGGGGGGCGGGGGCAGAGGGCTATTGCTGCTGACTCGGCCGTCTCTCCCTGCCCCCTGCTGCCAGGGACCGGTTTTGCCCCCTGCCATCCGGATTCGAGTTCGAGTGCAGGATAACCTTTTCCTCATCCCCGTCCCACACAGGTAGGGTGCTCCCTGCTCTTCCCCAGCCCCAGCTCCCTGTGCCTCTGTGGGCTCTGCCAGGGGTTGGGAGCCGAGAGCCCTGTGGTTTGTGAGGTGGGGTGTGTCCCCTTGCTGGCCCCGGGTGGGGCAGCAAGGTCAGGGTGGGCTGCGCAGGCAGAGGCTGGTCAGGTCCCGCAGCCCTGGGAACAGCCGGGAGCGGGGCATGGGCTGCGTTGCAGGGGCCACTGGCATCCTGAGCAGGAACCAGAGGGAGCTTTCACCTGAGAGCAGGAACAGCAGGCCCCGGGCCTTCCCTCAGCATGTGTGGGGAGCCGGCCAGGTCCAGGGTTCAGCACACCCTCTGTTCCCACAGCAAGGAGGCCCACTCTGTGGCCTGGCTAGCGGAACAGGCTGCCCAGCGCTACTACCAGGCCAGCGGGCTGCTGCCAAGGCTCACCCTACGGAAGGAGGGGGCCCTGCTGGCGCCCCAGGATCCAATCCTCGATGTGCTGCAGAGCAACGAGGAGGTGAGTGGCAGGAGCCAGGGCCCTAGGTGTGGAGTGTTCCCGGTCCTGGGTGTCCCCGGGCTGCCCACCAATGCTGCTTTCCAGGTGTTGGCTGAAGTGACCTCGTGGGACCTCCCCCCACTGACCGATCGCTACCGCAGGGCCTGCCAGAGCCTGGAGCAAAGTAAGGGCCCAGGCGACCTGCAGTGGCCCGGATACAGGGGCTGGGCACATGGGCTCCAACTCTGACTGCCACTGCCAGGTTCCCCTGTGTCTACCACACCTGTCCTCAGGGTCTCCTCCCCAACCATTGCCCACACATGTGAGCAGTGTGTGGGGGAAAGTGGCTCTGTCTGGAGGGGGGGACCTTGTGGAGACCCCGGAGCCACCAGGCTGGGATGTGGGGTGGCTGACAGAGGTTAGGGCCTCGCTTGGGAAGGCCTGACGGGGCAGATACGGGCCAGCACCCCTCACTGACCTGCACTGGGGCCCACAGGCTTGGCACAGGTGGGCTCAGAAGAGAGGAGAGGCAGCCCTGCCTGCTGCCAGGCTTCACAGGGCAGACAGGTAGGCTCTGGCCCTGTTGACACCATGTCCCCTGGCAGGAGAGCACCAGCAGGTGCTACAAGCCATGGAGCACCAGGGCTTGGGCCCCTCATTCCATGCCTGCTCCTTGGCCCTGCGCCAGGCCCAGCTCACTCCCTTGCTGCGGGCCCTCAAGCTGCACTCCGTGCTCCGGGAGCTGCGCCTGGCAGGGAACCGGCTGGGGGATGGCTGTGCCCCTGAGCTGCTGGCTGCCCTGAGCACACTGCCTGGCCTGACCGTCCTCGACCTCTCCTCCAACCACCTGGGCCCTGAAGGCCTGTGCCAACTTGCCACGGGCCTCCTGGAACAAGCCACTCTACAGGTGAGGGGCAGCAGGGCAGTGACAGGGCAATGTCAGCGCCGTGGCACTCGGCCAGGCCGTGGTGGGGGAGTGCAGTTGGGGAAGCTGTGCTGGCTGGTGCCCGGCTCTGGGACGACAAGGTCGCTAGGTCCCCTGGGGTCTATGTCTCCCCCAGAACTTGGAGGAGCTGGACTTGAGCATGAACCCCTTTGGGGATGGCTGTGGCCAGGCCCTGGCCACTGTCCTGCGGGCCTGCCCTGCACTCGGCGCTCTGCACCTCCAGGCTTGTGGCTTCGGTCCCCGTTTCCTTCTGAACCACCAGGCAGCCCTGGGCCACGCCTTCCAAGGTAAGCTGACTGCACACCCACTCCCTGGCCCCAGGGTTCCAGTTCCCTTCAGAAAGGGTTAGGGTTAGGGTTATTGCCTTGAACAAGAGGGGCCCAGGGACATGGGCCTGGCTTCTGGATGCATCAGGTAGACAGACGTGGGTGCTGAGCCTGCCCGGCTCGGGTGTCTGGTGCTTGCCCGGCTTGGGCCATACCACAGGGCAGGTCCCCTGTCTCAGTGGCTCAGTCATCTAGACCCGGATCATTCCACTGCAAGCCCAGCAGGGCTGCAGAGCCATGGCCCCAGGACTGAGACCTGGGACCTTCTGCAGCAGCGGTGGGCTAGGAAGTGAGGCTCAGGGCTGTGAGGGAAGCAGTGGGGGAGTGCTCCCCGACCCCACCCCACACCCTGCCCAGGGCCTATCTGGGAAACCTGGGCGTCCTGTTGTGGGTCAGGGCAGGCAGAGGCCAGAAATGGTGGGAGAAGCTGGGATCTGGAGTCTGGCCCACGCCCTCCACAGCCAGGTGACCATGGGCCGGAGCAATCTGTTCCCTTGTGCACAGTCTGAGGGGTGAAAGCTTCCCCAGGGAGCTTTGAAGAGTTCTGGGCCCAAGACTCCACAGCACGGCTGGGGTGGTGGCTGTTGGGCTGACAGAGGTTCTGGTCCCTGGTTCAGATGCCAAGCACCTGAAGACACTATCCCTGTCCTACAACATCCTGGGCACCGCTGCCCTGGCCCAGACCCTGCAGATCCTGCCCGCCCAGACACTCCTGCACCTGGAGGTCAGCTCCGTGGTGACCAGCAAGAGCGACTCAGGCCTCGTGGAGCCTGTGGTCAGTTACCTCACCAAGGTACATGGTTGGGAACAAACACCAAGCCACAGGAACCCTGGGCCACCCTGGCCAAATGTCCCACAGCTGAAGTCTGAGGCTGGGAAAAGGGTGAGTTTCAGAAGAACAGTCACAGACAGGGAAGCTGCCTCCCTCAGGCTGTGAATTCCAGCAGGGAGGACACTGGGATCCAGGTGGCCTCCCTTCCCCCAGGCAGGTCCCAAGAAAGTATCAGCCTCCCAGTGCTCTCTCCCAGGGGCTCTTCCAGCCATGGCCCGGTACCCGCGATTCTCATGTCACAATATGCCAGGTGTGGCTTTCACCTGGAAGGACAGGCATTTCCTTCCGATCTGCAAATCGAGGGGCTACTGTTCCCCTCTGATGCCTCCTCAACCCCAAGGAAGAGGAAAGGTTTCTGGCCAACCCTGTGTGGGGCCTTTACCTGGAGAAAGGGAACACAAGCACCCACTCACTAAGCCTGCCTTGGGCCTCTGCTTTCTAGGAAGGCTGTGCGCTGGTGCACTTGAACCTGTCTGCAAACCACCTTGGCAACAAGGCAGTGAGAGAACTGAGCAGGTAATACTATCCTGCCCAAGACCCCACCTCCTCAGGGCATTCTAATATCAAGGCCCCTGAGCCTGGCAGTTGGGGTGCTAGGTCAGGCAGGAAAGGGAACAGGGTGGTACCAGCTCTTTCCTGAGTGTTCCAAGCCTGGCCACTGTGATCTTGGCCCCTGACAGTGCCCTGATGCCCTGGAGGCACACTTTTGCCCGTGCCAGGCTAGGGGCAGGACCTCCTGGGCCTAGCTGTTGGTCCCCAGAGCTGTGGGTCTGTCTGGGGCAGCTTTCTCCAGTGACAGGGGTCTCACTCCCTGGAAGCTGATCCCTTTGCTCCTTCCCTCATCCCAGGTGTCTCCCTCGCTGTCCCTCACTTGTCTCGCTGGACCTGTCTGCCAACCCCGAAATCAGCTGTGCCGGCCTGGAGGAGCTCCTGTCCGCCCTCTGGGAGCAGCCCCAAGGCCTGAGCTTCCTGGGCCTGGCAGGTGAGCTCTGGGTATGGTGGCTGTCCTGCCACACCAGGCCTGGTGACACAGCTTCCTCCTCAGGGACCTGCCTGAGACCCTGGTGCCGCCTCTTAAGGGACTGTCACTGCCAGCAGCTGGAGTCAAGGGTGGGCTGGGTCCCTGAGGTTGACACAGTGCAGGACAGGTGACTGCAAAGGAGTGTAAGCCCAACTCCTAAAATGATGGGGGAAGAGGAACAAGGGGTCTTTTCCTCTGGCCTGTTTGGCCAGATCCTCAGAGACCATGGTGGTCCTAATTCCCATTGTCTAGAGGAGGGAGGGAGCTCAAGGTAACAGTGGTGAAAGCTGCCACCAGGGGATGGCCCCAGTTCTTGGCAGGGGCTGACTACGTCCCCAGACCGTGGCGTGACTTAGCTTGTCCTTATGGTGGGCACACCAGGCCCAGTGCCTTACCAGAGCTGCGTCGATGACCCAGGGGAGGCCACCCAGCAGCCTGGCACATCCAGCTGGAGCCTGGGGCAGGAGAGCGAAGCGTTGCCCTCCAGTTGGACACGGGATCGGGGTGGGGTACACGCACGGAGCCCCTGGGTTCTCCCCGCTCCTCCAGGAAGGCAATCCTGACGTGCCGGTGGCACATCCCACGCCAGGCTTCTGCACCCTTACCAAGCTCCCTGGGCGCTGCGGCCTCTGAGGACCAAGCTTAGTGCGCCTGCGACTCTCCGGCCGCCCTACTGGGTGCGCTTTGTGGGTGCAAAATCCCGGGCGTCGACGTAGACACGCTCAGGCACAGACGTGAACACTGTTTATTTCAGCCAGTCTCCCTCTTGCCTGACCACTGGCTGTGAAAGGGCCCCGCGCCTAGGAGAGCAGCTCTCGGCCTCTATGGGTGGTACCCCTGTGACCTTTGCGGCCTCAGAAAGGAAGTGTGTCTCCCCGGGGCACGCAGCTCAAGAGGAAGGACACGGGCTTGGGAGCACCCCGGGGCGGGGACTTATGCGGGGCTGCCCGGCTTCGCCGCCCGGGAGCAGCTCCCTGAGGCCTGCCCTGCCTCCCCTCCGCAGGCTGTGCTGTCCAGGGTCCCCTGGGCCCGGGCCTCTGGGACAAGATCGCCGCGCGGCTGCAGGAGCTGCACCTGTGCAGCAGGCGGCTCTCCGCCGAGGACCGAGCCGCTCTGCGCCAGCGGCTGCCCAGCCAGCCGGGCCCCGGCGCCCGCACACTGGACCGGGGCGCCAAGCTCTTCTTCCGGCGCCTCTGACGGCCAGCGCCGCCCCATCCCCTCCCCGTGTCCGCAATAAAGAAAGCTGCTGCTGTCGCCTCACCCCGACTGTTCCTGCGAGGTGGGCGGGAGACGCGGTGGTTCTGCTGCAGGGAAACAGCCGCGGAGTCGAGGGCGGGTGCGGCCCCTGGGGTCCCGTGGGCAGCGGCAGGGCCGTCGGGGCCCGTCGGACCCGCAGGCTGTGCGCCCGGAGGAGCGCCTGCTGCCCGAGCCGCCGCGTCGGGGGCGGGGCTGCGCTGCCGGCGCGCAGGCGGGAGGGGTCGAGTGCCGACGGCAAGGAGGCGCGCGCAGGCGCGGACGTGCGGGGCGGATCGCCGAGCGGTCGATCGGCAGCCCCCGCCCCGGCGCCATCGCGGACCCGCGGATCCTGCCCAGGTACTGCGGACTGGGGCGCGGGTGGGCAAGGGGCGGCGGCCTGCCGGCGCCTCCACGCCTCGGAGGGCCCCCTTCCTCGCGCCCTGGCCCGGCGGTCGTGGGTGACAGCCTCCGCCTGAGCGCCCCGTCCCGCTGGCTCCGGGCCCGGGTCCCCAAGTGTGCCCCCGCTCGGGGCGCCTCGTTGCTAGCCCGCACCCGGTGGCAGTCCGAGTGTCACCTACAGTCACATCGCGGACATTCTCTGGAAACTTGCTTTTGGCTCAGGTCCGGTTTGTGAGGTTCAGCCGCGGGTTCGCTTGTAGCCGGGGGGCGTCGGTTTGTGTGGCTGAAGGGAATCCGGCCGTCGCACCAACGGGGCGCCCCTCTAGGGGCTCTGGGAAGGCCGCTCCCGCCTCCGTGTCCCCACGCAGTGGGCCCCTGTCACTGCGCTGCCTTCTCAGACGCCGTCTCTGCTTCTCTGAGCCGGGCGGCTGGGCTGGCCCCCCGCGCTCCCCCAGCCCTTCCCTCTGCCCAGCCCCTGCGCGGTGGGTGTCCGCGCCCCTTCCTCCCTTCGTGTACCCCACGGCTGTCCCTGTGGGGCTGCGCCGGCTCAGCGCTGACCTCCCCCGGCCCCAGCACGCGCGCTGGGGGTGTAACGGGGCCGCCAACCTCACACATCCGAGCCGGGGCGCACCTGCCTGCCCTGTGCACCTGCCCCTCTTTCCGCTCCCACCATCTCAGCTGCCCTCCCCGTCACGGCGCCGTTGGGCCGAAAACAAGGCTGTCGTTCTGGACGCCTTTACGCTCCTTTTTGAACCCTTCAGTGGTCTGGTGGGTCCACCTCCAGGGCATTTCCCGAGCTGGCTCCGGCCACTGCATCCACTTCCCGACAAGCCAGGACCCTCCCAGGGGCCCCCTGCCTCCCTTCTTCCTCCAGCCCACGGCTCCCCCCACCCCACCCCCAGCCTCCAGGGGCCTGCGCTGAGTCTGCAAAACTCAGGCCCAGACCCCGGGCCGCCAGCGCCCGCCCCTCCTACTGCTGCGTCCCCTGGGCTGCTCCACACTCAGACAGGCGCCCTGCTGTGACCTGTGCTGTGTCCTCTGCCCAGACGCCCCTCCTCCAGGTTCGCAGGTCATCCACCCAAACCCTGCCGCCGCCTCTTGCCCCCGCCCGCGGCTCAGAGCAGCCTGCCCTTCCCCACACCATGAGTGCTCACTCGAGGTGCTCCCCCGACTTGCAGGACACGGTCGGTGTCCCAGCACAGCATTCACTGTCCTGTGTGTTTCTCCTCTGTCTCTGCTGAGGGCGGCAGCTCTTGCTGAGGTGCCAGGGCGGCCCTTTGAGCCAGTGCTGGTTTTCTTCCCCAGCGGCCGGCTGCAGCCACCTGAAGGTACAGGATGTTTCACGGGATCCCAGCCACTCCAGGCATGGGAGGTGAGTGTGGCCCAAGCTGACTTAAAAGCACCTGCTGCACAGGCTGATGGGAGTTGTGGCCAAGGGTGGTGGGTGGGCATCTGTAAGGGTCCCCCCAGTAGCAGCCTCAGGGGCTGGTGCATTTTGTCACCAGGGGCCAGAGACCTCCAGGCAGGGTCAGCTTGGCGCAGAGATGACAACTGGAACCTCAGGAGAGTCTGGGCATCCCAGAGTCACCAGAGGAAAGACCACAGGGCGTGTCACAAACATTTGTGCCCCATCACTTCACCACAAGCAGGGTTTGATCACCCTGCTGTGGGGTGAGGTGGCCGAAGAGTAGTGGCGGAATGGGGGGCCCAGCCTGGCACGTGGCCCCCCCGCCCCAGAGGCATGTCCTCTGCTCAAGTCTCCCCACAAACTGACAGACGTCCCATCCTCCAGCTCGCTCCAGATTCTTTGTGACAGAGCCCAGGGGTGGTCTTGGGAGGGACCAGGGTGGATGGACAGGCCTGCCAGCTCTCTGCCTGCTCTGTTGCAGCCCCTGGAAACAAGCCAGAACTGTATGAGGTGAGTGGCGAGTACCGGCCTGGTTGGCACTGACCGACAGCGCGTGCCCTCGTGTGCAGCCGCCCTGGTACCCACGCTGCCCCTCTCTCTGACAGGAAGTGAAACTGTACAAGAACGCACGGGAGCGGGAAAAGTGAGTGCAGAACTCAGGCTGCTGCCCCAGTGCACCCCCGGCCCGTCCACCTTCCCCAAGCAGCCTCCCACCCCAAGGGTCTGGAGAACGCGAGGTCAGGCTGGGCCAAAGGCAGGGTCCCACCACAGCCAGGCCCTGGTGGCCCCCTGATGGACACACCCTCCCCAGGTATGACAACATGGCAGAGCTGTTCGCAGTTGTGAAGACGATGCAGGCTCTGGAGAAAGCATACATCAAGGACTGCGTCACCCCCAATGAGTGAGAGCCCAGGCCCCCCCCCCCCCCCCCCCCCCCCCCCCCCCCCGGTTCATGCCCCTTGATGGGTGCCCGGCCCTGGAAGCTTGTTTCCACCCTCGAGGGCCTGGGTGTGCAGGCAGGAGTGAGCGGGGGTCTGTGTGTGGACCTCTGCCACCTAGTCAGGCTGGGAAGCCGCCCCTGGGTGCTGGCGGCCTGAGCGTCTCCTCAGCCAGGAAGTCCTGTTTTCTGCAGAGTCCCCGGAGAAGCACGCCCACCACCCTGGTCCTCAGGTTTTGTCCCAGCCTACTCCCCTGGGTGCAGGTGTCCTGGTCCACGCAAGGCCTCAGAAGATGAGCGGGAGAATGGGAGGGAGGTCTGAGAGGCGCTGCTGGCCAGGCTTGGCTCCGCAGGCTCGTGGAGCCTTTAGTCAGTGCAGCGGCGCACACACGGGACCCCGAGCTGTGGGCGTACGGCCATGGCCAAGGCCACCCCGGAGAGCAGGCAGAAGGCCGCTGCCGGGCCCCTGCCCCATGCTGGCTTGGGGCCCAGCTGCACCGTCCAGGCCTGGCACCCGGGGCAGGCACCCTTCCGCCAACCCCTCATCCGGAGCTCTTTTCCTGTGTGGACCCAGCTGAGCCCCGTGGCCGGCCCTCTCCCTAGGTACACTGCGGCCTGCTCCCGCCTCCTGGTGCAGTACAAAGCCGCCTTCCGGCAGGTCCAGGGCTCCGAGATCAGCTCCATCGATGAATTCTGCCGCAAGTTCCGCGTGAGTCCGCTAAGGGGTGGAGGGCGGTGTGTGGGTGCAGTTGAGAAGGGGCCTGGCTGACACCCACCTTCCCTTCTTAGCTGGACTGCCCGCTGGCCATGGAGAGGATCAAGGAGGACAGGCCCATCACCATCAAGGATGACAAGGGCAATCTGAACCGCTGCATCGCTGACGTGGTCTCGGTGAGCCGCTGGGCATTGTGCACGAGGGTCCCTGGGCTTCAGAGCTGCATAGCACTGGCCCCTGCGCAGGGGGCCCAGGGCTCAGGATGAGAGGGGTGGGCAGGCCCCTCCCCTGGGCTGTGTGCAGGAAGCCCCCGTGTCCCCTCCCCAGCCTGAGACCCATGTGTGGCAGCCCAGTGTCATGGCAGCCAAGGCAGAGGAGCCTCCAGGCTGTGGGAACAGACCTGCAGGCAGAGTCCAGTCACCAGGCAGTGAAGGCTGAGGAGGGAAAGGTCGGGCTCCTGTGGCCAGAGGGGCTGATTGGTAGCCTGGGCCAGCCCCTGCGAGGAGTCTCCCCCTCTTGGTCCCTGGCGTCGATCAATGAGGCCTCACGCACATGCCTGCCCCCAGCTCTTCATCACGGTGATGGACAAGCTGCGCCTGGAGATCCGCGCCATGGACGAGGTGCGTGCAGCTCTTGGGCGGGAAGGTGTGGTGGGCCCGGGCCGAGGCGGGCTGGGGTGGAGCAGCTGGAGCGCCAGGCGGGTGGGCGCCAGGGGAGGGGTCTCATGGGGGCTGTGCTCGCAGATCCAGCCTGACCTGCGGGAGCTGATGGAGACTATGCACCGCATGAGCCACCTGCCTCCCGACTTCGAGGGCCGCCAGACAGTCAGCCAGTGGTGAGTGTCGGACCCTCCCTGAGGGCCCTGAGGGCCCTGATGGCCCCCCGAGCAGCCACTCAGCCCTGTGCTCCGTACCGCCAGGCTGCAGACCCTGAGCGGCATGTCTGCGTCTGACGAACTGGATGACTCCCAAGTGCGCCAGATGCTGTTTGACCTGGAGTCGGCCTACAACGCCTTCAACCGCTTCCTGCACGCCTGAGTCCTGCGGCCTCCCGGCCCCGCCCAGGGGGACCACAGCCTCGCGCGGCGGCCTGCGTCCCTTGCACCACTGGACTTCCCAGAGTGGCGGCTCAACCTGGGAGCCCCTGCCCCATAATAAAGATGTTTCTTGACCTTCCTGCTGCTGCGGGCACCCACCCAGGCCTGCCTCACGTGTCTGCTCTCTGGGCCTCGGGTGGGATCCTGCCGCCCTGGAGCACACAGGCTCTGAGCACAGTTCCTCAGGGGAGGGCCTGGGTGCCACCTCAGGAGCAGCAGGCTCCCTGGTGGGCACTGCCTGGGCCAGCGCGGGTGGTCCAGCGTCCACCTGGGCCAGGTGTGGTGCGCCCACGCAGGCAGCAGCAGAACATGAGACCAAGGCTCTGGCTTCCACGCTGTGTTGTTGGGTCGAGACAGACCAGTTTCACAGTAGCGTTTTCTCCTCTGGAACGGGATTTGCTGATGCCAGCAGCAGCTAGAGGCAGTGAGAGAAGGGATCTCACTTGTGTTTTACGAGGCCACGAGCACACAGGGTGACTGGTGGGAGGGGTCAGGGGCAGGCTGGCGGGAGGGTTAATGAGGACATGAGTTTGTGGGTGTGGGCTGAGCAGTGCGCCCTGTGCGTGCCGCTGGGAGAGAACGGTCCCAGGCAGCCCCCTGCTCAGACTGGTGCGGGAGGTCCTGGCAGCACAGGCTTCTGTGAGGGTGTGACTGGAGCCCAGTCTGCACAGGGTGAATCAGACTTGTCTCTGACCATCCAGGCAGCTGTCAAACGGACAGCTGGACACCAGAGGCTGCCTTTCCAGAGGGAAGCGTGCAGGCTGCTGGGCTACAGCTCGGGGTCTCCAGGGGGAAAGCCTGCGATCTTGGGTGCCAAGAGTCCCGCGCAGGAGGGCCGAGGTCTGTGCTTGGAGATTAAGGATAGAAAGGCCAGCAAAGGGGCTGAAGAAGGGGAGCTGGGGCCCAGGGAGGAGACCCGCCTGCAGAGACCCCAGGCAGGGGAGGAGCCCCAGGGCCCTGGGAGCCTGAGACCCTTGGGTCTGGCCTGTGGGTTGTCAGAAACCTTGAGGGGGGTGAGCTGGGAGCAGCGGCCAGTGCCAGAGCCCCCAGTGCATGCTGAGGCAACAGAGGACCAGGGAGGGTGGTTCTGGTCTATTTTTACATTTTTTACTGCAATAAAATATAAAACATAAAATTTGCCTTTTTAATTTCAGTGGCATTAAGTACATTCACAATGGTGTGCGACAGTTGCCACTAACCATCTCCAGAACCCTCTTCATCATCTCAAACTGGGACTCTCCCCATTGAACCCCTGTTCCCTGGCCCCCACCTTCCCACCTTCAGTCCCCAGAGTTTGACTAAGTGCCTCCTGTTGGTGGAGTCCTACAGTGTCTCATTTTGTGATGGCTTATCTCACTTGGCATCACGTCCTCAAGGATCATCCATGTAGCCCAGGACAGTTTTCTTCTTTATAAGGCTGAATGATATTCTATCATATAGACAGACCACTGAAAAAAAGTGTTTTTTAATCCTCATCCGAGGACATTTTTCACAGCTTTTAGAGAGAGGAAGGGAGAGAGAGAAACATCGAGGTGAGAGAGAAGCATCTATTGGTTGCCTCCTGTACACACCCTGACTGGGACTCGAACCCGCAACCTTTCCCTTATGGGAAACCGCTCCAACCAAGCCAAACTGGCCAGGGCTGGAAGACCACATTTTGCATGTGGGTGAGGAGGGCAGGAGGAAGAAACACGACTCCAGACCCAGGACACTGCCTTTAGCCTGATGCCCTGCCCTGGGCCCTACAGAGGCCCTGGACCTGGCATCCCTGCTTCCATGGAGCTTCTGCCCCGCCCCAGCCACACTGTAGGGCTCAGGATCAGGGGTCTAGGGGTCATTGAACCAGGTGGGGAGGCTCCCTCCAGAAGGCAAAGCTGACTGGAAACCTGGCAGGGTGTTGGCTGGCTCCCTGGGGCTTCCCAGGTGCCAGCCAGGCAGAGATAAGGCCTGGGGTCAGAGGTCTCAGAGGGAGCATGCAGGGAGGGCACGGGCAGGTTGATTCCACTCAGCATGATATGCTAGCATTCCCTTCCTTTTAAAGCTGAATAGTTAGTATTCCACGGTGTGGATAGATGACATCACACCCATCGTCCACCTCTGGGTGGACACTTGGTTTTCCACAGTTGGCCTGCTGTGGACAGGGGTGTGTGCTTGAAGACAGGAGTGACTGCATGAGTTTGTTAGATGATGGGACGATGCTGGAAGGGCCTGGGGACCAAGAAGGGTGCCTGGCACCCACTGGACAGGCCGGGGGCAGCTGGCGACACTCCTTGCTCCGCCATCTGCGCTAGGGAGAGGGCATCGGCAGGAAGAGGTGGACTAGCTCTGAGGACCTTCCCTTGTGTGCCGCGCGCCTTCAAGGGCTCTGGCACAGAGGGACAGCAGGGTGAGACCTTTGCTAGGACGCTAATGGGCCCCTGAGCCGTAGGCGCAGCCTGGTCCCAGGGATCCAACATACCCAATGGGTCCTGGCACAGAAAGTGCAGTTTGGGCTCCGCCTTCAGAACCATCCTGAATCCAGCTTTCCTCCTCACTGACCCCAGTGTCCAGGAATCATCTGAACCCACCAGGTTCTTTCTGTCCCCTCCCCCACCCCCCTCACTAATGTCGCCCTGTGGCACTGTCCAGCCTTTGAGTGTGAGTGAAGTGGGCTGGAGAAGTACTCCCCTCCCCTCCCCCACCCCTCCCTTCCCGCCCCAGACTCTGTCCTTGGCCTGAGTGGCCTGAAGCCCTGCCCTGGCGCCGCAGAATGCTGGCAATGGCGCCCTTGGACCTGGGATGCCTGCTGCCCTGGAGCTTCTGCCCCTCCCAACCACAATCCACAGGGCTCAGGGTCTGGGGTCAGCTGAGCAGGGGGACACCCAGAGGCTCCCTCCAGAAGGCAAGGCTGCCCCTTCCCCCAGATACCAGCTCGGCAGAGATAAGGCGAGGAGGGGTCAAAGGCCTGAATGGGAGCCAGCGGGGAGGGGTGGGGCAGGGAGTCACACCCAGGAGCCCCTCTCCGGTGCTGAAGGGGAGGGCCAGTGTGACTCAGCCAACACGTTCGTGCCACAGGCTCCAGCCCCCCCCCCCCCCCCCAGGGAGACCACAGCCCAGCGCCCAGGAGGAGAGGGCCTGGGAGGGGGTGGGAGGGGCCTCAGGTGGAATGTCAGGGCTGGGCCCGCCTGGGGCTGCGGTGGTATCCATGCAGCTCCGCCCAGGCCCCTCTTGCTTGGGGGCAGCCCCTACAAACAGGGCCACAGGAGGCGCAGCCTAGGCCCTTGGGGGCAGCAGCAGGCAGGCAGGTGGGTGCCCAGGCGCCCAGTCCAGGGAAAGGGGCCAAGCCTTCACCCCCGCAAGCATAGTTCCTGGCTTTGGAGAGGATCTGGCGCTGGAATGCTCAACCGTCAATCACAGAGCCCAGCAGGAAATCCCCGGGAGATAAGCCTCACCTAACCCCAGTCTGGCCGCAGGCAGCTCTCGCCCTGCAGGCAGCAGCTCCTGGTTTTGGGGAGGACCTGCCCCTGGAATGGTTAATCTGCGACTCCGCTGACAGCCAATCACAGAGCCCTGCAGGAAGTACCTGGGAGAGAGCCTGTGCCTAGCCCCAGTCTGGCTCCAGGCAGCCCTCTCTGACCGCAGCTGCCCCAGTGTGCTGGCTTCCTCTCCAGAGTAACGAGCACCTGTGGCCTGGGCATGGCAGCCTTGGCCTGGTGGGAGCCAGGGCTGCTGCTGGCTGTGCTGGTGGTGACTGTGACGGTGGCACAGCCTGCTCACCTGCTGGCTTCGCTGTCTTCGGGCCAGGGTGCTCTGGACCGCGTGGCTCTGGGTGGCCTGTTAAATACACTGGCGGCCCGTGTGCACTGCTCCTCAGGGCCGTGTGGAAAGGTAAGTGCCCCACCCGACAGGTCTCCGTGGGCCCAGCCCTGCCTGCTCCACCCCAAGGGCTGGGAGCAAAGGGCCCTGGGCAAACTCCAGGAGGCGGGCAGAGGCCTAGTGTCATGGGCCTGCCTGCAGCCCCAAGCCCATACTCTCCTCTCGGGGGTGGGGGTGCCATGATGGGGGCAGAGCTCCAGGACCCCAGGTTCAGGAAGAAACCATCTGAAAGGGGGGACCACTGCCTGGGACCCCTGTGTGGGAGGCCACGTGTGGGAGCTGCTGAAAGAGGGCTGGGGCCCCGTGCTAGCGCAGCAGCTCGGGCCCCGGTGCCTGGCCCCGCTCACCAGTCCGCGCCCTCAGTGCCTGTCGGTGGAAGACCTCCTGGCCCTGGGCAGGCCTGAGGACCCAGCACTGACCCCGGGGCCGGTCCTGGAGCCTGCTCACATCGCCCGCCTCAGTGCAGCTGCAGCCCTCTACCTCAGCAACCCCGACGGCACATGTGAGGATGTCCGGGCTGGCCGCTGGGCCTCCCAAGCGGACCACCTTCTGGCCCTGCTCGGGGGCCCCGAGGCCCTGGCCCCAGGTCTGAGCAGGCTGCTGCGGAGGATTCAGGCCCAGACCACTGGCCGGCCCACCGCAGAGGAGGTGAGGGCCCAGGCCAGCCAGCCAGGGGTGGGTGAGGATCACCAAGGGGACTGAAGTGAGGGGACTCATTCAGGGGTCAGGCCTGGCTGCGGAGGGTGGAAGGGTCCACCAATCCTTGCTGAGCACCTGGAGGAGTCTGGGGACATGTTCAGAAGGGTGGGCTTGGCTTGGGGGTGGCTCACCATGGATATTCACCACCAGGCTGGGCAGGGACTTTGGGAGTCCCTGGAGGAGCTTTCACTTCACTGGGAACTGGCTCCTGGAGCCAGAGGGAGTAGCCCAGGGGGCGGCAGGGAAGGCCTGCGGCCCTGGGGAGGGAGGGGCCCCGCTGAGGTCTTAGGTGCGCAGGAAGGGGCGGTGCTCTGAGGAGGCCACTCAGGGGCTAGATCCCAGTGGTTGGCACCTAGGGGCACCAGGGGTGATGGCGGAGCTGGGGGCGAAGCTGAGCCCAGCTCCTCCCTCCCCCAGGCCTGTGTGGACCCACCTCAGCTGCTGGATGAGGCAGCGGGGGCAGGAGCTCCCGGTAGCCCTGGCTTTGTGCTGGCCGCCCTGCTGGACCACGTCAGGAACGGGTCCTGCTTCCGCGCCCTGCCGACCCCCAAGTACTTCGTGGACTTCGTGTTCCGGCAGCACCACGGTGACACTCCCAACATCACACTGGACGGTAAGGCGGGCACTGAGCAGGGTGTGCGCTGGGGAGGGCAGGGCTGGAGCCCACATGATGGTGGTCCTGCCCTTCCTGCCAGAGTTGGAGGCCTTGATGCGGCACCTGGGTGTGGGCAGGGTGGCCAGTCCCCACGGTGACCACAGTGACTCCCATCACCACCATCATCTGGAGAAGAAGGGAGACCTGGCCACTCCCAACAGCAGCTCCAGCACGTGGGACACAGTGAGTGCCTGGTGTTCACCTGAGGAGAGGTGGGGGCCCGTGGGCCTGCTTGGTCCCTGACCCCTTGTCCTGCCACCTCCCAGGTGTGCCTGAGTGCTGGGGACGTGATGGCTGTGTACGGGCTGTCTGAGCAGACGGGGGTGGCCCCAGATGCCTGGGCCCAACTGAGCCCTGCGCTGCTCCAGCAGCAGCTGAGCGGGGCCTGCAGCCTCCAGCCCGGCCACCCAGCTCATGATCAGGACCAGCTCAGCCAGGCGCAGAGTGAGCACCCATCTCCGCAGCCTGCCTCCTGCCTGTGCCTTCGGGGTGTGGGTGCCAGCCACATGGTGGTGGGGCTTCCCAGGGAGGAGGGAGTGGGTGCTGGGCTGGCGGGAGGGGACCATGGGGGTCCGTGGGTCATGGGGAAATGTGGGAGTGGCCTGCATGGGAGGAGGATGAAGCTCTGAGGCCGGGGTTGGGGGAGCAGCCTGCAGCTCTGGTGGGCTCTTGTCTACTCCTGGGCCCCCTCCCCACACCCGCCTCGGAAGGCTCAAGGGAGGCTCTTATCTGGACCCTCATTGCCCCTCTGACCCCCAGAGTACCTATACGGGTCCCTGGCCACGCTGCTCATCTGCCTCTGCTCGGTTCTTGGCCTCCTGCTTCTCATCTGCACCGGCTGCAGCGTGGCCGCCCACTATGTCACCCAGACCTTCCTAGGTGTGGCTGTGGGCGCGCTCACTGGGGACGCCCTCCTGCACTTGATACCTAAGGTGGGCCCCAGCCTGCAAGAATGTCCCCACCCCCACCCCAGGGACTCCCCTGCCTGGTCCTCCCTCCAGGCCCTAACCCTTTTTTCTATCTGTGGGAGAGAGACCCTGAGGCAGCCAGCCCAGTGCCCCTTCCCCTCCCCACCAGGTTCTGGGGCTGCACCAGCATGGCGGCCACAGCGAACATGGCCTACAGCCCACCTGGCGCCTCCTGGTGGCACTAGGGGGCCTCTACACCTTCTTTCTGTTTGAGAAACTCTGCGGCCTCTTGCTGCCCCTGGACACGGAGGTCAGGCTTGTGGGGACTGGACAGGGTAGGAGGATGGGGAGGAGGTGTAGCAGGCCCTGAGCTGTTGTCCCCATAGGACCAGAAGGATGAGCCCTGCAGCCATACCGGTCACAGTGGCCACAGCCACGGCATGTCCTTGCAGCTAGCGCCCAGAGAGCTCCGGCCACCCAAGCAGCCCCACGGGGGCTCCCGCGCAGACCTGGTGAGCCTCCCACCCAGGTTGTCCTGACCCACACAGCCGGTCCACAAAGGCCCTTCTAGTGCCTATGCCCCCAGCTCCCACTGCAGGGCCCCTCCCCTAGCCTCTGAGGCTGACCTGGGGTCCCAGACCCACCACGCCAGTCCAGGGTCTCATCCACCTGGACTGCACCCCCCCCCCCAAGGTGGTGGAGGAGAGTCCTGAACTGCTGAGCCCTGGGCCCGAGAGACTGAACCCAGGTAAGCCCTGAGGAGGCCCCAGAAGGGTTGGGGCCAGGGGCATGGCGGTGGCTAGGCCCACGCTGACCCATGCCTGCTGCACCTGCAGAACTGAGGCTGCTGCCCTACATGATCACACTGGGAGACGGCCTGCACAACTTTGCCGACGGGCTGGCCTTGGGGGCTGCCTTCACCTCGTCTTGGAAGACTGGGCTGGCCACCTCGCTGGCAGTGTTCTGCCACGAGGTGCCCCACGAGTTGGGTGAGCCACTTGGGGGTGGGCCCTGCCCTGGGGGTATGGGGACAGGGTGGGACCTGTCAGACCAGGCTCTGGGCCTGACCCCAAGCCTCGCCCTAGGGGACTTCGCGGCCCTGCTGCATGCAGGCCTGTCACCCTCCCGGGCGCTGCTGCTGAACTTGGCCTCGGGGCTCACGGCCTTTGCCGGCCTCTATGTTGCACTGGCGGTGGGCGTCGGAGAGGAGAGCGAGTCCTGGATCCTGGCAGTAGCCATCGGCCTCTTCCTCTACGTGGCGCTCTGTGACATGGTTAGGGCGGAGCGGGCTGCCCCAGTGGGGGGGGGGGGGGCTGAGCAGGGGCACTGGGCTGACCACTGACCCCATGCCACCTCCTCAGCTCCCGGCCATGCTACACGTGCGTGACCCGCGACCCTGGCTCCTTTTCCTGCTGCATAATGTGGGCCTGCTGTGTGGCTGGGTGGTCCTGCTGCTGCTGTCTCTGTACGAGGACAGCTTCACTCTCTGATGACAATGCCCTGAACTCTCAGGCCCTTGGACCGAACCACCAGCCAGTACCTAGAGTGCCCCAGGCCTTTGAGAATCTCACCCCAGCCCCAGCAACTCTACTTCAATAAAGACATTCTTGTCCTTGTTGCCCAGCCTGTTCTTCCTGCTGGGAGGAAAGGGCTTCCCACCGAGAAAGGCTGACAGTGGAGCAGTGCTTGGGGCCCTCTGGGGGCCAACATCCAGCCATCACCCTCTCTGCACTGATGGACGAAGAGGATCTAATAGCTGGGCCCACCTTGGCTTTCCCCCTGCCAGCCCTGGGACCTCCAGCTCCTCTGCCTGGGTGGGAGTTGCACTCTATATATTGCAAACACCCCCACCCCCCCAAGGAGTGCTCCATCAGTAGTCCTGGCTCTCTCTGTGCTGACCACCTCTTGTCCCCTTATTAGGGCTCTTGCCTGGTGCCGGTGTGAGAAACGCTCACAATAAAACACTGGGACACAGGATTTGAGCAGCAAGTGAGGTGTTTATTCATGAGTCTGCAGAGTCGGGGGCACCGCCAGCCAGGGGCATGTGTGCATGTGTGCGCGAAGTAGACAAAACTGGATTTAAATTAATGTGATTAACTCCCCCTCCCCTCTCCTCCTCAATTTCTCCATTACTAACTTGATTAATTACTTAACTCAGTGTGTGATTAATGAAGGGTTATCTAGTTATAGGTCTATCTCCAACTTATTTGCAAAGTTATCTAGCTACATCTTCCCATTTCTCTGTTTGGTGACAATAATCTTCCTCCTTTTGATCCCAGAGAGATGTGTGAGGAGCTTCGGAATGTCATTTCCTCGCCCCTTTTCCATGATTCATCTGTTAATTATCTTCTAATGGGTTGAAAGTCACTGACTTCTTTATCCCTAACACCAGTCTCCAGTCTGGCTGTCCTGTGGGCATGGACCTCCCCAGTGGTCACTGATGCCCTGTGGGTGTGGGTGCTGAGTTAGTGTTCTGCCTGTGCTGCCTCCTCCAGCACGTCCTCACAGTTCTGGCTGCAGGACTTAGGACTTTTGAAGGGGTCTGGTATGGCTTGGGTCACACACCTGCCTGAGCATCCAAGTGGCCCCTTTGCTCACTGCTCCACAGCCCAGACTCAGAGCCTTGTCGCCAATTGGAGAAAGTGGCCAGACTTGCATGCAACACACAATTTATGTGCCATTTTCTCAGGTGTTCTTTTTTATTTTATTTTTTTAAGGTTCTATTTATTTTTAGAGAAAGGGAGAGAAACATTGATGTGCAAGAGATACATCAATCGGTTGCCTCACACGCCCCCAACTGGGGACCCGGCCTGCAACCCAGGCATGTGCCCTGCCCAGGAATCGAACCGGAACTGAATCCACTGAGCTACACCAGCCAGGACGATACATGTTTTATTTCTTCTGATTCTGTTTGTAAGGCCCAGGCAACTCCCTACCAAGGGAAGAGAGGTCTACTTCCTGGAACTGAACTATTGTGCCAAGCCCGGGGAGGGAGCAAGTTCGGGAGTAAACCGCTACGCTGGAGCCGGGGTTCACGCAGGAGGGTATGGGAGTGTAGACTGCAAACACGTGGCCCCAGGTGCCAGGGACAGCGCGCCTTCAGCGCCCAGGCCTTCGTGGGCGGTGGGGTCGCCCTGCGGAGGGAGCCCAGAGCACAGACAGGACACAGGATGTGTCCGGAAAGCTTTCCCAGCCCAGGACTGGTCGGACCTCCCCCACACCAGCGGCACTTGCCGGGGCGGGCCCGCCTTCCCGACTCCACAAGCCCGAGGATGGCTCGCACGAGCCAGCTTCCGGCGCAGCATCTCGCACCGGGCCCTGGAAAAGGAGACTCGCCTGTTCCTGCGGAGAAGGGCAGCACGCTGGCCCCATCCCGGGTCAGGCAGGGGCCCCAGCGGCCCCGAGCCGCCGCATCCTCGCCCCGCTCCCACCCCGGCGCCGCGTTCCCCTTCAGCGGGGTCCGGGAATCCGGGCGAGCTCGGCGTCCCGGAGCGCGAGGCTTCCCTGCTACCCCCGGCCGCCAGGGGCCGCTGTCGCCGCCGCGGCCGCTCCCCCGAGGCGGCACTGCGCGTGCGCACGAGGCCGGAACCGTCACGCTCAGCTTCCGGGCCGCGTCGGACCGTGTTCATCGCCGTCCCGGTCCCTTGCGAGCCGGCGCCAACTGCCAGGTGGGCGGTAGTCGCCGGCGACCCGCTCGCTTTGTCGCCTTCGGCCCCGCGCAGCCCGAGCTCGGCGCCATGTACGCCGTGTACAAGCAGGCGCACCCGCCCACTGGGCTCGAGTTCTCCATGTACTGCAACTTCTTCAACAACAGCGAGCGTAACCTCGTGGTGGCCGGGACCTCGCAGCTCTACGTGTACCGCCTGAACCGCGACGCCGAGGTAGGCCTGCGCCGCGCCCGCTCCCGCCCCTCCGCCCCCCACCGCTCGCGGAGGCAGGTGCCGCGGAGCAGACCCAGAAGCCCGCTGGTCTGCGGCGCCGGGCGCGCAGCTGCCTCGTGCGCACCCCGAGCCCCCGGCGCCCCCTTGCTGCTGTGGGCGGCGCCCTGCCCTCGTGCACCGTACTTGCTCCTGTTTTCCAGCAAAGTAAACGACGGGAACCCCTGCAGTGGGCTAGGTAGCAGGGATACCGCGGTGAATAAAGCCTGAGGAAACGGGTTAGGGGAACTGCCCCTGAATAAAGACCCACCTGTGAGCGCACCAGTGCGGCGGAGGAAGCGGGTTATAAAGGAGGGGGCGTCTCCAGCTGGTTGACCAGGAGGTTCTCGAGGGAGGATGGGGACCGACTGTTGGCAGCAGTGTTGGTGAAGTGCAGTGAGCTCATCAATAGGAGAAATTGGGGGGTACTTTGTTGCTGGAGGGGCGAGTGCTGGTCCAGGGACGCTTCTTGCAGGAGGCGGCTTCTTACCTGTTCTTGAGGGGGAGGAAGGCTCAGCCAGGCTCCGGGATGGTGAGTGGAGGGTGCTTCAGGCAACAGGCACATCCTGTGCAGGAGCCCAGGCAGTTGGGGGCGGGGAGGGCACGCAAAGCCGGACTGGGCTGTAGAGTGGAAGCATGGACCGCTCTCTGAAGGAGATTTGTACGAAGGGAAGGAAGGATGGAGCAGTAACTGGCAGGAAAAGTTTCTCATCAGAGGTGAGCAGACAGCAGCACGTCTGTGCATGAAAGGAAGGAGTGAGGGGAGCAGGGTTTGTGAGCCACAGCACCCCCCCCCCCGCGCCCCGCGTCCTGAGGAAGCTTTTTACATCCTTCAAGAGTTGTAAAAAATTCCAGAAAAGAATCCTCAAATTTGCTCTCTGGCCCTTTCCAAGAAAGTCTGCCAACTCACAGTAGAGTCAAGTGTGGGGGAGGAAGAGATGCAGAGGGAGAGCTGGACAGAGGGCTTGGAGCGGGTGAGAGGGCTCTGGACTCGTCAGCCGTGGATCTGGAACAGCCTGGCCTGGAGCTTCAGACAGCCTCTGTGGGTGGGTTGGGAGTTCCGAGGGGGAGAGTCTGAACCACAGGGCCTGTGCTCAGGGTGGGCGGAGGATGGAGAAGCTGTGTGGGAGGTGGGCAGGTGCACGGCCAGGGTCAGGCGTAGTGTGACAGCCAGCCGCAAGAAAGGTCCCCGTGACCTTTGCGAAGGAAAGCCGTATAGCGCTTGATTAAAATTAATAAAAGTCGCAAGTGAACAGAAAATATGTCATGGTTACGAGTGGGAAGAGTCATTGCAGACATGTCAACTGCTCCCAGATTAATTCATATATTTATTGTTCTTTATCTCAAAGTTGCAATAAGGGTTCTCACTAGATTTAGTATATCCAAGGTAATTTTAAACATAAACAAGGTGGTGCACTTGCCCAACAAGGTTATCAAGAATTGTGTGTGTGTGTTTTAAAGCTGTGTTATTAGATACATTTAAGACAAACTTAGAATACTAGTTTACTTTGTAAAAAAAGTAGTATTTAATTTTTGAACCGACCTTTTTGTCATGAAACGTTTCTTTGTATCTATAATACTTTTTCCCTTAAGATCCACTTTGTTGGATGGTAATGTGGCTGCCCCAGCTTGAGGTCTCCTCAGGAGAAGCCTGTGGCCAGGTTGGGGACCTAGGCTGAGCATGCCTTTGCGCACATTGGGCTGGGTGTGCGTGGCTGTCTCCAGGAGAGCCTGGGCTTGTGCCCCCGCCGCCCTGAGGGTCTGGTCAGGGCTGCAGGTGGCAGGGCCAGCCCTGGGTGGTCTTTTCCCTTGTCCCTCCATGAGGTGGGGCCACCCATGGCAGCCATGTGTCTCTTCCCTGCCCCCCTTCCTCCTCCAGGCACCAACAAAGAATGACAGGAGCACAGGTGAGCACACGGGTGGCTGTCCTGGCCACATGCCTGGGGGTAGGCGGCTGGGGCAAGGGAAATAGACCTGTATCCCCCACCTCTGCCCCAGAGGGGAAGGCCCACAGGGAGCACCGGGAAAAGCTGGAGCTGGTGGCTTCCTTCTCGTTCTTCGGCAACGTCATGTCCATGGCCAGCGTGCAGCTGGCAGGTGCTAAGCGGGACGCCCTATTGCTGAGCTTCAAGGACGCCAAGGTGGGCGGTGGATGTGGTGGGGGTGAAGGGTGGCTGGCGGGGCAGGGCTGCAGTGGGCGGGCCGTGGTTCTGACCTGCCGTCTGCAGCTGTCGGTGGTGGAGTACGACCCCGGCACCCACGACCTGAAGACGCTGTCCTTGCACTACTTTGAGGAGCCAGAGCTGCGGGTAGGGCCCCTCCTCTTCGCCTTCTGCCCCACTCCTTGCTCCCCAGCTCCGCTTGGGGTGGCCCGCCAGCCCTGTGGCCCACCTGACAGCCCTCCACCTCCAGGACGGCTTCGTGCAGAATGTGCACACACCGCGGGTGCGCGTGGACCCCGATGGGCGCTGCGCCGCCATGCTTGTCTACGGCACGCGGCTGGTGGTCCTGCCTTTCCGCAGGGAGAGCTTGGCTGAGGAGCACGAGGGGCTCGTGGGCGAGGGGTGAGTGCGAGGCTGGGTGGGCATAGCTGCGCCCCGGTGCCTCCTGCTTTCCACCTGCTGAAGCCCCGGGCCCACAGGCAGAGGTCCAGCTTCCTGCCCAGTTACATCATCGACGTGCGGGCCTTGGACGAGAAGCTCCTCAACATCGTCGACCTGCAGTTCCTGCACGGCTACTACGAGCCCACCCTGCTCATCCTGTTTGAGCCCAACCAGACATGGCCTGGGTGAGGCCCCTCTGCTGTGACCTCCTTGGTGGGGGGCTGGTGCACGGCGGGGACCCCCTGGCTGACCACTTGTCCCGGCCCCAGGCGGGTTGCTGTGCGGCAGGACACGTGCTCCATTGTGGCCATTTCACTGAATATCACGCAGAAGGTCCACCCTGTCATCTGGTCCCTCACGAGCCTGCCCTTCGACTGCACCCAGGCCCTGGCGGTGCCCAAGCCCATAGGTGAGGGCTGTGTGGGGAGGGGCGCGCAAGAGGGTGCCCTGAGCCCCGCCCACCAGCATGTCCTTCTGCAGGGGGGGTGGTGATCTTTGCTGTCAACTCGCTGCTGTACCTCAACCAGAGTGTCCCCCCGTATGGCGTGGCCCTCAACAGTCTCACCTCCGGCACCACTGCCTTCCCCCTGCGTGAGTGTGGCCGGGGCAGTGTGAGGGGTGGGCTTAGGGCAGGGTGAGGGGAGGCGGCCTGGTCTGCCTGATGCCCCCACTGAACAGGCACCCAGGAGGGCGTGAGGATCACCCTCGACTGTGCTCAGGCGGCCTTCATCTCCTATGACAAGATGGTCATCTCCCTCAAGGGCGGAGAGATGTGAGTCTCCCCTTTAGTGAGCCCTGTGCCCCTCAGTGCTGTCGCCCCCGCCCCCAGCTCAGTGTCCCCCTCCCGCAGCTACGTGCTGACCCTCATCACCGACGGCATGCGCAGCGTCCGTGCCTTCCACTTCGACAAGGCTGCCGCCAGCGTGCTCACCAGCAGCGTGAGTGGGTGCTTGGGGCGGCGGGGGCGGCCTGGGCCTGGGTCTGGGTCTGGGGCCGGGGCTGGTGCCCCTCACCACCCACACCCTCCCTCAGATGGTCACCATGGAGCCCGGGTACCTGTTCCTGGGCTCTCGCCTGGGCAACTCCCTCCTTCTCAAGTACACGGAGAAGCTGCAGGAGGCCCCAGCCAGTGCTGTGCGCGAGGCTGCTGACAAGGTGGGCGCCGGGGCTATCTGGGGGACACTGCCCTGCGCAGGGTGTCCCAGGGCTGCTCACCGTCCTCCCGCCTCACAGGAAGAGCCTTCGTCGAAGAAGAAGCGAGTGGACTCCACAGTGGGCTGGGCAGGTGAGGGTCAGGGCCCCTGTGGGGGTGGGGGTGCAAGGCCAGGGGACCTACGTGGCTCAGGAGGGTTCCCTTATGCTTCAGGGGGCCAGTCGGTGCCACAGGATGAGGTGGATGAGATCGAGGTTTACGGCAGCGAGGCCCAGTCCGGCACCCAGCTGGCTACCTACTCCTTCGAGGTGAGTCATGCAGGGAGGGGCGCACTCTGGCCGGCCACCCGCCTGACCACTGCTGTGCCCTCAGGTGTGTGACAGCATCCTCAACATTGGACCCTGTGCAAATGCTGCCATGGGCGAGCCCGCCTTCCTGTCTGAAGAGGTACTGGGGAGCAGGGGCAGGCGGGCAGGGGCCGGTTTATGGGTGGAGGGGAGGTTTGCGTGGGGGGCCCCCTTCACCTCGGCCCCTGCAGTTTCAGAACAGCCCGGAGCCGGACCTGGAGATGGTGATGTGCTCTGGCTACGGCAAGAATGGGGCCCTGTCCGTGCTGCAGGTGTGTGGGTGGTGGGCGGTGGTGGTGTACCCCGGGGATCTGGACGGACAGACACCCCATTGTCCTTCCAGAAGAGCATCCGGCCCCAGGTGGTGACGACATTTGAACTTCCCGGCTGCTACGACATGTGGACGGTGGTTGCCCCATTGCGCAAGGAGCAGGTATGTGCCCCCCGCAGGGCAGGGAGGCCCCGAGGGTGTGGTGATGGGTGCCCTGTCTATGAGAGGTGCAGGGGCAGCGGGTGGGCAGTGGGTGGGGGCAGGTTCTGCTGTGTGGGGCTCACCCGTTCTCCCAGCACCACTGGCTGGGCAGTGGGATTTGTGCTCCTCCTGCCTTCACATCACAGGAGGAGACCCCCAAGGGCGAGGGTGCAGAGCAGGAGCCCAGCGCCCCTGAAACAGAGGATGATGGGCGGAGACACGGGTTCCTGATTCTGAGCCGGGAGGACTCCACCATGGTGAGGGGCTGGCCGGCAAGGGGTCTGCCTGAGGTGGGGGCCCTGTCGGCGAGGGCTGCACCTCACCGTTGTCCCCTGCAGATCCTGCAAACCGGGCAGGAGATCATGGAGCTGGACACCAGTGGCTTTGCCACACAGGGCCCCACGGTCTTTGCTGGCAACATTGGGGACAATCGCTACATTGTTCAAGTGTCACCGCTGGGCATCCGCCTGCTGGAAGGAGGTGGGCGGAGCGGGTGGGTGAGCCGGTGGGCGGGGTGGGCGTGGCAGGCACTGACTGCCCTGCTCCCACAGTGAACCAGCTGCACTTCATCCCCGTGGACCTGGGCTCCCCCATCGTGCAGTGCGCTGTGGCCGACCCCTACGTGGTCATCATGAGTGCCGAGGGCCACGTCACCATGTTCCTGCTCAAGAGCGACTCCTACGGGGGCCGCCACCACCGCCTGGCGCTGCATAAGCCCCCACTGCATCATGTAGGCCCCTCTTCCACCCCCGGACCCACTGTCTCCCCACTGTTGTTCCCCCCCTCCCCACTGAGCCCACCTTTCCCCCACAGCAATCCAAAGTGATCGCGATGTGTGTATATCGAGACGTCAGCGGCATGTTCACCACTGAGAGCCGCCTGGGGGGGCCCCGTGATGAGCTGGGGGGCCGCAGTGGCTCAGAGGCGGAGGGCCAGGGCTCCGAGACCAGGTGCGTGGGGAGCCAGGGTGCAGGAGCTAGGGTCGCTGTGGCAGGCCGCTCAGGACGTGTGTGCTCTACAGCCCCACGGTGGATGATGAGGAAGAGATGTTGTATGGAGACTCGGGGTCCCTCTTCAGCCCCAGCAAGGAGGAGGCCCGCAGGAGCAGCCAGCCCCCTGCCGATCGGGACCCCACGCCCTTCCGGGCGGAGCCCACCCACTGGTGCCTGCTGGTGCGGGAGAACGGAACCATGGAGGTGGGTGGCCGCCCGGTGCCTGCATAGCTGCTGTCTGCCGCCTGTCCCCAACCCCTGCCTTCGCTAACCAGCACTCTCTGCACAGATCTACCAGCTCCCCGACTGGCGGCTGGTGTTTCTGGTGAAGAACTTCCCGGTGGGGCAGCGGGTCCTGGTGGACAGCTCCTTCGGTCAGCCGACCACACAGGGTGAGGCCCGCAAGGAGGAGGCCACGCGCCAGGGGGAGCTGCCGCTCGTCAAGGAAGTGCTGCTGGTGGCTCTGGGGAGCCGCCAGAGCAGGCCCTACCTGCTGGTGAGCACAGGCCAGCACCCACCCGCCCTCCCTGCCCAGGGTTGCCCGCACTGTCCAGGCCCCTTGATGACCCGACTCTGTCCCAGGTACACGTGGACCAGGAGCTGCTCATCTATGAGGCCTTCGCCCATGACTCGCAGCTCGGCCAGGGAAACCTTAAAGTTCGCTTCAAGAAGGTGTAGTGGCGACCCAGGGGTGGGGGGCCAGGCGGGGGCGGGTACCAGGTGCTCATAGGCCCCCCTCCCCCCGCCAGGTTCCCCATAACATCAACTTCCGAGAGAAGAAGCTTAAGCCGTCCAAGAAGAAGGCGGACGGTGGCAGCGCTGAGGAGGGGGCCGGGGCCCGCGGGCGTGTGGCACGGTTCCGCTACTTTGAGGACATTTACGGCTATTCGGGGGTAGGCAGGTGGCTTTGTGGGAACCAGGCTGGAGCGGCGGGGACCTCACCCCGGCGACCTCCTCACGGTGCTGCCCCCAGGTGTTCATCTGCGGCCCCTCACCCCACTGGCTGCTGGTGACTGGCAGGGGGGCCCTGCGGCTGCACCCCATGGGCATCGACGGCCCCATTGACTCCTTTGCCCCGTTCCACAATGTCAACTGCCCCCGTGGCTTCCTGTACTTCAACAGGCAGGTGGGTGCCCGGCCGGGGCTGCCCAGGCGGGAGCAGGTGCTGGGGCCTGGAGAGGAGGCCCTTGGCAGCTGGGGACGGGGTGTCCAGAGATGGGGGTGCTGAGGCCAAGAAAGTGAGATGAGCTTAATATTGGGAAGGTTTGGGGGGGTGAAGGGTAGCTACCTGTGTGGCTGGGGGCTAGGCATTGTCACTGCTGAGAGTGGGACCCCGGCTCTGCCCCTCAGGGGCTGTGGGACTGGCCGAGGGGCTCACCTGCTCTGCGCCTCACATTCCTCACACGTCCCCCAGATGATGGCAGTGACCCCACGCCCACACCCAGGGCTCAGTGAGGAGTGAGGTGGTGCTGATGCACCCAAGACTGGGTGAGGGCTGGGCTAGGGCCCTGGCAGGGCTCTCTCACCTGTCTGTGCAGACCTGGCATGGTCAGTGGGGCTACCCCTGGCCTCTTCCCTCCCATGCCCCGGCATTGACCACGGCCATGGCTACACCCCACCCCTGGAGGAGCCTGGAGGAGAGACAGACCCAACAGAGCTGAGGGCTGATCCCGGGGTGCCCCTGGGCCTGGGGTCTCCTGTGTTGCTTCAGGGGTGCCTGGTCTCAGTAGCCCCCATCCCCCAGGGCGAGTTGAGGATCAGCGTCCTGCCGGCCTACTTGTCCTACGACGCCCCATGGCCTGTCAGGAAGATCCCGCTGCGCTGCACAGCCCACTACGTGGCCTACCACGTGGAATCCAAGGTCTGAACCCCCTTCAAGGCCAGGGACCTCCTGGGCCTGGCCTCTGGTGTGACCCCCTCCACTCCCCCAGGTGTACGCTGTGGCCACCAGCACCAACACACCCTGCACCCGCATCCCACGCATGACGGGCGAGGAGAAGGAGTTTGAGACCATTGAGAGAGGTAGGAGACGCCCCAGTGGGGCCTCTTCTGGGGGCCATCCCCCCCTGACCAGCACCCTGTCTCTGCAGACGACCGGTATATCCACCCCCAGCAGGAGGCCTTCTCCATCCAGCTCATCTCCCCAGTTAGCTGGGAAGCCATTCCCAACGCCAGGTAAGGCTGGGCTGGGTGGGGGCCAGGTAGACGGGGGCCAGGGGTGCATCCTGACCCAGCCTTCTGCAGGATCGAGCTGGAGGAGTGGGAGCACGTGACGTGCATGAAGACGGTGTCACTGCGCAGTGAGGAGACCGTGTCAGGCCTCAAGGGCTATGTGGCCGCCGGAACCTGCCTCATGCAGGGGGAGGAGGTCACCTGCCGTGGACGGGTAAGGGGCATATGGGCAGGGGCAGGTGTGCTGGCAGCCCCTCTGCAGTCCCCTCAAGTCACCAACTGCCCTTCCTGCGTGCAGATCCTGATCATGGATGTGATCGAGGTGGTACCTGAGCCTGGCCAGCCCTTGACCAAGAACAAGTTTAAGGTCCTGTATGAGAAGGAGCAGAAGGGGCCTGTGACCGCCTTGTGCCACTGCAATGGCCACCTGGTGTCCGCTATCGGCCAGAAGGTGGGTCTCTGCCCCACCTGGCCTGTCACCCCACCCACCCATGAGCCACTGGCTGCCCTCTCCTGTCCACAGATCTTCCTGTGGAGCCTGCGTGCCAGCGAGCTGACGGGCATGGCCTTCATCGACACCCAGCTGTACATCCACCAGATGATCAGCGTCAAGAACTTCATCCTGGCTGCAGACGTCATGAAGAGCATCTCGCTGCTACGCTACCAGGAGGACAGCAAGACACTGAGCCTCGTGTCCCGGGTACCCGTGGGGCTGCTACCCCATGCTAGGGGGCGGGTCTCAGGTCCCAGGTGCACCCTGACGGTCCCTCCCCCCTGTTCCCAGGATGCCAAGCCCTTGGAAGTGTACAGTGTGGACTTCATGGTGGACAACGCCCAGCTGGGCTTCCTGGGTCAGTGTAGGGCCTGGGGGCCGGGGTCCCTGGGACTTTGGGGGTGGCTAGGGCTGACTCAGCTCTGTTTGCAGTGTCTGACCGTGACCGCAACCTGATGGTATACATGTACCTGCCAGAGGGTGAGCATTCCCGGGCCCTCGGTGGGGGCTGGGTGGGGGCTGGGCAGACCCTGACCTGAGGTCCCTCTCGCCCAGCCAAAGAAAGCTTTGGTGGCATGCGCCTGCTGCGCCGGGCAGACTTCCACGTGGGTGCCCACGTGAACACCTTCTGGAGGACCCCATGCCGGGGTGCTGCTGAGGGGCCCAGTAAGAAGTCCGTCGTGTGGGAGAACAAGCACATCACGTGGTTCGGTAAGCACCGGGCAGGGCGGGGGGCATGAGGAGGGTGGGTGGCACTGGGGTCACCTGGCTCACACTGTGTCCCTGCAGCCACACTGGACGGTGGCATTGGACTCCTGCTGCCCATGCAGGAGAAGACCTACCGGCGGCTGCTGATGCTGCAGAACGCGCTGACCACCATGCTGCCCCACCACGCTGGCCTCAACCCTCGCGCCTTCCGGTGAGCACAGCCCTCCTCCCCCCACCTCCTGCCGGGCCGTCCCAGCTACCCACTGCCTAACGCCTCCCTAGGATGCTGCACGTGGACCGGCGCACCCTGCAGAACGCTGTGCGGAACATCCTGGATGGAGAGCTGCTCAACCGCTACCTGTACCTGAGCACCATGGAGCGCAGTGAGCTGGCCAAGAAGATCGGCACCACACCCGACATTGTGAGCAGCTGTCCCCCATTGCCACGCCTTGTAGCCCCGCCGCACCCCACCCGGCCCCGCCCTCACCTGCCTCACCTCCCTCTCCCCCCACAGATCCTGGATGACCTGTTAGAGACAGACCGTGTCACTGCCCACTTCTAGACCTCTGGATACCGCCACAACCCCACCCCCTTTTTGTACAAAACACAGGAAAAAAACGTTCGGTTTGAGAAGTGTGTGTGGTCATTGCAGGGCCTCCTGGCCCCACCAGTGGTCAAAGCCCGGGGTGTCCCCCCACTCCAGCGCCTCCGGTCTTGGGATGTCCACACCTGTAGTCCTGGCCAGCCCTGGTCCTCGGGCCCTGGGGCCCTAGGTCTCCAGGTACTCGTACAGCCCCTCTGTCCTGGGCACGAGGCCCAGCTGCACCAGTGCTCGGACCAGGAGGGCGGTGAGCCGCATGGACAGGGTCTCCAGCCTGGGATGAGTGGGTGGAGGGGTTGCAGGTCAGTGGGGAGCAGGCACTGGCCCCGCACACACCCGCTGGGTTCCAGCCATCCACTCACCTCAGGGCCACCTCGAACTTGAACATCTCCCAGACAACCCTGACGTGGCGCAGGAGGCTGGCGCCGTAGACACGTGGGTGCGCCGTGCCCACCAGGCGGCTCCAGCCCCGGACCGCACTGTGGAAGACGGGTCAGCCTGGGCTTGCGCCCCCCACCCCCACCCGGACTTCCCACCAGCACCCACCTTTTGGCCATGAGGAAGTAGCGGTCGACAGGGGCGCCAAGGGCGCTGTTGACGGCGCGGACGGTGTTGATGTTGCGCAGCACAAGCAGCATGGACCGCGGCAGGGCCTTGAGCACGGCCATGATGTCCTCGAAGTGCTCCCGGGCCATGGCCTGCATGTACGCTGCCTCCTCGCGGCTCAGCAGGTGTGAGCGCCACAGCTGCCGCAGGCGCACCGGCCTCTGCATGAGCACCTCGGAGAACAGGAAGTAGTCTGGGGGACGGGGCTGAGCCAGGCTGCCCACCCGCCTGCCCACGTGCACAGCCCCCAGCCTCACCTTCCACCCCGAGTGTGGCTGCGTGCGTCCTCATCGAGGCGTCGTCCCTCAGGATGATGGCCCGCCACAGCTGGCACAGGGCCGAGCGGTCCCTGCGGGGCCCAGAGTGAGCCGCGTCCCAGGCAGGAGAGCCCGGACCCAGCCCCCACCCACTCCACTCACTTCTCTTCCAGGAACTGGTAAAGACCGTGGTCCAGCAGCACCAGCTGTGCCTTCCCGTCCGGGCCTTTCCGCACCAGAACTAGGGACAGGACATGTGGGCTCAGGCCCCCCTGCCCCATCCCCCACCGCCTCACCCCCACCCCGCCCCCAGGGCTCTTCTACCATTGCCAGGGTGAGGGTCGGAGTGGATGAAGCCGGTGTAGAATATCTGCTCAGCAAAAGCCTGGATGAGCTTCTCCGCTATCTGGGGCAAGGACAGGGCCGCCACCGTCACACAGCACTCCCGCCCCACATGCACCCTGCCCTCGCCCAGGCCCTGTGCACACAGCACTCACATCCCGCACAGCCAGCCCCATGGACTTGATGGCCTCCACGTCGTTAACCTTGCAGCCCTCACAGAACTCGGCCGTCAGCACACGCTGGGGGAGAGCGAGACGCTGAGCTCGGCAGGCCCGTATGGCGCCCCACCATCCACTCAGGAGGGGTCCCAGCACACCTTGCTGGACGTGTCCCAGTACACACGCGGGACCACGACGTAGCGGAAGTGCTGCAGGTCCTGTGCGCAGCGCTCAGCGTTCCGCCCCTCATTCTCAAAGTCCAGCTCCTGGGCCAGGGTCCCCTTCAGATCCTGGGGGCCACACAGGTAGTCTGGGGTCAGGGTGGGGCCGCGTGGCTCCGGCATGTGCAGGTGCGCCCCCCCAGCTTGCCTGGGCAGTGGTACCTGGAGGACCCAGCTGAAGCCAAAGCTGGGGTGCATGAACTGCACGAGCCTGAGCAGGAGCTCCAGAGTGTAGATGTCCCCGTCAAAGCGGTCCCGCAGGTCGATGTACTGCACCTGCACCGGGCCAGGGCGTGGGGAGGGCCGGGCTGCTGCTGCCACCCAAGCCCACGGCTGCCTCCCGAGCCTGCTGCCACGGAAGGTGGGCCCCTTGTACCTTCACAGCCACGGCAGTGCCGTCGTGCAGCCGCGCGCGGTGCACCTGGGCCAGGCTGGCGGCAGCGATGGGCTGGTAGTCGAACTCCTGGAAGAGCTCTTGGGGCGGGGCCTGGAAGTCCTCAAGAAACAGTTCGTCCACCTGGCCGGAGAGGGTCCTTAGAGCCGTGTAGAGGCCACGCCAAGGGCCACCTCCCAGCTCTGTGCCCCAGGCAGAGCTCACCTCCCGGAGGCCACGTGTCAGAGCCCTGTCCTCCAGCACGCGCAGCGTCCTGGTGTACTCGGGGGGCAGCAGGTGGTTGAAGGAGCACAGCCCCTGGCCCAGCTTCACGTACAGGCCCCCGTTGTGGATGGCCCCGGCCACCAGGGCATCGGCTGCCCGCTGATGACACGCAGACATCACCTCCACGTACCTCGGGCTGTTCTGACCACAGGCATGGAGGGAAGGGGTGGGGGCCGGTGGGCACCTCCTCCGTCTACCCAGCACCCGCCTGGGGACCCCCAGCTCGCCCACCCCATGGCACAGGTGGGCCCCACCACCGCCAGGGACACATGGACAGACCTCTTCCACCCCTCGCAGGACGACGTTCGTGCACCACCAGTAGTCCACGGAGATCTGCAGGCCGACCCTCAGGGACCTGCCAGCACAGGCTCCCTCAGCCCCAGCAGCACCCGGCCCGGCCCCACCCTGCCAGCCCCTTGGTGCGCCACGGGCAGAGGACGCTGGGCCCCGCCTCCTCGCTTTCAGGACAGCATCAGTCTCAGCTCCTGGCCTGCAGAAGAGGCCACCTGCATCCATCCACCCCGTCAGCCCCTGAACACCCTGACAGGCACCCAGGGCCGAAGGGAAGGGGGAGAGCTGGGACGCGGGCCTCAGGCCCCAACCACCAGACACAGTCTCTTCATTCCTGTAGAACAGTCCCCGTAAAAGGAAACCCACTCGAGACCAGGCGTGCTGCGAAGGCTGCCAGCTCCCACGCAGGTGAGCCCTCACTCCCAGCCCTGCCTCCTCTGCACTGGGCCATCTCTCCCAGGCTGGGCACCCTGGACAGGAGCCCCCAGGGAGTTGACTCCCGGATGGGGATCCCCAGCACGTGTCGGTGGCGTCCTCACACTCTCCCCACGCCTCAGGCCCTGCACAGGCAGCCCTGGGTCTGAGAGGAGAGGGTCCGGGACAGGAATCCAGGCTTCCAGCCCTCGGAAGCAGGAGCCCTGGCGGGACCCACGCCAGCTGGCGGAGCTGGGCCTCTTCTTCCTGCCTCCCAGCCATGTCCTGCCCGCACCCCCAGCCCACGGAGGGCACAGGAGCCAGACGGGGCCATCTGTGAGGAAGGGAGAGTGCAACTGGAAGGCCGAGCGAGACAGGCCTCCTCAGGGCTCCCCGGAGACACAGGGGCAGGGGCCCTTCCTGAACACAGCACGGACCCGGGCAAGGTCTGCACAGCGTGGGGAGACAGCTGCTCGCCGGGTGATGACGAAGTCCCCGCGCGACGGACAGAAGCCAGGGGTCTCCTAGCTGGAGGGAGGGAGTCACACACACACACACACAGAATGAGCTATGCTGGCGACAGGGGGTGTCTGCGTGAACACAGAGGCGGGACGTCTGCAGCTCCACACAGCACAGGGCTCCGGTCCGCCAAGGTCCCCAAGCACAACTCACGGGCACTTACGTCACCGCCCTGAGACCTTCCTCCACCCCAAGGGACAATGGTCAATGCCAGGGCTGCGAACGGACAAGATGAGCCTGGACCACCCAGTAGTGCAGAAGGAACAAATGCTCAAATGTGCAGACACGTCACAAGGGTTGGAGGCTTTATGGCAAAATCTCAGTTCTCAGAAGCGCATTCTCACCTAATCTGAAGTTTTTTAAATGTTGGAGATTTTTTAAATGGGTCACAAAAGCTAAGGTGACTGGCTACCCTGGAATGGCTCAGCAACAAAATGACAGTGACACCAGCAGAGTGACCCACAGGAGGAAGCGCAAGTCCAGGCTGACGTGAATAATGGAGTAAGTAACTGGGAGGAGATACCTGTCCTTCCAGCCGAGTGCCAACCTATGGACATGGAAGGATGAACGAACAGAAACTCCATCATCTGGCGACCACAATACCGAGAATGAATACACCCTAGGAGTGGCCGTGGACTGAAACTCCAGCAGGAGCTCCAAACACCGATGCCCAGGGCTGATCCACGGGGACTCGGCACCTCAGCGCCAGGTTGTACCAGGTGTGAGCATGCGAAGCTCCAATCTGGGCAGGCATGGGGCCCTGGGGGACTGTGTCCTGACCTCAAGTTTAGCCATGTGGGCCAAGGAGACAATGGGGACTGCTCTAGACTGGGGGACCTGGGACATGGACCCTGGACCAATCCTATGCTGAAAGGGTTGTTAATGGGGTGCATGGTGAAAGGAACGGGTCTCCTGGCTGTGCTACCAGAGAGAAAGTCCTTGTTCAGGACACACTCACATTTTCCAGGATAACAGAGCACGTTCACAACTTACTTGCAAAGGTTTCAAGCAAAAAAATTCTTTTGTATTATTCTTGCAACTTTTCTGGACATTTGAAATTGTGACAAAAAAAGGGGGGAAAGCCCAGAGATTGTAAAAGAGCCCTGGCTGGTGTGACTTAGTACATTGAGCACTGGCCTGGGCACCAAAGAGTCACTGGTTCGATTCCCAGTCAGGGCATGTGCCTGGGTTGCAGGCCAGGTCCCCAGTTGAGGGGCACGTGAGAGACAACCAAACATTGATGCTTCTCCCCCTTTTCCTCTCTCCAAAAATAAATAAACAAAACATTTTCTTTTTAAAGAAAGAAACCAAGTCCTGATGCAGACCTTCCCCCTCTCCAGTCTGAGCGTCGGCCAGGTTGACATGTTCTGGCCTCGGCCGGCCGGCCTGCAACAGAACAAGCGCCCAGTGTCTCGGTGGGGCTGCCCCACTCATGCTCCTTCCCTGAGCTCCTGCCTCCACGCTGCCCAGGACCTGCTGTGTGTCCCGTCTCTAGAGGCTTGAGGTCACCCCACACCCAACCACAGATGCTCCAGCAGGCCTGCCTGTCCTGTTAAGGTTTAGAGCTGACGAGAAGGCACAGACAGGGTGGTAACCAACTGGCTCCTCTCCCTCCAATCCCAGCTCAGCCTATGCTACCTGGCAGTGGGAACCTGTGTTCCCAGGAGCCAGCAGAGAGGCAGGCAGGAGGTGCCCAGGAAGGCCAAGGGGGTGCTCAGAGCCAGGCTGCAGAGGGACAGCCCCCCAGGGGAGAATCACAGAAGAAGAAGTGGACCTGACCACAGGCTCTTGCACAACACAGAGACCTCCGCCCAAAACTGGCCCCTGAAGGCAACCGGAGCTCCATCCATGGAGAAGTAATAGGCTTGCTTCACCAGGGAGGCAGGAGTGGGTGGCAGTCAGCCAACTGGTACCTCTGGCCCCAGCGCAAATCTCAATGAAGCTTTTGGCTAAGGGCCTGAAGGCCTCCATGGCCTCGGCCTCAACTGGCCCAGGTCTGAGAGGCAGCAGGTGCTCAGGGCTGACAGATCGGGACCCCCTCCCCAACAGCAGTCTCCCATGAGCCCCTTCCCCGGTACTCTGTGCACAGGGGGTTTGGGTAAACTGAGGTTTCACTCAGTGCCAAGAGCTGGTTCTTAGGACTTTGCAGACGCAGGAACTCCTGGCTCTGACCAAGCGCAGGCGTGCTGACCCATGGGGCCGCACCCAGGGATTAGACCCCAGCATCCTGACCAGGAAGCAGGAGTCAGAGGTGCCTGAGCAGCAGGAGCAGCACCACACCCATTGCAGGGCACTGGGGGCTCGGAGGGTGGGAGGCACCAGCTCCTCCCTGCCAGACGCCGGTCAAGGCAGATCCAGAGGGTACATGGAGGTGCATCAGCGTGGGGGGCTCACTGGCACTCCGCCTGTGAGGATGAGGCCGCGTCAGGCGCAGCCCCTACCTGCCAAAGCGCCCGACGCCGTCCGCCATGAGCCGCATCCTCCTCTTTTCCTGCGGCTCTGCCGTGAAGTAGCGGATGCCAAGGAGAAGGGGCAGCCCCACCGCCGTGGTGGAGAGCACCTTCTTCCACAGGGGCTGGGGCCTCGAGGACCTGGAGGGACATGGATGTACAGCCGGGTCGGTCCCGGATGCCTGTGTGGTCAGCAGGATGCTCTCACCACCGGACCCAAGTCACCTCGCCTGAGCCCCCACGCACCCTGGACGCCAGGCTCCAAGGGCCAGTGGGTGGAGGGAGCAGCTCCTTGGCCACATGGAAACCACATATAGTCATCCCACTGTGCACCTCGCTGATGGCCCAAGTCGCTGCAAGCGTCAGGATGGCAAGACATACAGGTAACACCCGTGAGAGGTTAGGGCAAGGAACGCAGTGGCAACCCTGGCCCCCAGTCACGTGGTGTCTCCACTTGCTGCTCCACCAGGCCTGGGTCTCACCTGCAGCCCCTCCCTCTGCCCGCCCACCTGACCCTCCCACCCCTGCGCCTTGCTTTGGTCCCACCCACCACCCTGTCTGAGCCACAGCTCTGGTTGTGACCGGCTCACAATGATGCTGTGGGGGTTCTACTCCTGGAACCCCAGTCCCAGCTCAGCCCACCACACCAGGAACAAATGCATCCGGTTTTGGGCGGGGGGTTTCAGGGAAGGTCCTGCCTTGGGCCCACAAGAGGTTGAGAGGCTTCAGAAAACTCACCACGGAGCAGGCGGGACCCTGTGGCTTCTCCTGAGGGAGGCAGCGGGGAGCAGCCGGCGCAGCGGCCGGCTGGGCAGCACAGCGCAGTGGAAGTGGCACAGTGGTGACTGCAAAGTGAGAGACGGCACAGGGTCAGGTGGGGCAGCCACGCACCCGTGGTCCTGCCCGGCACTGTCGGCGCCCTGGGACCCATTGTCCGTAGTTCCTGCTGCTGAGACCACCAGACGTAGGCCTCAGGAAGGCATTCCGCATTTTCAAAGGAAGTGACAAGAATGCTTAACCACAGGCCCTGGCCAGCTAGCTCAGCTGGTTCAAGTGTCCCGATTTGCCAAGGTTTCGGGATCCCTGGTCAGCGCACATACGAGAAGCAGCCAACAAGTGCACATCAGTAAGTGGAACAAACCGATGCTTCCCCCACCTCTCTCCCTACTCCTAAGACCAGTCAACAGGGAAGAATGCTTAACCACACAACCATCACATGCAGGAAAAACAGGCCTTGCGTAGGTCCTTGTTCTGAAAGCAGATGAAGGCACCAGGGACTCCATTCCATTGGCCCCAGAGGCAGCATGGAGATGCCAGCCGGCAGGACAGGCAGAGGAGCTACATTCCCGGAGGCTTTCTGCTCGGGGGCCACCTTGGTTTCCCATCTTACTTCAATTATGGGTCTTAAGAGTTCCTCAACCACAAATTCACCCCCCTGCAAATTCTCAGTTTTTAGGGAAAAAACAAAACAAAAACTCTGTGTGTAGTAAGTTACGGCCACAGCACAGACGTTAAGACTGTCACTGTGAACTTTGGGCCAGATAAGGAGCTGGCCTTCCAGTCATGTCTGCACGCAGCCCTCAGACAGCTTCAAGGCCAGCAAAACAAAGCAGAAATCAGAGGGCAATGCCCGTGACCTACTGTCCCAAGGGGAGGACGGTGCTGACAAAGCCTCTGCCAGCAAGGCCACACGCGGTGAGGGCCAGCGCGGCAAGGCGTTCTGCGCACCACTCTGCCCCTCTGGCAGCACCCCCCATGGCACTCGGCCGTGCCGGCGCCCCGAAGAGCGGCCCCAGGAGCGTGTCTGTGCACACACACGGCGGGCAGTTCTCAGAACATCGGTGAGGGCCTGCAGGACGGCGCGTCCGGGCTGGGACCACAGCCGCCTCCCACTAGACATCAGGTTGTGACAGGCAGATATGCCAGGAAGGGTCTGCCCTGCCTGCCTACTCTGTGCCTGCCCCACATGCCCTTCTGCCCAGGCCCCGTGCAGACCCGCCCCATGTCCCTCACCTGACGACGTACCTCCCCCCACTCACCGCCCTGCCATGGAGACTGGCCTGACAGTGGGCCCTGTGTGTGACCAGGGGCCACGGGCACATAGATGGGGCCACGGGGACAGCACCAAGGGCCAGGGAGGCAGGGCTCCTACGGCCGGGCAGCGAGGGGGCGTCCATGTGGACACTGCAGGGTGTTCTAGGCAGAGGACACAGTGTCAGGGAAAGCCTGAAGCCGGGAGGACGGGGTGTTTCTTAGGAGGAGACAGACCTGTGTGGCCGGGAAGTGCGCGTGCCCTGGGTGAGGAGGGCGCTGCCGGAAAAGAGAGGGTGGAGCAGCGAGCTGGAGCCACAGGCGCTTTCCCAGGGGAGGGGTAATGTTCTGGGGATGTCAGCCCTGGGGGAGGCGGTGACAGGTGTCCAGTCAGAGGGACCACAGGGGGAGGCAGCCAGAGGCTCCCAGGCAAGCGTGAGGAGCGGTGAGTGCCACCAACACAAGACCGCAGCCCGTAAATAGCGGCTGACGACAGCCACCGGCCGGCTGCCCTGCTCGGCACTCATTGTCAGGGACCCTGCCAGCAAGCGGGTTGGGGCCCTCGCCGCGCAGCAGCCTGGCCTCTGAAGTCATCAGGATCCATGAGCCGGGCACAGTGCCGGGCTCAAGCATGTATCGAGTCTGTACTTCTGTAAGTATTTGCAGCTGTTCTTCACAACAAGACGTTAAATAAAAGGACGGTGGTAGGCCAGGAGGGTAGACAGACGGAACACGGAGCACAAAGCAGGAGCCCAACCTCGACCTCCAGACATGCGGGCATGACCGTGACACCCAAGTATCTGTGCATCTCGCGGTGCCATGGTGCACTTTTCACAAATTGAAGGTCGTGGCAACCCCATACCCAGCAAGTCTGTCAGCACATTTTCCCCAGGCTCATGGGAAGATCAGCGTTTTTTAGCAATAGTATGTTTACTTTAGGTATGTACATCTTTTTAGACAGCGCTCCTGCACCCTCAACAGACTACAGCACACATGTAACTTCTACATGTACCAAAAGACCAAAACAACCCATGAGACTCGTGACATTCGGCGGCAGTTGGGAACCGAAGCAGCAGTGTCTGTCTCCGAGGTCCGCCTGTGCCTCCGTCTCTGGGGCACGATAATAACCATGGTTACGAGAGAGAATGTCCTTGTTCAGGGGATGCACATTGAAGGTCCAGAGGAGATGTCTCAAAACATCTGTGAGTATCAAATGGTCCAATGACAACAAAACACACACGTCCAATAGAAACAGAAACAGCTGGTGCAGGATGCCAGCAGCAGTCCGGTGGTGGGCATCTGTCCCTCTCACCGTCCCAGGCGGGAAGGTGGCATTTCGGAGCCAGGGCACGGGTCCTTGCCTGGACGATCCTGTGCCAGGAGCTGTCTGCAACGGGCGGGGGAAGGGGTGCTCCCGGCAAAGAGAGGGTAAAGGTCAGGGCCCAGGACAGTCGCCCGAGGCTGAGCCGCGCGGGGCAGGCTCTGACCCAGTCCTCAGGGGCTGGGACCAGAATCTCAGCACCAGCACTCAGCAGCCGCACAGTGCGGGTCAGCTCCTCCCCCTCTGTGCCTCAGTTCCCGTCTATGAAGCAGGCACCGCCGCACATTAAAGTGCGGGTCCAGTGAACGGACATGTGCAAAGCCCGCAGAGCACACAGTGGGCAGACGTGTGTGCTGAGCTTGCCCGGGGTCAGAACTAGCCGCTCGTCCCTCCCAGGCTTCCTCCTCATGGCACCAAGCCAGCCTCCCACTCCCAACACCCCCACTGCCTCTCCGCAGCCCTGCGCCGCGCCGCCTGACACCTGCTGGGTTGGACTGAACTATTTACGTTAACAGCTTCCCACGGCTTCTTCAAAGGAAAAGAGGGTTTGTTCTGCCCAGAAAGGAGACTATTCCCAAGACAGCAAAAACTCAGTCGGGGGTCCCGTATAGAAGGGGACAAGACCAGAGTGGAAGGACAGTGACGTGGGTTCTGCTGCCAGTCCTGTGAGGGTCCGTGTGGTGGACGAGGAAGGAAAACTGCCGAAGCAGAACCAACAGTGATCATCACCACTCAGAACAGAGACACGCGAGCCCACGTGTGATGGCCTGCGGGAGAAGAGCCATGGGCCCCTGCTCAAAGGCTGCATGTGCAACACCCCAGCACCTGGCACAGCTGCCCCAAGACCGCGGCCGAACCCCGCATCACGCAGCCCCCAGATGCACCAGAGAAGGCCAAGCACGCAGGCCGCACATGCTCTGGCACAGCTGACTCAGACGGCAGAAGCCTGCAGGGGAGGAGAGTTCCCTGAGAAGGCTCGCCACCAAGTCCCTCCCCCTGGAGAAGCCCCCAGCCCACCAGGGGGATGCACCGTGAAGACTCATCTCCAAAAAGGTGTGCGCAGCACCCCCTAGGCCGCAGAGGTCATGGCCACTGCGGTTTTCTGACAACCCCAGTGAGAGGGCACAGGACTCAGTGTCCTCCTGATGGGTGTCACACGAGGGAGGCAGAGGACGGACGCACAGGCCTGGTCTGTGGCCTCGCGCCCTCACCTGGTGCTGGGGTGATGCCCATCCTGATGCCTTTCGTGTCTGAATCGGGTAGCAGGGTCCATCTTGCCAGGCTGGGAAGGTAAGAGGTGGTGGAAATAGAGCACCTCCCTCGGGGCCTGGCTCATCGAGGGAGGGCGTTCGCGGCAGGGCTCCTGGCCCAGCTGGCACAGCCGACACCCTTCTGGTCCCAGACTGGCCGCCCTGAAGCCCTCCAGGGCAGCGGGGTCCTGACAGCCAGAGGGGAGCCCACTGTCCCCGAGATTCTGGTGAGAAAATGCCAAGTCACCTAACTCACAAATAACCTGAACGTCATTTTGATATTAAAGCATATTGTTCTTGGGGGGCCAGGGGGTGGGTGGAGGTGAAGGAGGGTATAGAGGGGATAAACGGCAACGGGAAAAATGCAATAAAAACACAGCATTCTTAATGCCACCCCAATAAATTCAATAAAAATGTTTTAAAATACTTTTTCTGTCTTAGCATAAACTATCAACCAGTTGATAAAAACTATGGGATTGTTTGACAACAATGCCATTATGAATTGTATTGTATTTAAAATAAGTAAATGAGAAATAAAAATATTGTCCTTTTACAGAGAGGAAGGCTAAATCTGAATCATTTTACACGGAAGACTGAGGCCCTGGCTGCGCTGCAGCCCCCAGAGGGCAGTCCAGCGAGCGAGGCCTCTGAGCCAAGAGGATGGGCCGCCCAGGGAACCGCCACCTCCCGGGAGCTCCGGCTGCGGCCGTTCTCCCCAGCTCGTTCCCAGCGCGCGCTCCTCGCTGACGCTCCCCACACAGGTCCCTGTGGTCCCGCCTGGAGTGGCCTCCAGCCCCGCACCTGCCCATCCGCCACTGTCCTCATCACACAGGAGCGGCCGTCAGCATGGCCTTTGCGTCCCCAGCAGGCGGAGCGGGCCCACGTCTCAGTCACGCCTGCAGGGCGAGGGCCGGCACCAGCTCTGCGAGATGAAGCAACTGCTCCGCCAGCGCTGGCTGCACGGAGGTCACGGCGATGAGCACAGGACGGCCAGGGCGCAGGCGGCCCCGGCGAGGACACCGGCGGAGCCACATGGCCCCCAGGCCCCCCAAACTCTCCCCACCACAGGAGACGGCCCGGAAGCCCGCAGAGGTCGTGTGGGGCAGGGCCTGCGGCCGGACCTCCCCGGGCGGCGCAGCTGGCTCCCGCCCCTCCCGTGACCCGCACCCACCCAGGCCCAGCAGGAGGCGCGAGGATCCCCAGCGCACGGTCCCTACGCAGTCCAGGCTCTGTTGCTGCGCCCTCCCGGGGACGAGGGGACGTGGGCTTCCTATCCCCGCCTGTCCCGCTCCCCTAGCGGGGCACGGTGTGTCTGCAGAAACCCCGGGCTCCTCGGGACTCGGCGGCCCAGCTCCGCAGCAGCAAACTCCGCGAGGCAGCGGCCCTGACGTGGGCAGCACAGCTGAGAAGCGCGTGTGACACAGGACAGCGAGCGCGCGGCCGGGTTACAGGGGACACAGGCCATCCGGAGGGAGAGGGGACCTCCCTGCGGACGGGCGGCCGCAAGCCCCGGGGTGACGCTGTGCAGACCTGAGCAGGGCGGGCTGGACCGGGCAGCAGCCGTGACCACCGCCGACAGGCTCGTCCGGCAGCAGCCGGGAGGAAGGACCGCGCCGGGACCAGCGCTGCCCCGCCCGGCGCTTCTGGGGACCTGAGACGCGAGAGGCTGCCAGGGCCGGCCCGCGCCCGCCGCCTCGTGGCGGCTGCGGCTGCTCCCCGCGCGCCGCTCGATCGCTGTGCGGTGGGCGCTCAGCCCGCACGGCCAGGCCGGCCAGCAGGACGCGAGCTCCGCCGAAAGCCCCAGGTTTCAGTGCCCAGGGGCCCCTTAGGTACAAACCACGGGCAGAGGGTCCGATCCCTGGGGACGGAAGGTGCCACCGGTGGGGGGAGGCCCCGGGGCCCGGGGAGCCGCCGGCCGCCTCGGGGTCGAAACCCGCGAAAGAGAGCGCGGCCGGGCGGGTGAGGGGCCCGGGGCGCAGACGGCAGGGGGCTCCAGCCCGGGTCCTGGGCGAGCCCGACGCCGCGAGGGGCTGCGGGCAGGCGGGGGGCGCAGGGCTGGCCCCGGCCCCAGGCCAGGGCGGGCGGCCCATACGGACGCCAGCGCGCGGGGCGCGTCGGCCGGCGGCTCCTCGGGGGCAGCGGCGTTGGCCCACAGGGCAGGGCACCTGAGAGCCGCGGGGCCGCTGAGGAGCCCGAGGGCCCGGGGCCGGGGGCCGGGGGGCACAGGGTCCCGGAGAGGGCCCGGACGAAGCGTCTCTGGGGCGCGCGGGCACCCGGGTCTCGGGGCCCAAGGGTCCCAGACAGGCGGCTGCCGGCGGCCGGCGGAGGGGACTCACCGGTCGCCACATGTTCGGGCTGCCGCTCAGCGCCGCCTCGGCGCAGCCGGGTCGGAGCTGCCAGCAATCTCCGCGGGAGGCGGCACACTGCGCACGCGCGCCCCTGCGGCTGGAGCCCCGCCCCCAGCGCCTCCGTGGCTGCGCAGCGCCCCCTGCCGGCCCCGCGGCGGAGCTTCAGGGCCCGCGGGTGCTCGGGGCCCTCGCCGGCTTCCTCGCGCGGCCAGGAAGCTTCTGCAGAGGCAGCTCCCCCGCCCGCACGGCCTGCATCCACCTGCTGCTGACGGCGCTGCAGCCACGCCCTCGGGCCCCGGAACTCACGTCTCATACTCCACACGCGTTACCGCCCCACCGTCACCCCAAGGACATGCTTCAGAAGCTTCCTCCTCCAGGGCTGCCACCCTCGTCAGCCTGTCCCCTCCCGCGGGACGCCGCCTTCCACGTGGTCCGCCCCGCGGAGCCTGCTCACCCCACTGTCCTGGGCGCAGGCGAAGCCCGGCCTCCGTCACCCAACACGCTACACCCCTCTCCTGCCCTGCTGCCCGCGCCGCCGCCCCGCGGAGCTCCCCCGCCTCCAGGGGCGCGAGTGCCCCCGCCGAGCCGGGCTGAGTGCAGAGAGCGTCCCCATGACCTTCTGCCCCCCTCGGCATCGCGTCGGCCGCCTGTGCCCTGGCGACAGAGTGGGCACCTGGACCGGTCCCAGTTGCACAGGGTCGGGATCCCGACCTAACCCTTACGTTTATGGAACAGGAGCAGGAAGTGGGCTAGGCCGCCAGCGACGTGCATGCGAAGTGGCAACACCGAGGCGCCAACACGGACACACGCGTCGCTGAAAGCCTGGCCCACCGACCGCCCTGGGGCTGGGAATGGGGGGCGGGAGAGGGGCTGTCCTGTCCACTCTTGGTAAACAAGGGACAGCAGTTTCCCACCCCCAAACGAACAGGAATTAACTCGGTCCTATTTCTATATCAGAGGACCCTAGTACTGGCCTGGCTCCTGTCCCAGGCTGCTCTCCAAGGCCGTGAGGACACCCCAGGACTGAATGGGGGTATCCACTCCTGATGGAGCCATGTGGAGTCAGTTCCCCCAAATGGGACTGCTGGGCCCCAAGGGCAGCCAGAATTCCTTCCCCCCAGTGACTGCCACTCCCATTCCACTCAAACCCCAGACTTCTGCTCCCCACCCCCAAGCCCATCTTCTGAATCTCCCAGCATCCTGGGGTTCCCAGGCCCTTCAGTGTCTGAAACTGCTGTTAAGGAAAAGATGACAAGAGCAAGTGTATGTTCAGAAGCGTGACTCCCACACAGATGTAAAATGAGCACTGTGTCCCCTCCCCAGTATATGTTCAAGTGGGGAGCTCCAGAATTGGTCCTGTGACTTTATTTGGAAATAGGGCTGTTACAGACATAATCAAGTTTCTCTAGATGAGGATGGGCCCTCAATCCAATGCCCTTAGAGGACAAGGAGAAAGAGAAGGAGGCCTGAGACCAGGAAAAATTGCCGTGAAGACAAGAGGCAGACTGGAGTGATGCAGCCACAAGCCAAGACATGCCGAGACCTGCTGGCAGCCGCCAGACACCTCCAGGAGGAGCCAGCCCCACCAGCATCTCAGTTTGTGACTCTGGACGCTGGCGCTGTGGTAGAATGAACTTTGGTCATCGTGAGCCACCAAGTTTGTGGTTGTTTGTTCCAGCAGCAGCTCGAAGACGAGTACAGTGTGTCAAAGGTTATTTAAGCCGTTCGCTAATGAGAGAACCAGGAATGCGGTTATAAGTTCCAAGAGGAATTCAAAACCACAGATTTATATGGAGTGAAGGAAGGCTGAAATGCATTTTTTAAAGATGGATATTTGCTTTTTCCACAGGCAAGAAAAACAATTGTGTCTCCACTAAACCAAATGTATTTGCCCGTCTCTAAAAAGGAAGAGTGTGCGTTGCTGTTGGCCGCCTGCAACATCCAGAGCTGAGCCGTAGCATAGCTCTGGAAGGGTGGGCACAGACAACGTGAGAGTCTTCCATTGGAAGTGTCAGTAATGTATTTTGTTACAAAGTTTAAAATTTTCAGCACTGTCTCCCCCCCCCCCACCCCTTTGATTAAAAAACAAAATAAAACCCTTTACTCATTGATTGCAGAGAGAAACACCAATTTGTTGTTCCATGTATTTATGCATTAATTGATTGATTCTTGTAGATGCCCTGACCAGGGAGGAGATCGAACCCACAACCTTGGTGTGTCTGGTGACACTTTAACCAGCTGAGGTACCCTTTGATTTAAAAGGGGGATTTCAAATAAGGATCACGCTGGGTCATCAAATGAGGCTGGTCTTAGTCAGTGTGGACAATATCTTCATGGGTGCTCCTTACAAACCATCTTAAATTTGCTTTACTGAAGTTGTCTTTAAAAAAAATTTTTTTTTATTGATTTATTTTTAGAGAGAGGGGAAGAGAGGGAGAGAAATATCTATTGGTTACCTCTCTCATAAATGGGGACCTGGCCTGATGATTAGCAGGGTCAGGAAGTGATTCGGTGAGAATCAGCTGTCATTTAAAAAGGTTGCGTTTCAGTTTACAAAGAGTCTAGTAAAGTGATATGGGTTATAGATATTGAGAGTCAAACAGAATCTACTAGACAGTCCCTCACCAAAAAGAACGTATTCGAGGAAAAGAAAGGATTGCCGCCCAGCACCTGCCAACCCAGAACTGCGTGCAGGCCCCCAGCGGCCTCTCAAACGCCCGCCTCCCAGTCGCCCAACTGGCCGCGGGAGCCCCGCCCACCGCTCCTCCCGACTGTCCAGGTCCAGGGCTGTCACAGATTCTGTCGCAGCCTGAGGAGCTAGAGAAGGGCCTCCGTGTGGACCCAGCACACAGAACATGAGACAACACGACAGCACTCAAGCCATCGCCCCAGGAACGCGCCCCTGGCGACCCCTGCGCCCCGTGACCCATGCCCAGGCGGCCGGGGTTGGGGTAAGCAGTGCTGCAGAGGCTGGAAACGCTGACCCAGCCCCACGTCTGAGTGGCGCCAGAGTCCCTTCTCCTCAGGGTCAGAATCTGAAGCGCCAGGTTCCACCCTTGTGGAAGGAAGGCTCCGTCTCCCACCTGGGGCTCACTGCAGAGCCACCGGCAAAACAGAAGGTGACAGATCCCATGGGCGGTTCATTTGCTACTCAACATTTTATTTTTTTTAATTTCATTTATTTTATTCTTGCCCGAGGACTTTTTTTTCCCCATTGCTTTTAGAGAGAGGAAGAGGGAGAGAGAGAGGAACATTGATTAGCTGCCTTCTTGTATGTGCCCCGGTCCAGGTATCCACCCTTTAACCTGGGTGTGGGCCCCGACCCAGAATCAAACCGGCAACTTTCACTTTGCAGGACAACGCTCCACTGCAACCAACCAAGCCACGCACGCAGGGCACCCCCAACATTTTTAAATGCAAGAGAAGACAGTGAATGTTACATCTGACTTACAAATATGGGTGAATAATTTTTACATTCATTAAAAGTTATGGAAACTTCTTGAAAACACGATGGCATACCATATGAAGTAATCCTAAGGCATCATACATATCAAACCTAAGAATACACCAGAAATATCAGTAAGGCGATGGGCTGAGTCAGGAGTGGAGGCAAGAGAGACTGTATTTGTATAGAACTTCATGGGTGAGTCACGTGTGCCTGGTTGAAAACTCTGACCTAGGAGACGCGAGGTTCAAACCGGAGAAGTCAAAATGGGCCGAGCTCACATTTCAATAACTGATGTTTTGGCGGGTACCTGACACTCCTGTTGGCAGAGACAGCAGGCAAAGAGCCAGCAGGACTCGGACAGAGGAAAACTCAAGAGAGGATGACCCAAGTTTAGCGGGGGACACTGGCAAGTCTCCTGGGACTTCCTGTGGAGCCGTGCCCTCAGGGACGGCAGTCTCTAGTGTTTTGCAGGCTCAGCCTTGACTTAGTGAAGGCTGAGCTCCTCTTCTGGCCGCACACCTCATGGGAACCCCTCAGGAACCACCCCGGTTAATGCCCCCCCCCCTTTCCTCAGGTGAGAGGACATGCCTCTGGGGAAGCCCACACTCCCCAGGCCCCTCCTGGAAGAAACTGGAGCTCTCTGTGTGGGTGGGATTGAGCAGCCAGTTTGGCAAAGTCTAGGTTTAGAACATTCAGCGTGATGCAACCCTTCCACTAGGAGGCGAAAGGGAAACTTACTCTCACAGACACGAGCAGACGCTCCTGCCCCGGGGAGGCCAGCAGGGAATGCGCTCACCCAGCCATCCGGTGTCACAATCAGGCAGGAGGGTCAATGTCAGACCCAGCAGCAAGAATCCTTCATCAGGCCCATCGCTGAAGATGATCTGACCCCACTCTCACCTCCTTGCAGATGTTCTGACCCAGAGGGGGCCTTTCCAGGGACTCGCAGTAGACTTGGTGCCACAGCCTTCTGAGAAGGGGCGTCCACAGAGTGATCTTCCACAGGGACTAGCACGGGGGGCCAGCCAGAGAATCCCTTCAACCTGCTTCCTCCATGAGCTTAGTTTCCACAGCCCGTGCAAGAGAATAGGTGTTTCGAGGTCAGTTTGGTTTCACCGAAGTGCAATGCTTCCCCTGGACTCCCCTGGAGAGCACGCTGGGGGCCTGGTCTGGGTGGTCCAGCTGAGGAAGGTCCTGCCTGCGTCCCCACCTCGTCTGGCTGGGGTCTGATGCCCAGGGAGCTCTCCTGTGCATGTGGAGAGGTCAGGGAAGCACCTGCTAGGGAGCCAGAGGTGGGGGCCTAGGAGAGGGAGGGGTCACAGGAAGTGTGACAGGCAGTTGCCAAGGATAGACTCTCCCCCAGGAAAAGGAAGCTGGAGCAGAGCCCTGCCTCCCACACGCTTCGATTCACTAGTCCCGCAGCTATGGCGGAGGCCACCTCGCCTCTCTGAGACAAGCAAGTTGAGGGCCCACGGAACTGGGAAGCCCTAGCTCAGGCACAGCAGGATTCAGGGGTCCCCAGGGTGCTGCCGGGGCTCTGCCTCTTCCCACTTCTCTGCTCACTTCGGGACCTTCATTCCCAGGTGCACTCCCTGAGGGTTCTGGATAGCTTTTGTAGCTCTTGGGATGACTGACACCCCCAAGACAGAGCTCATGGGGGACCTGACTTGCTCCACAGGAGCACTTGCCCCAGTTCAACTTGGAGTGGGGCAAGATGGGTGGGTGCTGGGGCCTGAGCTCCCCAGATGGGGGGACAGTGCCTTGCCTGCTGCCCAGGCCAGGGCGAGGACCAGCGAGCAACCTGCATGTCTGGGGCCCTGGGAGGGGTCCATCTGAGGGGTTCATGGAAGCAGCCTCTGCTCTGGCCTGGATCTAACCAGTCAGCAGCCACATCTGGTTACCGCCTCTCCTCCACAAGCACCTTGAAGGCGTCACTGGGTCCCCCACCTAGCACAGGGTGGGATGCAGGGGGTCCTGTGACTAACACCTTGCCAGAACCCTCCTGGCCTGCAAGCCCCAGAAGGTGCAGTGGAGAGAATGGGCCACTGCCTGGGCTGGAGGAAGCCTGAGCGGCCCCAGGGCGGTGGGCAGCAGGCTTGCCCGATGGAGTTGCAGGGTCCAAGCAGCAGCCTGGAATCGCTGGTGACTCATGCCCTTTCCTTGGCCGGGGTCCCAGCTGCTCCCACACTCCTATTTCAGGAAAGCTAGTAGGCCCCTCTGAATTCCGTGGTGGGGAGAGAGCCCCTTTAAAGGACCATTGTCCTGTGTCCCCAGGACAGGCAGTGGGGCTCTGAGCAGATGCAAATGAGGGCACTTGACCCTTCTGTCACCCAGGTGCTGGCCCACCTACAAGCACATCTGGACCTACACCGGCGCAGGGCCTCCATGGGGTGAGGAGCACGGGCCACCTGGGCCAGGCCCTGGCTGGCTTCCTCTGGTTCTCAGGAACTGAGGGACCTGCCCCTGTGCTGCAATGGGCAATGTGGCCCTGGGGGCTCAGGCTTTGCTGTCACCGAGGGGCCTGCCTTCTGGGAACAACGAGGAACCTTAAGTCCTGCCCGGGCCATGACCTCCCTCCAGGGTCTCCCTCGAGTGACCCAGCCCCAGGCCTGAGAGGCTCTCTAGGCAGAACTGTGAGCCTCAGAGCAGCTATCACCTGCTGTCCAGCTAGAGATTCAAGTAACCTAGCAGGCTCTGGGGGCTGGGCCCAGCTCTGAGGGGCCTGGCATGGCGGGCTGCCCACCTCTCGGGCAGCCGTGAGAGGGAAGGGTGTGCCGGGCCCCTGCCTTGTTTCCTGCAGGGCACTGACCCGCTGGCCGGAAGGCACTGCAGACTTCAAAGGGCAGTGGCTTCCTCAAACCCCCACATCCAGCCCCAGGGTGATCAGGGAGGGGTGTGATGGTGAAGAGGGTGTGGGGAAGGCGCCCCTGTGGCCATGGCGGCCACCCCACCTCCTCGTCCTCCTCCCCTGAGCCTCTTGGGAGCCCACCCCACCCGATGCTGCTGAAATCCCAGACGAGAGGCTCTGGTGGCCGAGGTGTGCAGGCACTTCCCTCCCATGCGGAACTCCCTCAGGTTCTGCTGGTCCTTCCAAGGTGGGTGGGGGAGCAGGGAGAGGAATGACGGACAGGAAGACGAGGCCCTCAGAGGCCCAATACACAGGCCAAGTCAAGGACCAGAACAATCATGGGAAGGAGCTGGGCAGCAACGACAGAAGCCACATCTCCCAGCCCCCACTTCCCGCTCCATGTGGCCACAGGGGCCCTTACCTGCCCCACCCCCTGCAGCCCCCACCCACTCACCCTCTCACCGAGCCAGGACAGGCCGTGGCTGGTGCAGAAACCTTGCTGCCCACAGATGTCTGGCCTGGGGTGGCATAAGCTGCTCGGGAAGGAGGCAGCTGATGCCTGAGTGAAGGGTTTGGGCCTCTGAGGGTTTGACCGCGGAAAGAGTCAGAAACTGGAGGCTGGCGGCTCAGGGAAGGGGTCCATGCTCTTGAGGAGAAAGGTCCTGAGATTGGCTGGGACCGTATACAGCAGCCTGAGTCGCACTCACGAGCCCCTTCTGTGCCTGGACCTCGCAACAAAGCCCTGGCATAAATCTCCTGGAGAACAGCAGGGCGGCAGACCATGCCCAGGTCACAAAGCAGGGCAGCCCACCCTGCTTGACTACGGTGCCACCTGGCTCAGCCCACCACGTGCCTGGAGAGGCCTGCAGAGCAGCGGCCCAGCTGGGAAGAGGCCTCGCCACTCAGCTGGAGATCCTGGAGGGGCTGGCACTGGCTGCCTCTGACTGCCCAAGCCTGCGTGGGTGCTTGACTCAGATTCCAGGCCCAGAAGCTGGCCTTTGCCCTCCCTCTGGGCTGTTCTCAGGGCGCAGGGGAGGGTCCATGAGGGATTCCAGGGATAAAAATGCTTTACTGCGCTAACCCCACACAGGGCCCAGGGCCAGGCCTGTCCACAGCTCCCGTCGGGACCTGGTTCCAGCTGGAAGTGCCGTGCCTCCTGTGGAATGTGCGGTATCCATGCTCATGTACTGCGTGGGGAGGGCCTCCCCAGGCAGCAGGCAGTCAGCCTGAAGATAGGTGGGGTGAAGTGAGGTCCCCACCTGCCCAGGTTTAGGGTCCACAGAGGTCCACACAGTCCTTCCCGCTGCGGAACACGTCATAGATGCTGGTGGGAGGGAACATGGCGACAGCACCAAGCAGAGAACCCACCTGGATGGCCACGCCGGCTGCCAGCAATGCCGGCTGGCCTCCCCCGTGCAGCAGGGAGCTGGCTGCCACCTTCACGTACGAGAACAGCCCCAGACACAGCACCCACGACAGCACCTGGGGGCAGACGCAGCAGCAGGCTGAGCGTGCAATGCCCCCGGATCCGTGGCAAACCCGCCCTGCCACCCGGTTTGCTTCGGTGTCCCCAGTGTACTTACCACAAGGACTGTCCCTGCAGAAGTGCCCACCAGTGGCGGGCAGGGGCTCAGGACTGCCAGCGCCATCAGGTAGGCCCCGAAGAGCACACCCAGTAGAGAGAGACCGCCCAGCCCTGCCAGAGACCTGCCAGAGGGAAGCAGAAACTCAGGGCTGGCTGTCCCAGGACTGGGTCCCCATCCCTAAGTTCCAGCCCCAGTGGCTTAAGGCCTCTTGTGTACCTGCACAGCACGCCCATGGCCAGGAAGCAGGCGATGGGGTTGGCGGCACTGCCCAGAACCACGGCCAGGTGGTAGGCCAGGCGCCCGTAGGGCAGGCAGGAGAAGCTCTGCACAGCAGGAAGCACACCGTTGGTCAGAGCGTTGGTGGCCGCCAGAAGGCCCAGCAGGTAGGCACTGCGGGCCGACAGCAGCCGGTGGGTCTCAGGGCCTGGGCCAGGGGCAGTGTCTGCCACCTGGAAAGGGGACTCCTGCAGCGGTGAGGCCTCCTCCTCTTCCTCCTCCACTCCTGGGGCTCCCATCCGCAGGCCAGGCCCTGGCTCCGGCCCCGCTGTGGGCATAGGTGGTGGTAACGGCAACAGCAGCAGAAGACCCTGAAAAGCTGCAGCCGAAGTGACCAGAAGGGCAGCTAGTGTCCAGAAGAAGGTGCTGGCGGGAAAATGCTCTGGGAAGTTGTGGGGAGGCCCGGGGGTGCCATTGGTGGGGGCCGGTGGGCACTCAAGGCGGCCCACGCCCTGTGCTAGGGCCAGCACGCAGGGCAGCAGAGCACTCAGGCCCTGGCCCAGGAAGAAGGACCGCAGGAAGGGAGGCGGCAGGTGGCTCAGGAAGGGCAGGAACGTGACATTGGAGGCACAGCAGGCTAGCGCCAGCACCAAGGCTAGCGTCAGGAAGGCCACGGAGTGGTGCTGCCCCGCCACAGGGGCCACCTGTTGCCACAGTGGGGCTAGCAGTGCTGTGCCCACCACACTCAACACCTGCACCACCTGGATGGGTGCCCGCTCGCCCTTGCCCGGGGCCAGCCGTCTCCACAGTGTCACCACCGGCAGACCCAGGTTCCCCAGCGCCACCAGCACAGAGAGGTATGAGGGGAGGCTCCAACCTGCAGGGAAGGGAGGAGGCCACATGAGAGGCTGAGGGACAAAGCCCTGTGGCCCCCAGTCTGGGGCAGACTTGGCCCGAGTTCGCCTGCGCACCCTCACTCACCCTCGGGGAGGTCTTTCACCACCACTGGCAGCTCCACCCAGATCCCGTTAACGGCAGCCCAGGAGCCCACTCCGAAGAGGGCTACCAACAGGTGGGTCAGCACCAGACGGCCCAGCGGGGGCGCTGCCATTCAGCCCAGGCCAGGCTCTCCAGGGCGGGGCGGACGGAGGCTCCTTTTCCCCACTGAGGTCCAAAGAAGGTGCTATCACCCTTCTGGAAACTGAAGACCTTTTCTAGCTGGAAGGAAACAGACGCACATGCAGGATCACAAGGAAGAGACACAGGAGTCAGGAGAAGGCCAGAGCCCAGACCGCGGAAGGTGGAGGGCGCGTGGGGGACGGGCACGGGGAAGAGGAGGAGCCGAAGTATACAACGTAGTACCCGTCTGCGGCGTCAGGGCCGCGACACAGCAAGGCGGAGAGGCACGAAGCTGGGCACGCGCTGCCTCGGCGGGCCCCGAGGAAGGATGATAAAGAGGAAGCTGACTTCGGGTCTGAACTGCCGACACTGCCGACAGCCTCACCCCCAAAACAGACACGGGACGCGGACTCCGTCACAGGGGCACCTCTCTGGCGCCACGCATACCGCTGCGTTTTCTGCGCCCACCTGGGCGTCCGGAGCTTCGCGGATACCCAGTCATGGGCCTCTGGGGGGGTGTGGCTGAGGCGAGCACCGCCCCCGTTGCATCAGGTGGGCGGGGACGAGCAGCCCCGGGAGCTGGGGACCCCGCGCTTCCCGGCGCAGCGTCCGAGGGCTCCCCGACCCGGCGGCCGGCGGGCCCGCCACGCGGTGCGGGCGCCGCCTCCGGCCCAGAGTCGTGGCTCCAGCCCAGAGCCGGTGGGGCCGCAGTATGCGGCTGAACACAGAGAAGAGACTCTGTCTCACTGGCGGGGACACGGAGACTCCTAGGGCCGGCCGGCCCGCCCACCGCACCGCCCACTTCCGGAAGTCGCGCCCGGAAGCCGGTGCTGAGTCTGCTGGGAACGGGCCAGCTCCGCCCTCCAGCCCCGCCCCTTCCGCTCCACTGGGTCTGGCGGTAGAGCGCGGCGGGTGGTTATGGCGCCCGGTGCGGCCCCGCGGGCCCGGCGCCGAATCCGGGGCGCGCCGCCGGCTGGGGCGCGGGACCGCGCGGCCGAGGACTGGTGGTGGGATCGGCTGGCGCCGAGCGGCTCCGGGTACCACCTGCTGCAGTCAGACAGCATGCTGCTGGTGCTGCCCGGCTCGGGGCCCGCCCGCGCCCGCGCTCCCAGGCGCGCCGCCCGCCGCGCTCAGCGGCTGCGGCCCCCCGAGTCCCGCGCCCCGGCGGCCAAGGCCAGGCCCAGATCCGCGCCCGCACCCGCGCCGCCTCAGGCTCCGGACCCCGGCTGGGGCGACCGCATCCCTTTGGAGATACTGCTGCAGATTTTCGGGTTGCTGGTGGCGGCCGATGGGCCCATGCCCTTCCTCGGCAGGTACCCCGGGTCCATCGAGCTCAGCGGCCTGGCACTGGCGGACCTTCTGCGACCGAGCGGGTGGCAGAGGCGGGGGCGTCTGAACGTGAGCGCGTACACAGCGTGCCGGAGAGCGGCCGCAGTCTCTCCGGGGGTCCATTTGGAGCCCCAGGCGCCTGACTTGGAGCTGAAATGTCCTCAGCGTCCAAAGAGTTGCGGCATCAGGTGAAGTGGCATCGATCACAAGAGGCCAGGACCTTCAACCGAGATTTTCTTTCAGGGCTGCACGCGTGTGCCGTCTCTGGCACGAGGCTGCCTCCCAGCCTGTTCTTTGGCACACCATCACCCTGTCGCCGCCACTGGCTGGCCGCCCCACCAAAGCTGGGGCCAAGGCTGAGAAGAAGCTCCTTGCTTCCCTGGAGTGGTTTATACCCAATCGGTGAGGTGTCCCCTCATTTTCTTGTCTCCCTACTGCTTCTATGTTGTGTGGAAGTCCCAGGCCCCTTCCTGCAGCAAGGTGGTGGGTAGAGAGGACCCAGAAGAAGAGGCAGCGTGGGAACACTGCGCAGTATTGCCTCTGCTGTCCCGCCAGGTTCTCGCAGCTCCAGAGGCTGACCCTCATCCACTGGAAGTCCCAGGTCCACCCTGTGTTGAAGGTAAGTACTGGAAACTTCCCTGCACATCAGCTATAACACTCTGGGGTTGCCCATTATTTCCAGGGAGTGGGTCAGCACCATGGGGCCCAGTACTATCCAGTGGGGACATCTGCCTGGTTCTCCACCAGGGAGATGTCAGAAGTAGGAGCCCCAGGTGGGCCTGGCATGGGCAGAAAGGAGGTCATAGCTGAGGCAGTAGAATGGCACCAGCCCCTGGTTTCTTTTGTTGTTAAGCATAGGCTGCCCTCCCCCAGTTCTACTGGATCTTTGTCTTCTACAGCTCGTAAGTGAGTCCTGTCCTCGGCTCACCTTCCTCAAGCTTTCCGATTGCCATGGTGTGACTCCAAACACACTGATTATGCTAGCCAGAGCCTGCCCCCAGCTCCACAGCCTGGACATACAGCATTCCATGGTGAGCCCCATGTCCCCAGGGGCCCCGAAGAAGCCCAAGCCAAGGTGACAGATAACCCTGTGCTGGGTCCCCAGGTGGAGTCCACGGCCGTCGTGAGCTTCTTGGAGGAGGTGGGGCCCCGAATGCGCAAGCTGTGGCTGACGTACAACTCCCAGACAACAGCCATTTTGGGCGCACTGCTGGTAGGTTGGTGACAGGCAGGAGCAGAGCAGGTGCTAAACCAGGGACTGCCAGGCCACTGACCCTCTTCAATGTCACCTCTGCAGAGCAGCTGCTGCCCCCAGCTCCAGCTCCTTGAGGTGAGCGCGGGCATCGACCGGAACAACAGTCCCCTCCAGCTGCCTGTGGAAGCCCTGCAAAGAGGTTGCCCCCAGCTGCAGGTACCTGACACCCCACCTCCCCCACCTATCACCCCTCTCCCCATCTGCAGCCTGGGCCTTGCTCCCAGGTGCTGCGGCTGCTGAATCTGATGTGGCTGCCCAAACCTTCTGGGCGAGTGGCAACTCCTGGCCCAGGCTTCCCCAGCCTCGAGGAGCTCTGCCTCGCTGGCTCCACCTGCAACTTTGTGAGCAATGAGGCCTTGGAACGCCTGCTCCACGGCTCCCCGAGTCTGCGCCTCCTGGATCTTCGAGGCTGTGCCCGAATCACCCCTGCTGGCCTGCATGATCTGCCATGTCAGGGTCAGCTCCCCCTGGGTGGTGGCAGGGCAGGTGTGATGTGGGGACCCTTGCCCACCCCACAGCTCATCCCCACTCTTCTCATCTCCAGAGCTGGAGCAGCTTTATCTGGGCCTATACGGCATGTCAGACCGGCTGACTCTAGCTAAGGAGGGCAGCCCCCTGCTGACCCAGAAGTGGTCCCACACTCTGCGGGACCTGGACTTGAATGGCCAGGGCTTCAGCGAGAAGGACCTGGAGCAGGCCCTAGCTGCCTTCTCAGGCGCCCCTGGGGGTTCACACCCAGCCCTGTGCTCCCTCAGCCTCAGGGGCACGCGGGTCACACCAAGCACTGTCAGGTCAGCACCCCCTCCCCTGGTCCCTCAGAGCCAGTATGGCACGCTCCCCATCCTGCCTGCCTTGCCAGTTTCAGGGGTCCAAAAGGGGAGCGCATACTGGCCAAGCCTCTGTTTGGGGTCAGCCTTGGGGTTACCAAGGGGACTGCGATTTGGCCTTGGTGCCTTGGATGGCAGAGCCAACTCTGTGGCACATGAGCAGAGAGGGCTCCCTAGCCTGGCCCAACCCTGCTGGGGCCTGGGTCTCGCAGGTGCCGGTGACTCAACTCCCCATGGCCTACCCTGCCCCCACAGCTCTGTGATCAGCAGCTGCCCGAGCCTGCAGTACCTCAACCTGGAGTCCTGCCGCTGCCTTCCCCGGGGCCTGAAGCGGGCCTACCGGGGCCCAGAGGAAGTCGGATGGTGCCTGGGGCAGCTGCTCACCAGCCCCCCCTCCCCCAGCTAGATAGCCTGGCCCTGTACCCTCTCCCAGTTTTGGATGTTGGAACGTTTTGCTACAATAAACATTTTCAAAAATATTTCATTTATTTATTTTTAGAAAGAGGGAGAGGGGGGAGAGAAACACAGATGTGAGAGAGATACATTAATTGGTTGCTTCTTGCAACCCAGGCATGTGTCCTGACAGGAATCGAACCAACGACCTTTTGGTTCACAGGCCAGCACTCAGTTCATTGAGGCACACCAGCCAGGGCTACATTAAACATTTTAAGAACTCTGTGTGGTTCTTGGGGTTGGAGTGAGGGGACAGGGCTTGTACCTGAGAGAACCACTGGGAGCTGGTCTGGGGCCTGGGTTTTTTTTGGGGGGTGGTCCCCAAGGCTCACTGCTGGGCTGGAACCCTGGATTAAGTGCACATGTGTCCGCACTCAGGGATACCTCAGTGAGCTGTCCATGTTTGTACATGAAGCTCTGGCCTGGGTAGATATGGCAAGAGAGGGGAAGGCCCTGCTCAGCCACAGGCTTTTGTGAGGTGTGCCTGCCTATAGATTTCTGTACATCTTAGGTCTGGGGTGCCCTGCCACCCCATCCTTCAGTTAAGGATTTGAACCAGGCTGTACAGGGGCCTCCCGTGGTGAGGGGGACCAGCAGGAAAGTGAATGCCCACTGCAGTGACCTGGCCAGGGGACCCTCCTGAGGAGGGGTGATCAACAGTGTGGACCCTTCTAGAACACACTACCTCAAGCTTCTAGAACCCGAGCTGCCTCCCAGCCTGGACCGCCACCTGGTGTCGCTCAGCTCCCCTGCCTGTCGCCTGAGAGCTGCAGCTCCCTCCTGAACCGCAGCCCTGGAAACTTTCTTCCAGGTACGAGCACAACTGTGGGCAGTGGGTGACAGCGTTTGAGCCGTCCAGCTGACCGCCTGCCTGTGCCTGACCCAGACCCAGGTCCCCAAGGGCTGGCTCAGCCGCCTTCGCATAACTTCCCCCGGCAACTGCTTCCAGCTCTGGAACCTAGGACTCTTTTGCACCGAGCGCCACCTGGCCAAGCGCCTCAAGAGCAACAGCTTTTACCCGTTCACGCAGCAGCAGCCGGACGGTGCGCGTGAGCCCTGAGCCAGATGCGGGCTGGGGTGGCATGGGGGAGGGGCCCGGGACCGGGTCAGCCAGTGCCAGGTGTCAGTGAGGGAACCGCAGACAGTACAGGACACTGGCCAGCACCGAGCCCAGATGCTGCCGGTCCTGCCAAGAGCAGGGGCTGACTGTCCTCATGGGCCCTCCATAGTCTTCGTGCTGGAGTACTACCTGGACACTCTGTGGAAGGGGACGCTGCTCTTTGTCATCTGCTTCTTCCTGGTCAGCTTCGTCTCCCCAGTGAGCCAGGTCTGAGCTCCAGGGCCCGCCTCCCCCCACCCTCCCCGTCGCCCCCCCACCCCGCCTCCCTGCCTCCCCCAGGGGCCAGAACCGCAGCGGAGAAGTTCTCTGTGCTGCGCCATGCCCGCAGGTGCAGAAGCAGGAGACGTGGGTCTTCCCCGCATATGGTGTGGTCGTGGGCCTGTGGATCATGATCTCATCCCTGCCACGGCGCCGTCTGGTGCTGAACCACACGCTCGGCCTGTACCACTTCTCCATCCGGGACCACACCGTGATTCAGGGGCCCATGCACCTGGTCTACGTGCGCCTGGCACTCAGCTCTGACGGTGACTCACTGGGCGGGCAGGGAGAGTGTGTGCAGGGGAAGGGGGTGGGCAAGTTGGAGCTGCCCAGTCCCCTGGGATTCCTCCCCACCCAGCCCCGGGCTGAGCTGCCTTCCCTTTGCTAGCTTATGGAAGGTGTTTCTTCCAACTGGTTCTGTGCGGCCACAAGCTGGAGCCGCTGGTGCTGGTGCAGCTGTCTGAGCGCTACGAGGTGGGTCCGGCTCCAGCCTGTCCTGGGCCCAGACAGCCCCTCTCCCTCTTTCTCGGCTTCATGTGACATTGACAACTGCTTAGGTCTTAGGATGGGGCCATTTCACAGGCAGTCCTTGCCCAGCCTTTACGCTAGAGCTGGCAGTGGAGTGGGCGCTGCTGGGGATGACCAGCAAGACTGGCCATGCGGTCTGGCGAGGGAAGGGAATGCCTTGGGAGGAGTGGCAGCAGCAGAGCCTCTCCTGTCCCAGCTAGAGCTGACCGCCAAATGCTCCCCCAGCAAATGGAATTCCTGGGCCGCCACATCGCCCGGAAGCTCAACATTAACTATTTTGACTGCCTGGCGATGTCCTACCGGCATGTGGTGCGCCACTGGCCGCTGAGGAACACCTTCAGCCCGGACATCATGCAGCACAAGACCACAGCCTGCGACAAGAGCTGTCAATCAGACCTGACTCTGGACGTGTGACGCAGCGGCTGGCACTGCACACTCTCTTCCCCTCCAATTTGTCTTGCACCCCCACCCCACCACTGGCCTCCTCTCAGTAAAGCCGCTGCTTAGTTCCAGTGGTGGTCCTCTCCACAGGGGCGGGGGTGGATCCCCCAGGGTCTCCTAGCACCCACTTCCCAGGGCCTCAAGACTGCCGTCAGGGAGCAAGCCCCAGGTCTGGGTTGAACGACGGGGACAGCGGTGGGAGCAAGGCTGAGGAGCACTCAGGACTCTGGGAGGTGGGACCCATCATCAGACAGGTGTGGGACTCACTGTCCCTCTTGGGCAGCTGCACTGAACTGGTCCTACCTGGCCTCCAGAGCTGACCATGAGCAGAATCCTGGAGTCAGAATCTGATTGGTCCAGTCTGGGTCAGGGGCTTGTTCCTGGTCCAGTCAGCACCGGGCTGGGGCACAGCCACAGGTCCAAGCCCTGTGTCTAGAGGTGTGTCCTGGACTAGACAGTCCCAAGGTTCCTGCTGCAGAGCCGTAGGCCAGGGCTCAGTGCTGGCTGTGGGGAGACCTCGTGTCTGCTGGAATCCAGGCTGCGTTCCCTTACCCAGTGGGTGTACCTGCCTCCTGGGTGCTGGGAGCTGCTGTGGAGCAGAGAGGGCAGTGAGGCATGGGGCCAGGAGGCTTGCCTACCACTGCCCACCTGGGTTTCCTGATCCCATGCTCCCTCGTGGCCATGCTAGTGACTGAGGTGCATTGTGTCAGCTGAGTGTCCCTGGAACCAGGACCAGCTGCATCATTTGCAGGCCCCATGCAAAGTGGAAATACGGAGCCCCATGTTTCTTTTTAACATGATTTATTGATTATGCTGTTACAGTTGCCCCACTTTCTTTTCCCTTTGTGACCCCCCTCCCTCCAGTTGTCCCCCCCCCTTAGTCCATGCCCATTGGTTGTGCACAGAGTTCTTCTCAACCTCTTCCTGTCTCCTCCACTCCCTCCTACTGTGCTTCTTAATTCCTGCATCATCTCCCTCCCCTCCCCCTTCTCCCTCCCCGCTGACCTCCCCCTAATATGTTCCCCATATCTATAATTGTTTTCCCACTCTTGTTGCCTACTTAGTTTGCCTTTGTTTCAGTTCCCTAGCTTCTGTTGTTGGTTGTTGTGATACAGTTTTCATTTTAATGTTCATAGTTTTGATCTCCTTCTCCTAAACAAGTCCCTTTAACATTTCATATAACAGTGGTTTGGATCTGATGAACTCCTTCAGGTTTACTTTGTCCTGGAAGCACTTTCTCTGCCTTTCTACTCTGAATGACAGCTTTGCTGGATAGAGTATTCGTGGTTGTAGGTTTTTGCTTTTCATTATTTTGAATATTTCTTGCCAGTGCCTTCCTGCCTGCAGAGTTTCTTTTGAGAAATCAGCTGAGAGTCTTATTGGGACCCCTTTGTACATAATTATTTTCTTCTCTTTTCCTGCTTTTAAGATTCTCTCCTTATCCTTAATTTTTGACATTTTAATTATAATGTGTGTTGGTGTGGTTCTCTCTGGGTCCAGTTGTTGTTTTGTTTTTTTTTTTTGGACCTCTCTGTGCTTCCTGGATCTGTAAGTCTATTTCCTTCTCCAAGTTAGGGAAGTTCTGCTTCATTATTTTTTCACATAATTTTTCAATGTCTTGTTCTTCTTCCTCATCTTCTGGCAACCCTATGATTTGGATGTTGGCCCCCTTATAGCTGTCCCATAGGTTTCTGAGCCTCTCCTCATTTTTCTCACTTCTCATATCCTCTTTCTGCACTGGTTGACTGTTCGTTCCTTCCCTATGTTCCGATTTATTGATTTGATCTCTGGTTTTCTTTCCCTCACCACTAGTTTCATATGTGTTTTTGTTCATTTCAGCAGGACTAGCCTTCATTCCTTCCCCGTCTTGTTTAAGATCTGCCGTCCAGTCTGTAAGCATTTTTTATAACCAAAGCTCCTATCTGCTGCTTCATTAAATTAGATATTCGCTGTCTGGTCAGCTGTGTCACCAGGATCTCTATCATGATCTATGCCATCCTGACAGTTTTGTGTTTACCTTTGCTTCCTGGGTGGGGTTGTCACACCTACACTATAGGGGGCTGAGGCCCATGCCCTTATCACAACCGGGCAATCCTTCACACCACGCAGTGGCATTTTCTGTGGGGGTGGGGGTCCAAGATGGATTCCTGCCATTCACTCTCCACTGAGAGACTGGGAGTCTCCTCCTCTGTCCCCACCCTCTCGGGGCCTCACAGTCCAAAGCAATGGGGGTCTGCCTTCCCCAGCGTTGGAATCGCAAGCTGACGGGTCTGGTCTGCGGCCAGGGGTGCTCCCCAGGCGCTTCTTGCCTCCCCCTAAATACAGGTGTCTGCTTACCGCTGTCCCATCGCCGTTGCTGCTGCTGCTGCCACCAGCACAGCCTGACCTCTCTGCCCCGGCCTTGCCCCTCCTACCCATCTGGACGAGCACCACTTCTTTATAACTTCATACGTTGGACTTCCATTTATTTTCTGGAACTTCTGATTATTTCTGGTTTAGCGGTAGTTGTGTTCCTTCTTAGTTGTGGAGGGAGACAGAGTGTGTCAGTCTAGGGCTCCATCTTGGCCAGAAGTCTCCTGTGTGTGTTTGCCTCTGTGTCTTGGGTAGAGCTGTTGCTCCTGTTATGTGGTAAGGGAAGAATTTCTTTTGTTTTTTTTTTTAAGTTGTTAAGAATTTCCATGAGGTGACACAAGAGCATCCAGCCACAAGCAGGCCCTTCTGAGCGTAGGGCTCTGTGCAGCCGCCAGGTCAGCTGCCCCTTGAGCTGGCCCTGCCCAGAGCCATGGCTCAGAGTGGATCACTGGGGGACTTCCAGTCCCGAAGCTGTCACACACCACACCCCTGCCTATCTCTGGGAAATCCCAGGGAGCACAAGTGTAGGACTCCCGCCCCTCAGAAGGTAAGGCCCAAGTTGTCCCAAGAGTGGCAGTGCCCAGCTTTTACCAAGGGGACGGGCTCAAGAGGGTGGGCAGAGCCTGGCCCTGAAGACGTCAGGAAAATGTGGTGGGGGAGGTGAGGAGCATGGGGTGTGGCCCATGGGGCTAGGCTGGCTGGGTGGTGCCTTGTGGCTGAGTCAGACCCTCAGTGCCCAGGCTGCCCGTCAGCTTGGACAGCGTTAGAAGGGCATGCCAGCTCATCCCACTCTGGGGGGCTGCTCAGAGGGGTCTGCAGGGCTTCAGGTTGGGAACTCTGTTTCATCCAGGCCCTCCTGGAGGTGCTGACTGATCTCCGGGGGCACAGGCTGAAGAGCTGACCTCCATACTGCTGGGGGGGGGTCCCTCCAGTAAGGGGTGAGACCCGGCTTTCTTGAGGATGCAAGGAGCTGGGGGTCCCGTGGAGCCCTGGGCGGAGGGTGAGGCAGGACTGAGCGGGAGGTGCTGGCAAAGCTGCAAGGGGCCCGACTGGTCTGAAAGGCAAGCAGAGGCAGGCAGCAGGCGGCCACGCGTGGCAGCGGGAAACCACTGAGCTTCGAGCAGAGGTGTGCTCAGACCCCGGCTGCAGGGCGGGCGTGCAGCTGGGGCTCGGAAGCGGGCAGAGGGGAACGGTGAGGCTCAGGGGCAGGTCTGCGCTGTGGTTTGAGGCCACAGCAGGCAGGAGTTGCCGGCAGGCTGGATGCAGGTGGAAAGGAGAGGAATTCAGTGTGAGTCCAGGTTTCCGCTGGGGCACCGGGGCTGGGGTCACGGGTAGGAGAGACTGCGGAGCAGAACCAGGAGTCCTGAGTGAGGGGAGGTTCAGCACACCAGTTGAAAATCGCTGGAATAGAGGATGGAAAAGGAAAAACAGCCCTTTTACAGAAGAAACACCTGGCAGACGCCACCTCAACAGCAACGGAGGGCAGCTTCGCAGGCGGTGACTCCCGTGGACGCACCCTCTGCTGGGATGCAGTGGCCACCTCACCTCTGAGGTCTCCTCTCCAAATCCAGATCCGTGGCTAATCACGAGGCCATCAGACACATCCCAACTGAGCGAGCGCATCTGGCAAGACTGACCAGTAGTACTCTTCTAAACGGCCAAGGTCATGGAAGAGAAGGGAGGCTGAGAAACTCGCAGAGCACGAGGCTAAGGAACCAGGCCGCCTGCGAACCTCTGGTCCTAACGTCCTTCCAGCGCCCCCTGCTGCCCGCTGTGCTGTCTAGTTATACATTTATTCCTGCATTTGTTATGAATCGCACATTGTTACTGTTGAGTCAGTTGAGTATCTTTTAAATAACAAGAAACAAAGTCTTTATGTGCACCCACTGTCTTATCATTTCTTTACTTTTCATCTGTGGACACAAAGGTTATCATTGGGTGATTTCCTCAGGATTTCAGCGGGCGATGAGCTTTTTCAGCTTCTGTATGTCTGAGAAGTCCACGTCGCTTGCGTTTTTGAAAGGTATTTTCACTGGGTATAGGATTCTGGGTAAACAGTGCTTTGCTTTCGGTACTTTAAAGCTGCTGCCCCCACCTTTTAGGAAATTATCTATTGATTTTAGAAAGGAAGGGGGAGAGAGAGACACCAATTTGCTGCTCCACTTGTTCATGCATTCATTGGTGGATTCTTGCATGTGCCCTGACCTGACCGGGGATTACACCCAGGACCCTGGTGTATCGGGATGACACGAACCAACTGAGCTACCTGGCCAGGGCCTCTGTCTGGCTCCTTTCAATATTTCCCTTTATCATTGGATTAGGATGTGGCCTGGTGTGATTTTCTTCCTATAATGTGTATTTGGGGATTGTTGACCTTCTTGGATCCATATGTTTATCATTTCCATCAAATCTGAAAAAATGTTGGGCACCCTTTCTACCAATATTTTCTCCAGTCCCTCCTCCCTTTATGGACTCTATCGCATGTGCGTCATGCCCCTTGAAACTGTGCCACAGCTCACTAAGACTCTGTCCTTTTCTTTCAGTCTTTCCCTCTCTGTGTTTTACTTTGGGTCACTTTTTTAAAAAAGATTTTATTTATTTATTTTTAGAGAGAGGTGGAATGGAGGGAGAGAGGGAGAGAAACATCAATGTGTGGCTGCCTCTTGCGCACCCCCAACTGAGGACCCGGCCTGCAACCCAGGCCTGTGCCCTGACTGGGAATCAAATTGGCAACCCTTTGGTTCACAGGCCAGTGCTCAATCCACTGAGCCACACCAGCCAGGGTACTTTGGGTCATTTTTATTGTAGGTCATCATATTTATTAATCTGCAGAGTCTAATGTATCAATTCCATCTTGTGTACTTTTTTCATATATCTCAGGCATTATAATTTTCATTTCTAGAATTTCAGCTTGGGTCTTCTTAATACTTTCCATGTCTCTTTTTAACATGTTCAGTCATGTCCCGGCCGGGTGGCTCAGTTGGTTGGAGCATTGTCCAGTGCACCCAAAAGTTGCATGTTATATTCCCCGGTCAGGACACATAACTAGGTTGTGGGTTCGATCCCTGGTCAGGGAGCATATGAGAGGCAATCAATCAGTGTTTCTTGCTTACATCAATGTCTCTCTTTCTCTCCCTCTCTCTTTTCCTACTTCTCTCTCTAAAACCAATAAACATATCCTTGGGTGAGGATTCTTTTTTTAAAGCCACATGTTCAGTCTTTCCTCCAGTTCCTAGAATAGTTGGAATAAAGTTGTAACTGTGAGGATGTCCTTCCTTGTCTACAAATTCTGTCTCTGGTGTCAGTTCTGGCTCAGTCTGTTGATTTTTCTCCTCAGTCTGACTAGTGTTTTCCTGGCTCTGTGACTGCCTGGTAAGTTTTTCACTGGCAGCTAGATGTGAATTTGACATTGTTGGGCTCCGATGGTAGTGCCTTCCTACATGTGACCCCTGACCTTGGCTCTGCAAAAGTTTGATCAGAAAGAGGGTGATCCCTTCCGGCCATGCCTTTAAGCTTGGTCAGGAGGCCTCAGAGTGGGGTTTTGTTTAGTGTTAGTTTTCCCCTTGATGAAGGAAACTCTTCTAAATGCTCAACCTGACACGTGTGGATTAGCACGTGCCCCACCCTGTATGAGCTCCAGGGGCTGTTCCTTCTCATCCTTTCAGGTGGTTCTTTCCCCAGACTCCAGAACTGTCCTCAAACACCCACACCGCTCTGGCCTCGGGCTCCCACCCACACACCCGACAGATGGCTCCTCACGGTGCCCCAGAGCCTCAGAGCCCCCCACTGTCTCTCTGCACCCCAGGTCCTGCTCCTCCTGCTTCCACTGCCCAAACTATCACCTGCCTGGGCCCCTCTTCACTCTGACTAGCACCTTGTCCTGGGCTCCAGGGGCACAGAGGCCAGCATCCGCTGCACTAGCCTTAACCTGCGCTGTAGAGCACAGGCTGCTGTACAACACAGGTTTGCAAGGTGAAGGCACAGCTGCTCCAGACACGCCCATACCTCCGAGTTCCTGTTAACTGCACCCACACCTGCCCCAGCCTGTCCCTGACAAAGCCCAGAGGCAGACCCTGCTATGCCATGGAGGGCAAGACCCCCAGCATTGAGAGAGAGAGAGAGGATGGAGAGATGCAGTGATTTTTCAACCGTGAGCTGCAGGTGGGGAGGGGCTGCAGAGCCCTGAGTCCCATTTCACAAATGGGAAGTGGCGTTGAGCCAGAATCAGCAGGTCAGGGACCACAACTCTGCACCCAGGACACCAACTGGCTTCCAGAAAGGCAAGACACCCCATCCCCTGTTCTGTGATAGAATGCTGGGGGCTGCTGAGGTGCCAAGGACCCAGAACAAAGGGAGGCTCCTAGCCAACGTGGGATCCTGGAAGCCAGGGAGGCAGATGACCAGCAGTGGACCAGAGGCTTGGCTGGGGCGGGGGGCGGGTTGTAATGTGACCACAGGGCCCATGGTGGACACATACAACACCTGGAGTCTCTGCCTTTCAGTAATGGGGTACCTGTCCCGGACTGGAGGTGGTATACCCAGCAGCAGAGGGACATAGAACCATCACTGCGTTGCTCCCATCCCACACGGAAGAGGGGCTGGGCCACTAGCACTGTGCACCAGGATTGGGGGGCAGAGCCCATGACACTCAGAGCTGGGTCTGCTGGAGGGCACAGTGGAGTTTCCTGGGGATCCCAGTCTCCCCCCCGCAACAAAGCCCTGCAGGCCTCCAGCTCTCTGAGGGTGAGACACGGTGGCCTCCAGTGGAGGAGGGCTGGGACTCTCCAAAAGCATGAGAATCACCAATTGTGCCTTCCAGCCTCTCCTAGCTGGACTCCAGGACTGGGGCACAGGGACCTCGGGTGCGGAGGAGGGCCCAGGTGAGGAGGCCCAAGTAATTGAGCCGACACATGTGCGCTTCGCACCCAGGAGGCTTGGGACTGATGGCCAAGGCCTGGACCCAGCTGCCCTCCCCGCTGGGCGCCCCCAGGGGTTGTGAGCTTCACCACGGCAGCGAGAGCAAGGGCTGTCTGAATGGTCCCCTAGGGAGCACTGGGCCGTGGGACACATGTGTCATGGCTCTGACGCCTCCCCTTTCAAGAGGGTTGGGGGCCAAGGGGTTGGGGCAATTGACAGAGAGAGGCAGGGACCGGGACAGAGAGCAGATACAGAAACCAGACAAGAGTGAAGGGTGATCGAGGAAAGAAGCGAGGATGGAGGGACAAAGGGCAGGGCCAGAGCTGCAGGGTGACTGGGCCGGACAGAGGGGCCGAGGTTGCAGTAGGAGCAGTGATGGGGGCAGGCTGTTTGGGAGGAGGCAGGGAGCACGAGGTGAGGGACTGCGCCTGGCACGCCCGCCAGCACCTGGAGGGTTCGTCCGGTAATTAGGCCTCGGTCCAGATGGGCCCCCCAGTCCCGCAATCAAAATGCTAATAGGCCCGGGGCGTCCGGCTGCGCCTCGGCCCGGCCCGGCTCCCTCTGGGACGGAGCAAGGATCAGTGGCTCGACGGATGAAGATCCCGGCACCCGCCCCCACTTCGGACCTCGCCGGCTGTGCCCCTGCGATAAGTGGGCGGCCGCACCCCACCCCCGCCCCTCGGGAGCTACTGCCACGCAAGATGAATATTCCGCCGCTGCCACGGTCGGGGCCGCTGGCTACAAAGCAGGCCTGTGGTCTCCTACGCGCCCCTGCGCTGCGCTGGCTCACACCAACCCTCTCACGACTCTTGGGTGGAGATGCGGGAGGAAGCGGGGAGCAGTGCAGGCTGCACCGCGGCGCTGAGCTCAGCAGTCTCCGCACGCCCCCGCATGCGCGCCCCGGCCGTGGCCCGACAGCCGCGCGCTCCCGGCCGGTGTTCGCGGGCCCGCCGTGCGGCCCCACACAAGGTCACCGTATGCAGCGAGCGACGGGTGCGCGCGCACCCCAGCCTTGCGCAAGCTTTTGGCTCGGCCGCGCCCGGACACTCCCCGGAGCCACCCTGGCGACCTCGGTCCCCGGCGACAGCAGGCCGCATGAGGGCGCACTCCGATGGTGGGGACCCGAACCACCCGGCGGGGGCGGGAGAGGGGACAATGGCGGCTCCGGGCCTTAATAAGGGACATATGTCTCCGCGTGCTGCCATTGTGCGGCTCGGAAACCGCCCCCCCCCCGCACCCTCGCACCCTGCCATTGGCTGCTGGGCCTGACGTCATGGGAGCTGCAAACTCGGGGTGGGCGGCCGCGGGAAGAGTTATCCGCCTGGTTACGGGGGCCGCGGGGTAGTGGGTGGGGGGAGCTGCAGCCGCGCGGAAGGGTGAAAATCCACCAATGAAGCCGTATTTCTGGAGCAAGGGCATGGGGGCCCTTCTTTTCTTCCACACCCCGCTTGCTGGGTCGCTGCTGCGCTCGACATCTGCCCCTTGGGAGGGAGGCGAGGTGGAGGGAGGGTTCTCCAGCGGGCACGGGGTCAGCCCGGGTGACCGAGTGGCAGGGAGACACTGCGGCATAGGGCGCGCGCAGAGCGTCCACGCTGCGCTTTCGCTGCCTCAGCATTCGCTCCCGAACCTCCCGCCTGCCCCTCCCGCCCTGCAGATCCCCGGCCTCCGCACCCGAAAGTAGGCAGGCCGGACCAGACTGTAGTCTGCCCTGCGATCCTTCCCAAAGATGCCAAGGCCGGGGCTCGTGTGTCCTAGGCCGGTTTCCACCTCTGCCCCCACCCCCGACAATGCCGCCGATCGCGGACTTCCATTCCCGGAGCCACACCGGGGAACTTCAAAATGCGAGGGCCGCGGCATCCCCAGGACCCTTCCCAGGAGACCCCGGCCGGGCCCGGCCCAGCGCTGCCATTTCCGCCGCCCTACCGCCCTCCCCCTCCCGCCGCTCCTGGGCTTTAAAAGCCAGAGGCTGGGCCGGGCCGTAGGCAGAGGCGGCCGCGGGCGCAGGAGGCCGGGCCCAGGAGCTGTCCGAGCGGCGAGCCCCGCCCCCGGAGCCCCCGTCTCTCCCTCCCTCTTTCCCTCGGCCCGCCCTCCCTACGCACCCCTCCCCCCGAGGACCCCCGCCCCCCGCCCGCCGCCACCGCCGCCGCCGCTCGCTCAGGCTGCAGAACAATAAAGCAAGCCTCCCAGAGACCCCCGCCGAGGACCCCCGCCCGGCGGCCGAGCCCCCGCGGCCCGCCCCTCGCCGCCCGCGCGGGCAGAGCGCGCCCGGTCGCTGGCCGAGGTGCTGGCCGGGCCGGCGCTGGCCGCGGTGCTGAAGCTGCCGCCGCTCCCGCCGCCGCCGCCGCGTTCTCCGGGCCCGGCGCCGCCACCCCCGGGGACATGGGGGGTCGCTGACTGAGGCTCCGCCGCGGCGGCGGGGGGGAGGGGAAGGGGGCCGCGGAGCCGGGCCAGCCCTGCACCCACTCGCAGCCTCTGGGCCCGGGACGGAGCCGCTCCCCCCTCCCGCCCCCCCAGCCTCCTCCCCCGCCTGTCCAGGGGCGGCACTGCGGGCTGGGAAGCCGGGACCAGAGGAGGGAAGGAAGGAAGGAAGGAGGGAAGGAAGGAAGGAAGAAAGGAAGGAAAGAAGGAAGGAGGAACGGAAGGAAGGAAGAGAAGAGAGAAGAGAAGAGACAAGAGGTGAAAAGAGAAGAGGAGAGAAGAGGGAAGGAAGGAGAAGAGGAGGATCCGGAGGAGCCGCGGAGGAAGCGCAGGCAGGAGGAGAGAGGTCGGCGCTCCTGCGGCAGCATCCGAAGGCCGGAGTGGGGACCCGTGCTACCTCCCGCCGCTCCTCGGATGGTGACGGGGCTTCGCCGCGGCTGCAGCCCCCCCGCGCCCCGGCTCCGCAGGCCCGCAGTGCCGGAGCCCGGCAGGAATCATGCCCAGGTCCTTCCTGGTCAAGAAGGTCAAACTTGACACGTTCTCCTCGGCAGACCTCGAGAGCTCCTACGGGCGCGCCCGCAGCGACCTCGGCGTGCGGCTGCAGGAGAAAGGTGCGAGCGCGGCTGAGTCGGGGCGGCGCGGGGTCCTGGGCGATGCTGAAAGGAGCGGAGGGCCAGAGCGTGGGGTGGAGGGGGCGGGGGCCCCAGGAAATAGACCCTAGGGAAGCAGACCAGCAGGAGGCGGTGGCTGAAACCAGACTGTGGAGTGGATGAAGATGGGGGTGGGGAGAGAGGAGAGGGGAAAGCAGAGTCAGGCCAGAACCGGTCCGAGGCTGGGCAGTGAGAGTGCCATCGCGGGAGAGAGGGTGGGGCCAGGGGCCGGGGGCCGGGGACAGGAAGTGCCTGCAGGCACACACTGACCCATACCGTGACCCACGCCGCAGGGACACCTGCTGACATGACGGGACCCAGTGGTGCCTGCACACCCACACCCAGGAACTGGGGCCTGCCTCAGTTGTCCTCTTCTCCTCTCTGGCGACACCTCCAGGACTGCTTGCTAGGGCCAGCAGGGGCTGGTGTGAGCTCCAGAGGGAGCAGGCGTGGGGTCCACTGTAGGCCGCCCACCTGTCAGGGCGAAGATACCAGCAGAGGCAGCAGCAGGATCCTCCCTGAAGCCAAGGGTCAGGAAGAAGGATGTGGGCAGGGGAGGTCCCAGGTGCTGGAGGCAGGGGGAGGCTCTTTGTGTGAGGTTACCCAAGTTCAAGGACAACTGTTAACATGCAGGCAAGGGTGCCAGGAGTGCCAACAACATAGGTTGGCGGAACAAGTGTGACCTGCAGAAGCAGGAGCCTGTGTGCGCCCATGTGACTGCGTGCGGCCATGTGACTGTGCGCTTGTGTGTGACCCTGTATGAGTGTGTGCCTGCCTGTGTGCCACTACATGGGACCATGTGACTCTGAGGCCACTGTGCACCCATGTGACTGGTAACCCTGGCTGAGAGTACGTCCGGGTGGCTGCATGTGTTCCAGGATCAGCGTGCAGCCCACCCTGTGAGGGGACTCCAGGGTTGCCGGTGGCTGGGTGTAACCCTAAAGAAGCCAGTCTGCATGGTGTTGAGTGTGCATTTGTGCCAGAGGTTATGAGATCCATCTTGTGCCTGGAAAACAGCTGCAGTTTGCAGCATGAATGGTGCTCCCTGCCTGCGGCTTGTCCCTGTGAAGGTGTCCCCTGCTGGACGCCCTGACACTCTCCCTGGCTGCCTGGCCTGTCTTGGGAAGTCCCCCACAGTGGGTAGGGCCTGGGGGAAAGGGCAAGCTGGGACAAGGTGGGACCCAAGGGTGCAGGGCGACTGAAGGGAGTGCAGGGAGAAGCAAAGTGAGTGAGGGAGATAGGTCTGGAGCCAGAGGGGTCAAGTCCAGTGAAGGGAAGACCCGGGAGATTAGAGGGTGGTGCCAGGGAGAGCTCCAGGGCCTGCGGGAGGGACGCGTCTCCAGGGCTTGTGGCTGGACCCAGAGAACCAGAGAAGGGCAGCATCGAGGCTGGGGGCGGGTTCCCGGAGACCCAGGGGAAGAGCCGCGGGGAACCCCGAGAGGCGGTAGCGATGGGGTCCCTGGGCAGGAGACACTACTGGCTTTGTGCGCTGTGGGTCTGCAGTGTGTTGCATAATCAGAGAAAACTGCTGAAGTGGGGAGAACCCGAGGGGGAGGGGAAGGAGGGTGAGGGAAGCGCCGCCCCTCCCCCCTGACCTTGAGGCTCTGCTGAAGGGGGGCAGCCGCACCGAAGATGCGCGTCTTCCTCCCTCCGCGTGGGTGGGGCTGGCGGGAGGTTGGGGGCGGAGTGGGGCCAGACCCTGTCTCATCTCTCCTTTCCTCTCTTCCCCTCCCTGCTGCCTTCATCCTCTGCCCCGCGGTCCCTCGGCCCCTTCCCCTTTGTCCTCCTTCTCCTGCTTCCCTCTTTCCCGACCCCGGCATCTCCCGCCGCCCATCTGTGTGTGTCTCGCCCGCTGCCCGGTTCCTTGCCCGCTGTCTGCCTGTCTGTCTGCCTCGGCCCTCAGGATACCTCAACGACTACGCCGGGCCCGCCTCCGTCTACGATGGCGACACCGAGGCGGCCTTGCTTAAAGGGCCTTCCCCGGAGCCCATGTACGCTGCGGCGGTGCGTGGGGAGCTGGGCCCGGCGTCCGTGGGCTCGGCGCCGCCGCCCACCCCGCGCCCGGAGCTGGCCACCGCCGCTGGCGGCTACATCAACGGTGACGCGGCCGTCAGCGAGGGCTACGCGGCCGACGCCTTCTTCATCACTGACGGGCGCTCGCGCCGTAAGGCCGCCAGCGCCAGCGCAGCCGCCGCCGCCCCCTCCACGGCTTCGGCCCCCGACGGCGACGGCGGAGGCGGGGCTGTGGCGGGTGCGCGCGCTGTGGGGTCCGGCGGCCGGGGCAGCACACGCGCAGGTGCGGGCGCCGAGGCCCGTGCGGGGCCCGGGGCCGGCGGCTCGGGGGGCCGGCACGCCTGCGGCGAGTGCGGGAAAACGTACGCCACGTCGTCGAACCTGAGCCGCCACAAGCAGACGCACCGCAGCCTGGACAGTCAGCTGGCGCGGCGCTGCCCCACGTGCGGCAAGGTGTACGTGTCCATGCCGGCCATGGCCATGCACCTGCTCACGCACGACCTGCGCCACAAGTGCGGCGTGTGCGGCAAGGCCTTCTCCCGGCCCTGGCTGCTGCAGGGCCACATGCGCTCCCACACCGGCGAGAAGCCCTTCGGCTGCGCGCACTGCGGCAAGGCCTTCGCTGACCGCTCCAACCTGCGCGCGCACATGCAGACGCATTCGGCCTTCAAGCACTTCCAGTGCAAGCGCTGCAAGAAGAGCTTCGCGCTCAAGTCCTATCTTAACAAGCACTACGAGTCGGCCTGCTTCAAGGGCGGCGCCGGCGGCGGGGGACCCGCGGCCCCGGCGCCGGCAGCGCCGCAGCTCAGCCCCGTGCAGGCTTAGGGCGGCGGCGCCTCCGTCAGCTGGGTCGGCTCTCAGCAATATGGGCCCCCAGGAAAGTTTCCGCCGGCGCTCGGGTGGAGGGAGCCAGAGGGTGGACCCCTCCTCACAGCAATAGGGGGAGGGGGCCCGGCCCCGCCCCGCCCGACAGGGGCCTTGCCGGTCTCTTCAAGCAATAGGGTCCCGAGGGGAGACCCACCCCGAGCTCCCTCCCTTCCCCTCCAGGGTGCCCCAGGCTTTTTCCCAGCAATAGGGTCGAGGAGACCCAGAACTGAACCTCATCTCCGAGTTAGGTTTCTGAAGACGGGGGTGGGGTGAGGTAGGGAGCGCCTCCTCCTCCCTCCTCTGCGCCCCTGGATCTTGTCGCAGAGACTCAGGTCTTCCCCACCCCTTCCCAAGCCTTCCAGGGCCAGGCCTCTGGCCTGGACATCCAGGGAGCCGGTCCCTCCCCAGCAACAGGCCCGGAAGGAGCAGGAGCGCGGCCTGCAGAGGCGTCCCTACTCCTCGGTCTTCGCTGAACCCCCGGAGTGTTAGACGCGGCGGGGCCGGGGAGGGAGGAGGACAGCGGCACCCTTTCCCCTCGAGTCCTTCTGGGGCCTCAGTCCGAGCCGCTATAACCCTAGCCTAGCATCCTCTGCCAAATCGAATTCTTCCAGCCCAGCTTCCCGGGCTCTGTCCTCCATAACGAATATAATGACGCATATCGAATCGCATGGACTTATCCGACCTCCTCAGACCCCCGCCCCCGCCCTGCCCCGGGGCTCCCTCCCTCGTACCCGGGCTTTCCGTGTTGGAGGACGGATTCCTGGGGCCCGGCAGGCAGGCCTGGGCACGGCCCTCTACACACCTCTCTGTATTCGCTTTGCGGGTAAAGCCCCCTGGGGGGGGGGTGGCAGATGCGTCGGGTTTCTTTCTTTCTGTATTTGTACGTTTTATTTATGAACGGATTGCACTCGGGTCAGGGAAGGGGCGCTGAAGCCCCATCCTTCCCACCGACGCCCGGGGCTTGGGATGTCCAGGATCATTTTCCCCGCCCCTGAACCCCGCTACCACCTGGGCCCCACCTCCAGGGAGCCTCAGGCCCCGCCTCTCAGAGGCCGGCCCCTCCCCCGAGACCCAGGCCCCTCCCCCACTCTGTTGCCAACTTTCGCCGGTCTATGCCAAAGCCTCGGCGGCGACTCCGCCCCAAGGGCCCGCCCGATTGGCCGCCGCCTTTGTGACGTCACTGCATGCAGCCCCAACCCCCCTCCCGTCCCTTCCCGGGGCTGCCCGTTCCCTGCCCCTCTTAGTTAGTCCGATGCTGACTATAGAGCAATAATGCGCACTGCATGCGAAGCTGCCGCCGCCTCTAGAGTTACTGAGAATCAGGTATCCCCCTGCCCCACCCACCCCATAGGCCCCTAGATCAGGGACGCTGCGCGGGGCCGGACGCGCAGACTTTCTCCCCCCCCCGCCCCTACCCGCATCCCCCCCAAGGCAGAGCCCGGCGGTGTAATGGTTCCAGGGGGCGGGGGGGAGATGGTTGCCCCCAAACCCCCTCCAGTTGTCCATCATCCATTGACCGTCCATTGAGTACCTACTATGTGCCAGGCCCACTACAGAGTCTGCCAGGGCCGTGGCGACCTGCGGGGGTGGTGGTGGTGCATACTCATGACAGGGGCACAACGCACTTAGGTGCGCCAGGGACAGCGGCAGATGCAGAGAGAGGCCGAATCCTAAGACCCAAACCGGCGCCCAACCCTTTCCACCCGGGGACAATGCTGGGCGCAGTCGGTCTCTGCCTTTAACTTGGGCCTGGCGTTCTGCTGGGTGGCAAACACCTAGAGCCCCAAGGTCCAGCGCCACCAAGGCCGCCCATACCGACCCCAGCGCTTCCTCCATACATACCCTGGCTACCCGCTCTGCCCTGTTGGGCCAGGGCCCCAGGACAAATGGAAAGATGCACGCTGGAGCTTATGACTTGGTTAGCCCCATCCCCATGGGCACCAAGCCCTGCTGCTGCCCAGCTGCATCCGCAGGGGTGGACCCGAGGGCCCAGCAGAGCAGGGCCCACATCCCACACCCCTTCCATCCCAGCTCGGTACCCACACAGCTCCCAAGCCGAGACCTGCCCCCCTGTGTCGGGCACACCCGCATGCACACACGCACACAGGCACCCTCCCTCTACCCCTCCCCTCCCACGCCTGTGTACCTACCTAAGGAGAAGGCCGGAGGGCCGTGGGCGAGCCAGGGCCTCCCGCTTCTCCCCACACCCCGCCGCCGTGGAAAGCCATGGGCCCCCTCCTGCCCCCATAACTAAGCAGCACAATAACCGACTTAGCGAATTCAGGTAGAAGGAACGTTTAGGTAGCACCTATTTTGTACTGATTCTACAAGTAGGGCCCGAGATGCGGGGGCCCTCGGGTGGGGGCTGCGGCCGCCGGCCCGCCCCGCCCCCACCTCCGCCTGCGCCCCGCCGCCTTGTACATACTCCCACCCGGAACAGGCCGGGATTTTTACTCGGGCCGCGCCCCTCTTCGCCCCCGTTTGGGGCCGGGCCGGCCGGACAGACGGACGGACGGACAGACCTCCTTCCTAAGCACAATAGCACCAGCTCCCCGGAGCACCGCACCTCCACGAGGAGAATAAACGCCACTCTTGATAGAACTTGGAGTGTCGGGCTGATGTATCCAGGGCCCGGCTCGCTCTGTAGGGGGCGCTGGGGACATCTGGGGGGCGTCCTTCCGTGTTGCGTACCCTCGCGTGCTGCAGGCACAGGCCCAGCGCTGAGAGGGGCAGCCTGCTCATCACGCAGCCCTGGGGGCCCGTCGCTGCCTTCCGCTAGGGCGCGCCCGTGTCCTTTTACGAGAGTTGTCTTCTACCCGGGAGGGCTCCAAGCTCCAGGAGCATGCCTTTTCCCCAAGGCAGAGCACTTGGAACTTCTGTGGTAGGTGAATGCACTCTATGCCAGGAACTGGAGGAGCTGGGGACTCCAGCATACAGTCAAGCCCAGCTCAGGCCGGTGCTAGAATGGCCACAGTAGGTACAGCAGGGCCTGAGGTGCTCCCACTATCCCTGCAGGGCTTCCTGCACCGCTTCGCCCCCGGCAGAACTGACAGCCACCAGCAAGCCCTCCTGATGCCAGTGGAGAAAATGAGGATGGAAAGGGTGAGAGGTCTGACCCCTTCCTGCAGCCTTCTACCCATAGCCTGACCCGCAGACTCAGGGGTAGGTTCCCCCAGTCTGAGGAGGCATCCATGGTTCTGGGGAGGAGGTGCGCAGGGGCAGAGAGGCTTCCACAGCCACCCACAGCCCTCAGGCTCCAGAGGAGGAGTCAAATTGAGATGAGGGGTGAGGCTGTAATCGGTGGGGACAGTCCAGGGACAGGGATCCCCTACCCCAGCAATTCCCCCTGACACCCAGGTAGTCAGGCATGAGCTGAGAGGCCCGAAGTCTTGGAGACGTGGTCAAACCAGGTCAGCACAGCTGCTCTCACCCGCAGGGTGAGCCCACCCAGACTCCATCATGAGGACAGCAGGGAAGCCTGACCTGCCATAGGTCCTAACGTGTAGGTCTGCTGCTCAGGGTGGGGCTTACATGGCACCCGCCCCCACTTGGTGTTCTCGCCCCGCCACGTCTCCCGCAGGTGCCGAGGTTCTGCCTTATTGGTGCGCTAACAGTCCGTGCCTTCCCATTGGCTCGCACGGCCCTGCTTTCCTTGCTCTCAAATCTAGTGCGGGAACCTTGGCTACCCCCTAACCCCTGTGCCCGGACCATTTTGGTCACCTCACTCCACCGCCGCTTGCCAGCCGGCCGCTTGGAGCCGGGAAGTGGAGACAGTCATCCACCTCCAACAGGACCCTTCACTTCTCATTGGCTACTGCGCTCAGCCTCTACGAGCCTACTGGTAGTCTGAGCGGTCAGTCTTCTTCTCAATCCGCGTGCCAGTCCGGGCCACCATTCTAGTTTTTTTGCTCTGTATTGGGGAAGGAAAAGGCCAGAAGGCGCGCGGGGGCACGTTGACACCAGTGCGTGTCTTACCCCTGTTCGCAGCCTGGGAGATGGAGTTGGGAAAGCTCCCAGGGCTCAACCCCACGCTTCGGCCTCCGAAGAGGAACCTCTCCTTTGTATTCACTCCATTGGGATCAGTATTCTGCCTGTCCCGGTTCGGCCGAACGTTCTTGGAGACTGGTTAGGAGATGGAGCCCATTGATCCATGGAGGCTGGGCAACGTGGGCACGCGAAGGCTGCTCTCCCTTCCAGTCAGGGCGGCCTCGAAGATACCTGCCCGGTAGCCCCAGCCTGCCGGGTAGGGATGCCAGGCTGACATAAGCTCCAGCCGTGGTAGAGGTGGTGGTGAGCCAGGCCCATAGGAGAGGCCACGGACCTCAGGCAGAGCCTCTCGGTTTATTTGTTACCTGGAGAGGTGCTCTTCTCATAATGGCTAATGGGCTCTGCTGCTACAGGGTTCTTGGGTAAACCAGGCCTCAGCCCCAGTAAGCCGCTGAACCCCGAGATCCATGATGCTCACATTCCATGCCTCCTGTAGGATGCGGGCCAAGCCAAGGTGGGACGCGGACTCTCCTACCCGCGTGCTGCATTTTGCGGTTGTCAAGATGGATTAGCTGTTTTATCTGACGACAGGGGAGACTGCACGAGCTGCAATGACACAGAAGCCTCTGAGTCCCTGCGACCCGGGACCCCAGGTTCCCCAGCCCTGGATACACTGCCTGGTGGGAAACTGGGAGGCCATGCTGATTGGCGGACGTGGACGGAAGGGAGACCAGTGGGAGCGGGCGTGAAGGGGCGTGGCTACACTGGAGGCCCGCACCGTCCCTACCCCCATTGGGTCCTGGGAGTCAGCGGGCAGGGCGGCCGTCCCGGGGACGCGGGGCGTAGGCACTTTCTCGTGCGCCATTCTTTGGCCTGGCGCTTGTCTTAACCACCGAAGCTGAGGAAAAGCGGATGCCTGTGATGGTAGCTACACTCGTGCTCCGCGAGGTGCGCGCTCGAGAACCCACGCGCTGGCTAGTGGGCGCGGCGAGCCACCGCGGACAGGACTCCTGCCGGCGACCGGACGATGACGCACGACGCGTTTCGTGACTAACCTCCACCCCACATTCCGCGCTTGTGTTTAAGGAGTGGCCAGGGGAGGCGCACAGCAGCCACAAGGCCGGCGTGTCCGCGGAGAGGCCGAAGCCGGTGACAGCAGGGTCGCCGCCGGCCAGCGCCGGGAGACCAAGACGCCCAGGGTGCCCCGCGCCGAGGGACCACGACTCCCAGAGTGCCCCGCGCGCCCGCGGACTACAAATGGGCGCGCGCCCCTGCCGCCCGCCAATTAGCGGCTCTCGAAGGGACGCGGCGGCGAGCCGTGGGCGGACCCGGCGGGCGCACGGGCTACGGCGGCCGGCAGGGGGCGGTGGCGGCCGTTGGCCTTGGGTCCGGAGGCGGGGCCGCGGGCGCTGAGAGTCCGGCGGGCTGCGACTGGGCGGCAGTGTGCGGACTGAACCATGGGCGACCGCGGAGGCGCGGGTGGCTCCCGGCGCCGCAGGACGGGGTCGCGACTCTCGAGTCAGGGCGGCGGCGGCCCCGCAGCGGCGGAAGAAGAAGTGCGGGACGTGGGCGCCGGGGGGGACGCCCCGGCGCCGGCCCCGGCCCGGGTCCCAGACAAGGACAAGGACGCAGACGCCGACGTGGGCAGCGGCCCCTGGGATCTGAGGTAGCGGTGCCGCTGACTCATAACCTCTGACCCCTGACCCAGGCCCCTGTTACGCTCCCCGGTCCCTCGGGCGTGGCCGCAGGAGCGCGGGCTCAGCTTCGGAGAGCCCGGCCCCCGGGCTTCGCGTAGGCAGGAGTGCGGCTTGGGCTCCCATGGGAAAACTGAGGCCTAGGGGTTGGGGGGTCGCCGGCCGGGGCCACTCAGGCGGGGGCGCAGGGCCGCCGGCAGCAGCCCTGGCTTGCAGCCCTTCGTTCGTCTGTTCGTCCTCATTGGGTCCCGATGCTCTTTCTCGTGTGGGTCGGGAGCCCGGCGCTTTAGGCGGGCTGGTTCCGGGCTGGTTCCGGGCTGGCCCCAGCCTCCTCCGTCCGCGGTGCTTCGTGATGAAGGGGGTCCCTCCTGAGGGCCGCGAGGGTTGCCTTGGGGGTAGAAGAGGGGGCCCAGCTGGAGAGGGCCTGCCTAAGGCCGGGAGCTGGGGCAGTGAGCGGCTCTCCTCCCTCCCTTTCCCCCTCCTTCATTCCTCACGGACGCGGGGCTGGCCTGGGCCCTGCTCCTGTTCTCAGAACCAGGGCTGTGGGGACAGAGTTGGGTTTCCGTTGGGGAACAGGAGACGGTGGGCCCGCCGCAGGTGCAGGACCGACTGGAAGGGGTGGGGGCTGGCTGCCAGGGGTCCCTTTGCCACCCTCGGGCCTTCGCCCTGGCCCAGGGGCCCTGGGGACTCTGGCTTTGGGAGCAGCTTGGGGACGAGAGGTCATCAAGGAGGAAGTGGGCAGGGATTTGCTCTCTTCGTAAAGCAGAGCTGAGGCTTTCTTCACAGGGCGCCCTGAGGAGGGGTGGGCCAGGGCAGCCGGGGTACGGGCGCTGCCCCCGCCCTTGGGGCGCTCACAGTCCACCCGAAAGATAAGATAATCTCAGCGCCCAGCCTGCGAGCAAAGGTCGGGCTGATGCTTGTGGAGGCTGGTCCCAGAGGGGGGGCTCTGCAAGAGGGGTCCTTGCTTCCTGTGTGGAGGCTGATGGGGGTTCAAGACTGCCCTGTCAGCTCCCCAACTTACCCTCTCTGGGGGCAGGGGCCTGGCTCACATCGTCGCCCTCTGGGGCGTGGAAATTGGGTTCTTCAGTGTGTGATGGGGGTGCTGCCACTCTGGGATGAGCAGAAGCCTCTCCTGTGCTTTCGGCCGCCCGGTGGAGGGAGTGGGGGCCCTGTCTGCCCACCCGGAGGGGCCGTAGATGGCAGGGCTGCGGTGTGTGTGTGTGCAGAGCTGGTGACCACAGTCCCCTCCTAGTGTCTAGGACATTCTGGCTGTGTGTGCTTGCCCCTCAAGCCGGGGGCTGCGGCCATGGTGTTGGGGCGGCCGGGCCTGCCTTGCTGTGGCTCACCCCCTTGTCATCCTCCTGACCCGGGCCTTGCTCTCCCCTTTCCTCCTTAGCCCCTCCCTGTACTTCCTGCTCACCTTTGCCTGGCCCTGGGTGTGGGTTTATTCCAGCTCAGGGCCTGGGTGTGGCCATGGGGCAGGAAGGAAAGGGCACCCCTTTCACCTTTTTGTAAAGATTTTATTTATTTTTAGAGGGGAAGGGAGGGAGAAAAAGAGGGAGAGAAGCATCAATGTGTGGCTGCCTCCTGTGTGCCGACCACTGGGGACCTGGCTCACAACCCAGGCCTGTGCCCTGACTGGGAATCAGAGCGGCAGCCCTTTGGTTCACAGGCCGGTGCTCAGTCTACTGAGACGCACCAGCTGGGGCAAGGGTACCCCTTTCTGCTCTGCCTGTAGCTCACTCCTTCCCTGAGCCCCACACTCTGCCTGGGTTCATGGCTTTCCCAGGGTGTTTGTTCCTGGGTGTCTTCTGCCTCTCCCTTTCCAGCGGGGTCTGAGAGTGTGAGGATCCCCCTCAGCCACCTTGGGCCCCAGGGCTTGGCCTTGGAAGAGGAGGTGGCGGCTGGGAGGTGAGCTGGTGCTCTGCTCCCTCTTGGCTTTGCTTGGCCCCGGGGATGGGCTGTGTGGTCCCAGGCGCCCCTGGGGGCCGTGCCTCTGGGTGCGCTCTGAGCTCGAGGAGCCTGTTTCACTGTAAGCCCGCCTCCCAGTGCTGACGGGAGGGTTGAGCGAGGTGACACGTGGGATGAGTTTGGAGGGCCCTGTGGGCTGGCGCCTGGACAGTGGGTGTGGGACCACTGCAGGCACAGGCGTGGGTCACCCCTGCAGAGGGGGAGGGAGACCCCTGTGGCTCTGACATGCAGCCTGATCCTGCCCCTCCCCCCATGCCTGCGGGCCTGTCTGCGCCCTGGCTCCCGGCAGCTGACTGCACTGGTGAGGCTGGACCTGGTGGGCATTGGTGGACTCTGGGCTCCCTCCCCTGGGTCGGGGCCTCTGACCTGTGGCGGGTGCAGCCTGGGGTTGAAGAGCATCAGGAGGGTCTGAAAGGTTCTATAATGTTATTTTGTGTCAGACTGGAAAACGACACCCTTTCTCCACCTTCACTTTCATCTTGGAGATTGCCACAAATAAAGCCAGTGTAATCGTGGTCACCCAAAGGGGGCAGGGGTCACAGTGTTGAGAAACAGCCCTCTAGGCACGCCCAGCCAGCACCACGGGAGGTGGCTTTGGGCCGGTTCCAATGAAAGCCAAGGGGCTTGAACTTGGGGCAGGGGGCCAGGGACTGGCTCCGCGACCATACTCTTTGGGGAGTTGGGCCTTGGACCCCTGCCCGCTTTGTGGAGAAGCAGGTGCAGAGACTCAGGGAGAAGAGGGCCTTGGGTGGAGAGTGTGCCCAGGAGGGACCTGGAAGGTGGACATGAGGCCAGGCCTGGGGCTGGGAGAGGCCGGTGGGCTGGGCAAGGCGCAGACCTTGGTTTGGGGAGGCCCTGGCTGAAGACTGCTGAGGGGCATCTTGGCTTCTTGGCCCCTCAGCTGCCATCTGAGTGCTGACCCCAGCCACAGTCAGGCCCACCAAGGAGGCAGGGCCAGCCCTGAGAAGAGCTGTGTGCCCACTTCCCCCACCTGGGCACCTGTGGACACAGATGTGTCTGCAGGAGGGAGGGAGGCCCGGCCTTGCCTCTTACAACATGGGAGGCCTTGCTCAATGCTGTGGGGTTTTCTGCCCACACACTGCAGGGGTGAGGCTGGCACAGCCTGTGGGCGAGCAGGGCCTTCCTGCACCGTTGTTCCCCCGAGGGTCTGCTGTGTGTCCCCCGACCCTAGCCCTGGGCGGGGCAGTCCTGCATACTTTTGAGAGCCCCCCATCCCCCACCATGAGGTGGGCTCCTCTCAGCTCCCTCAGCCCATCAGGAACATGGCGCTTCCCTGTGGTTGAATTGGGACAGTGTGACTTCTGCAAACAGTTGGAGGCCGCAAGTGCAGGAGGACTGGCCCTTGGCCTGGGTCCCTATGCCCACCCAGACCTGTGTGGGCCGAGTGGGAGGAGGAGGTGGTTTGAGGTGGGGAACTCCCAGCTCGCTGGGTGGTGGGAGGAGCTGACCAAGCATGGTGGGTTTGCCTCCACCCCCACCTCTGCCCAGCACTGCTGAGTAGGTGCACAGATCCCTGGGGTGGCCTCTCCTGTGGGCCCATTGCCACTCCATAGCCAGTGTGAGTGGAGGCAGCCAGAGGCCTCTGGGGAGCAAGGCTGGGCTCCCAGTCTAGGGGGCTCCAGCCCATGGCACCCCTGGCAGGGCCAGCTTGCCCCTGCCCAGGGCCTGGAGGTCCTGCCTGGTTCCTCTCAGACTGTAAGTGAGGGGTAGGGAGTGCGGGCAGAAGAGAGGGTTGGGGTGGGAAGCATGGACCGCAGCTGTTGGGCTGGGATGGATGAGCCAGGGGCTGGAGTTGGCCGAGCGCTCATGTACTTGCCAGGGTCCTGATCTGCCCCTGGACCTGGAGGTGTGGGCAGCTTCTGGCCCTGCTTGAGGTTCACTGTCTCCTGCCCTGCCAGGTGCCACCGCCTGCAGGATTCTTTGTTCAGCTCAGACAGTGGCTTCAGCAACTACCGTGGCATCCTGAATTGGTGTGTGGTGATGCTGGTGAGTAGGATGGGGGTCAAGCAGAGCTCAGTGGAGTCTGGCCTCTCCTTGCGCACGGCTTGTGGGGCTGGGGTTGGTGTGGGCGGCCTTTGTGCTGAGAGCTGTGGCTGAGGGGCACTGAAAGAGGGGACAGGGTGGGTGGCTGGCCCTGAGCTGGTGGGCTGCGGGGCTGTGGACGGAGTGCTCCGTGAGAATGGGGCTTCCCTGGCAGCCTGTGTGAGTGGTCTTTCTTGCCATCCAAGAAGACTCCCCTCTGCTCTTGAATGGCCCTCATGGGTGTGGAGCCCCTGGCTGGCTAAGCCTGGAGTGAGAAGGTGGTTTTGGGGTGCAGAAATCCAGGCCACAGCTCTGCAGGCCCCCAGCCCCTCTCTCCCATTCTGGTACCTAGGTACCCCCCAGGAAGGTACCTCTGCCTCACCCTGTGGCCTGACTGAGGCTCCTGCCTCTGGGTCTGGCTCCTGCTGCTGGTACCTTGTGGGTGTGGGACAAGCAGTCCTGGTCTGGAAGCAGCTGGAGTCCAGGGCTCAAAGGGGCAGCCTGTGGGGCGGGGCAGAGGACAAGGGCCTGTCCGGGCCTAGCCCGGGCCCAGCCCCCACCTCTCAGCGCTGATGTGGCCCCAGGCCTTCGACCCTCACCTTGACTTGACACACCTGTCTCCATCCATATGAGAGACAAAGCCTCTGGGGTTGCCTGTGTGGAGGGGGCTCCGGGCACACCCAGAACCCCCCTGCCTGTAGCCCCAGGAAGACCCCTGGGGAGCTGAGGGGGGCACACTGCCTGGTGGGTGAGAGGCTGGCTGGGCAAGCAGACACCTCAGGAGATGCCATGTCCTTGTCCTCTGGAGGCCACTCCTGGCCTGGCCTTGGCAGCTGGGCAGCACAATCTGTCCTGCAGCCCCTGGGCTTGCCTGGCCCTTGGGGCCGCCCCACAGCCTTTCCCCTGCTTCTGGGGCGCTGCTGTCCCCACCCGCAGGCGGCAGATGTCCAGGCGCTCAGGGCTGCTGCACCCGCCCCTCTCTCTTGCAGATCTTAAGCAATGCACGGTTGTTTTTGGAGAACCTCATCAAGTGAGTGTCTTCCCCAGGACCCTGGCCCTACCCCTGAGGCCCAGCCGCACTCACTGCAGACTCAGGCTCCCCTTACCTGCTCAGGCCGCCATCCCCCCAACCCCCAGGTACGGCATCCTGGTGGATCCCATCCAGGTGGTGTCTCTGTTCCTAAAGGACCCCTACAGCTGGCCTGCCCTGTGCCTGGTTATTGGTGAGCGGGGCACTGAGGAGGGCCTTGGGTGGGGACGGGGCTCACCAGGACCTGAACCTGCCCTATGGTCTTCTGTCCGCAGTGGCCAATGCCTTTGCTGTGGCTGCCTTCCAGGTGGAGAAGCGCCTGGCGGTGGTAAGTGGTGCCCTCGTACCCCTGCTCTGTCCGGGGGTCTGCACCTCACCTGGCCTGGACTCAGGGCAGGGTGCCACCTGCCCCACTGAGCTTCAGGCCGTGTGGGGCTTTCCTGGGAGCGGCTGCACCCTAGGCCTGATGGCCTTTCACCAGGGGGACCCTTTGTCCAGGGCATGAGGCCCCTGGCTGAGTGCTGTTCCCCCCACCCCAGGGTGCTTTGACGGAACAGGTGGGGCTGCTGCTGCATGTGGTCAACCTAGCCACCATTCTCTGCTTCCCAGCGGCTGTGGCCTTTCTGTTGGAGTCCATCACTCCAGGTGCCCCCCCCCCCCAACAGTATGCCGGTCTGTCTTGGGGGACTGCAGGAGGAACCCAGGCCAGCCTCAGGCCACCCTGTGGCCGTGGCTCTCCTGGGGGTGGTGTGGGAGGCCACAGCTTGAGCCTGCCTCTCCTGCAGTGGGCTCCGTGCTGGCCTTGACAGTGCACACCATCCTCTTCCTCAAGCTGTTCTCCTACCGGGATGTCAACCTGTGGTGCCGGGAGCGCAGGGCTAGGGCCAAGTCCAAGGCCGGTGAGGGACTGCTTGCCATGGGGTGGGGGTGGGACCTGGATGGCAGCAGGGCCTCACCTTCCCCACCGCTCTCCTCCCCTCACTGGCTCCCAGCTTCTACAGGTAAGAAGGCCAATGGTGGGGCGGCCCAGCACACGGGCTCCGTGAGCTACCCAGACAACCTGACCTACCGAGGTGAGGAGCCTGCAGGGCTGGCCTGAGGGAGGGTGCTTGGGGGCAGTGCTGGGTCAGCAGGCCAAGGCCCCGGTGCCAGCCCCGCCCTCCCATTCCAGATCTGTACTACTTCCTCTTTGCCCCAACGCTGTGCTATGAACTCAACTTTCCCCGCTCCCCCCGCATCCGAAAGCGCTTCCTGCTGCGGCGGCTCTTTGAGATGGTGAGGCTGGCCTGGGCTGTGGGCTGCGAGGGGCCCCGGGCGGCTGCCAGGAGGAGGGGGGCTCAGCCTGCTGCTCTGCTTCCTCCTCCAGCTGTTCTTCACCCAGCTCCAGGTGGGACTGATCCAGCAGGTATGAGGGGCAGGACGGGGTGGGTGGGTAGAGGGGGCTCCACTGGGTGCTCAGTGGGCAGGAGCTGATGCTGTGCCCTCCTTTGCAGTGGATGGTCCCCACCATCCAGAACTCCATGAAGCCCTTCAAGGTGAGGGGTCAGGCTTCCCTGCGGTGGGCAGGGTGGGGGTGACCCAGGGCGCCAGCTGAGCCTTGTCCCCACAGGATATGGACTACTCACGCATCATCGAGCGTCTTCTGAAGCTGGCGGTGAGCAAGCTGGGAGGTGGGGCAGGGAAGGGCGGGTGGAGGGGTGGGGGGTTCGAAACCTGACATTGCCTCCCCCCAGGTCCCTAACCATCTCATCTGGCTCATCTTCTTCTACTGGCTCTTCCACTCCTGCCTGAACGCCGTGGCCGAGCTCATGCAGTTCGGGGACCGCGAGTTCTACCGGGACTGGTGGTGGGTGACCTTACAGGGGCAGGGTGAGGGTGGGTAATGGTGCCATCTGATCACTTGCGACCCCTTAACCCCAGGAACTCTGAGTCTGTCACCTACTTCTGGCAAAACTGGAACATCCCTGTGCACAAGTGGTGCATCAGGTGAGTGTGAGTGTGGGTGGTCGGCAGTGGCTGGCTCTTGAGGGACCCTGGGCGCCCATCCACAGTCTCCACCCCCCACAGACACTTCTACAAGCCGATGCTCCGGCGTGGCTGCAGCAAGTGGGTTGCCAGCACTGCGGTGTTCCTGGCCTCAGCCTTCTTCCATGAGGTCAGTGCTCTGGGGGGCGTCCTGCCTTCGGCCTGCAGCTGGGTGGTTGTGGCCCTGAGGAGCAGGCTGACGCTCATCTCTCCCACCCATCCAGTACCTGGTGAGCATCCCTCTGCGCATGTTCCGCCTCTGGGCCTTCACCGGCATGATGGCTCAGGTGAGCACCCGTGGCCTCCTCACCTACTCTTCACCTGCACTTGGTGCAGTCAGCCCTGTGGTCACCCGACTGTGCACACCCTTTGTCTCCAGATCCCGCTGGCCTGGATAGTGAGCCGGTTCTTCCGTGGCAACTATGGCAACGCAGCAGTGTGGCTGTCGCTCATCATTGGACAGCCAGTGGCCGTGCTCATGTACGTCCACGACTACTACGTGCTGCACCATGAGGCCCCCGCGGCTGGGGCCTGAGCTGTGGCACCCACACTCCTCACTGCCGCCTCACCCTCACTGCCCCCGCCTGGGTGCTAGGGCAGCGCCGGCTGCCCAGCACCTCCTCCTGGCCCTCAGGAGGCCTCTCTGCCCCTATGGGGCTGCCTCTTGCTCCCCTTGGGAGTGGGAGACCTGGCAGAGGCTAGCACCCGAAGAATCTGTGCTGATCCTGCCTCAGGGTCTGAGAGTATCAATAAAATGCTGTCCAGAATGACCTGTCTGCTGAGTGCTGGGCTGGTGGCCTGCAACACGTGGTCCAAGAGGGCCACGGAGGCAGCTGCTCTGAGGGCCAAGAAGGGCTCCTCAGGCTCCAGTGGTGCTCTTGGGATGGGGATCTGGGTCTCGGGGAGGCTGCCAAGGTGGCTCACAGGAGTGTCCTTAGTGGGGTGACAGCACAAGGGGTCAGTGTTGGAGGTTGGGCAGTCTACATGCCACACTGTGGGTGGCAACCCTCCACCTAAAAAGGGTCAGTTTACGTCAGATGTCCTGTCTGGCCACCACCCACTAATCCCACATGTGGGGTGGGACTTAGAGTGGGTGCTTGCAGCTTCCCTAGAAGTGGACCTTGGCTTCGGCAGGAGCGTCGGGTGTCTGCACCCGTTCCAGCACGTGGTCTCCCTCACTAGCAGCTGCATCCAGAGGCAGGAGCTGAGGCGCTAGCTGAGCAGCTGTCTGCACTGACCTGGGAGGGGACCCCCAGCTCTGCCCACTTGTCCTGACCTCAGGGCTTGGTAGTTTCCATGGTGCAGCTCTCAGGAAGGCTCAGCCCCAGCCCCTGCCACCTGCCAGGAGCAGGGAGGCAGCTGCGGGACCCAGTTCTGCCATGTCTTGCCTGGTCTGCTCTCAGGAGGAAGGGCCTGGGGCTGTGCTAGGCTACGCGGCCCTGACTTCTGCAGCTGTGGCACCACGGACAGCGTCTCAGGAGAACCCCCTCCCCCAACCAGAATCTGCTCAAGCCCCCTCCTCACCTCCCCTGGGCCACAGAGGTGCTAGAGGGAAGGGCTATCTGGGGGGTAGCCTTCAGAGCCCAGAGGGAGGCATCATATCCCTGGCACCCATGCCTTGGCGGGCAGAGCTGGGAGACCGTGGAAGGTAGGGTCACACGCCCCTTCCCTTTAGCCAGAGCCCCTCCTGTCCCAGAGCTGGCCCCACGCCTGGAGATTGTGCTGCTGGTAAGACGTGCCGTGGGCCCCTAGTTGCGAGACCTTGGGGAGGCGGTCTTGAGGCCCCAGCGACCCCTCCCTGGTCCTCTAATATTATGGCACACAGGTCCTGTGGTGTTGTCCTGGGCCCTCCTCACTGCACCCTGGGAGGAACTGGACACAGGAGACCAGTGTAGAGCCTGTCCTTTATAGGTCTCTGCCTGTCCCGTCCGTCCGTCCGTCTGTGTATATGCCTGTATATTTCTATAGAAGGGGAAAGAGCTCATGTAAAAACCCAAAATACAATTTCGCTGTGAGCGCCCATAGTGCTGGTCAGCCCAGTGTGGCTGTGAAGCCCCAAGCAAGTCATGGCAAGCCGGGCTGTGGCCCTCCTTCCGGGCCCTCTAGGAGACAGTGGGGTCCTTGGCTTTGGGGGGCTCGGAGCCCGTCAGCAGGGAGATGGTGGGGTCATCTGCATAGTCGTCCCCCTCCGAGAAGTAGGAGCCCCCGCCCAGCTCGAAGAGCACAGGCAGGTCGTTGCTCCCCACGTCCACGGGGCCCGGCTCCATCAGGAACAGGGGTTGTGCCGTGTAGTGCACCAGCTGCTTTCCTGGGGGTGAGGCTGGGTTAGGGTGCTGACAGGAGGGGGCGGGAGGGGGCAGGAGGGTGGGCTTGCTCACCTGAGTCAGAACCACTGTCCTCTGCCTCAAGAGGCTTAGGGGGCTCCTGGGGAGACAGGAGCTCCTGGATCTGCTGAGACAGGAGGGCAGTGAGGGTGCTGCTCGCCCCCTCCTCCCCCACCCCCCGACGCCCCATTCTACACACATTGGCCAGGCTGCTGTCCAGGTCGGGCAGGTTCATGTCTGGCACCGAGGGGCTGAACAGCTGCGAGAGAGGAGGACAGTCAGGCTGGGCCTGTGAGCAGGACGGGAGGGGGGGGGGCGGGACGCGGCTCACATCCAGCAGGGCGGTGGTGTCCACGCTGAAGCCGTGGCTTGTCAGCACAGTCTGCAGGTTGTCCAGGTTGGAGTCCATGGTGTCCAAGTGCTCACTGAGCTCGGCCCTGGCCGGAGTGAGTGGGGCAGTTGAGGCCCCACCTCAGGTGCCCCCACCCAGCCACCCTCCCCGGTAGCCACACCCCTTCCTGCTTGAGGCCAGAGGGGCAATGTGTGCAGACAGGGCCCAGGTGCCCGGACAGTGGCTCAGGCCACGCTGGCTGGTCCTGTCACCGCCAGGCCCTGTAAGGCCTCTGGCAGCACTTCAGGCTGGGCCCAGATGGCGGGGGGCCAGGAGGGTCCTGGGCCCAGCACAGCTGGGGGCAGTGTCTCAGGCGTGATCCAGTCTTGCCTTGGCGTGGAAGACCGGAGGAATGGGGAAGGGACTCGTGTTCAGTGTGCGGGGGCTGGTCTCTGCCCTGGTGCATACAGGAAAGACACCAGACAGGGTGGCCATGACCGAGAATATCCTGGGCCATCTGGCCCACCTGGACGAATGGCCAAGCCAGCTCCTAGAGGTTCCCATGAGGCCCAGCCCCACCCTGGGAGAAGCAAATCTGTACAGCAGTAGGGACCCTGGCCATACCAGCAGCCATGCCGGGCTGGGAGGCCTGGCCCCATCAGTCGGTGACTTGGGCACCAACTTGGGCTCCAGAGCCTGGGGGCTACCCCTGCTGCAGAGGGCCCAGGCTGCCCGGTCACCAGGCAGGGCCGAGTGGTCCGCAGCTGGGCAGGGGCCCGAGCTCTGGCGGAGCCCTCCTCCCTCCCCAGCGGGGACGGCGCTAACCCTGGCTGGAATCGGCCATGCAGAGAGGAAGAGGGGTAGGGGAAGAGGCGGGCGACCCCAGACATCTGTGGAGCGCGAGCCAAACTGCAAGATACAAAGAAAAGAGCCCCCATTGCAGGCAGGGGCTGGGCGGGCGCTACACCCCCCGCCCCTGCGCCCGGCCTCTGGGAAAGCGACTGCTGAGCAGCAGGACCAGGTGACAGCTGGAGCCAGTGTGGCCCAGAAGCAGCTGCAATGGACAACACACGCTGGCTCCTGCAGTGACAAGGCTGTCACTGTGTCCCCCCGCACCTGCCCCAGGCTGAGCTCATGACCAGGTCTGCGGACTCACCCCCAGCAACCCCTGTGCCCAGCCCCCAGGACAGTCCGAGCCAGAGGCCGGGGACATGTCCAGGGGGTGTGGAGGGCGGCACTCACTTGTCCAGGCAGGCTACGCTGAGGCACTTCTCAGGGGATGAGGTGGGTGGGGTTGAGGGGGGCTGGCCCCCTGCCTCTGTGAGGGGCGTGGCCGAGGTGGCAGGGGCGGGCTCACTCTCCCGCAGGATGGAGTCGATGAGGGCAGTCGGGGACAGGGGGGTCTCCACCACGGAGGACAGGCGCCTGGGGCTCGCCTCCTCCACCGGGGGGCTCTGAGGAGGGCTGGGGGGCTCATCCTTGACTCGCACCCTGGGGCTGCTGGACAGGGGCCTGCAGGGCGGGGCACACACATCAGCAGGCCCCTCAGTGGCCCCAGCCCTCTTCTGACCGCCGGGGAGGTGACCAGGTCCCCACCCCTCATCTATGCTCCTGCTCGGGGAGGTCGGGGGGCTGCCGGGAATCAGCTCAGTGATGTCCGAGATGATGGGTCCGCAGCTGGAAATCGCATCTGAGGAGTAGAGGCTGGAGCCGCTGTAGGCCGGAGACGGGGCCTGCCATCAAAGGAGGTGACACTCGCCGCTCATGCTGAGGTGGCACCCGCCCCCCCGCCAGGCCCGTGGTGCCGGGGCTCACCGAGTAAGGCCCAGAGCTGGGGATGGGCTCCAGGGAGTACTGCCGGCCGTACTTGGGCAAGGGGTGTGCTGAGCTGCTGTCGTTCAGCATCAGGGGACTGCGGGCAAGGGCGGGTTAGCGGTCTCTCGGCCCCGTGGCACCCAGGACCCAGAGTGGAGGGATGGGCACCCCGAGCGCCTCACATCTTTCTCTTCACCCCCAGGATCCGGTTGGACTGCACCAGCGAAATGAGGAACTGGATAAGCTGCGGGGGGAGAGGCACGTCAGCCCAGCCGGGGACGGGGACGGCAGGCGCCCTGCGGCCCGGTGCGTACCTTGTTGACCACTTTCTGCTGCTGGGCGTGCTTCTGCCGCAGGCTGGCCACCTCCCGCCACAGGGCCTCGTTCTCACTGCAAGAGACCAGGGTGCAGCCAGTGGGGACAGGTTCCAGGAGCCCCAGGCTGAAGGGGCTCCAGAGACACCCCACTCCAACCCAGGCAGCTGCAGGGCTGTTGGTGACCACACGTTGCTGGCTTTCCTCACCCTCCTTCCTTGGCTGCACTTGGGTGGGGGGGGGGGGGCGCACAGGGGTCAGTGGAGGGCAAGATGGAGGTTGAGGTCAGATGCAGTCAGGGTGTGCAGGCTGCACCCCAGGATCCTGGCCGAGACTTGCTGGGGCCTTCCTGGACAGCTGAGGTGTCAAACCCTCAACTCCCAATCCCCACTGTGACGCAGACTGAGCCCAAGATGGGAGGGGAGGCAGGGACAAGCCAGCTCTTGAGGCTGCAGAGCTGTACCTTTGGGGGCTCAGGGCCTGGGAGTGGCTCAGAGGTGGCCCGAGGGGAGCGAACAGCCAACTGAGACATCCTCCCAACCAGGTGAACAGGGCTGCCCTTCAGAGAGGACAGCACCTCACACCCCCATTTCCTTGACATAAAGTTGACCTTCTTGGCCTCACCTTGAGAGGTGTCTGTGCCCGGGGAGGTGAAGCGCCCCTGGCCCCCCAAGTGAAATCAGAGCCCAGCAGCCACGTCCAAGGACCTGCCCCCGAGCACCTTTGAGGCTACCCTGAGCCAAGGACAGCCACCCCAGGCAGGGGTCCCTGCAGTCCCCAGGGCCCTCAAGTCCATGGGAGGAAACCCACACTAGCCTTCCTAGGGGTCCTGGCTTGCGGGGGAGCACAGGCCTGGCATGTGGTCACTAGACACATAACGGGTGGGGGCTCCAGAAAGCACAAGTGCTCCTTGCTCCCCAGGCCAAGGTGGGGACAGGCTGGGGAGGTGACACCTGTGCTGAGTGATGCCAGCGACACGGGAGCCAGCAGGAGGGGTCTGAACACCCTGGCCTGTGGGGAGAGCCCGGAGGTCAGCCCCCCGGTGTGGCTGGCGTTTGGAGCCCGGCCCTGCCTGTCGCCGTAGGATGCAGTTAGACCTCGCCTCCTGGGAAAGGAGGCCGGAGGGGCAGGGCCCGAGGGCGCGCAAGTGCAGGTTCCAGTCTGTGTCTGGGGGACAGGAGGCCTAAGAGAACCTGCCACACATACCAAGGAGCAGAGGCCCCAGGACAGTGGCCGCGCCCGCCCGTCACCCCTCCCCCGTGAGACCTACTGCTTCATGGCCAGCAGCTTGGAGTCCATGCTCTCCTGCTTCCCCTTCATCAGCTGCACGTCGGTCAGCAGCTTGGTGACACTGTCCTGGTGAATCTTTATGTCCTCGCTCTTCAGGGTGGATACCTGGGTCCCCACAGGGAGGGTCACTGCGATGTCCCCCGGAAGGGGGTTCTGGGACATGGGGAAGGGCCCAAGGGGCAGCAGCCTGCAGCGGCTGGTGGGGCCATGGGAAAGAGGCCAGAATGGACGAGCGGGGAGGGGGGTCAGAGGACTCGGGACAGGGAGGTTGGCTACTTACGCTGGTCACTTTCCTCTTGATGTTCTCCAGGAGCTGCTCCTGGCCGCGCAGGAAGCATGGGTGCTGGAACTCGGTGTCATCCCTCTCTGGCTTGACTAGGCCGCCCTGCTCAATGTGGACCACCTTCCGGAAGCCGTCTGCACAGGGTGGGGTGGGGCGGCTCTGCCTCAGGCCTGGGGCCACAGCTCCCTCCACAGCCCGGCCAAGCCCCTCCGGAAGACGAAGGGAGGCTCCCCTCACGCCTAGCACCACTGTTCCAGAGACCGCGGGGCGCACACAGCAGCCCCTCCCCAACAGACGTGGCTGTGTCTGGCTGGGGCTTCGGGAGCTATTCCCGGGGACCTCAGGCCCCGCAGGGACACTGCACTCCTTGTCTGCCCCTGGCCCACACAGCGACAAAACCTGGGGCTCCATCCTTGTCACAGGCAGGGCCACTGTGCTGGCGCCCCCGCCGCCCCTGCGCGCCCAGCGGCAGACACTCACACATGTTGAGCTGCCGCACGAAGCTGGCCATGTTGTTGTGCTTGAAGTACTTGGGCAGCACCTCCTTGGCAAACTGGCCTTGGTCGAAGACGTGGAAGCTGTTCCCACTCTGCCAGGAGACATGCGGGTGGTCACACACGGCTGGCGGCCACGCTCCCGACTGCGGGCGGGGCCCTGGGAGCCACTCGGCCAGAGCGAGCTGCGGGACCTCAGCACAGCCAGGGAACCGCGCCCTGGGGCCCCCTCAGGGCCAAGCTCACGTTTGTGGAACAGCACAGTGCTCCTGGGCCAGTCTCCGGGGGTCCCACTTTAGCTTTAACCAGCAAACTGACCCTACAGACAGCCAAGACCCCAAATACAGGCAGCAGTGAAAATGGGGACCAGTTGTAGCTCCTCTGGAGGGAAACGCACAGAGCCAAGAAACGCAACCTCCTTTTCCTTTGGGCATCTGAAGGGAGAACAGATTGTATGAAATGCCTGCATTATCCTCTCCGTCCATTTCGGCCCCGAGGGAGCAGGGCAGAGCCCGTGCTGGTGCGGGCACGCAACCGTGAGCGCGCCACGGACTCCCAGAGCAGGCGCCCCGTCGGGGACGGGCGTTAGACAGACAAAGGGGGACCCAAGAAAACTGGAGTTTATTTATAAAAAACTGTGTTTATTCTCACAGGCTTAAACTTCAGTCACCTTCAAAGTACTTGCCATTGGACGTGATACACCCATTGAGGCTTTTCCCCGCTGCTCACAAGTGTTTGAATTTGTTGACCTTGAGGCTTTTTAGTGCTTCTGCCGTTTTTCGTTTTACCTCTTCCACATCGGCAAAATGTTTCCCTTGGCGGACTTTTTTTGTCCGGGGAAACAAACAAAAATGTCGCTCGGCCTGAGACTGGGTGAACAGGAAGGGTGGGGCACGGGGTTCCTGATGTTTTTGGTGAAAACTGCTGAACACTCAGCACCGTGTGGGCAGGTGCGCCCACACATCACCCACCATGAAATGGGCAAACGTGTTGAAAGAAATCTTCAAAATAAAAATCCACTGAAGCCGAACACAACCTCTCACAACAACGCCAGCGGCTGCATTAAAGCAGAGGGGTTCCTAGGACACTCACTTAGCAGGGGACGTCTGGACTACATGGGGCCTGCCCTCCAGAAGATAATTCCGGGTTTTTTGGGTCCCCCCTCGTATGGGCAGGGACAAGCCACGATGATCCCTGCAGTGCTGCCCTGGGACTGGAGCGCTGCTGTTCAGTATCTACATATATGAGGTCTGTCCAGAAGGTATCCGTCCAGCTACGTAATAGGAAAAATAGAGCTATTGATTGATGAAGACACAAGATACAACAAACATTGTACACAGGACAGTGACGCCTCAGTCCCCATCCAAAGTAGGCACCTGGGGCCTCACACAGTTCTCCCAATCAAGTGTCCCACCGTATTTTCCTTAATCTCATCGATGGTCTGAAATCTCTTCCCTCTCAAAGGTGATTTCAGTTTTGGGAAAAGCCAGGTCTGGGCTGTGGAGGGGCTGCGTCACCCGCGTGAGTTGATGTTTTGTCAACAAACTGCACGAGACGTGACGCATGAGCGGGCGTGCGTGATGAAGCCGCCAATCACCGGTCGCCCACACCGGCGGCCCCTGAACCATCCAAATCGTTTTCATGGAGGAAAGTTCAAGCTTAATGCAGAATTTGATGCAGATTCGTTGCTCTACTTGTTCAGTTATTTTGAATGTGATGGCCACACAGGACACAGGCTCACTCAACACCTACCACCTCCACTGACTAGTATAGTGAAGTCATCATTGTTCGCATATGCGTGTTCCAGTCCCCTTGCCTTGTCTGCCAATTACACTGAGGTCGTGCAAACGGTTCTTATTACATTAGCAATGGCTGGACATTTTCCGGACAGACCTCATATACGTGGACACTGAAGCAAAAACATGTAGACATGAAGGAAAGCTTAAAATTTTTTCCTCCAAAGAAGCAATAAGAAAACTGGCAAAAAAATGTTACAGCCAACCCTGGCTGGTGTGGCTCAGTGGACTGAATGCTGGCCTGTGAACCAAAAGGTCGCTGGTTCAATTCCCAGTCAGAGCAGGTGTATAGGTTGCAGGCCAGGGCCTGAGTTGGGGACGCGTGAGAGGTAACCACACATCGATGTTTCTCTCCCTCTCTTCCCCTCTCTAAAAATAAATAAATAAAGTCTTAAAAATATTTTTTAAATGTTACAGCCAACTTTTTCAAACCTCTGAAAAATTGAACAAAGGGCTCTGGCTGGTGTGGCTCAGTGGGTTGAGCGCCAGCCTATGAACCAAAAGGTTGCCGGTTCAATTCCTGGTCATGGCACATGTCTGGGCTGTGGGCTCAGTCGTGTATGAGGGAGCGGTTTCTCCCTCTCTTTCACCCGCCCTTCCCCTCTCTCTAAAAATAAATAAAATCTAGAAAATAAAAACAAAAAATTTAAATTGAAAAGAAGAAATAAAAAAGCAAGTTCCACTTTTGGGATGACAGTGAGAGCTGACCCACTGAACCACTTCCAAGTGACACAAGCTTAGTGTATTTACTTAACTGTCCCCAAGGCACATAACAGAAGAAGAAACACTTATTCAAGAAAATCTACTACACGACTCTCTCCCTCCTGTCACACTGGTTAGCTGCCTTGACCCACATGACACTGGAGGCTGTGGCCAAGAAGGTGGCTGCCTGTGTCACGAGAGGGCAGGTCACAGCATTTTTCTTCTGACGTGGCTCCAAGGTGAAGAGGCTAGGGTCCCCCTTCTCCACTTCGCTCCCACCCACAGAAGGGAGGCTCTAACACAGCCACGGCAGGCTGAGGAGTCTGCGGCTCCCCGCACCTCACCCAGCCAGCAGGCAGAACCAAGCACCCAGGCTGGGAGAGGCCAGCTGAGCGGCCCAGCAGCCCCTGCCTCACAGAGCCCAGAGCACCAGCTCAGTGTAAGCTGGCGGGGGGGTGGGAGGCACTCCGAAGGCAGAGGGCTCCCCAGAGCCCCCCTCCGCCCCCAGAGGGAGCTCACCTTGCTTGAAAATGAGGGCAGACAGTTCAACCCTAAGGGTCCTCTGGAAAAGAGCAGGTCCCTTCAATTGAGTACAAGCTAAACCACGGCCAGCTTGTCCAAGCAGGAAGGAGTCAACTGAGAGCTCTCCTGGGGTCAGAAAAAACCTCGAAGTCTGACCTCGAAAACTACCACTGCTCGAATTTCACTTGGATCAGACTGCTGACCAGTGTCTGCCCTAGGGAACCACAGCACCGTCAGGCGGCGGCTGCTGCAGAGTCTAAAGGTCCAGCAGGAGGCAAGACCCACCCGAGCTCCAGACGGAGGAAGCAGCCTCACTACAACAGCCCAGGTGAGAAACAAAGGGGCAGGGAGCAACCGAAACTCGCTTCCTCGGGGGTACGGGGGGTGGAGATCATCCAGAAATCTTAAATAACCCAAAATGTAGTTTGTCTTTTCTTTTTCCCTTTCTTTGTTGTTAACACTTTTTTAGCAAGAGCGGGAGAGGGGGAGAGGGAGAGAGGGCGAGAGAAACACCAAGTTTTTGTTGTTCTGCTCACTGATGCACTCACGGGCTGATTCCTGCTTGTGCCCTGACTGGGGATCGAATCGAACCCACAGCCTTGGCGCATGGGCACAGGGCTCTCACCAGCTGTGCTACCCAGCAGGGTCTAAAGTGAGTTTTTCAGTAAAATTTCAAGGCATGTAAAGAAACAGTAAGGGTGACCCACACACAGGAGACAGAATCTTGAGTTTCAAAGAAGCCATTACCAGGACGTTCAAGGAAAGAAAACCGTGATGGAAGGAGACAGGACAGGAGCAACGAAGACCAGAGCGGCGCAGAGCCACCAAGTGGACGCTGCAGCGGGAAGGGTGGTGAGCCACACGAAACGAAGACGCAGCAGGGGACAGGTGGACAGAGAGGACAAAAGGCGGAGGACAGAGTGAAGCGTGGCCCTGACTCCACGGGGAGCGGGGAGGGCACGCCCAGAAACAAGTATTCAAAGTAAGGTCTAAAAACGCCCCAAATTTTCTTTAAAATAAATCCACAAACATGGCATGTCTCTCCATTTACTTAGGTCACCTCTGCTTTCTTTCAAAAATGCTCTTATAGTTTTACACTTTCAGCATACAGGTCCTTGTTTTTATTAGAGTTATATTTAAGTACTTTTTTCTTGAGCAATTGTAAGTGGTATTTAAAAAAATCAATTTCCGCCCTGGCTGGTGTGGCTCAGTGGGTTGAGAAGCATTCTGCAACCCGAAAGGTCGCTGGTTCGATTCCCAGTCAGGGTACATGCCTGGGTTGTGGGTCGGGTCCCCAGCTGGGGGCATGTCAGAAGCAACCGATCAATGTATCTCTCACATATCAATGTTTTCCTCTTTCTCCCTCCCTTCCCATCTCTCTAAAAATAAATAAATAAAATCTTAAAAAAAAAAAAATCAATCTCTTATCACTCATTGCTAGTATGCAGAATTACAAGCAAAGTTCATTTTTAGTTCTAGGAGTATTCTGTAGATTCCTTAGGATTTTTTTTTTAAGTTGTACATTTTATTTTTTTATTTTTTAGGATTTTCTATGTAGACATTCATGCTATCTGTGAATCAAGACAGTTTTACTTTACATATACCTTTAATATAATAATATAACAAACCTTTAATTTTTTTTCAAACTTCCCTAAGGTTCTGGAAAGGACTTCCGGTATAGTGCTGATGAGAAGTGAGCCTGTCCTGGCCTGGGGGCGCAGTGGTGGTCACGCAGTCTGTCCCCGCTGCCTCTGACACTGGGTGCAGGTGCTCTTGCAGACCCGCCGTACCAGGCTGAGGAAGTTCCCTGCTCGTCCCAGCCTCCGAGGGTTTTCTTTTTTTTTTTTTAAACATCATGGATGTCAACTTCCGTCAAATGCTTTTTATGCATCACATGATTGTGTGGTCTTTCTTCTTTAGATGTTTTAAGTTGAATAATTAAAACATTTTTGAGCCATCCTTGCATTCTTGGGATAAATCCAATTTGTTGTGAATTTCTTGACTTGCTGATTTTTTATAGCAGACACTACGAAGGATACTGGTCTGTAGTTTTCTTGGATTGTCTTTGTCTGACTTTGGTATGAAGGTAATGCTGGCCTCATAAAAGAGTTGCAGAGTTCCTGCCTCTGCGTTTCTGAAGAAGAATGTATGTGATTGGTGTTTCTTCTTTGAATGTTTGAATTTGCCTGTAAAATTATTTGGGCCTGAAGATTTCTTTTTAGGAAGGCTTAGAACTAGGAATTCAATTTATTTAATAGATTCAGGACCATTAAGATTGTTTCACTTTGGGTGAGTTGTAGCAGTCTGTGGTTTTCAAGGAATTGGTCCATTCTACCTACGTTGTCAAAAAGTTGATCCCAGTATTTCCCGATGAGTATATTACTGTCTGCTGAGTCTATAGTGATCTGTCCTTGTCTGTTCCTATTTGCTCGTTTTGTTTTCTCGTCAGTCATGCCACAAGTTACCAATTTTGACCTTTTTAAAGAATCAGCTTTTGAATTCTTTTATTGGACTTCATTGCCTTCAATTTCACTGCTTTCTTCCATTATCTTTACTACTCCCTTCCCTCCACTTGCTCTGGGATTACTCTGCTCTTCTCATCTTTCCACTCAGGGTGGAAGCTCAGAAGCCATTCCCACCCCGAGACAGCCACGTAACAGCCGCCAAGCACAGCTCGAGGCAGATGCTGGGAATGTCTGCAGCAAGGGAGGCGGGATCCCCTCAGACAGAAGACGAGGGAGAACTAGGGTTCCTTCAAGGGCCGCAGCCTCCCCCAGGTCTGTTGGAGGGGCTCCCAGGTGGCATCTCTCGCCCCTGCAGGTGACTTGCTTCCTCCTCTCCTGACTGGGCCTCTCTACATGGCTGGTCACCTGGGACGCCTCTCCCCCCCATTTCTAAAAAGGAACATAACCTGCATCACATTCACCACGTTAATCACATGCAGTTATTTACACCACAAGCAGGAACAGAAAACATTCTCCTCACCCCCAATTACACTCCCGCCCCTTTGCAGTCAATCCCCTCCTTCACCTCCAGGAAACCCTGAGTCAGACTTGCGTCCCCAAGGCATTACGTTCCCCAGAATGTCATGTGAAGGGAATGGCAGGGCACTTGGCCTGCTGCATGTGGAGGGGCCAGTGCCACAGGGACCCACTGCCTGTTCCTCTGAAGTGCTCCCCGCATTCCCTGCAGTCTGGTCACCCCCATGCCACACTGCGGCTGTGTCCAGCTTTGACTATTACGAATAAAAGCATTATCAACGCTTGTGTCTAGGTTTTTTCCTTCTAGAAGTCTGTTTCCATTCCAGCTCTTGTGGATCTATCTCTGTTACACTATTTAGTTTGTCAGCAGCACTCAGCATTGGTTTTTACAGCTTTATTGTTAAGCTGTGAAATCAGACGGTGTGAGTCTCCTAACTTTGCTCTCCTTTGGATAAAAAAGCTTGGCTCCCGTCATTTGCTTTTTCACATAAACTCCAGGATCAGCTTCTCAATATCTGCACAGACTTCACAGGGACTGGGTGGAGTCTCTTTTCATTTCAGCAACTCTGAGTCTCTGGCATTTCTCTCCACTTATTTAGGTCTTCTTTGATTTCTCTCTGCAGCATTCTGTAGGCGACCCCCAATGACCCCACTGCTTGGCGTTCACACCTGTGCTGCCTCCTCCCATGATGGGCTGGGTTGTGCTTTGTGACAACAGCACCCAGCAGACATGATGGCTCAGGAATACACTGCAAAGCCGCTCTGCACTTGCTCTAAGCTGACCCGTTGTCAGTAGCCCAAAGGAGAGGTCCAGGCAGTGAGGAACTCGAGCTTCTGGCCAACACCCAGTGCAGTGAACTTGGAAGCAGGTCCCTCACCCACTGCCAGGTCTTTAGGTGACTGCAGTCTCATGGGAGACCTTGGGTCAGTCGGTGACTCTCAGAAGTGAGACAGTGTGTGCTTGTGGTTTTGAGTAGTTACGTTTGGAGGTCATCACTCATACAGAATAGGTAACACAACTAGTGTGTGTGTGCGTATGCACGTGCGCGTTGTGAGGGGAAGGCAGGGAGAAAGAATGGGAGAGAAACACTGACATGAGAGAGAAACACCAACTGCTTGTCTTTTGTACACGCCCAGGCCAGGGATTGGATCTGCAACCCAGGCACGTGCCCTGACTGGGAATCGAACTGGCAACATTTCGCTCTGTGGGATGACACCCATCCAACGGAGCCACACTGTTCAGGGCAGTTTGTGTTTTTTGATACTACTGTAAATATTTCCATTTTTAATAGCTTTTTACTAGTATATTTACAAATACAGGGCAGGGGAAAAGTAGGTTTACAGTTGTTTGTATGCTCTTACTTTAAGTTTCTTATGTCTTTGAGACTCGGTGTTCTTATCTACGAAATGGCCATTTGTCAACTCTCTGCACGGCTGTGGATGGAGCAGACGCCCGGAAGGCTCAACCTCAGGCTGCACGTGAGGAGTTAACAAGGATAGCTGTGCTACTGTTAGGTGGTCATCACCGCTGCAGGCGCCTGGAGCATCTAGCCCTGCAGCGCACCTCACATCTCCTGGGGTGCAGCACTAACCTGGGGCGCTCATTCAGCATTTTGGGTCACCTGCCAGATCCCCAAGGGCGCGGCCCACAGAACCTGCTGGGTCCTGCCAGCTGTCTGAGAATGGGCTTGGCAGGCTTGCAGGCCTCGACCTGCTGAACCCGGGGAGGGGTGGGCCTGCCGTGAGAGCTCTGAAAATGGCCCATGGCCAGCTGGGTGCCCAGGTGTGACTAGGTCAGTTCTTTGAGTGGTCTCTGGGGAGTTGGGGACCTAGCTGCAGGAACTGCTCTGCCCCAGACTCTCTAACCAGAGACCCAGCCTTTCCAGCGGCCCTAGCCTTGGTGATACCCAGTCACTAGGCCTCTGGGATTTCCCCCGGCCACACACAACTGTCAGGGTCATTTCTGCTTCCAAAGAGCAGAGAATTGCACTGACCATGTTGGGACTAGAAAGAGGCCTGAGAGACACCAGGGGCCAACATCATAGCAGGGCAGGTGGACCTAAAGAGAGGTGCCCCCTTAAAACTGTCCCCGAATGCCTCCCAGCCTCATCCTGGCCCCAATCCTCAGGCCACACAGGCCAGATTCATGGCACTGCCAGTGGGCTTGGGGGTGAGGGGAATGGCACACACTGCAGGCTAGGAGCGCAGCAGCCCCTCCCCAGGACATGCCGGTGCTGTCGAAGCCCCTCCCCAGGGTGAGCTGCAGTCTCCTGCAGGACCTGTCTGGGGAGCAGCCTATTCAACTGGGACGCCACAGCAAGTGCATCTGCAACTGGACAGGATTTGGGGCGGTGATCCATTGGCTTGGCCCCCAAGCTGGGCAGAGCAGGAGCAACAAAGTCGGGACCCAGTCCCGCTGGCCAGTCTCTGTGGTGGGAAGCACCCACCCCACCCCGAGCCAGTCATTCCGCCCTGAGGGTCAGTCTCTGACTGCCCCTTGTCTTCTGCAGTAGACCAGAGGGTCTCCCTCGGCAAACCAGCGAGGAAACTCCCAGCACAAATGGGAAGGCAGTTGGCCGCCATGAGTCTGCACCAGACCTGCACGAGTGTTTCTGACACCGGCCACAGCGCTTGCGTGGTGTCCTTGAGGTCACAGGACCGGCTCCTGTCTCCAGCACGACAGCCCCACAGCAGCCCCTGTCTGCCCAGGAAAGGGCTTCCCTCCGTCCTTGAGCTAGCGCCGGGTTTCTGCATCCTTCTTGGCAACCCCATCATGTCCTGCCAAGCTGTGAACAGACCGGGCAGGATCATTCATCCCCCACGAAGAACTTGCTGACAGGGCACGTGGCTGGTGTGGCCGCTGTGGGTTGGAGGCTGTCATAGGCCGGACTGTGTCCAACGTCCCTGCACCAAGCCTTCGCCCAGGACAGAGACTGCAGGTCCTGGGCGTGTGCAGGCCGTGCTCCACCTACACGCCCAGTCTTTAAGCAGAAACAGCAAGCAGATTACGGGGCAGGGCAGATCATCGCAGAAGAATTAAGCTCTGAACACCACAGAGGAATCTGCCACTCCTCCCCAAACTGGGTAGAGTTCCCTGAAGGGTCCAGGAAAGGAAAAGGGACAGAAGGGACAATAAAGGAAGACAGAAACGGGACAAGGGGATGGTGGTAACGCGGCAGCCTATGGGAAAGCTCCCTGACCCTCTTGGGGACATGTGCCGCCCAGTAAGAAACAGGCCCTGGGGAACGGAGAGCACCCCCACCAAGGCAGCACCGGGCCCACAGAAAGTGTCACCAACAGGAGCGACGCAGGGCTGCTCTTCGTTCTCATACACACTCTGCAGGCAGAGCAGAGCTTCGGCAAACGGACCTGCTACAAGTGGGGGAACCTGGCCTCCAGCTCGGGGATCGCATCAGTCCCGGCTTTCCTTCCTTCCTAACGGCCGAAGAGTTTGCAAGGGACGTACTTAGTGGAGCCTGAGAAACTGCGCCCTGCTTGCTGGCACATGCGTTTTGGCCCTCAGGGGGTCGGGCATATTTTGGGGCACCCGGAGCCTCTGCACCGCCAGGACCGCCGTTCTAGAGACCACGCTTTTGCGGGCCCTGGGCTTCGTTCCGGCCTCCTCCGGGGCACGACGTCACAGCAGGGTGTGCAGAGCCGGGGCTCACCTCCAGCTGCAGACAAGGTCTCTGATTTCCCTCTGCAGACCCGCTGCCCGGTCTGGCACAGTCGCCCCTGTAAACAAGGCTGCTGCCGGGCAACCGGGCCCCGGGACGGCAGGAACGACGCCCTGGGAGGAGCGTGAGGCAGCGCTGCTCTGGGAGCCGCAGCAGCGGTGTCCGCACACGGGTTTGGGACCAACCGGAACTTTACGATGGTCTCCTTTCCGTCTGCACTAGATTCACGCAACGCCCTCGGATTCCTGCGCTAAGTTCTGGGTTTTTTCCCGAAAAGCTGGCGATCACGCCGCCGGTAACTTTTGGGAAGATAGAGAAGGCCACCCGGGCACAACGTTCCCTAGGAAAGTGGGCGCCGCTCAAAGCGCAGACGCACCTCCACCGCTGTCCACCAGTTAGCGAAAGCCCAAGAAGGAGAGGTCCCTCCTCCCTCTTCACCCCAGAAAAACTGACGCGGACAGGAGCCGCCAAGGCGTAAGTCCCCGATGCTTTTCCTCCCTTCGGGACCCCGCCCCCACACCCGGCGGCCGAGGCGGGGGCCTGCACTGCCCGTCCCGGGAGTGCGTCCCTCCTCACCGGGCTCCAGCAGATAAGCGCGTCGGTGTCCGGGTCGCTCACGAGAGTCCACAGCTTGGTCAGGAAGGCCGGGACGTTGCTGGGCCCCGCCGCGCCGGGGCCCACGGGCAGATCCATACCGGGCAAGGTGGAGAGAGGCGAAAGTAGCGACCGCAAAGAGAGGCAGAGGCCGGGCTAGCGCAGCCGCGGTGTCTGCAGGGCGGGCCGCGCCGCCGCCGCTCGCTGCGCACACACAGCCCCCGGGCCCTGCATGGCCGCCGCCATCTTGCGACGGGCGCGCGCACAGCGGCCCCGCCCTGGTCTCCGGCCCCAGGCTCCGCCCCGGGCGCCGCGCGCCTGCGCATCCTGGTTTCTCCTCTCCCCACCAATCAGGCCACGCGGGACGGGCCAGCCGCGCCCTCTGACCCCCCGGACCCCGCCCTCAGGACCACGCGACCAAGTCGCTGCCGGAAGTGGCGGTGTGGGTCGGCACCGGCAGGGGAGCATGCCTGGTGCGAGCGCGGCGGCGGCGGCGGCGGCGGCGGGAGCGCGGCCCGGGGAGCGGCCGCAGGAGGAGGAGGAGATGGAGCCGAAGGAGGTGACAGCGGGCTGCGCGGGACGGGAGCGGGAACGGGCGGCGAGGCCGCGCCGCGGCCCGCACGTGGTGGCCGAAGGCGTGAGGCTGAGCCCTGTGTGCGGGCCGCGGGCCCTCGGCGAGCCGGCCCCCATGCTGGGGGCCTGGGAGTGTGGGCAGGAGCCGGTCCCCTGTCCTCTGCTGAAGATGGCCCTCGGGGGCGTTCTAAGCAGAGGCACCTCCAGCGCCGAGGGCGGCTGGAGTGGGTGGAAGGGTGAGCAGCGGGGGCGTGGGGCCGGGAGCTGGCGTCCTGGGCCCTCCGAGTGCTGCGTCCCGCCGTGAGAGATCCAGCCGCCGCCTGCGGCGAACGCGCAACCGTACGCACGCGCCGCCTGTGTGCTCACAGGTCGCGCAGGTGGGAGCGGCCGTGAGAGCCGCAGCGGGGGGAACCCAGGGCCCGCCGCCTCGGACGCCCGGCACCAGCTGCGCCCCAGCTCGGCTGTGGGGGCGTCAGCTGCCCCCGCTCGGCCGAACCCCCAGGCCGCCCTTCCCTTGGTGCCATGGCTTCTCGCCGCCCCGTTGCTGGCAGGCATCTCTGGGCACCAGGCTTGGCTGCTTGTGCCGCTCGGCTCTGCTTGCCCCAGACCGTTGCTGCCGCTGTCACTTTCCCTTGTAATTGCGTAGCTAACAGACATCGGAGGTAAACAGCTTGAGTGAGTCTGTATCAGAGTCGTTTCTGGGAAAACTGAGTCAGTGCGACAGAGTAACTGTTAAGTGCAGGCTGTCCTGTTAGGTGAGAAAACTCAATATGGAGAAACCGTGAAATCTAGGAACCTGCGCTCAGACGCTTCCTAAATGCCTGCAAGTTCTTGTTCCACATCCCAAGGCAGCGGCAGGGCCTGCTCACTGCGCGTCCTGCCCTGTCGCGTTAGGGGTGAGGGGTTGTCTGCTCAGAAAACGCTCTAGTCCTATTCCACCAGGGGCTGGGTGGGTAATCTCGCGTGTAAGTCAAGCTTCATTTTTATCACTTCAGCCACAACTTGCACCCACTGCCTGTCCCAGCCTGGTTGGGTAGGGTGGCTCTTCAGGTTGGAAGAGGCCCTTAGGGGTTCTGGTTCTCTGCCAGCCCCAGCCCGCGCCCTACTGTCCTCAGAGCTCTGGGGCAGGGGCAGGATGGAGGGTGGAGAGCCGATGGGAGCTGGGCTCTAAGAAGGGGACATTGTCCTTCAAAGCCCTTCACTTGTGAGGTGCTGGGACTTAAATGTCCCTTCCAGAGGCTGGTGGTTATGCTGCCGTCAGAGGTGGACGGTGAGGAAGGCCTAGGTAGGGGGCTGGCTGTGGTGGAGGTGGAGGCCAGCCGCACAGAGCCGCAGGGTCTGCTGGCACTGACACCGGGCTCCTTGCAGCCCTCTCTCCACTGGGCCCCTGCTCCCAGCCTCACAGACGGCAGCGCTTCTGGCCTCTCCGACAGCGAGGAGAGTGTATTCTCAGGCCTGCAAGATTCCGGCAGTGACAGCAGCGAGGAATCCACTGAAGGACAGGATGGGGCCAGCGGTGGTGAGGGCCACGGCAGGACAGAGAAGACCACTGTGCAGCAGGTGGGTGACTGAGAGAAGCCCCCAGTAGGCTCCCCGTCTCAATGAATGTGGCCAGAAAGGAAACCACCTGCCGGGCCTTGGGCTTTCTGCAGGGGGGTGGAGTTGGGGGGGCGATGCAGGGCGGCCCCACACTGCTTTCTCCAAGCTTCCTTAGGAAACCCCAGGCCTTTGTCCCTCCTCTGATGCACCTGGGGCACAGCTGGGACTAGGTGGAACACGTGTTTGAAGCTGGAGTGCTCTCCTGGGGACTCAGCCCATGTTACTAGACTCAGTCATAGGCTGGGTTTCTTAAGGGCAAATCCCAAGGTGGGGATTTGTGGGCAAGGGACTGCCTGGGGACACATGAGGGAGCCAGGTCACCCCGCCTGTGATGACAGCGAAGCGTGCACCATGCTCTTGTCTAAGAAGAAGGAGAGAAAAGCCTAATTCAACTGAAATACATTTGTTAGAACGTTTCACAAGTAAGTTTATAACTATTTATACTGGCCCTGTGTTCTGGAAGCTAAGACCTTGGCATGTAGAGAAGCCTGCTTCCGTAATGTGAATCAGAAAGCCATGCTGGTTTGATCTGTGTCCTTAAGAGGGAGAGACTTGATTCTGACTGAGACTTTCCCCGCTCGAGCTTTAACCGTGTGCTGAGCACAGAGGGGCTGGTGCCTGAATCTGTTGACCCTGGTTGGTAGGATTACGGGTAATTTCTCTTCCTTTTCTTTTTAACTTAAAATTACAAAACATACCCTTTACAAAAAAAAGTCAATAAATCTTCCATCAACATTGTTCAGCCCTGGGTGGTGTGGTTCAGTGGATTGAGCACCAGCCTGTGGACCAAGAGGCCCCTGGTCCAGTTTCTGCTCAGGGCACATGCCTGGGTTGTGGCCAGGTCCCCAGCTGGGGACGCGCGAGAGGCAACTGGTCGATGTTTCTCTCTCACACTGATGTTTCTCTCCCTCTCTTCCTCTCTCCTTTCCCCTCTCTCTAAAATGAAATAAAATCTTAAAACAGTGTTCAGTAAAGAGTGGAAGTTGCCCCTCACTTCTCTTGTTGAAATTGGTGGGCACCGTTAATAGTTTAAGTATATTTCCCCCTTAAAAAATTAAGGATCCACCCATTTAAGTATTTAATTAAAATTTTTTTTTATTAAATTTACTTACTGTTTAGAGGGGAAGGGAGGGAGGAAGAGGGAGAGAAGCATCAGTGTGTGGTTGTCTCTCGCACGCCCCCAGCTGGAACCCGGTCCACAACCCAGGCCTGTGCCCCGACTGGGGATCAACAGGCCCCCACAACAGCTCGTCGTGCGCTGATTCGTAGCCCTTGGTTGGCCTGCTCCTGTCATCCTATAGCCAGTTGAGGGCTGCTTGTGTGCCCAGACCCTCCTGCCTTGTTGGGGGCGGTCAGGGCCCCCTTGGGGGTCTCCTGGCCCCTCTTTCCCTGCCACAGCTGATGGACAGTCATATGTCACTGCTGGTGGGTCCTCAATGCAAGACCCCCTTCCCATTGCGTTAAGCTTGGGGAACCCGTGCCAACAGGGAACACCTGCTTCTGCTACATCTGCTAAGTGTTCCGGCTCTTTAATGGAAGCCCCGAGGTTCTGGGGCACCTGGCTATGGCTGCGGCCGCCAATGGTCTTGCAAAACTTCAGTGGTCTTGGGTGAGCTACTTTGCAAGGTGTCGGCGCTGCCCTCCCCTCCCCCACCCGCCTCTGGGAGGTCTGCTTGCACAGTGGACCCAGACCTACACGCTTTGCTGCGTGTAGTGTGGTGGGGACTCCTCGCTCCTCTGCTTCCGTTTCCTCATCTTTCCTCTGGGCACCCCTCCTGTCTCCGGCCCCCTCAGGGCTGATAAGCCTTATCCCTGACCTTTGTCACTGTGTTGACCTGAGTCCCTGTCTACCAGGCCAGCCACCTAGTCTCCTGGTCACACTCTCCAGCCCTGACCCTCACTTGCTGGGGCCCAGAGGAGGCCACCCATCCCCATGCCCCCACGTCCGTCTTCGCCCTCTCCCTGGCTCTCCATGCACCCCCCTGTGGCGTTCATCGGGCCTCTCCCCACCGGGCAGGGGTGCTGTCGTGTCCTTGTACCTTCTCTTGCTGATACGTGTTGAGTGGGTTTGTGCCTAAAGCCATTTCTTCCCTCTTCTTCTCGTTTAGGTCCCTTTTTTTCTACTTGTCACATTTGGTTTGTCCTTTCTGTTGGCGTCGGGTCTCTGTCTATTTTTGTCCCCTTAACCTCTTGTGGAAAAGTTTCCATTTTCGTTAGTTCATTTTGCTGCCATCCTCAAAAACACCGAGCTATGTTTTAGCCCAACGTGCAGCCTTTTCAGGTAATTAACGGAGTCCTGCCTATGTGCCTGCAGACCTTGGGGCATGGGGACCCCTGCCCTCTCTGGGCTTCACCACTCACAGCCCCCCCACAGTCTTTGGCCTGGGACAGGTGCCTGCAGAACCCCGCTTCCCCGGGGGCCACCTGTGGCCCCTGAGCAGCTCACATGGGCAGGCTCAGGGCAGCGCCGAAACCCCCCTTGGGCAGTGTGGACCCGGCTCACCCACCCTTGCGCTGTCGGGTGGGGCGGGGATGGTGCACGGGGGCCTCGCCTCTGTGCCCGCACCCTCTTCTGTTTCCCGCCTTCCTGCTTGTGTTCCTTAACGGCCACCGCGTCTCCGCACTGGAGGGGGTGGGTCTGCCACGTGGGGGGGTCCCCCGCTGGTCCGGGAGCCGGGGGCCGTGCTGCTGCCCCCTGGCGGCCGCCGTCGGCCCTGCAGTGTCAGCTCGGGGTCGGGGTGGGAGGTGGGGGTGAGGATGCGGTGCCGACAGTGTCGCTGTGCTGCACACGGGACAGCGGACATGTCTGCTGCTTCCTCCAAGGCCGCACGACCGCGCCCGTGCACAGGTGGTGTGGGCCTTGGGGGGTGGCACCTGGAGGCGTATCGGCAGCCGGCACTGTGGGCAGGGTCTCACTGGGTGCTTGGCAGGGCTCACCGGCTCAGGGCCTGGGGCAGGTGTGCCTGCTGGTGGCAGCGCGTGTGCAGGTGGCAGAGCTTTGGGCCCTGGGCTGAGGCAGGAGCGGGGCTTCCCCTCGGTGCCCCCTGCCCGCCAGGCCAGTGCTGACCCACTTGAGCGGGCGGGGCCCCGGCAGTACCGGGAGCAGGGGCAGGGGGAGACGCGGAAACCAGATCCTGCCTTGTTCCTGGCCTGGAAAGAAACTTAGTCTCCCACCCTCCTCACACTGAGGGGAAAAACAGGCAAGAGGAAGAGCTGCGTTGCAGGCCTTTGGCTCCTGCCCGGCAGGGGCGGGGGCAGGGGAGTGGGCTCTGGGCCGGGGGCGGTGCTGCGCTCAGGGGTTCCTGCTCCCGAGCACTTTACTGCCCCCAGGGGTAAGCAGTGGGCTGTTTTCCCCATCACCCTGGTTCCGGTGCACCCGATCCGCCCCTCACCCTGTGGCCGGAATCTGTTTTCCAGGTTGAGGTGCGAATGCTCAGAAACACCTACTCCCTGACCTGGCAGATGGGTCAGCCTGGGGCCAGGGGTGTGGTGGGTGGGGTGGGTGCCTGCGGCCTCAGTCCCCAGTGTTCTGAGGCCCCGGCCCTCTGGGCTAGCTGGGCGGGATGTGACTCTCAGGGAGGCTTCGGGCCGAGGGTCTTGCTCTAGGAGTGGACCAGCTGTGGCCCCTGTGAAGGTGGTGGGCAGTGAGTGCCGGATGCCCCCCCCTTGCCTGGTCCTCGGGTCCTGGCTGCTGCTGGGCCCAGTGAGGCTGGTTACGGAGCCGTTGGGCCAGGATCCGGTTTTGTCATGAAGGGGCACAGGCACGGCTGGTGGCTTCTTGCCGGCTGTCCCCTTTCCAGTCTGCCTCTAGGTGTCAGCCCTCCCTGAGGTCTCCTCTGGAACATGCACACTGATGGGCTGGGCCCTTGAGAGAGGGCCCTGAGGCCCCCACCCCCCAACCAAGAGGCCCACTTAGATCTGGGTGTCCCTGGTCCTGTCCTGAGGCCTGGGGCCAAGTTGGAGCTTCTCAGAGGTTAGGGGCCGCAGGCACCTCTGCCTCAGAGTCAGCAGGAGGGCCGGTTCCTGCCCGTGCCCTCACCGCCGAGGAGGGCCCTGGGATCTGCCCAAGGTCAAAGGGTGTTGGTGTCTTGACTTAAGCACTTTCTCCATCTCCCTCCGCAGGCCAGCGGGTCCCCTCCCGCAAGGACAGAGGTGTGGAGAGCGCAGGGTGAGGACGAGTACGCGGAGGACAGTTCTGACGAGGAGGTAGGGCGGGCTCCACTGGCCAAGGGGGTCAGCCCCCATGCGCGGCCTGAGTAGGCGTCCTGGCCCTTGCCCTGCTCCGGGTCTGGAAGAGCGATTTCGGGGTCTGGGACTCATGACTGCAGGAGCGTGTGTGTCATTGCTGGGAGGGGTGGGGTGAGGTGAGTGGCCCATACCCACGTCTCGGCCCTATGGGGTGGCTGGCACTCTGGGGTCTTCAGGTGCTCTGTGGGGGCTGTGCACACACTCTGGGTGGGCCCTGGAGGGGTTCCCCACACCAGCTGGCGCTGCTGGCACCCTGGATGACAGGCTTGCGCGGTCCCCTCGGGCGCTGGCCTGAGCAGCTGGGTGCCCTGTCTTCCCCTGCGTCCCCCGAGCACAGGCTGAAGGGGCCCCTGAATCTGGTCTTCACCGCTCCCCAAGGTCACGTTCTGAAGGGGAAAGAGGGAACAGCATGGTGCTGGGCCAGGGGTGCTGAGCCTGGCACCTGGAGGTCCTGATGGGTGGGCGGGCTGGTGGAGGCTGCGTCCCAGCTGCCTGCGCCATTTGGGAGGGCTGGGAGCTGAGGAGCGCTGAGCCCCGGGGTCACCCTGGTGCTCGCTTGCCTGCCCCTTCCTGGTATCTCTGCGTCAGGTGTGGCTTGGGGGCTGGGTGACCAGGTCCTTGGCCTCGGGAGCGCTTCCTGCCGCCTGTCAGGGGCGGCTGGGCTTGGGGAAGGTGGCCCCCCTGCTTGCTTCCACCCCCATCCTAGGCTCTGCTGGCAGCGGCTGCAGGAGCCTTGGCCGCCCGCCCGATCCGGTCTCTGTGCGTTCAGAGAACAGAGACAAAACAAAATAAATTGGTTTCCTGGCCGGAGCAGCGGGCGCACTCGGGAAGGGGGGCCGTGCAGCGCGGCTCGCTGCCTGTCTCCCCTCCCCGGGGCTCTGGCTGTCGGCAGCCACATCCTGTCGGCTACTTTTTTATATTTGGTATTTTGAGAAATCGATGATGATTGTAAATGGAGTGCAGGACGGAGGAGGGGCCTCCCACCTGGGGGGGGGGTGGCTCCTGTCCCGGAGCCACTGCGGGGGCCGCAGCGCTTCCTCCGCGATGACTATCCCATCTGTGGGCTGAGTGACAGGAGGAGCCGCCTGCTGCTGCCAGCACAGCCCGGCGGAGGCTGGAGGGGGCGGTAGCGCCCAGCCTTCAGGAGCCCTGGCACGCGCCTCCCACCCCCTCGGAGCTCCGTGCACCTTGGGTGCTTCCGGGGCTCATGTCTCCTACCCTGAGGTGGTGGCTGTGTCTCTAGCATCTGAGCAGAGTAGGGTGGGCTTTGGCCAAGCTGACCAGAAGGTGGGGGTACAGAGCCCGGTGTGCCCTGTGGCCGTGCCTGGCTGGCTGGCGCCTGTGTGGCCAGGGCCACTGTGAACTTGACTCGGTACCGCTACAGTCTGGGCAGCCCCTTGTCCCAGCAGAGGCCTTGGAGGTGGCCCTGGTGCCCCACCCCACGCAGCGGCAGGCAGAGGTCCTGATGGGTGTGGGCCGCTGGGAGAGAGGGCCTTGTGCTGCCCTGCCCCCACCCCTGGGCCCAGACCCGAGGCCCGAGCTGGGGGCCGCCAGGGCCTCTGCTGACAGCCCTGCCATGCCATCGCCTTCACAGGAGGCCCCGCATCCCATTTCCACACGCTCACCCTCGTCCCTGCCCCGAAGTTTATATCCTGAGCCGCTCTGGGCGAAGCCCCCTGGATGCGCTGCCGGGCCAGGCAGGGTCCTGGCCGTGTGGGGGTCGCCTCGAGGAGCCTGCGAGCTGCTCCCGCCCCGCCCCCGCATGTCCCCCTCACCCCCCACGGCCCCCGCACCTCACAGACGTGATCTCATCCCGCCGCCAGGGCCTGGGGGGGGCGGGGGAGGGGCTGGGGGGCTGGCGGCCTGTGCTGCAGCTGCCCCTCCTCTCTGTCTCAAGCAGCTGGGGAAACTGAGGCCCATAGTGGGCAGGGGAGGGGCCCCCAGCAGGCCTGCAGCTGCGTGTCTGGAAAGCACGGTCAGGGTGAGGGGTTCGGGGCCACTGTGAACTTGGGTCGGAAAGGCCAGGAGGACCCCCAGTCCACACCCTCTGGTTGCCGCTGGGGCCTGGGTGGGGGCAGGGCTGCAGCGCTGGCCGGATCCTTCCTCGGCCCCTGGCTTCGCGGTTACTGGGATCCCGCAGGGACAGCCGGGCCTGTCTGCATCCAGAGCCCGCGATCCCCTCTGCTCTCTCGCCAAACGCCGTTAATGGCTTCTCCCAGCTACTGAACCGGCAGCTGCCTCCAGTGCTGGCGGCCTCCCGCTCCTCCTGGGGCGCCTGCCCCCCCCCCCCCAGCCGCGCATACACTCAGAGCGCTTGCGTCGCTGCTGGCAGCTGGAGCTGGTTGGCTCAGGTTTCTGAGCTGTTTGTGGGGACGCCCGTCGCTGAGCCTCACAGGCCGCCCCACGCCCCTGCCTCCCCGGCGGCCTTCTTCCACCCCCACGGCCAGCCTGCGGAGGGGGCCACTGGCTAGGACCTGGGGCTGGTCCTGCCTCTCCTGGGAGGGGCATCAGCCTGCACTGCTGACCTGTGGCACCGCAGGTGGGAGGGCTAAGTGGACAGGATGGCTGTGACCGCAGGGTGCCCCTGATGCCTGTGCCCGGCTCCAGCCCTGAGCAGGGTGTTTGGGTGGGAAGCCCCCATCCTGTGTAGGCCTAGTGCTTCCCAGGAGCCACCTGGTGGGAGAGAAGAGTCCCACTGAAGGGGGGGCAGTGTAGGTGTCAGTGAGGAGGGAGGGTGGAGGTCCTTGCCCCTCAGGAGGTGCGCAGCGCCTATCCCGGGGCCCAGCAGGGCCTTGGGCCTGGGGGCTGTGCAGCAGCTGCAGGTGAAGGTGGGCTTCAGAGCCCCGGCCTGCTGTGTGCCCACCTCGAACGGGTGGGAGGGTGCTGGGCAGGAGGAGCCTCCTGGGGCTGGAGCTGTGGGGCTGGGAAGCAAGCTCCATGGGCAGGGTGGGCAGGGCTCCCGGCTGCAGGGCAGTGCTGGCGGGGTGGGCCATGTTTGGGGCTGAGGGTGACATCTCCTGGAGGAAGTAGGGGTTTGGGGGCTGGTGTGGAGCTCCCAGGACCAGGCCCAGTTTAAGGCAGCAGCTCTGCCTCTGAACAGTGTGGCTCAGAACAGGCCTTTGCCACTCAACCAGGGGCCCTGAGCCTGCCCCCAGCTGGGAACTCCCATTGGACCCTGCCTAGCCCCAGGAGAGGGGCAGGTGGGTGGGGTCTCAGGCACCTGAGGACCTGGGAGCTCAGTGGTGGCCTCCGTGCCTTCTCCCTGCCACCCACAGCCATGTAGGTGCTGGCGGGGGGCCAAGCCAGCATGGCTTTTGTGAGGGACAGGAGTTGGGGGCATCTGGGCTGGTCTGCACCTGAGCTGGCTGGCAGATGTCGGGCATCCAATGCGGAGGTTGAGGACGAGCTCCCTGCCTGGCCCACCCAGGCCTACCCAGTCACAGCCCGTGGGCTTCACTCCTGACCAGTCCGCTGTGGGGTCTCCTCTGCTGGCTTTGGCCTTTGGGGCAGGACCTGGCTTTTTCCCCTTCAGTCTAACAACCGGCACTCATCCTGCTGGAGCCTCTGGGTTCCGCTGCAGCAGGTGAGTGGGGGCACTGACGAGCTTAGACACCACGGAGGAGCGGAGAGGGACAGAGGTGCAGGAAGGCCCAGGCGCCCTGAGACGGGCGGGAGCAGTGCGGGGGAGCTGAGCGAACACTGCCGGCATTGTAATCGGAGAGGGGCAAGGGAAAAGAGCGAGCCGGAGTGAGGGCGGCTGACCCCGCGCTCCCGGGGGACAGGTGGAGAGGGAACGAGGAGCGAGTGAAGGATTCCAGAGGTGGGCCGGCTTCCTCCCTCGCAGACAGACAGGGAGGGAGGTGGCAGCGGGCCAGGCCGTACCTGCAGTTCCAATCTGCGGTCCTGACAGCTGCAGCCACTTTGGGGAGGGGGAGGGGTGGGCTCATCACGTGGAACCATCGCAGCCCAGCCACCAGTTGGCCACTGGCTGCTTCGTCCAGTGCAGTTGGGGTGGGACCCTGCTGGCCTGTCCCACAGGCTGGTCCTGGGGCCGAGCGGCCAGGAGAGCTGGGCCGGGCTGTCTGCACCCTCAGCCTGGGCTCGCAGCGCAGGGCCTGACCCGGAGGGGCTGGCGGCGCTCACCCCGTGGGGTCACATGTGCTTCCTGGCAGCCACAGGTGCCGAGCAGGGTGGGGGCAGGCGGCCTGGTGATGAATCATGTGGTGCCGCCGGCAGCTCGTTCCCCGGGCCGGGGACAGGGGGCTGACAGCCGAGGCCGGTCGGAGTGTTTCCAGCCCCGCTCGGCCCACAGAGGCGCTGCTGGCCCCTCCTTCCAGATGCCTGTGGGGCACACACAGAAAGCCTGGGGTCTTTGTCCCCTGGCAGGGCCTGGTGGAGGGAAGGCAGCGAGGCTGTGGTGGGCGGGGAGCACCTGCCACCCCTGGCCCTCGGCAGAGCAGCGAGTGGACTTGCGCGGGGCCGCCCCCGCCACCCCCGGTCTGGTTTGAATTTCTGGAGCAATGGAGGGTGACGGAGTGCTCCTCCCGCCCCCTCTTCCCTCCCCTGCTGGCTGGCGGTCCGGGCCTCGCCGCCGCCGCCGCTGCTACTGGTGCAGCTCAGGGAGCAGCCGGGCCCACTGCCCAGGCCTGAGGCCAGCCAAGCTGCAGCCGCTGCTGGAGTCACAGGCGCAGCAGCCGAGGCCTTGGCCCACTGGGCCTGGGGACTGTCCCGGAGGCCTGTCCTCCCGCCGCCTTCCCCCTCGGCACCCTCCTGCCACCAGCTCCAGGGCAGGACCCGCGCCTGCTCCCCGCCAACTTCCCTGTCTATCCGGCACCAGGAGGCGTCCCTTCTGCTTCTCTGTCTTCTCTTGAGCCTCTGTGTGCTCCCCTTCCCCCTTCCCCCGTGGCTGCCCTAGGACTGTGAGGTGGGCGCCCTTGGGCTGCGCATTGTCTTTGGGGATTTCATCATGAGGGAGGTTTACACTCCCAACCTGGTCTGGGGGCCTCTGCAGCCTGCCTGTTAACAGCGCAGCAGGGAGGAGCCCCAGAGACCCCGAGGATCTGCCCGCATCTCCCCCTGGGGCGTGTCCTCGGAGTGTCTTGGGGTCCCAGAAGGGGAAGAGGTGCCTTTCTCAGTCCCTAGCTGGACCCAGAGTCCCCCGCCTGGATCTGGGTGGGTAGGTGGGCGGGGGTGGGGGCTTCTGCAGTGACCGGGCTTGCCCTCTCCTCCCCGCCCTGGACCAGCTGTGGCTCCTGCAGGATTAAGGAGAGGAAATTTGGGGTTGGGTTTCTCTGAGTGGGACCTGCCGCTGTGACTTTTTATCCTGTTATATTTCTATCAGATTGGACACAGCCCCCTCTCGCCCTTAATGGCTCTGGCTTTGAGAATTTCCTCCAAAATTACACCACTGCTTCCTGCTTTGCAGTTCCCTGGGGCCTGTCTGCGCGGATGGGGGGCAGCTCCGGCCCTGCCCTGCTGGGGTGCCCACGTGGGCCCCAGCACCTGGCTGCTCCCTGGGGGCCCCAAGCCTGCCCTGGTGGCTGAGAGGGCCCGGGGCCAGCACCTGGTGCTCTGGACCCTTCCCCACACAGGGCCACCCGCTGCTCCTCTCCCCGTGCCGTGGAGCTCACACCACTGAACTGTAATTGTCACCTGCAGGATTTTAATGGTGCGCCAGCTGTGCGCAGCTCGGAGAGGGGCCTGGACTGCCCTCCTCATTAGCAGACGGGGCTTTTGGGGAGCTGGGTGGATGCGGTGGTAGGTGGTCAGGGGTCCTCCCAGTGTGGGCAGGGCTGGGTAGGGCGTGGTGCGCCCCTGGGTGCATGCAGGTGGATGCCTTCAGGCCTCTGCCAGGCAGCGCCCTTTGCTTACTTCCTTACAGGTCCATTTCTTGGGGCTCCATGGTCACAGGCTGAAGACCCTGAGTGGCGCCTGGGTGCCATGTAGGTCCTGAGCGGGGCCCTGGGTCTGGCCTCGTCCATCAGCCCTGCCCTCCTCCCCATCTCCTTTGGCCGCCAAGCCATGGTTCCCCAGGCAGGAGGCACCTCACTCTGCCTTGAGGCCTGGAGGGTGGGGGCCTTCCCTGAAAACGGGGGTGCTTCCAGCCCAGGGGGTGCGGGAATTGAGAAGAGACGGCCCTTGGGGTGGGCGGCGCGGTAGATTCTGGACCCTTCGAGAGGACAGTGTGCTTCCACTTTTGGAAGATACTGTTTTGTTTTTAATTATACAAAATTTCCAGACTTTTATATTATCATATCAAAAACACAAGATGCCAGCACATAGTAACCAGAAGAAAACCCAGGTAGGAAGCCAGCATGGAAAGTTCCAGTGGGCCTCGGCAAGTGCTGTGGCCAGCTCAGTCCTGCCGCCGCCTGTCTGTGCATTGGCCCCGCTCGCAGCTGGAGGCACCACGGGCCTGGCGGGTGCCCTCACAGGAGGCCTGTGTGCTGCCAGGGCGGGGGCTCTCCGTGGATGCCCAGTGGCCGCAGCCTCTAGCTCCGGATCGCCGTCTTCCTGTCGCGGTCCTTGCTCTGCAGGGGGAGGGCAGTGTCAGGGCCTGGGCGGAGACCCGTGCCAACTGCACCTCCGGGCTCCCCCGCGCCGTCTCGGGTGGCGGGCAAGGGAAGCACCCCCTTTCGCGCTCACCCCGCTTCCCCGTGCACTTGGGGAGGAGAGTACACACTGCTTCGCAGCCGGAATTGTAAAATTAAATTTCCCAGATGTTCAGGCCCCAGGAGCTCACGCGTGCTGTCTGGAGAGGAAATGGGGATTGGGAAAAGCCGAGCCGTATTTTCTCCATGCTCACCCTGCTTTTCCGGTGCCACCAAGCACAGCAGGAGCTGTAAATCACAGTGGCCCTTGTCCCTGGCCCCAAATCTCCTGCCAGCCTCTTGCCTTCAGGTCCACAGCCACATCTGAGTGGGCAGCCCTGAGGCTGGGCTGGGCCAGGGGTGGGGCGGCAGGTGCCCAATAAATCTCAGGCCAGGGGCAGGGGCTGTGGCCATGCGGATCGCCCTGCAGGGTCTCCTTACTACTTCACTGCCCCGTGGGGGCAGGGGCTGCCAGAGTGGCTTGAACCAACCTTCGTCTGCTCCCCGATCCTGTTCCAGGAGGGTGTCTGCCCCGCTTGCCTTTCAGAACCCTACCAGGTCCTGGGCAGGGCTCTCTGGTCCCCATGGGGCCTGTGCTCTGGAAAGGCCAGCCCTGCCAGCTCCAGCCCTGCCCTCCTCCCTCCTGGGAACCGCACCCTTGGGCTACAGGTGCTGCCAGGGGTCTCTGTTTCTTTGCCCTGTCCTGGAGGCCCCACGCGCACACTCACCAACTTCCTCTGGTTGCTGAGGCAGAAGGTGCAGATCTGCTTGGGCTGGGCGTTTTCCCCGTCACGGGCTGGGGGCGGCGGGGGGCTGCTGGCGCGCCCTGCATGGAAGAAGGCGGGCCCCGAGTGGCATGGCTGCCCGTCGCCGCAGGCCTCGCCCACCAGCAGCACGTTGCCCAGGTGCGAGATGTAGCTGGAAGCCAGGCGCAGAGTCTCGATCTTGGAGAGCTTGCGGTCAGCCGGCTCCGTGGGGATGAGCGTGCGCAGCGCAGTGAAAGCTGTGTTCACGCTGTTGGTGCGGTCCCGCTCGCGCGCGTTTGCTGTGTGCCTCTGTCGGGGCTCCCGGCCCGACCGGCCCCCGGGGCTCGGGCCGCCCCCCGCCCGACGGCCCGCGGCCCGTCTCCGGGAGCCCTGGAGGCCGCAGCGCGCCGCATGCACGCGGCAGGGCTTCTCGTCCGAGCCCGAGCTCTCGCTGCCTCGGTCCTCGTCCTCCGACAGTGGGCTCACCTCGGGGTACAGGTAGCGGCCAGGCGGCGCCGAGCGCAGCATGGCGAAGGACTCGGCCAGCCGCCGTCAGCTCCTCCGCGCGCAGCGCATGCCGCCGGGCCTCGTGGGCGGGCGCCCGGGCCGGGGAGGCGCGGGTCTGGGGCGCCCACGGTGGCGGCGCGCTGCGCGCACGTGTGCGTCCCAGGCTGGAGCGGGGGCTGCAGGCCGGGCCTTTATAGCAGTGGCGGCCCCTCCCCCGCGCAGGCCCGCCCTCCTCCCCGCCTCCCAGCCCCTGGAGGCCGCTGGAGCTGGGGCCCTGCGTCCCTCTGCCTTCTCCCGCCACGCTGAAGCGGCCAGGAGCATCTTGCTGTCTCTGGGGGATGCAGAGGAAGTGGGAGCCCCTTACAGCTGGTTCTGAGGCTGTACAGCCCCCTCCTCTACCCCTCAGAAGAGTAGGGGGTCAGATGGGACCCCTGACCCCAGCCTTCTCCTCTGGCATGACCAAGTTAACCCAGCTGCCCTGGCCTCGGCGCCTAGCCACACCCTGTCTGCCTCTCCCTCCCGTGTATACTGGGGCCTCTGCGCCAGCAACGGCCTGGTGCTGGCTAGGGGCACCGAGGGGCTAGAGTTCAGCCCCAGCACCTGAAGCCCCACTCACACTCACACGTGGGGTCTCTTTGTGGCCCAGCCTGTCTGTCCTGCACCTGCCCCCGCCTGGCATCGGCTGCACACTCCAGGTCTGGCACAGACTGCGCTCTCTGCCTAGAACTCCCCCCACCCCCCCTTTCCTGGCTCATGCCTGCTCCTCTGCTCTGGAGAAACCTCTCCATCCCCTCCCTACTGGGTTCCCCACCAGGGGTCTCCGCAGTTCAGAAATGGCCATGTAGATTCAGGAACAGGAGACCTCCCCCTCCCCCCGTGCAGAGGAGGGAGGGCACACCTGCTGGGAAGACTCAAGTCCGCAGGTCTTGGGCTGGGCAGGTGCAAAGGGACAGAGCCCAGGGGTCCTACCGCAAAGGGGACCTTGGGCTTCCAGCTGGGCTCAGTCTCATCTGGGCCCCTCCCCCTGTGGCTACTGTTGCAGGAAGTGGCCGCCTGGGCAGCAGTCTTCGCGCTGGGCGGAGGGAGGGTGGTGGCTGGCAGGGGCCTCGACCAGGAATGTGTATCCAGGAATGTAGCTGCTCTGCCCGTTGGGGGGGGGGGTGCAGGATGGGGAGGCCTGGGGGGGTCTTTGAATGCCTGTAGGGCAGCATGCAGTGGCTTCTACCTCCCCTTGGAGGGGGCTGGCAGCATCTTCCCTGTCTGTGGCTGCCCATTTTTGCTTAAGGCCCCGCCAGGGGAGGGAGCCCACGCGATGAGCTCACCCTTGTCTGTGGCTCCAGAGCCCTGGCCAGGGAATCCGGGGGGAGGGGGGGTGCTTGGGGTCGGCACCACTTCAGTGGAAAATGTGAGGTGCGGCTCCAGAGCTTCTGCGGGCTGAAGGGGGGCAGCCCCGGTCGCTGTGCCACGTCACACCCCAGGGCCGGCATATGTTGGGGTGCTTGGCCCTGCTTCAAGGCTCTTCCCCCTCATCTGTGTCTCTGGGGGCCTTTGGGGGGGGCATGGCAGGTGTGCAGTGCTGACCCCCTGCATCCTGCCCCAGGACGTGCGGAACACGGTGGGCAATGTGCCCCTGCACTGGTACGATGACTTCCCGCATGTGGGCTACGACCTGGATGGCAGGCGCATCTACAAGCCCGTGCGAACCCGCGATGAGCTGGACCGGTTTCTGGACAAGATGGATGACCCTGACTATTGGTGAGCCTAGGGGGCAGGGCCGGGGGGCAGGGTGGGGGCCAGGAGCTGGGTTCTGATGGGTGGCCCCACAGGCAGACGGTGCAGGACCGGACAACAGGGCATGACGTGCGGCTGACAGATGAGCAAGTGGCCCTGGTGCAGCGGCTACAGAGCGGCCAGTTTGGGGACTTGAGCTTTGATCCGTATGAGGTAGGTGGCGGTGGCGGAGGCCGGCCCCAGGGTCCAGGCACCTGCAGGGACCTGGCCCCCAATCTGTGCTTGTGTCCCCAGCCGGCCGTGGACTTCTTCAGTGGGGACCTCATGATCCACCCTGTGACCAACCGCCCTGCGGACAAGCGCAGCTTCATCCCGTCCCTCGTGGAGAAGGAGAAGGTGGGTGTCCCTCTTCCAGGGTGCAGCCCCCACCCCGCCTGCACTAACTGCGTGCATGTCTGCAGGTCTCTCGCATGGTGCACGCCATCAAGATGGGCTGGATCCAGCCTCGCCGGCCCCGAGACGCCACCCCCAGCTTCTACGACCTGTGGGCCCAGGAGGACCCCAGCGCTGTGCTGGGGCGTCACAAGATGCACGTGCCGGCACCCAAGCTGGCCCTGCCTGGCCACGCGGAGTCCTACAACCCGCCCCCTGAGTACCTGCCCAGTGAGGAGGAGGTGGGTCTCGCCCAGGTGGGGTCTGGCCCTGGGCTCTGGACCCCTGCCCCAGCTCAGCCCTGGCTCACCCCCATATCCACAGCGCCTGGCATGGGAGCAGCAGGAGCCTGGGGAGCGGAAGCTCAACTTCCTGCCACGCAAGTTCTCAAGCCTGCGGGCTGTGCCCGCCTACAGCCGCTTCATCCACGAGCGCTTCGAGCGCTGCCTCGATCTCTACCTGTGTCCACGGCAGCGCAAGATGAGGGTATGTGTGGGGGGTGTCCCGGGGCAGGGGTGCGGGGGGAGGGGTACAAGGTGACCACATGCTCTCCTGTCTCAGGTGAACGTGGACCCTGAAGACCTCATCCCCAAACTGCCTCGGCCTCGGGACCTTCAGCCTTTCCCCACATGCCAGGCGCTGGTGAGCAGGTGGGATGGGTGGGAAGCACACTCCTGGTGTCCGTCCCCTCACTGCCCCGTCTCTGCAGGTCTACAGGGGCCACAGTGACCTCGTCCGCTGCCTGAGCGTCTCCCCAGGGGGCCAGTGGCTGGCTTCAGGTGAGGCCTGCAGTGGTGGAGCCTCAGGCTGGGAGCCTGGCTGGGAGGGCAGGTGCTGAGGGCCTGTCCACCATGTCCAGGCTCAGATGATGGCTCAGTGCGACTCTGGGAGGTGGCCACTGCCCGCTGCATGAGGACTGTGCCCGTGGGCGGTGTGGTGAAGAGTGTTGCGTGGAACCCCCACTCCACTATCTGCCTGGTGGCTGTGGCTGTGTAAGTGAGAGGCTGGGGGGCGGGGGTGGTGGCCAGGCTGCAGGGACTGCCATGCCTGAGGGGCTGCGCCTGGCTCTGGCCTACAGGGAGGACACAGTGCTATTGCTGAACCCGGCCCTGGGGGACCGGCTGGCCGTGGGCGGAACAGACCAGCTTCTGGGCGCCTTCACCCCCCAAGAGGAACCTGCTCTGCAGCCTGCCCGCTGGCTGGAAGCCTCAGAGGAGGAGCGCCAGGGGGGCCTGCGACTGCGCATCTGCCACGGCAAGGTGTGGGGCGTGGGGGCAGGCGGTGTGGTAGGGGCACAGAAGGGCCCTGCTAAGCCCACCTCACCTCCTGCAGCCAGTGACCCAGGTGACCTGGCATGGGCGTGGGGACTACATGGCCGTGGTGTTGGCCACCCAGAGCCACACCCAGGTGCTGATCCATCAGCTGAGCCGCCGCCGCAGCCAGAGCCCGTTCCGCCGCAGCCACGGGCAGGTGCAGCGCGTGGCCTTCCATCCCGTGCGGCCCTTCTTGCTCGTGGCCTCCCAGCGCAGCGTTCGCCTGTACCACCTGCTGCGCCAGGAGCTTACTAAGAAGCTAATGCCGAACTGCAAGTGGGTGTCCAGCCTGGCTGTGCACCCTGCAGGTGAGGGCGAGGGGCCAGGTGTACCTCGTGGGTGGGGTGTGGAGACACACCCCTGGGTGGAGCCACCAGGCACCAGGTCCCACAGCCCCATCTGCCCCCAGGTGACAACCTCATTTGCGGCAGCTATGACAGTAAGCTGGTGTGGTTCGACCTGGATCTCTCCACAAAGCCCTACCGAGTGCTGCGGTGAGTCCCTGCAGGCACGCGCGAGAGGGCGGCGGGGTGTCGTCCTTCCCCACGCCCCCGACTCAACCAGGCCCCCTTGCAGACACCACAAGAAGGCTCTGCGGGCAGTGGCCTTCCACCCACAGTACCCGCTCTTCGCGTCTGGCTCTGATGATGGCAGTGTCATCGTCTGCCACGGGATGGTGTACAAGTGAGTGCTGACCCCTGCCTGCCCCACTGCCCTGAGGGGACGGTGCACCGTCTTGAGCTGCTCCCCTCCCCCACAGTGACCTGCTGCAGAACCCGCTGCTGGTGCCCGTGAAGGTGCTGAGGGGGCACACGCTGACCCGCGACCTGGGCGTGCTGGACGTGGCCTTCCACCCCACCCAGCCATGGGTCTTCTCCTCGGGGGCTGATGGCACAGTCCGCCTCTTCACTTAGGGTGCCCTGCCTGCTCTGGGTCTAGGCACCTGCTCAGGACCTTTAATACAGATGTTTCTCCCCACTGACGGGTAGTGTGACCTTGAATTTGACAAGCCACCCCCACGAACTCAGCTTAATCTTCCTTGCGGGGAGCGGCCAGCCGACCTGGCCCACAAGGAAAGGCCATGGCATTGCATTCCCTCACCTGCTGAGGAGCGAATGGCTTTATTGGAAGCGGGGCTGGGGGCACAGGCGGCCCCATGCTGCCTGGTGCTGTGCATCGTGGCCCCCGGCAGGCGCTCCTCAGGCCCATCTCAGAGGTCCAGGCCAGACCCGGCTGGTACTGCTTGTGGGGGCACCACGTGGGGGCCTCAGGCGAACTTCACCAGGCGGCCCAGAGCCTCAGCAGCCTTCACGCGCACGGCGGGGGCCGGGTCCCTGAGCAGGAGCTGCAGGGCTGCGGGACAGGGCTGTGCTGTGGGCGCCAGCTCTTCCAGGGCTGAGGCAAAGCCGGGTCCCCACTCACCCCTGCGCGTGGGACTGCCGCCTGCCCACTGCCCCTCCTGCAACAGGCCTCTGCTGGGAGGGCTTGGGAGCCAACGGAAAGATAGTTTTTCCTTTTTTAGTGTTTTTTAAGCTCTTTTGGAACAGTTAAGAAGTTTCCGTGAATTACTAGAGACGATGAGGTCACCAGTGACAGGGAAAAAATCCTTGAAATCCAGGAAAATCACTTAGCCCCCGCCCCCCCCACCCCGTGCCCACAGGGTCAGCGGGAACCCTGTGTAGCTGGAGGACAGGTATGGGGAAGGGGGCCTCTGGGCCCCTGCCCCCGTGGGGGTGGGGGGGCATTGCTAACCGGCAGTGAGCTGCTCCAGGTCCACCTGTGACCGGTGCTGGGGCTCCACATGCAGCACCAGGAACCCTGTGGGCAAGGGCCACAGTCAAGGTCAGGACCAGACCCAGACCCAGGGGAGGGTGGGGAGTGGGGCACTCACCCGTGAGCATGGGGGCCGCAGCACGGACGTCCTCCCAGCTGCTCTTGAAGTAGAATAGGCTGGTGCTCAGCAGGCGGCCCAGCAGATCCGGAAAGTGGCGCATCTGCAGAGACCCCTCACTAGTCACGTGCATCCACCGGGCCACGCCCCCAGCACGCTGCAGCCACGCCCCCTCACCAGGTGCTTGCACGTGGTGTTTAAGAACTCCCCAAAGTGCAGGCTGCGGCCATCCTGCAGGTGCTTCTGGAAGGCAGTCGCCAGCTCCTCACTCTCCAGGTTGGGACCGCACATGCGCAGGGCAAACCTGCAGGCCTGCAGGACAGCTGTTCAGGCCCCACACTGAGCCTGAGTGGGCCCCCCCCAATCCCCCCACTGGGCCCTTACATCAGCCACGGGGGCCTGGGGGTCCCTCAGGTGCAGGAGCAGGGGCACTAGCCCACCGATGACCTGCTCCAGGAAGACGTCCTCACAGTCCCCGTGGCAGGCCTTGTTGAGGTGCCCAAAGAGGCAGATGGACACAGAGCGGAACTCTATCTTCTCCTGTGGGGGACACAGGTGTCCCCCACAGGATGCTCCCCAGCCCTGCCCAACCGCTGGCACTAGGCCCTAGCCCCCTTCCCTATACATCGTCCTTGTGCCATGGGCCTGGTGGACAGGGCACCTGGAGCAGCGGTGGAGATGCTGATCAGAAAAGACCTTGGGGGGGGGGGAGCCCTGTGGGCCACCCCAGGCCCACTGCTTGTTGGAGGGTCTACCTGGGGGCCCAGGGGAGGGAGCCATAGCGACTGCACACAGCTCTTGGGACCTGGGGAGCAAGTGGGGCAGGAGCTGAGGCTCAAGAGAAGAGGGGACAAGGGAGCAGGTCCCGGGCTGGCCTGGCTGGGAGTGGGTGCCCCCCCAGGCCCCACCCCGCCTACGCTGTCGAAGAAAGGCCGGATGCGGATGGCCGTGTGCAGCAGCACAGAGCGCAGGTCCCAGGGCTCCACCAGACCCAGCAGCTTCACCAGGCCTGCCATGGCCTCCAGGGCCACCAGGCTGTGAGGATCGTCCCCATCGTCCAGTCCACTGATCATGGCCGTCAAGAGCTGAGGGCCATGAGTCCGCACCTAGGAATGCCCTGCACTCAGCTGTGTCCCTGTGTCACCGAGCCCTAATGTCTATCACATGTCACATTGAAGAATGGCCCAGCCCTCTACCCTGTATGCTCCCAAGCCACCTCCTGCACATCCCTGCGCCCACAGCTTCACTGTCCTCATGGCCAGGACAGCTCACCTTATCAGGGGAGCCCGAGGCAACATTGGCCAGGCCGCGGAGCACCAGCCGCCGCACACTGGCACACGGGTCCTTCTGCCGGGCTGCCAGGTTGTCCAGCAGCGACTCCAGGAGCATCAGGTCGTTCGCCACGTTGCTATTGAGCAGCTGGAGGCAGAGGTGCTGTGACTTCCTGCTCCCCCAGGGTTCGCCCAGCCTGGCCAGCCCCAGCTGCCTCGTTCAGTGCTGCAGCAGCTACCTGCCAGCCCCTCCTCTCTACTCCCCAGGCCACTGAGGGGTGGACGCACAAAGGCCATCTGAAGGCCAAGCTGGGCTCGTGGCTGACCCTCGCCCTCTTCTCCAGCTTCTGATTACAGCCCCAGCGCAGTCCCATGGGGTCACCTTGGGCCAGCCTTCAGCAGCTTCGCTTGAGCACAGGCCACCCACTGCCCAGGCCTCCCACCACAGGGCACAGAGCAGGGGTGTCACTGGGCAGGGCCCAGGGTCCGCTGCACCCAGCAACACCAAGCGGGGACTTGGCAATGGTTCTGGCTGGGCAGATCAGAGCCGGCTGCTGGGGGTGGGGGTGTCCAGTTGGGCCATTGGTAGCGATCCAGAGCAAGCAGTATCTACCTCGGCCAGGAAGGCTGTGGAGGTGACCCTCTGGACCTCATACACGCTGCTGTGTGGGCACAAGAGCGCCTTCATCACCAGGGGCAGCCGAGGGCCTGCGAACTTCGCCATGGCGCTGGAGAACAAGGCCACACCATGCAAGGGTAGGGCTTTGGGATGCCCCTGAGCCTACCCTGGGCCAAATCCCCCATGGAATAGAGATGGGGGTGCCTCTACTCTACTTCCGTTCCGTGTATCAGAGCCATATGGCCCATGAGTCTGTCCCCTAGCTGCTAGGCTCTGCATAGCTTCCCCCCCTGCCCATGCACCCCTCTAGGCCACCTCACCAGGCCTTCCTCCAGGGGCCTCCTCTCCCCACCAGCCCCTGGACAGTCAGCACCACCTAAAGTGCGCAGCTGCCTTCAGGCCTGTGCCCCCCACCCTCCCACCCCACTAGACAGAGCCCGAAGCCGGCCCTCAGGGACACACTTGCTCAGGCTGGGCCTGTGGATGCAGGAAGTTCTGCCCCTCCCACGTGCCACTGGGATCCCTTGTTTGTGCCTTCCTTTGAGTCCTAGGAACCCCCGTTGTTGCCTAAACAGGAGCTGGCCCACAGTGCTCACCTGGCCAGCCGGGCAACCCCAACTTCGTGCCCCGCAGAGGTCCTCAGAGACTCCCAGCCTCCCTCCATCTCCACACGCTGCACCACGTCCTCACTGCCGCCCCGCAGCAGCGCAGCCCGCAGGGCTTCCATGGAAGAGCTATGGGGACACGCAGCCATGCACTCTGCATGCACACGCATGTGCACATGCCAGCCCAGGGCTGTGGGGCCCACACCCTGCCAGTTGTCCCCACTCTGGGGACAGCCAAGAGGCTGTGGGTCATCCATGCAGCCTTGTGTGGGCAGTGAAGACTGCTCCTGGACCCCCCAAAAAGGCTCTTTCTGCCATGTGCACAGCCACACCCACCCAGGAGACCCCACAGCTCTGCAGGAATGGATGGCAAGCAGGGCCCAGCCTACTCCCAGATATGCAACTGGGCCACTGGGAATGAGGCTGAGACCCCAGCAGCTGGTAGGCGGTGTCCAGCTCCAACTCCCAGCTCAGCCCGTTGGGGTTTGGTGGGTGCGGCCTCACGCAGAGCCCCGCAGGAGGGGCCGGCACCCACTGGGACTGCTGGAATTCACTGTCTGCCCCTCACTTGGATCAACCCTCGGCTCAGAAGCATTTGGGCCTCAGGCTGGAGAAAGCAGCATATGGGCCCTGCCCCAGGCAGAACCTCCCAGCACAGCCCGTGGCTCAGAGACAGCTCGGCAGGGAGTCCCCCCACCCTCGCTGACCTCCTCTCCCCTGTACAGTGGCAGCCACACTGGCCTGCAGACAAATGTGTCCATGAGGCCCCGAGGCCTTTTCCCTGGAAGTTCCTGGCCTGAGGGCAGACACCTACCAGGGGCCGCACACTGGCTCGCCTCCCTCGGTAACAGCATGGACCCAGCTGGGTGCACCTGCCATCCCCCCCCAGGGCCGCCTCACTGAATGTCCGTGAATGCACCCCCTCCGCAGCTCCCTCCCCAGAGAGAAAGCACTAAAGGCAGCTCTTGCTGTCCCCTTTGTTTTCCCTGGAGCCTGGAGTCACTGTGAGGGCTGCCTCCCCAGCCACCATGGTCACTGGGCAGATGCCCAGGGCAGCCCCACACCCTGCCCCAGGCTGAGACCAGCACTCTGGGCGGCTCTTGGGGCGCCGCGCTGGCCCAGGAGAGTGTGAACAATTTAAGTGAGGGTGCCTCCCTCGCCGGTCTGCTTGCTGCCCGGAATTTCTGTGGATGTGGCATTTGCAAGGGTCTGACTTGCAGGCTGACAGCCTGTCACAGCCAAGACCTGGGCCTGGCTCTGCTCACGTCCCAGCCCAGGGGTGGTGGCCCAGGGGCCCCTGGTCGGGGCGTGTGGCCTGAAGGACCACAGCTCCCAGCCAAGGGGCAACGTCCTGGCGCGCCAGGCCAGGGCTCGCTGGGTGAGTGTCCTCTGGTTCGTTCATATTTTCCACTTGGTCTGAGCAGAGCTGGGCAGGCCTGGCACATAGCCCCTGCGAGACTTTACAAGCTGGCCCTGTGGGGAGCAGTCCCGCGGTTGCGGTGCGGAGGAGGGACATTGTCCCCAAGTATCCCAGCCAAGGGGCACTTCCAACCCGAGACCTGGGATGGAAAAGGGGGTGACCGGGCTGTCACTCAAGCCCCGGTGGCACTGGGCTGTCATTTTCCTGTGCTCACCCTGTGGCCCTAGGCAGCTGTCTAGATCCCTAAGATGCCACCATTTGGGGGCTGGTAATGGCTCCAGGGACCAGGGTGGGCAAGCAGACACCCAGGCTGCTGAAGCTGTGACCCCTGATCTCAGCAAGCACCTCGACCTTGCCTGTACCTGGTCTCCTGCCAAGACCCAGCGCCTGCTGGGCAGACGTCACAGAACCCAGACCCCAGGGAGTGCTGAGGCAAAGTGCCTGCCCAGGCTGGGGCCAGGGGCCAACCCAGGACAGCAGACCTCAGGGGAGGCGGGCAGGTCACTGCAGTTTCTGTCTGAGGCGGGATCAGAGGACGGGGCCACAAAGGCCATGTTGGGGGTGTGGCTCCCTGCAGGTTCCTGCACCTACGCAGTGTCCCAACAGGGCCCGACCACAGCATTGCCCCAGACAAGGGAGCAGAAGAGGGACAGCTCAGGAAAGCTTCATTCCCAGCAGGACGGCCAGCACCCTTGGGCCTGGTGCGCGCACAGTGCAGGCACGCACGCGACAGTGCTGGGGCAGGGGTGAGGGCCTGGTACCTGCAGGGATCCAGGGTCTTGGAGGCCAGAGCTGTGCTGGCAACCCTCCGCTCCTTGGCCTGCAGGTGGCGGGGCAGCTGGACGCCCACGGTGCAGCTGACCCGCAGCAGCAGCCCTGCCACCAGCTGTGGGTAGAGCTCAAGCACTGCAGGCCCGGACGCTGGAGCCGACATGACCTCGTGCAGCGCGCAGGTGGCCTGGAGACAGGGGCCACCTCAGGCTCACCCCTTCCTCTGGGGCCAAGTCTGAGGAGGATGGCCCTCCTTCCCAGGACCCAAACGGGCCCAAAACCAGTCTGCATATGCCCTGAGTGCCCCGGAGGTGCGGGTTCTGGGGATAGAAAAGGGATGCCTGAGGGGCCAGGGTGTGCACAGGGCGAGGGGCACAGCCGTGCCCAGCTGGGCCTTCTGGGGCAGGAGGGGGGCTCAGGGTCCCTGCAGCTGCCCAGGGCCAGCCCCCGACCATCTGCTGGTGCCTCCTGAGCCGGGAGGAGGAGGGGGTTCTCACAGCTGCTTTGCTGCTGAGAACACTGCCAAGTCAGGTTTATTTGTTTTCAGGATGAAACAAAGTGGTCTCCCTTGGGGACCGACACCTGAGGGGCCTTTACAAGGCTGGGCTCCAAGATCACTGGCTCTGGGGCTCCAGTCAGCCGCCAGATGCCTGCTGGGCAGCACCCAGGCCACCTGTGGGGTTGTCCGACCAAATGGGGAGAAGGGAGCACAGGGCCAGCACTCACCGCGAGGGGCAGCTGCGTGGCCACGCGGTCGGGGGAACTGCTCAGCAGGAAAGCCCGGCTCTCCTTAAAGGGGACGTCTCTGTTCATCTTCTCCAAGAGCAGCCCCAGGACCTGCGTGCTGACACTGGGCTCCATCGCCAGTGCCCGCCACAGGGCACAGGTGTGGCTGGAGCAGGGCAGAGTGGTCACCTCAAGGCCACTGCCAGCCCCGGCCCCACGCCCCCCACATGCTACCAGACTCAGCTCCAGCCAGGCAGGAAATGATGCCCAACCTCATACCCAAATGCACCTTCCTCTGACCCCAAGGGCCCCTACACACAGGGCCTGAGTGGAGTGGCAGGAGGTGTCTGGGAGCACCTACCAAACCCTCTCCCAGAGCAGCGAGCACCGTGCATGTGGCCAGAGACCAGGCACTTGAAAAATTGCAGACACTGGTGCTCAGACACACAGGAAGTGGCTGTGCTTAATGTCAACGTGTGTACAGGGAGAAGTGACAAACTTCAAACACCTGACAGAACCAGCAATTCCAGAAACAGACACAGCGAGTGAGAAAGCCGGTTGCCTCCGCGGGATGCGCGCGGGTATCCCGGACACAGCAGGAGAGAGAGGCAGCGAACCGGAAGACGGGGGGAAGCACCCAGCAGCGCCCTGAGCAGGGGCTGCGGCAGGAGCCAGGAGACAGACGGAGACAGGCCTGCGGACACCAACCGCTGGCCCAGAGCAGAGACCGTCTGAAAGAAGCAGGCTGAAAAGTGTCCCGACCTGACGCCAGACACTGACTCAGACTCAGGAAGCCCAGCACTTCCCAGCAGAATAAAAGGACCCTGGGCCCTGACCTGGGACATGCACAACCCAGTGACAAGGGGCGTCTCCTGCACATCCAAGGAGAGCATGTGTGTCCCTCAGACAGAGGGCCAGTCAGCAGCAGGAGCTGGAGACATGTCATCTTACATGCAGTGAAAGAAAACTTGCTCAGCTAGAATTCCAGATGCCGCAAACCAGTCAAGAAGGGCAGCCCAACAAACACTCCAGATCCTAAAGCACGGCACTTTGGCACTGGGTCCTCAGGCAAGGGGGTCCTCGAGGGGTTGAGGGGCCGAGATGCAGGCGAGGGGGCTGCACGTGGGGCCCTGTGCACAGAAACACACGTCCACCAGGACGGCGAGGACACGCCGCAGGGAGGTGGGCAGCCACACGCCGCCGTGGGACAAATGGGTGGCAGAGCCCAACACCACGTTCCTCACGGACAGAGACCCAATTTTACACGATTTCACATCATGAAACATTATGCGATTGATTTTCCCCAACCACTCATAAGTGTAACCTGTTCTCAGCCCACAGGGTGCAAAACCGGTGGCGCGTCAGACATGGGGCTGGGCCACACGTGCCGTCACCAGCCCAGGACAGCCTACTGCCCCAGCTGCTGTGGTGCCCACAGAACACCACGTGGCCACATGTGCATCAGACACAGCCCGTCCCACAGGGCTCCATCCACTGTGGCCCCCACATCACCGCTGGACCCAGTGGTGGTGGGGAGGCTTCCCTGTAAGCGACATCCCCGTGAAAACTGAAGCAAAGGGATGAACGAAGAGTCCCATGCAGATGTGGGCAGACAGGGCTGCAGAAGGACCACCCAGAAGCCGTGGTGACGCCCGGCCCAGAGGCTGGAGGAAGGCGGCGTACGGGGACGTCCCCTGTGCACATGTGGTCATTTTTAGGGCGAGCACTAAAAGAACAGAAGCAGAGAGCATGACCTCCAAAGCAACTAAGTAAAAAAGAAATGAAATTACAAAAAAGACCTGTCCATCTAAAAAAGAAGCAAGAAAGGAGACAGAGAGAAGGCAGGTGAGACAGACCGAGGGGAGCTCGGACTCAGGCACCACCGCGTCCACGACAGCACACAGGCGCTGAGACTGCAAAGTGGCCCTTCACCCCACGAGGGCAGAGGATGCTCGCAGTGTCATGTTGGTGGACGAGTCACCAGCAAAGGGTCACCCAAGAGGCGCCTCAATGCAGAATGCGAGGTGACGACCAGGGAGCCCGTGCGAGCCTCCGCGGTTGCACCCACGAAGGAGACAGCAAAGGTGGAAGCACCGCAGGACCTGTGGCAACGGCCGCCGCCTGGAGAGCGAGTGACGGAGGGAGGCGGGGAACAGGCAGGACAGGCAGGACAGGCATCGGCAGGGGCTTGGGAGCGGGGAGTCTGGCACGGGGAATGGGGATCCTTTCCTGGCTCAAAGTGAGAGCTGAGCCCTGGGGTCTGCCCGCAGACGGTGGTGCCGCCCTGCAGGGGACAGGCCAGGAGAAGAGCACGGTGCAGCCCATGACAGCGACCCTGGGCCACAGCTGTCTCCCACTTGCCCCAGGGTCTGGGGTCTCACTGGCTCCCACACAGAGGAACAGAGCAGAGGCAGGTGGGGGTGGGGGGCACAGGAGGGATCTCTGAGCCTGATGCCCGCCCCAGCAGGCAGGCGGGGACCCGCGGTACCTGTCGAAGGGCAGGGGGCTGCCCAGGAGACTGGATACCACGGTGGCGCAGTGCTGGGCCGCCAGGATGCGCATGCTGTGCTGTGCGGCTTGCAGGACGTGCTCGTCCTGGGTTCCCTGCACCTTGGAGCGCAGCACGCTCACGAGCTCGGGCACCTGCGGGCAGTGGCACCGTGTCAGACCCAGAGGCAGGGCAGTGGGGGAGCAAGCACACCGGTGCTGTCCACGGGAGCTGCAGAGCCTCTCAGTGGCAGCGGGGGGCAGAAGTGGAAGCCGGGTGCCCTCTGGGGTCTGTGTGGACCACTGACGCACATCCCATTCAGGGTTCCCCAGCCTCCAGGTGCATGGGCTGTCCATACAGCCACCCGCTCTGACCGAGGAGAAGGTGGGCAGTGAGCTGGGGATGAAGGATGGAGAAAGGGAGACAGATCAGTTCTCCAGATGGAGGCCAGAAGGGCCAGGAGAGAATGGGGCGAGGCCCTCACTGCAGAAGCCACAGATGGGCAACCAGGACAGCAGCAGCCGGGAGCCTTCTCAGGGCAGCGGGACCAACTGGTCTCCAGCTGGATCTGTGTGGCTTGAAGGCCCTGTGGTGGGCATGGCCTCATCATTCGGGGCCCCCCGTGCCCTAGGTGGGCGCTGGCCCCAACCACAGGGACCCCTACCACCTTGCTGCACACCTGGAAAACACCTCGGTCTGAGGTGAAAACAGAGGAGACGGCAGTGAGGGGAAACGGTCCCCGGGACAGGGCAGCTAGCAGACCGTGCACTTTATCAATCCCTGGGTCCCGGGTCGCCTGCCTTTAGCAAGAATGGTGGTGGTGGGGGGGGACCCAAAGCTATAAAACTAGAAAATAGGGGAAAAGCTTTATAACACTGGATTTGGCAATGATTTCTTGGATATTACACCAAAAACAAAAACAGACATGGCACTAAATCAAAGTTTTATGCATCAAAGGATACACTCAAACGTGAAAAGGCAACGTCTAGGATGGGCAAAAGCACTCGTGAGTCATACACCTTATAAGGGGTTAGTGCCCAGAACACACGAGGAACTCAGCAACAACAAAATCAAGTAACCTGACTTAAAAGTAATAAAAGGCCTTGAATAGATATTTCTCTAAAGAAGACGGCCAACAAGAACATGAAAAGATGCTCAGCTTCACTAATTGTGAAGGAAATGCAGATCAAAAGCACATGAGGCCCTGGCAGGTGTGGCTCAGTGGATGAGCGGCAGCCTACGAACCAAGGGGTTGCCAGTTGGATTCCCAGTCGGGGCAAAGGCCTGGGCTGTGGGCCAGGTCCCCAGTAGGGAACATGGAAGAGGCAACCACACGTTGATGTTTCTCCCCCTCTCTTTCTCCTTCCCTTCCCCTCTCTCTAAAAATAAATAAATAAAATCTTTAAAAACACACACACATGAGATACCATTTCACACCCATCAGGACAGCTAAAAAACAAAATAGGTAGTAACCAGCGCTGGCGAAGATGCAGAGAAATTGGACCCTCGCACACGGTTGCGGGAATGTAAATTGGTGCAGCCGCTGTGGAAAACAGCATGGTGGTTCCTCAAAAATCTTGACAGAATTACCATATGATCCTGCAATTCCGCTTCTGGGCATCTACCCAGAAGGACAGAAAACAGGATGCTGAAGAGCTACTCACACACCACGTTCACAGCCTTACTCACAGAAGCACCCGGGTGTCCATCAATGGCAGAAAGGTACATGGGGACCCCCGGTGGCCGCTGCCGCCAGCTGGCCAGTCCCTCCTGCAGAGCCACCGGGCACCTTCCTACCACCCACACCAGGCCTGGGAGCCCCACTAGGTGCTAAATAACATCCAAGCCTTTGCCCCCAGACCCGGACTGTCACAACCCCGGCTGAGTGCCTGCGAGGGCACCTCCCCACTCAGGAGTCACGCGGCACACGGCCCCGGGCTGCTGCTTCTCCATCAGCAAATATATCTGCTCGTGTCCACAATACGTAAAGTACAAATCAGTAAGAAAAGCACAAACAGCCCAGAAAAAGTGGGCCAAAGCCCGGTGTCCTCACAAAAGCGGACGTCCGAGTAGCCAGCAAACGTGTGCAGAAACGCAAAGTAAACTGGTAAGAAGCCATGCACACCGCTCCGGGGATCCTCCCCAGGCGGCCTCGCAGCCCCTGGCCCACCCCTGGCCCTCGGCGCCTGCCTGGCACGGGGCGGGGCGGGCGGCACCTCAGCGGCCTCCGTGCACCTGGCGGCGACCCTCGGGACCTGAGCCCGCACCAGCTCCCAGCTCCGAGAGCCGCGCGCCCCGGGCTGCGGCCTCGGCGCACTTTCCTTCCCAGGTCCTTCTCTCGCCTTACTTTCTGAGCGCGACGGCTTTGGCCGTGTTCTAACCTCGTCTTCAAACCAGAGAGGAGAATTTGTCCCTATCGGGCCCGCAGGGAAGAGGGGCAGCGCAGTGAGGGTCAAACCCCCGCAGAGCAGGGAGCCCCAACTTCCCAGCGGGGCTGCGCCGCCAGCAGCACGCCCAACCCCGCCCTCCCCAGACAAGCCCCGCCCCCACCCCAGCCCCGCCCACAGCCCCGCCCCTCCCCAGACAAGCCCCGCCCACCGCACCTTCTCCTGGAGCAGGTTGCCCCGCTCCTTCAGCAGGCAGTTGATCAGGACGGTGGCCGCGCGGGAGCAGTTCTTGTCGGGGTCTCCCAGGCTCTCAAACAAGGTGAGCAAGAGGCTGATGAGCTGATCAGGTGGGAGACGCTTTGCAATAACCTAGGAGGAGGGCCGCCGCGTCCAAAGTGAGGCGGGGCTTCCAGGAGACCCTCCCGCCCCGCGCGTACCTTGAGCCCCTGTCCCTCCTGCAGCCCCCGCTCCGGGCCCTGCGCTGTCAGGAGCCCCCGCGGGGCGCCGCGCTGTGGCCCACCCACAGCAGTCCCCACTCCCCACTGGAGCCTGACCAGGTCTGGGACGCCTTGAGGGACCCTGGAAGGGTCGGGGCCCTGACCCGTGGGGTGGGCTGGAGTGCCCCTGCAAGGGCAGCGCTCTGGAACTCTCTAGAAGAGACTCAAAGGCAGATGGCGACAGGTCCCCCCTGGACAGCCCAGCCCTAGACCCACTGCACCCTCAGCTCCCCCACCAGCCCAGTAACAGACGCCTTTCTTTCTCCCCTGAGCACAAGAGGGCAGCCAAGGCCTGACGCTGCCGCTGCCCACAGATGCAAAGGCGCACACGTGGCCGATTATCGGCAAGTCTGATCCCAGCCATGACGCCCCTGCCCCACCCGGACTCGCCGAGTCAGGGTCTTTGCCTTCCAGCCTCTGGGGCCCCACAAAATAGGCCCCGCTGACGCCCTTCCCTTCCTTCTGCGGGAAGGAAAGCCGAGGACCCCTGAGCGCCACTTCCAACATGAAGGGAGTAGCAGCCCCGCCCTGGCCGGGCGCTCCCAGGACGGCCAGGGGCAACCCCCTCAACCCCTGGAGTTAGGAGGGTTATGGAGCCCCGGCACACAGCTGCTACTCTGAGTGAAACCTGACGCTGCTCCCACCCCTGCACTCAACGCAGCCCCTGGCCTTGCGCCCTGCAAGCCCCTCTCGGCCCGGACAGCGGCCTCCTCCGCTCTGTGGACCACCAGGCAGGCACCTGAGCTACGCTGTGGCAGGTGTGGAAGAGGATGGCAGGGTCATGGTGCACAAGGCCTTCTTTGAGGGTAAGGAGCCGCTCGGCCATGTCATCCCGGTAGTCACGGGAGAAGCCTGCAGAGACAGGAGGGGGCGTGGAGCTGGGCGGGACCTCCCTGGCCACCTGAGGTCCAGACTCCGCTCATCATCCCTCAGGCACCTCTGCGCAGCCAGGGACTCACCCTCATAGCCCAGCTGGAGGTAGAGCAGGGAGTAGACACAGCTCACCGCCTCCTGGCGGGTGGCCGGCCACAGGTCCGCACACCGTGGGGAGAAGAGGCCGATGAGGAGGCCCAGGTTGTGGAAGGGCACCAGGGCCTGGAGGGGAGGGGATGGAAGCAGCTGTGGGGACACTGAGGAGGATGGCCAGACAGGAGAGCTGGGCCCCTGGTGAGGTCCGCCCCCTGCCACCCCCAGGGTCGGCTCCACTCAGCTCCTCTCTGACCATACCCAGTCCACTGGGGTCTCTAGGTGGGCACAAGGGCCAGGCTGGCAGACCTGTGCATGCTGAGGGCCCATCAGCAGACAGAGATGGAGCCCCCACAGGCATCAGAGGAGAAAGCGCACTGCTGATTCTGCCAGTCCGCATCACATGCCCTCCCCTGAAGGCAAATCCCATCAGGTGAGAGAACACCCCCTTCATCCTAGCTGGGTACCGGTCATGTTTCTCAGAGCCTTTTCTTTTCTCCTTAAACACTGAGCCTGGCATCCTTCTGCCCTGGGACTTTCAGCTGCCACCCCCGACGCACACCCCTCGGTCTTCCTGCTCCCACTGCCCCCGTGCTGGTCCTGGGTCACCAGTGTGGGGTTCACAGGAGGGGAGGCGGGGAGTGGGGAGAAGGACCCGGGGACTGGCTGTGGTTCATCTTGGCGAGGGCAGATGTCTGTCACGGCACACAGCCTGCATGTGGACCAGGGTTATGTGACGACCAGCACGTAACAACCTGAGTGGGCAAAGCCCGTCGCACGTGCACAGAACCCAGGAGCCACTGGGACACATGGCAGATATGGCTGTGTAAAGAGTGGAAGTTTGGGTGCATTTTAAAAAGTAACAAAATGCCAAGAGAAAAAGCCTACAATTATCCAGATAGATGAAAAAAAGCCATCTGACAACATCTAATCTGTGCTCCTGATAAAAGTCCTCATGAAATCCTGGCCGGGGAGCTCGGCTGGTTGGAGCATGGTCCCAATGCACCAAGGTTGCAGGTTCAATCCCCAGTGAAGGCACATACAAGAAGCAACCAATGATATATCAATCAGGGGAACAGCAAATCTCTCTCCCTCCCTCTCTCAAAAACGAGCAAGTGAAAAAAAGTCCTCATGAAAACAAATGGAGCTGCAGACCACAAAACACAAGGAGAAGCAAACACGCCCCAGCAGGCCTGGCCTTGTGCTCGCAGCAAAACTACCAGAGGCGGGGCCATCACTCTTGCCTGGTCCCCGAAGTGAAGTACGGGACGAGGAAGGGGCTGAACGTGCAGTGCTGGGGGAAAGCCAAAAGCCCTACGTTTGAAAACCGTGAGAGTGTGTCTGAAAAGCACAAGGAAACCAACTAAGAATGCAATAGAGTAACAACAGGGTCTTATAAGCGACCCAGTCACTAAGTACCCAAAATCCAGCTGCCCCAATACTACCACTGAGCAGCCGCAGGTACAACTGTCAGAAAGTTGACTGACAACCACGACTGCCCCTGGGACAGGCGGGAAGCAGCCAGCCACCTCACACAGCTGGCTCGACTGCTTAGATCCGTCACAACGGCCACAGCCATATCAGGCTATATCACATGGACCCAGCATCCCCTGGATCACTGGCTTCAGGAAGACACCCGTGGAATTCTGGGAGCGTGCAGGAGTGAGCTCTGAAGTCTCACCTGACACCAACCCCACCGCCAGGGGTGCCAGGGACTGCCCCACAGGACCTGCCTTTCCCGCAGCACTGCGGGGCCGGGCTCCATCTATGTCCAGACTGCTGCTCCTGCCCCCAACGCCCTCATTTGCTCCTCCCACACCCAGTCCCCAACATGCTTTCCCTCACTCAGAAAACATCCCATGCCAGCGCTGGTGGGCATGCGGGTGCTGAGAACAGAGATGCCATCAGGCTGAGCCACACATAGTCAGCTCTGAGGACACGTGGGCCCTGGCTGGCCCTCCATCCATGTCTCCAGAAAGAGCAGGGGCACTCTGGAATGTGACATGAGCCCAGGGTGGTGGCCAGATGGCAGCCACAAAGCTGTGGGCGCTCTGGGACATGAGGGTGGCAGACCTCAAGCTGGGGACCAGGGAACGAGACCTCTGGGAAGGGGCAGTGTCACCGCCGGTTACTCACACTGACATGCAGGTGCTCCAGGAAGAACTGCAGCAGGCCAGCACTCAGGCCAAGCGCCCGGGCCCGCTCGTAGCCCCGCGGGGACTTGATCCATGGGCTCAGGTGCTGGGGAAGAAGGAGGCTTCACACAGGCGCCAGCTTGGGGGACAGTGCAGGAGGCAGAAGCCTGTACCAGGCCACCCTCCCCAGCTTGGGGCCCAATGGAGTCTGGTCAGAGCAAGTCACTGCTGCAGCTCAGCCTGTCCCCTCTGTCCTGCTGGCCTGGTCACTCATACGGCCACCCCAGGCAAACCCACAGCAAGCCAGGCCTACAGAGGGACAGGGTGGCCATCACTTGCCCATCCCACCATCTCAATGGCCCCAGATGGTCAGAAGTTCACATCTGGAGCACCTGCAGCATTTCTGATCCAGGCAGCATGAGATGGGAGGGGACATGGGAACAGGATCCAGGCCCCACCTCGGTCAGGGCCCGCCCCCACCTGCACACCTGCCCACAGACCCCATAACATTGCAGACAGCACTGAACAGCCTCAGTGCTGCCCCCAGGCGAGGAGAGCCCTGAGAGACAAATGAGAGCTGGCTGCCAGGCGACCCCCGGAGCGCACACCACACTGCACACCTCCACCATGATCTGCAGGCCCTGGGGTGTCAGGTTCCGCCGAAGGATGCTCCGCAGCAGATCCTCAAGGGCGCGCATAGTGTCCAGGTACAGGGACTGAAAGGGAAAGAGGTGCCAACCCTGTCAGTGGCCCCGCCAGTGACCCCGTCGCCCCCAGTGGCCGCCCCTCTGACCCCCACAGATGCGAGCAGGAGGCAGGGGTGTACGGCAATACCTCCTGGTGGCCATCCTCCCCCGCGGGCTCGGGCAGCACAGCCATGACACTGTGCAGACAGCCGTGGACCATGTCTGTCTGCGCCTGCTCTTCTAGCTCGGGCTCCATGGAGCTGAGCCATGAGTTAAGGGCCGGGCCTGTCCAGCTGCCCCTGCGCCCCTCAGCCCAGAAGCCCATGCCAGGAGAAAAGGATACACCAAGTGGGTGCAGGCGAGCATGGCCTTCTTCCGAATGCGTGTTCGCAGGGAGTCTGGGGGCTCTGCCTTGATGAAGTCCTGAGGGGCAGGACATGGCTCAACCCGGGGCCGAGGCACTGGCTCTCGTCCCCGGCAGGTGACAGCTTCAGGCCAAACGCTGTGCCGAGTGGGCGCTGGGGCCCTCGCAGCCACCCCACCCCCCCTCGTCTGCGCCAGTGCCCGCCCCACACCCAGGACCCACCAGACCCTGCTCGGCCTCACCATCATCTGGGCCACCAGCTCCGCCTTCCGTGCGAAGTGGAAGGAGCCGGCCTGCGCACTGCTGCAGATGGCCTGGCACACCATGCACACACTCCGGACAAGGCACAGCTGCAAGGCTGGGTCCTGCGGGGAAGGCAGGCTGCGGGAGGCCGCCCACGCCCGTGGCCCAGTGGGGCTCTGCCTCCTGGCCCACAGCGCGGAGCCCAGAATGGGTGGCTGCCCACAGCAAGAAGCCAGACCACACCCCCATTCTTAAGGGCTCATCCAAGCCACAAGGACCTAGAGGACGCCCATGAAGGAACCGTGAGGCACTGGGCTCTGCCTGGCCCAGGCCCTGGAGTCCATGGGTCACAGCCTTGGGCAGATAACATGATCTGTTCCCCTGCATCCCCTGCACCCTGCTGAAAGGATCCCCCAGAAGGGAGAAGGAAGCACACCTAAGAAGAGCCTCGGCAGAGCAGGGCTGCCCTCTGCCAGTCTCCCCAACTTGGTCTCTGGGGACTGGGGAAGGGGGTAGTGTCCCCCACCACATCTCTGAGGGGCTAGAGGAAAAGAGACAACTCTCAGGACAGCCCTATCCCTAGCTAACCCCAGGAGACTGGAGGGTCTGTCTTCAAGGGGAGGGGCTTTTCTTCAAGGTCCCAGAGAGGGGCTTCCAGGTTAGTGCCAGAGGTTCCAGAAGGGAAACGTGTTAGTGAGGCCAGAGGCCACCGTCACGGCTGTAGAACTCAGCCCTTTCCCATGCGCTCGCTGAAAGGTCAGCCCCTGAGCATCGGGGAAAGGCGCCAGGAGACGGGCTGCAGCCTGTAGCTCCCTGCCCCTGCCTGCGAACCCACCACAGCCACGCAGGTGGCAGAAGGCCCCCCTTTACCCCACCCACCACCCAGAGTCTGAGCCAGAGCAGGGGGGGCTGCTCCAAGGCACATGAGGGCAGGCCCTGGGGTGGGGTCCAGAGCGCGGCCCCGTGGACCTGGATTGGGAAGCCCCAGCGGGTGCCCCAGGCTCCTTGCCCCTGAAGCCCAGCCCAGTGGAGAGAAAGGCTGAGTCCAGGCTTATCTCCCACACACTGTACCTTGGTCTCTACCTTTATTCCTAGAACCTGAACAACAAAAAGTGAGACGCATTACAATGAGGCCGCGGCAGCAGCGCCCTCCCCCGACGCCCGCCCAGGCGCCCACCTTGGTGCTGAAGCACCGGAACATGTTCCGCAGGATGTCAGACTCCACCCGGGCCAGCAGCAGCTCGCGGGGGGCCTGCGCGGCCACGTGGCCGTAGCAGAGGATCAGCGCGCCCTTCACTTTCTCCGCCTCGTTCTCGCTCCGATCCTGAGGCGGGGGCGGGGGTGGGTGGAGGGGGTCAGGACTCAATCACAATCACACAGTTAACCCCCCAAAGGAGGCCGTGCATGCCACCCCCAGGTCCCTCTGGAAGAAAGCAGAGCTGTCAGCAATGTGAGAGGCCTGACCCTGTCATATCCAACCCCAGGAAAAGCCCCTACATCGGAGAGAGCAGGACAAGCCAGACCCAAGCTGTCTGGGGACCAAGGGACAGAGACCAAAGGTCTGAGTAGGCAACCAAGGTAGGAGGGTCAAGCAGGAGGAAGAGCTGGGGAGCCGAGCTGCGTCCCCTCCATCCTCGGGGCCTGCCCACACCTGCACAGCCAGTCCAGCCCTGAGGTTCTGTGACTGGGACAGACACCGGGAGACAGAACACTGAGGGACAGGGCTTGGGCGGAGGCACACGGTCCACCCTTCCTGACACGCGCTCTGGCAAGGACGCCACCTCCACCGGCCACCAGGGGGCAGAGGACCAACAGCAGACAGATGGGACAGCAAGGGCGCATGCCCCTTGTCACCAGCTGGGAGGGAGAGGAAGCAGACCAGACGCAGTCCTGGCACCTGCCCCCCAGCCTGCAGCCCCCCAACTCCTCCACAGCCTGGCTGCCGCTGTACCTTGAAAATGTTGAAAATGCCCATGGACTTCCGGGACACATCCGACCGCACAAAGTCCTCCAGCTGGGCCAGGGTGTCGTCCAGGTGGGAGATGGCACAGATCCCAAAGCAGCAGGCCAGGCCCTGGGGAGGCGCAGGGGCGCTCGCACCAGGGCAGGGACGGGTGTGCGGGGAGGGAGGACGGGAGGAACACAGGCCAAGCACACACACCGCACACGCATGCCCCACCACATGGCCACATCCATGCGCAGCACACGCTCTTGCTGGCTCAGTGCCTGAGAGAGGACAGTGAGCGGGGTCAGCCAGCCGTGGGCCCAGGCTTCCCGGGGGGGCGGGCACCTCGCGCTCAGCCTCCTCCTGGTATCGGGCTGCTTCCAGCAGCTCCTGCAGAAGTTTCCTCACCACGTCCTTACTGGAGGCGGCACCCAGGGTGGTCCCCACGCACTTGTACAGGAAGTTCTGCAGCAGAGCCAGGGAGCGCCGTGCTGATGCCCAGAGCAGGGGGCCCAGCAGGGCCAGCTGATGTGGGAGGGGCTTCCGGTAGCCCAGGGCACTGACCACCACATGAGCAGGGAGGGACCCTCCCCGCTACCCACCATGATGGGGCAGCTCCCAGGTCTTCTCCTCCTGCCTCTTCCAGGGCCCCCAGGGCCACTAGAGGGGGGCTCAGGTGGCCAGGGACACAGAATCAAAGGCCAGGAGCTTGGACCTATGAAGCAGGCCCAGAACACCCCGCACCTTCTCCTGGGGCGTCCCGTTGTAGCAGGGCAGCTGCTTGCACATCTCCAGGCTCAGCTGGCAGGTCCACGTGTTGTCAGACACAACAGCCAGGCTGTCCCGAAGGAACTGTGGGCAGAAGCAGCAGCGTGGGCTGGGGCCTTGGCCTGCACTGGGCTGGCTGGGGAAGGGCCAAGGCCCAGGGTGGCACACAGTGACCTCGGGGTGGTCCTATGCCACGGCTCTGAGTGGTGGCAGATGACCTCTGAGTCCTGGCGGACAGGTACCGGGCGAGGGCCACAGGCAGCTCTGGGCCAGGCAACAGCTAAGACGGGACGCTGCCGTGGCCAGGGCAGCTCAGGACCCTGTGATTTGGCTGTCACAGCAGGGTGGGCCATCTTTGAGGGTGGTGGATGGTCCTCACCCCAGAGACACCCATCCGTCTCTCCCCCCAGCCACACCACTGGGTGGAGGCAGGTGTTACAACCCTGGGAAGGTACAGCCCCCCCCAGGCTCTCCCGACCCGGGCCAGGCCCCGCCTTCGCCTCTCCTCCCTTCCCTCACCATCAGCAGCTTTTCCTCCCATTCCTTCTGTGACAGGGTGTCCTCAGTATGTCCTGAAATGACAGTCCCCAGTCGGCCTGGCAAGCAGGCCCATCCCAACAGACAAGAGAAGAGTATTCAGAGCACCTGGCCCAGGCCCCACCCCACCTTCCAGAGCACAAAGGCAGTGCAGAGTGGGCCAGCACCCCAGGTGCCCCCATGTCATGAGCAGGACCACCCTTTGGCCCACTGTCCAGACCTTTTCTGAGCCACAGTGGAGAGCACCTCTTCCCACGTACAAAGCCCTGGGACCAGAGGCAGCGCTGCCCTGACTGGCAGAATGGGTCAGGGTGCAGGGCCTGCCTGCCTCCTGGGCCTCACCCTCCAGGTGCTCCAGAAGCAGGGGGATGGTTGTTGCCCACCGTGGACCCAGCAGAGGGTGGATGTCCCGATGCAGGATGCTCAGCAGGCGCAGCGAGGCCGCCCCACGGCCGTCCCCCAGGTAGGGGCGGGAGGACACAGTCTGCGAGGCACAGGTGGGAGCTTGTGGCCATGTCGGACCACAAGTCCGCCCCCGAGGGGCCATGGTGGAGGCAACAAGCCCCACAAGACACAGCTCCCCAGTAGAGAGGAGCACCTGAGGCTGCGTCCTTTCCTGTCATGACAGCACAAGGATGGGGCACCCAGGGACAGAGGGGACAGCCCACTCCTCTTCTGATGCCCCTCGGAGGGCACCGCGCTGCTTACCAGAAGCCTGGTGGCTATGGCGTAGGGAGATGGCAGGGTCACTGTAAAGGAAACGGGACGCTCAGGGGCCGCTTGTGGGGGGTTCTGGGGCACAGACAGGGATGGGGCGGGGTCAGGGGCTGGGGCTCCACGCACCGTGGCCATCGTACTGGATGAGGAGGGCGTCGGCCCCCGCCTCCTGCCTCTTCTGGGCCAAGTACACGAGGCTCCTGCAGAGCGGGGTCAGTGCCCCAGTGAAGCGCTCAGGGATGAGGAACTCGAGCAGGTACGGCCAGAGGACCTGGGGGCGGTGCCATGGTTGGTCTCAGGAGCCCAGCCACAAGGGGACAGCCTCGAGGAGCCCCCCCACCCCAGCCCAGGCCCACGGCGCCAGGAAGGTTTGGCCAGATATGTTGGTGTTGGGCCAAGGGGCCAGCAGGCGCGTGCTCTGTCACAGGGGAGGGGCAGGGCCCTCCACTCACGTCACTCATCCTGTCCACGGTGGTGCTGACCAGATAGAGGGTGTTGACGCTGACGGCACGTACGCTGTCGGCCAGGGGCTCCTCGCTGGGGCCTCCGGGCCTCTGAGGCTGGGGGGAGGGGAAGGCAGGAGCATGTGGGGTGCCGCACCACCCAGCTCTGTTCTCCAAGGTTACCTGGCCGGCCGCGGGCTCCGGGCCGTGAGGATGCAGCCTGCATGGAGGCCGGAGAGTCCCTGCCCAGCCCCTCCAAAAGGACACCCACGTCGCCTGCCATAGACAGGAAATGCAGTCTGCTGAAACAGCCCGAAAAGCGGGCTCACCTGGCCTAGCTCAAGTCTCCAGCATCAAGCACAGCCTGGGGATTTCCCGCAAGCGCTGGCTGCCGGGAGGTCACCTCGCCCTGACCCCAGCAAACGACCTTGGCAGCACAGGAGGGCCTTCCTGGAAGCACAGCCACCTGAGAACACTCCCACCTTGGCCCGGGGCAGACGGCAACCTGGACCCAGTGAGCCGGGATCCTGGGAGGCGCGTGAGGATGAGAACGGCGGGTCCTACACAGGCCGCGCTGGCCCCCACTCACGCCCTGACACGCCAGCGCAGCGCGGGGCAGCTGCAAGGGCTGGTCGCTTAGAGAGCACAGGACCCACAGGAAAACGAGGCATGTGCAGGCCTTGAAAACCGTTTTCAGAGCTTACCCTAAAAATATACCAGGTAGCCTTTATACCAATATGCACGATTTTGAGAGCCTGACCTCCCATCTGGCCACAGAGAGTATCCCAAGAGACTCTTAAAAGCAGAAGCAAACCTGCCAGAGCCAATGCAGGTGATGCAATAAGAGGGGAGACCCACAACAGCCATGGGAAGCTGTTCCCAAGAAAAATTTAAAAATCCTAGAGGAAACTTTGGGTTGATAAGGAACCCAAACACAGACTGCAAACTACCTGACACCGAGGCCCATCCATGTCCGTCAGGGGCAGAAACACGAGGACACAGACCAAGAACGTGAACTTGCCCTGAACAACATACTCCAGGTGGGAAACAGTGATAGGAACCACGGACGAGAAAAAAACATAAAAATTCTAACAACTGAAAGACAGGAATCTACTCAGGAAGTTCCCAGTGAAGAGGTTATTGCTGAGGAGCAGACGCCTGACCTGGAAGCACAAGGCGAAGACTTGAAGGGAGAGTCAAGATCGGAAAAGAAAGATGCAGAAGACAGATGTGCTGCCGCACAGACAGGACAGGTACTGGGTTAGAAAGAAGTAAAAACCAAGAGCCAGGAAAATTCAGAAGTAAAGGAGACAAATCCCTCATGAATAAAAGATAAAAAGAGCGCATCTGAAAAGGGTCCAGAGCTGGAGGCAAGGACGATTCCAGGTGAGCTGGAGCTTCCTCCTCTGCCGGAAGGTAAAGGTGCAGAGAACGGTGGAGACTGCGCCACAGGGACACACGCCAAACTCAGCACAGCTGACCAGCGAACCAGCGACAGAGCCGGATTGAAGACAACGGCATGAAACGGCAGCCCAGGACCCACGTGGCAACAGGCAGCTATGAGCACAGTCCAGGGAGAGCTCTTTGTTACAGCAGGGGCCAAAAAGTAAGTACGGAAAAGTCAATGGCGCCAGAAAACCCCAAATGGAACCTAAAGCTACATGAAAGTTTAATCAGCAAATTTTCAAAGCTCATCCGTGTTACAGTGCGTACCAGAACGTCCTCCTTCTCTAGGCTGAGGATGGCCCCACTGCACGGTGAGTCCACGGCGTGTTTACCGTTCACGAACCCACAGGCGCTGGGGTGGCCTATGTCTTAGCCAGTGAGGATCATGCTGCTGGGAGCGTTGCTGCACAAATACGTCTTCAAGACCCTGCTATCAGTTCCTCTGGGGATATACCCAGAAGTGGGATTGCCGGGTTGGATAATAATCCTATTAAACCTCGGGAAGACCCAATACACTGTGTTCCGTACATAAGGGGGCTTAGCCTCGGAATATCCCCTAACTGATGAAGCTGTTCAGATGCAAAGGCAGCGAACGCCGGCTTTCCTCCCGGGAGTCTGGGATTCCGGCCGTGGCTGGCAGAGCGCACCTGCGTGGCACACCTCCAGTAAAAGCCTGGTCTCTGAACCTGTGAGAGGCCGAAATGCCACCTGGGAGGCTGTGCTTCGCCACTGTCGGAGTGCGCCCAGTGGCCCAGAAACCTGCACACGGAAGGGGCCTGCGCTCAAGGCCCATATGTCCCCCGGTGAGTCATTGTGCACGCAGCGCTCCCAGCGCCCTCGACCCTGAGGTTCACAGCCAAAACTGACTCAGCAGTGCAGATCACCCAAACGGTCCTTTGTTTGTTAAAGAAGCTGGATTCACTGTTACAAACTTCCTAACAAAGAAACCTGCGGGCCATGACACCACTGAGGAATTCTACCAGAGACTTAGGAAAAATGATACCAATTCTTCACAAACTCTTCCAGAAATCTGAAGAGGAGGGAACATGTCCAAACTCAGTGAGGGTCCAGCATCAACAGGGAAGGACATGACCAGGAATGTACAGACCGTATCCCTCCTGAAGAGACACAAAATCTCTCAGCAAAATGTCTGCAAATCACACCCAGAAGTATGTTAACAGGACAATGAGCTGTGACCAAGTGGGCTTTTCCTCGGGGCTGCAAGGTTCACTTGGCCTTTACAAAGCAATCATTTATATCCAAACTGAAAGCAGAATCTTTAATAGTAAAAGATGGAATGTACGCCCCTTAGACAAAGTAAGGAAGTTTGCTCTCACCACTCACATGCAGCCTTGTGCTGCTGGAGACGCTGGGCAATGCAATAAGGCAAGAAAAATAAATGAAAGGCATCAGACTCGAAAGGAAGAGCAGGACTGTCTATGAGACCTGATGTTCTATGGAGAAGGTCCGAGGCATCTATAAAAAGCAGGGCCGCAGGATACAGGTCCACACGCAAAAGTCAGCTGTGCTCCTATACGCTGCCAATGAACAACTGGAGACTGCAATGAACCAAACGACACCATTACAATATCACTAAAAATAAAAGTTACAAATCTGACAAAACACTTGTGGAAGTTATGTGCTAAAAGTGACCAAATACTCAACAAGCAGCAAGTGCCAGCACCGGGGGTGGGAACGCAGACGGGTGCAGCCGTTGTGAAAAACAGTGTGGGGTTTCCTCAAAAAACTAAAAACGAAACTGCCTTTTGATCCAGTGATTCCACTTCTTGGAACATATCCTAAGAATTCCAAAATACCAATTGGAAAGAATATATGCACCCCTATGTTCAGAGCAGTGTTATTTGTTGTACAATAGCCAAGCTCTGGAAACAGCCCAAACTCCCTTCAGTAGACAAGTGGATAAAAAAGCTGTGGCACGTTTATACAATGGAATACTACTTGGACGTAAAGAAAGAAAAAAAGAAAAAAGAAAGAAAGAAAGGAAGAAAGAAAAAAAAGAAAGAAAAGGCAGAAAGAAAAGGAAATCTTACCATTTGCAACAGCATGGATGGGCCTGGAGAACATCATGCTAAGTGAAATAAGACAGTCACAGGAAGACAAATACTGTATGATCTCACTCATATGTGGAATCTATGAACAAAATAAACCGACAAACAAAATACAAACAGGGGCCTGGACACATGGACAGACTGACAGCTGTCAGAGGGGACAGGGAGGAGGGGTGATGGGATGAAAGAAGGTGAAAGGAATAAGCAAAAAAATACGTATATATGACACAAAGACACAGACAGCAGTGGTGACAGCCAGAGGGAAAGAGGTTAGGGGGCTGGGGGAGGTGGGCAAAGGGGGAGAAAATGGGGACAGAAAGGGTTTGCTTGGGGTGACGGGCACATGATGCTGTGTGCAGACGATGTTCTGTTGAGCTGTACACTTGAAACCTGTACCCAAATAAACTCAATTAAAAAAATAAAATGTAAAGTCCTGGCTGGTGTGGCTCAGTGGAATGAGTGCTGGCTGGTGAACTGGGGGCTCGCCAGTTCAATTCGCAGTCAGGGCACATGCCTGGGATGTGGGCTGGGTCCCCAGTTAGGGGCGTGCAAGAGGCAACCAACTGATGATTCTCTGCTTCTCTTTCTCCCTCCCTTCCCCTCTCTAAAAAATAAATAAAATCTTTTTTAAAAAGTAAAGTAAAAATTACCAAATGCTAATGAAAGAAATCAAAGAGGACCTAAATAAATGTAGAGATGTACCGTTTTCGTGGATTGAGAGACTCAATACTGTAAAGATATCAATTCTTCCTACGGAGTCTACAGATTCAATACAACCCCCATAATAACTGGACCCCATTCGGGGAACAGACACGGCCCATGAAGGCAGTGGGTTTTCACAGAGATGCAAAGCCAGTTCAGCGGCGTAGAAAGAAGTGTTTTCAACACATGGAGCTGGAACAACTGGACATACAGCAAATACAAATAACAAACCCCAACCCACACCTCACATTCAGACAAAACTAAACTCAGCACGGATCCCAAACCAAAATGCAAAACATAAAACTTCTAGGAGACAGAGGAGACAGCCATTGGGTTAAGCAAGGGTTTAGCAGCAAGGATACCAAAAGCATGATCTCTAAACTAAAAAACTGATAAGCTGGGCTTCTAAAATATTAACACTTCTGCTCCTTGAAAGACACTGTTAAAAATATAAAGACACGCATGCAACAGAGTTGCCTGATGGAGGGCTTGTGCCCAGAACATGCAAAGAACACTCACTACTCAAGAACAAGGAAACAAACAATCCAGTCAGAAAACAGGCGGAGGCCGTGAAGCAGACGTGGGTGGCCCGTGAGCACAGGAGGAGGCTGACATCCACAGGCATCAGCGAAATGCAGGTTAAACCCACAGTGAGATCCCAACCTGTAAGGAAGGCTTAAAAGACAATTAGCAGCCCTGGCCGGGGGCTCAGGGGGTTGGAGCGTTGTCCTGTGCACCAGTAGGCTGCAGGTTTGATCCCCGGTCAGGGCACATGCCTAGGTTGTGGGTTCCATCCCAGGTTGGGGCACGGACGGGAGGCAACCGATTGATGTTTCTCTCTTAAATCAATGTCCCTCTCTATCTCTTTCTCTCTCTCTCTCTCTCTTTCTCCCTCCCTTGCTCTCTCTCTAAAATCGATTTAAAAAAATATCCTCAGGGACTTCTAGCCAAGATGGAGGTCTAGACAGACACGCTGGGTCTCCCTCCACAACTAAGAAGAAATACAACTACCTCAAAACTAGAGACACCCAGAAGTTCCAGAAAATCGAGCTGCATGGAAGTTCAACAAATAAAGATATAAAGAAGAAATACTCATCCGGACAGGTAGGAGGGCAGAGTCAGGGCAGAGAGGACGTGGTGTGGTGGCGACGGCAGCTGCAGGCCAGTAGAAAGCACAGTCACGCGTTTTAAAAAGTCTGGAGGGACACCTGGGGAGCATTCCCAGCTCCTCACCAGACCACGCAGCTCACGGTCCCAGCACCGGGGAAAATCAAGCCTCATTGTTTCTGACTGAGGCGGAGGCAGAAACTGCTGGTCTCTCACCTGAGTCCACTTGTTTAAAGGGCCCCACAGTCCTAGAACATCTGCAGACCCACCCACTCTGGGAACGACGGCCAGGGCAGCAGCTAGAGGGGCTCTGGTCCCATACGGAAGTGGGAGTAGTGCCTGGAAAAGGGGCGAGTGCTGAGCAAACAACATTGTTCCCTCTCAGACCCCTCCCCCACCCACAGCGCCACAATCTGGTGAAATAGGTCGCCCTGTACTGACAAATCCCTAAGGCTCCGCCCCTTACAATGTAACAGGAGCAGGAGCTCTACCTGGGATGTGGAGACAAACAAACACAGGAGCCTGTCAAGATGAGGAGACAGAGAAGTATGGCCTAAAAGAGGGAACGGATCAAGGTTCCAGGGGGAGAACTAAGCGACGAGGAGATAGCCAACCTCACAGATGCAGAGTTCAAAACACAGTGATAAAGATGCTCACAGGCTTGAGAGATATGCTTGAGTACGGCAAACACATAAGGGAAGAAGTGAAGGCTGTGCTAAGTGAAATGAAGGAAAATCCACACAAAACCAATGGTGAAGGAAGGAAACCAGGGTTCAAATCAATGATTTGGAACATAAGGCAGAAAAAAACAGTCAACCAGTACAGAATGAGGAAGCAAGAATTGAAAAAAATGAGGCAAGGCTTAGAAACCTCTGGGACAACTTTAAACATGCCCACATCCAAACCAAAGGGGTGCCAGAAGGAGAAGAGGAAGAGCAAGAAATTGAAAAGTTATGTTAGAAAATAATGAAGGAAAACTTCCCTAATTTGAAGGAAAAAGACATACAAGTCCAGGAAGCACAGAGGGTCCCAAACAAGCTAGACCCAAAGGGGACCACACCAAGACACATCATCATTAAAATGCCAAAGGTGAAAGATAAAGAGAGAATCTTAAAAGCAGCAAGAGAAAAGCAGAGAGTTACCTACAAAGGGGTGCCTGTAAGACTATCAGCTGATTTCTCAAAAGAAACTTTGCAGACTAGAAGGGACTGGCAAAAAGTATTCAAAGTGATGAAAAGCAAGGCCCTACAACCAAGATGACTCTATCCAGCAAAGCTATCATTTAGAATGGAAGGGCAGATGAAGTGCTTCCCAGACAAGGTAAAGCTAAAGGAGTTCATCATTACCAAGCCCTTATTATATGAAATGTCAAAGGGATTTACTTAAGAAGAAGATCAAAATTATGCACACTAAAGTGACAACAAACTCACAACTATCAACAACTGAATCTAAAAAATAAAAACAAAATCCAACTAAGCAAACCAGAACATGAACAGAATCATAGGTGTGGGGATCACTTGCAGGGTTATCAGCTGGGAGGGGAGAGGGGGAGAAATGGGGAAACGGTGCAGGGACTAAGAAGCATAATTGGTTGGTACAGAATAGACAGGGGGAAGTTAAGAATAATATAGGAAAGGGTGAAGCCAAAGAACTTATATCCACGACCCATGGACATGAACTAAGGGGGGTGGCATTGCTAGAGGGAAGGGGGTACTGGGCAGAGGGGAGCAAAGGGGAAAAAACATTGGAACTACTGGAACAACATAACCAGTACAATATATTTTAAAAAAACCCTCAGGTGAGGGTAAAAAAAAACAAAAACAATACAATATTCCAAAAGCCCCAAGTGCTAACAAGGACATGGAGCAACAGGCGCCGTCATACATGCTGTGGGCGTGCAAAACGGTGCAGCTACGTACTCTGGAAAATGGTTTACAAGCTTTGCATCCATCAGAGCAACCTCACACCTGGGCACCTGCCCAGGCTGTACCAACCGATGGTGCTCTCGCAAAACCTGTACCCAGTGGTCGTGGCAGCTTCCTTCATAACTGTCAGACCTGCAAGCTAACCCTTCTGCTGGCGAGCGGACAAACACACACACGACTGAATACGACTCCCCAGGAAAAAATGAGCAAAGGATGGGCCCACGTGATAATGCAGAGGACCTCAAACGCAGGACACATGAGAAAGAAGTCAGACTCGAAGGGCTCCAAACTGCATGATCCCATTTAGGTGATGCTCTGGAAAAGGTGACCCTTGGGGAAAGAACACAGGTAACAGTGGCCAGGCCACATGGAGGCAAAGGGAATCACGTCCTGACCGGCGGCTGTGGGGCTATGAACTTGAGGTGCCTTTGGCTGTGTGTGGGTGGCACTGCATGACCCTGACTTGAAAAGACTGCTGGGGGGGGGGGGGGGCGGGGAGTACAGAGGCAACAGCAAGGGCCCCTGTGCCGGGTCGCTGAACCCTCGGGGCTCCCTGGCGCCTGCGCAGCGACGGGGCCTCTGCCACCAGCCGTTGGGCCCACCCAAGGCAACCCTGTCTCAGCATCACAGGTCGATCTGGTCTATTTTCAAACATTTGGTCACGGGCATTTTGAAGCACAGGCAAGCGTAGAAAGGCCAACACGGTGACACAGTGAGTGGTCAGCCGCACGTCTGCTCGGCTGCCACCTGCAGGCAGCGGGCCGAGCGAGCAGCAGGCTGCCGCTTCCACAGCCATTCCAGACTCCCCCCTTTCCTCCCGTTCACAAAGTCGGCAAGGAGCCACGGGACTCACAGTAGCAGCCTCCTGACCAAAGAGAACAACAAGCGTATTTCCCACCACGAGCGTCCCGACCCTCCCCAGGCGTGCCCGTCGGCCCTGGCAGGGCCCACGAAGGAGCACCCTGCCGGCTGGCTCACGAGGCGCCCGCGCAATTGGGGACCCACTCGCAGCCCCTACCAGCTCTGGCTGAGTCTGTGTTTCAGCAACGAGGCCACCGTCCCGTTCAGGGTCACATGAGTTCCCCGCCAGGCTCGCCTGGTCCTGAGCTGGGCGGATGGGCCGGCTCTGCGCGCCCAAAGAGACCAGGCCGAGCCGAATGGCGACCGAGGCCGCCACAGGCTGTCACCCCGACCCCCCGTACTGCCTGTCTGTTCCACCAGGGTCTGCCTTGTTCTTCCTCAAGAGGAAAGAGGGATTTTCTTAGTAGCTTTTTCGACAGGAAAGCCCCAGAGAGAGCCCGGTGCCAGTTCTGCCTCTCCCTTCCGATTCCCGGAGCTGAGGACGTGACCCCTGCGGTGCAGAGGCCCCGACAGGACACTAGAGGGAGCTGCTGGGCACACAGCCCGGCCGCCCCCTCCCCGCGCCCCCCCGCACAGCCCTGGTCCCCGCCCGGCGGGGGCGGCGCCCTTACCTCGGCGTCGGCGGGCAGCGCGCACTGCTGCACGAGGTACTCCAGCATCGCCTCGCCGCCCGGCTGCTCCAGGTAGCCGTGGTGGGCCATGGCGCTGATCACCTGCACCGCCGCCCGCTTCACCTGCACGGAGGGGCAGTCCCAGCCAGTCCGGCGCGGACACGCGCCCCTCGCCCTCGCCTCTGCCTGCAGCTGCGCCTTCCCCACACCTGACGTCTCCCATCCAGGAGCGGTGCCCCAACCTGCCTTGCCCTCCAGGGCCAGGTGGCTCCACGGGCAGCTGTCACCCAGACTGCCCCGGGGATCCTGAGCCTGGCATACTGCGCCCCTCCCCCCCGCCCCAGGGAACAGCAGCCTCCTCCCAGGCCACGCCTGTCAGCTTGGCCTCCGGGGGCTGGCGACAGTCTGCCCAATAAGGACATTGGGCGCAGGCCAGGGGTTTCCCAGGGTAGCAGCCCCGTGTGCTGTCACGCTGCTGCCCGCGACTCCATGGGGAGAGGACGGCTGGGGCCCCCCCATCGCTGCCTCCCGGGCCTGCTCCACGACACGAGCCTCAGTCAGGGCTGAGGCTGCTCACTGTAACGAGCCAGAGCCAGTGGGGGGCGGGGGCCACGGCTCTCGTGGGCTCCGCAGTCCTCCTAGGGACTTCTTGAACCTGAGGTGGTGCTGGGACAGTGCCTAACATCACACCTGGGGATCTGAGTCAGGAGCAAGACGTGGGGCTCCCGCCCGCAGCCCTGCATGGCGGAGGGCCGGCCGCCCCGTCCAGGCCAGGTCAGACCCAGCCGGGCCGCACCCTCTGCGTGGTGGAGGGCCCTGAACTGACCTTGCTGCTGGTGTCCAGGAGAGGAAGCCTCATGGAGGACAGGATGAAGGGCTTCTTTACTTCCATCTGAGCAGCTGCAGGAGACGATCGGGTGGCTCAGCCTCCCCATGGAGACCAAGGCCGCCGGCCTGTCTCCCAGCAAGAGACCCAAGGTCCCATCCCCGGGGTCTGGCCTCAGTGTGGCCTTCTGTGTGTGGGTGGGGGGAGCACATAAGCAAAGCCCACCACGTCTCTCCAGGGGATAAATCACTTTTTACCCCAAACAACATTTTACCCCATTAGAAAGCTAGAAGGTTGGCGGTTTAAGGCAGCAAGATGGTCAAGAAAATGTGAACCAACAGTTTTACATTTTATAACCAGCGAGACAGGCCATCAAGTGTAACCCAGAGAAACGATTCTCAATAAGCAGAAATCAGGACTGCGTTCCCACCAGCCTCCTTGGAGCCCGCGGACCGAGCTCCCACATCTAGGATGGGAGACACACTCGTTCAGATGACATGCGCACCCTCTGTCCCTCGTAGCAGCCAAGGTGCCCGCTAGCGACGTGCAGATAAAGACACTATGGTACACGTCTATAATAGTATGTCAGTCGTCCATAAAAAAAGAATGAAATCTTACCACTTGCGACAACATGGATGGACCTAGAGGGTATTATTCTAAGCGAAGTAAGTCAGAGAAAGACACATACCAGACAATTTCAGTCACGTGTGGAATCTAAAGAACAAAGTAAATGAACGAACCAACAAAACAAAAAAGAAACAGACCCATAGATACAGAGAACAAGCTGATGGTTGCCAGAGGACTTGGGGGAAAGGAATAAAAACAAAACAAAACAACAAAAAAAAAAACCCTCCAAGTCATTTTAAGTAAAAAAAAAAAAGAGTGCTCACGAAGCTTTCTTCTTAATTGCCAAACACTGGGAACAACTTAAGCCGTCTATTACCAGGAGGAAGGGTTTCCATTCACAGCCTATCCTAAAACACAACTCACAGCGACACAGGAGGAACAGGACACACGGACACACGCACAGGCAGGATGCTCAGAGACACGCGGCGCAGTGAAAGCAGACAGGTGAGAGACTACCTGACTTAGTGAGTCCGTTCACACACAGGCAGGATTAATTTCCGTGACAGGAGTCATAAACGCGGTCACCGCTTAGGGCAGGGTGGCTACCGTCTGCAGAGGAGCCAGGGACACCACCCTTTGATTTGCGCGATGGTCACGTGGGTGAACAATGTGCAAATGTCGCCAGGTTATACCTGAGATTTGTTCATGTCACTGAATGTAACTTATTCTCAAAATCAGAAAATGAAATTCTAAAGGAAAAAAATACATGACTGGAGACCAAAAACTTTAAGAGATTTGATTTTAAAAATATAGAAAGTGGACAAAGATGATAAAAAGCACATATAACAGGGAGTTCCAGATGAGAATTTTGAAATAGTGGAACACTGAAATACTGCATGCATTTTCAAATTCCTGAGATAAAGGAAGATTTAAAACTACATATTGCAAGGGCATTGTACGTTCCTGGGAGACGATGTCACCCCAGAAGAGCCAGCACAGTCACTGGATTTAGAATAATAAAATGCAAACCCTCTTGGCCCCCACACAAAAAAAGACCAAGTCACGCACACAGCAAGTCAGACTCCTCGGCGACCATCAGTGATGCCAGAGGACCACGCAGGTGAGCATCTTGCCTGAGCGACCTGGAGGAGGCCAGCCATGGCCCAGCTTTAATCATATGACATGGTCCTCATTCAAAGTTTGAGGACTTCTAAAACCAGCAGGGCCCTGGCTCACCCCAAGATGGGTGGCATCGCGGTCCACCACTGTGCTCACGTGAGGCCTCGGGCGCTCCTGAACCCCACCGGGCCCTCCCACAGGCACCCAGAAGGGCTCCGGGAGCACAGACACAGGGGTAGTGGCTGCAGCCCAGCAGCGTGTGGGACATGGAGAAAGGGATGGGGGTCCTGATGCAGGCGCCCTCTGGGGAGGGAGCCCTGTCACCCACCCACTTGTACACCTTAGAGTTTCACAAGGTTATATGTTGACTGGATCCCAATAAGGTGGAAGAAAAATAATAAAATCTAGTAGCCATCAAGGAAAAAATTTTAAGGACTCCTGACAGATCTACAAGGCACTAAAGAATTTTCATTGTAAGTCAAGAGCAATAGTTTTTAATTTTACAGACACCACACACACTCACCCAGTGGTGTGAAATGCCAGACGGTCCAGTGTGGCGAGGACACGCTGCCGGGGGTGCGGCGAGCAGCAGAGCTGGAGAGGCAACAGGTTCGCCCCTCACAGCTGCACACGTGGACCCCCGGCCCAAGGCCGCTGCTTCGTGTAGCCCGCGTGCACAGGAGGGGCCCAGTCGCAGGGCACCGAACAGCAAAGTCGGACCCCGCCCATTGCCCACACCCGCAGGAGGGACAGAGGGGCGGGCTCACGTGCTGGGACCCCCGGAGGGGGGGGGGGATGAACGCACAGAGTGGGGAGGGGGAGAGAAGCCAGACACACGCTTCACTCTCAGATCTGTTCACACAGGGCTCACGTGGGGACCAGTCTCTGAGCTGCACAGTGAGCACAGAGTGCGTTTCTGCGTCATACTCCAAATTAAAATCATGAAACATGACAGCCACATGTGCGGGGACCCCGCGCCTAAGGTGCGCTAGACTGTGAAAAGCAGGTTTTGGTTATGAAAAAAATCTCTCTCCAGATACTGACAAACACGTGTGCAAATGCAGAGAAGGACCCAGGCGGAAACGAAACAGGTGCACACGAGACGACTTCCGAAACATCACCACAAAGGCAGAGTTAACCAAGGAAAAGCCAGGGTGCCAGGCACCCCAACTGAGGAGCTTCTGAGTGGACCTCAGCACCCCTCCCCAAGTGAACCGAGACCAGCGAGGACACCAGGACAGCTCCACCTCAAACGCTGCCGGCGGCGGCCGTGTCCCCACACCTCCCTCGGCCTCGGTTTCCTCCTCACTGGGGTCTGGGCAGCTTTATCCAGGAGCCAGTGTGCTGCAGGCTGCAGCCTGTCAGGCTGCCACTGTCCCCGGTCCCTGCCCCTTCCCAAGCTGCCCCCATCCAGGTGCTGTTTGTAATCCACTGATGACCCCTGAACCACACTTGCCCCCTCAAGGGCCAACAAGAAAACGCTGCGGGGGCAGGGCCACCTCTCTGCTCGCCTGGGCCACCTGCTATTGGTCAAGCCCCGCCCAGCCTGCGGGGTGCAGACCTCGAGTGGCCCCTGCACCGAGCCGCGTGGCCAGGCGGGAACAAGGCTCACAGAGAACACAAACTTGGTGTGAAGCAGGCCCCAGCTCTGCTGAGCACATGAGCCGTAAAATCGGGAAACCTGGAACCTTCCATCCCACTTGGAAGCAGTCGTCAGACACATGCAAACTGAGGGGCATTCCACAGCACGCTGGCCCCAGCTCTCCCAACAGGTCCCATCTAAGAGATAGCTAACCAGCATGTGACCCACTCTGAGGGGCAGCTGTCAGACAAGGCCCGTCTGGTCTGCGCGGCTCTGGGCCACCCATCCACGGGCACGTGGCCAATGCCCGGCTGGGGTCAGAAGTGCAGCGCCTGGCATCTGCAGCTGGTGTCAGAGCCAAACTTTTAAAAAAGTTTGCAATTTTGCAAAATAGAGGATTGGGAAACATTTCTAGAGCATTCAAAGCAAGAGGCTCCCTCTCACCTAGCAGCGTCTCAGGCACTGCCCTGCACACTCACCGGCGGAGTTGATGATGTGCCGCAGGACTTGCAGGCTGCCCACGCGGGTCCTCTCGTTGCTGGTGTCCAGCTTGGGCAGCAGGAAGGCCAGCAGGCGCTCAGGCGAGAAGCACGCTGCGGGGGAGCACGCAGACAGCAGGGATCGGCCCCTGCTCCGCGCTGCCTGCACCCCCAAGCCCGGCCAGCAGGGGCGCGCTTGAGACCAAGGCCCACGGAGCCGCAGCAGGGCCCAGGCCTCGGCGGACCCTCACTGAAGCTGCCACCGTGCCTGCTCCCCCGCCGAGGGTCTCGGGCCAGGTCACCACTCACCCAGCACAGTGAAGCAGCGCAGCACCTCCTTCCGGTTGCTCGTCACTATGGGGCTGGACGACTCCACAGGCACGCAGATCTGCTCCAGGGGACAGGGGACAGAGGTGACGGGGTTGGCACTGCTGCCCTGCGGCCCCAATGGGCGCAAGGGCAGGCTAAGCGCTCATGACAAGTGCCAGGCACATCCACTCCTGAGGGACCCTGGTCTGCTACCCAAACCGGCCAGCTGCAGCCAGGTGCAGGTCAGGGACCAGCCCCACCTGCCGAAGCAGAAGCTCACCCTGCGACCGGACAGGCAGCGGATGGGGCGGGGCGGGGCGGGGCGGGGCGGGGAGGCCCTCGGGCTGGGCGTACGGCTGGGCTGTCTCAAGGGGAAGGAGTTCGGCTGCTTCAATAGAGCCCATCTTGTGAGGCAGAGGTGACCCTCAGTGCAGGGAAACCCCGGACCCACAGGCCCTGCCCAGCCTGCGCTCAGCCAGTCTTCAGAGCTGGGGTAGCAGCTGGGGGCCGGCGCTGACCCAGGGCTCCGCTCCAGGTTCCCGTTGTAGAGACCGGACCTGGTCACACAAGGCACCTCTTCTGCCTGCTCTCTCGTTGATCGCTCACTTCGGGGGTCAGAGCCAAGTCCTGAGGACCCCTCAAGCTGCTCTATGGAGAGCCATGCAGCCAGGAGCCACGGCTTCCACCTGCAGCCACGTGGGGGCGCCACCGCGCAAGCACAGCCTCCAGCCCAGCAGTGGCTGCGACCGCAGGGACCGGCCAGAGCCACCAGCGAGCTGCGCCTGGGCGCCTGGCCACAGGGATCGGGAGAGGCATCGTTTCTGGTTCAGGAGCGAAGTTTTGCATCACTGGTTATAGCAGTGACCAACGCAAATGGGCCGTCAGGTGGAGGAAAGGCAACCCCGGATTCTCGCTCACCCTTCCCTAAAGTAAGTTCCAGTGGATTCAACATTACAAGTGCAGGGAAACGGGACAATGTGACAAGCAAGTGCGGGATCAAAGGGACTCTCTAAGCATAAGGAAAGCTGGGCTGTAACACAGAAGACAGATAAAGGGTGATGTTGCGTAGCAGAAAAAGGATCATAAACAGAGCCCAAAAGTAAAAGACTTTTTGTCCTTTCCACAGGTCACGACTGGTGTGGACAAATGCTGTTGATTTGTATGGTTCGTTCGAACACGCATGTAGCGCACGAGTGATTTCTGGATAAGTCATCGTCCACAAGTGACAGGTGCCGATCCAGGTGCTGGGACGCAGCCGTGAGAGAACAGAGCCTGACCTCATGCAGCAGTCCCTCTAGCAGGAGCAGCAGCACGCAGTCACTCGTACAGCAGACCCCTGAACAATGCGGGGCTGGGGCGCCGATCCCTGAGCTGCCCACAGCCCACACAAACTCACTACTGACAGCCCACTGTGACCGGAAGCCTCACTGGCACCACCGAGAACCGATGAAGAGCACTTTGTAAGCTGTGTGTATACTATGCTGTGTCTTTACAATAACGTGAGCTACAGAAAAAAACTACAGTTTATTGAAAAGAGTCTGCGTGGAAGTGGAGCTGGCCGTTCAAACCATATTGTTCAGGGTCAGCTGTATATTAAAAGGAGATCAGTGCCAAGGGAGAGCAGGTGGGGACCAGGACTAGAAGGCAGTGGCAAGCGACAGTCCATCCTCCCCGCCAGCCCCGCATGTCCCGTTTCTGTCTCCCTCCTTCTGCAACCAGCCCCAAGCCCATTCACGGTGATGGGGTTCTTCCCTCCTAACCCCGGAGGGACTGTCTGTGCCTGTCCCCCACTCCCATGACGCACACTGAGGGTAAGGAAACTTGATCAGGCTAGGGAAATTCCCCTCTCCTACCTGCTAAGAGTGCTAGGATAAGTGGGTGCTGAGCTTCCTCAAAAGCTTTCTCTGTGTCGACTGAGATCCAAGAACACCCCCCAATCTATTTCCGTGAGACGTAGCAGCCGCCTGCCACCGAGCTCCCATGACCTCCACACCTCTCAGCTGATCAGGACTCCCCCATGGCCCCCAGAGTGCTCCCCAGGACCTCTGCCTTCCCCCAGCTTACTTGAGCGTGCAGAGTGGCCAGAAGGGAGTCGAGCTGGACCTCCAGCGTGCGGCTGCCCACGCTCACTGCAGCCTCGAGGATCTGGCCCAGGCTCTGCTGGGCAGAGGGGCCGTCAGTGCCACTGGAAGACCCTAGCGCTCCCCCACCTCTAGAAGTCAGAGGGGAGGGGAGGGACCAGGAAAGGGGATGTGGGACGAGGTTCCTGAGCTGCTGTCTAGTACAGGCGGTGGGGAGAAATGTGACCTGTCCCCACCCACCACTGAATCTGAGCGGCTCCCAGGGCCACTCCTGCTCGCACTAGAGGCGGGCGCTCCAGACCAGAGCCTGGGCTGAGTCTCACACCTTGGACACATGCGAGGTCTCAGCGTGCTTCTTGTAGAGGCCGAGGACTCCGGGCAGGAGCTTGGGGAGCTGCTCCTCCAGCTTCTCGCTGGGCAGCAAGTGGCTCATGGGCCCCAGGGCCTCCACCACAGCGAGCCGGAGCTGCAGGGACAGCAACACAAACCACTGCGGCCAAGCTCGTGCCCCACAGGAGACAGAGTGGCAAAGAACTCGTTCCCCGAGAACCAGGGCGGATGGGAGGAAACCGGGTACCACATGGTGGGGTCCTCAGGGGCTCAGGCTTGAGCTGCCATTGGGCCTTGGCCCTCTGCCCAGGGGCACTGTGGAGCGGGGACGGGAAGTGGTGTCCACAGCAGCTGGGGCTCAGAAGCCAGCGCACCCTGTGGGGACCTGCAGGGGAGACTGCACAGGGCAAGTCTGCTCCCCGATAGGAACCCCACTTTCTGGTTGCAGGGCACTGGGACAGGACCCATGTAGGTGGACAGCTCCACCCCCTCCCCACAGAAGAGGCCTGGGTGATGGGAGGGGTCCTGAGTGGGCAGTCTCAGGGTGGGAGGGGGCAGCCAGCAAGGCAAGGTGTACCTTGGCTTCGCGGCTCTGCAACCAGTGGTGAAAGAGGGTGTCATAGGCACTGCCCATGTCGGAGGCAAAGGCATCCTTCCTGACCGTGGGGTCCGGGGCTTGGTCCAGGTTGGCCAGGTACTCGAGGGTGCTCTCGCTAAAGCGCTGCAGAGCTGCGGTGCCCGGGCAGTGAGTGGTGCGTGCCCCGTGCCGCCCCTTCCAAACCACAACCAGTCCTGGCATTGGCCCATCTGACACGCTGGGATTACACTGGGTGAGCACCGTCCCCCCAAGTTCCTGTCCTTCCCAGATCTCCAGATGGGGCCCTTCTAGGAAACAGGTCCTTTGTAGATGTAATTCATTAAAACGTGGTCACAGTGGGGTTGAGTGGGCCCTAATGCAACAAGACTGTGTCCTCCCAGGACAAGACACAGACACAGGAAGAAGAAAGTCACCCTCCCTCTCACTGTCCCACCCTCCTCCTGAGGCCTGGAGGACCCGCAACCGCCCACGAAGTCCCTGCCCTCTGAGCCCTGCCTGCCCCGGAGGCCCCGACTCACCGCAGCAGAAAACCACCCTCATGGAGTCATGCTTGGCCAGGCCCAGCATGGGCAGCATGGTGCTCAGGACGGTCGCCAGGAAGGGCACCATGCCGAACGCTGCAACGGGCACCGTCAGAGGCCCTGCGCCACCCCTGCCTCCCCCACGCCCCATGCCCACCCGCACCCTGCAGGGCCTGAGCTCCTTCCGCTCAGCGTGGGGCAGGTGGTGAAGCTGCTGAACACGAGGAACTGGCAGGGTTCAGAGGGACTGGGATGGGCCTGAAGCCAAGCCGCCACCTACCATTGGAGACAGAGAGGCTGGCCAGCGTCTGCACCACGAAGTAGTGTGGCAGGGTCCCGGGCTGGAACTTGCCTAGCAGCTCCTCCATCACCATGCCGACGAAGCGCCTTCCCACCGCCACGAGCACGCTGCTGGCAGCCTGCTGCCAGTCCCAAACCAAGTCCTGCTCCCCGAGAGAAAGGTGCTCTGACAGCCCAGCCAGGGAGAGAGCACGGGCCCTCAGCCTGCAGTCAGCCAACAGGCGAAGACGGCACAGCCCACTCTCAGTCCCCTGCTTTCAGGCTCCCCAGGGAGCACCTGTAGAGACCTTAAGCCCGGCCACCCACCCACAGAGGCCACGATGTCCACTCCACCTGCGGGGAAGAAGCACAGCCCCGGAGAACACACCCAGGTAGAGCCTGGCTTCATCCCCCAGACACCGGGGTGTGGGCACTGGCACCCCTACATTCACCAGGAGAGCTTAGGCACATTCTCCCTGCTTCAATGTCCACCTCTGAAATGACGGGGTGACCTTCCCCACCCAGAAGGGCACTCAGTGTGCAGGACTGAGGGGCCAACCCCGAGGCAGCCAGACCCACACCCACAACCGAAAGCGCTGGGGCAGGAAGGCCTGGGCAAGAGGCACCTGAGCCACGTGCCTCTGGCAGCCAGGGAGCAGCATGGCCGCACCCCACGTACCTTCGCCTTGGTCATCTCACTGGAGGCCAGGAGGATGGCGGCCCTGGCCATGTCCTTGTCCAGCTCACCAATGTGATTATTCACGACCGTCTCCATGGCCTTCAGGATCATCGTCCGGTATGGATGCGCCAGCTGAGGGGAGGAGCCATCAAGGCAGGGCCGGAGGCGGGCTGAGTGCCAGGCACCCTGCCAGGGCCTGTTGTGCCCTCTGCAGGGCTGCTCAGGACGACATCACCCCCACCTGTCCCACACAGGGGCACCTTCCCGGCCCTCGGCACCAATGGGCACACAGACACACAACCTTCAGAAGTAGTCTGTGCAGCCCAGGACGAGCGGGTGGTAGGCGCACTCTGAGTGGTGTGAGGAACCCCTGAGTGGCCCAGGGTGTGAGCCCTCCCCCTCCCGTGTCTCCATGATGTGTGCTCTCTGCACCCATTAGCCACCGATCAGCCATTGCATATCAGGTCGACTGTTGTGGGTCGCAAGGCTTACGTTCAGGTCACCCTTATTTTACTTAGCAATGGCCCCAAGCACAAGAGTAGTGATGCTGGCACTTCAGGTGTGCTGCGGAGAGGCCATAAGTGCTTCTGTTCGGTGAAAAGGTGTGTATACACAGGAAAAACAGGTCATGAGTAGGGTTCAATATCATCTAGGATTCAAGCGTCCCCTGGGGTCTTGGAATATACCCGCTGTGGATAGGGGGACCTGTGCAGCCAACAGGTAGTGCCTAGAGCCTGTCACACTCCTGACAAGGTAGCACGTCCATAGGAGGGCCATGAGGTGAGGCCCTGGCCTCCTCCCGCAGACCCTCTGGTGTTCCAGTTACTACAGTCCATGAGAAATGGCTTTCTCTCCCTTAGTGGGGACAGCGCAGCTCCTGGTAGAGGGAGAGCCGTCCAGCCTCCAGCCCGTGAGTAAAAGGGGATGGCAACCCTGGCCTCAGTTCACCAGCGACAGGGTGCTGCAGTGCTGAACACCCAGTCCCAGAAAGGCACCAACCCACAGGGCGCCAGACAAGGCGAGTCATGGGTCCTGGAAATGCCCTCTCCACCGGCAAGTGACTTCCTGCCCAGTGTCTGCTGCGCCCAGCCTCGCCCTGCAGACCCTAAAGGCTCCGCCTCCAGACCCCGCAGACCCCGCCCCAACACCTGTAGGATCCTCTCTAGACCCCGCTGCCCACAGCCCCCTGCCCGCCCCGTCCTGAGCCCCGCCCCACAACCGCAGGCCCCACCCCCCGCACAGCAGGGGCACCCCAGCCCCACACCTTCTCGTGCTGCCGCAGGTGCTCCTCGCAGGCATGGAGCATCTCCTCCGGCTGCGCCTCTCCGAGGGCACAGAGGGCGCTGCATACCTGCTCCTGCACCAGGGGGTCCTTGTCCGTGACGGCGTCCAGCAGGATGGTGGCCAGCTCTGCAGTGACAAAGTCCATGAGTGCGCTCAGGCTGGCCGAGGACCACAACCCACGCAGGAGGCCGCAGCGCACCCAAGGCCTGCCCACTGCACACACGCACTCTTCACGCAGGACTCGCTCATCGTGCTGGTCTCGGCCTCCTTTCGTCCTCTGGGAGCATGGACAGCGCCTTCTCAGACCTGGATAACCAAAGCAGACACTGAGTTCATAAGGCGCCCCCTGCCGGGCGGTCACTACGTCTGCGTACTGCGCGACCGCAGTCCTGCTGGGGGACGGTCTCCGCTACGCTTGGGCTGGGGCGGGGAGGAAAGGCGCCGACACTTCCCCAGGTCCCAGCGCTCCCCATCCCCACTCGGCACCTGTGGGCCCACAAGGGCCGGTCCTTGGGCGGGAATAGTCATGGCCTCCACCTACAGCACCTGCCTGCACGGTTTGTGCGGGGCAGACACCTGGGGGCCAAGAACAGGGCCTGAGCCCACAAGGCCAGGGTTACCCACGCTGAGAACTTGAGCCTCTGGGGGCTGAGAGAGGCTGGGGTGCAGCACAAGGGTCGGTGGGTTCACTGGCACTTGAAACTACCCACCCGAACAGCCTGCAGGATCGGAGGGTGGCAGCTTTCAAACATTGGGTGCCTCAAAGCACCACCTGTGGCCACGCAAGGGCCTCTTCACTGCACTGCACGGTCACACCCTTCTGCCTGTGTCCTTCTCCCCAAGAGGCTGAGGTCAGAGGGCCCAGGCCCTTGGGTGGCAGCCACTTGCTTCCTGACAGTCCTCTGTTCGCTGGGGAGCCTGCCACCCCTTCATTCCCTCCATGAAAGGACCAAGGTGGTACAGGAGAGAAGTCACACACACTCGGCCTGACCAGGTGGCCATGCACACACAAGAAGAGGCAAAGGGAAAAGGCATGTGACAGTGGGGAGGTGGGGAATTACAAATCAGTGAGCATCGAGTTCAGGACAGCAGACGGGTCCCACGCGTTCACCCGTCACCAAGACCTCAGCAGGGGGACAGGAGAGAGGCATGTTTTCAGAGAAGAAACCCACAAGAGACTAGAAAACAAGGCAGATAAAACTGGCAGACCAGAAACTTCTAGGAATCCCAGGCAGACAGGAAACAGATGGAAAAGACTCTGGTTTGAAGAGGGTGGCATCTGCGGGGTGTTTCCGCTTCCTTCCTGGAAAGCATCTAAAAGTAACACGGAAAACAAGAAATAAAAACATATTCCATTTGGGCCAAGTGAAGAGAAGGCAAATCCCTAAGCCCGTGGCCGTCGGGTGGGCGTGAGGAAAGAGCCCACAGGACACACCTCTCTGAGGAGGGCACCTTCATGTGGGACCCGAACCCTGAGTTCCCAGACCACCTGAACAGAGGAGGCAGACCACCTGTCCCTGGGCAGAGGCTGGCCCTGTGAAGAGCCACCGTGACCTAACGCCAGGGTCTGCGACAGAACAGACGCTACCCAACTCCAACCCCCACCCCCACGACACGGGCGCAATTGGCTGCGCGCACCCCACTCAGACAGGAGCGAACAAAAAGCAATCAGCATTAGGGGCCTCGGCTCCCCCTCATTGGGAGGAACAGACCCATTTACCCTCCCAGCCAAACAACCGAACAACCGGACAAAACAGGTGAAGCCACGGTTGTCCAGGAGACAGACGGGCACCAGGAGGGAAGGGCAGGAACCCAGAGCTCACTCCTGCGCACCTGGAGGGCACATGCAGGCTGCGCAGCAGGGCACCTGAGTTGAGGAGACGGACTGGGCGCGTCTCGGAAGACCTAGGTCCTGCTGAGAGAATCCCAGGGACCTGCGCAGGGTCCCTGGTCACTCCGCTGTTTCACTGGGCAGGGCTGGGCAGCAGGTCGTGTGCCCAAAGGTGCCCACACCCTCCTCTCCAGAGCTCGTGCCTGTTATGTGACATGGCAAAGGGGGTACAGACGGGGGTGGGGTGTTCCCCTGGATTATGTGGGTGAGACCAGCCTAATTCCACAAGTCCTCACAAGCAGACAACCTATCCCAGCTCAAGGAGGAGACATTCGGAGCCCAGGAAGGGCTCAAGCCCCCATGGCTGGCTTTGGAGATGGAGGAAGGAGGCTGTGAGCCGAGGCCCGGGGAGGCCTGTAGAAGCTGGGAACACCCCTCAACTTACAGCCAGCAAGCAGACGGGGTCTTTGGCCCTACACACAAAAAGCTTAAAGAAGCAGGAAGCAGCTGCTTCCCAGAGCCCCCAGAACAGAGCCCAGCCCTATGGCCCTCAGTCTCAGGCCAGAGACAACCAAGGCAGCCATAGAAAACTAATACAACACCATGTTTAAGAAGAAACCACCGGCCCTGGCTGGTGTGGCTCAGTGGACTGCAAACCGGAAGGTCATTGGTTCGATTCCTGGTCAGGGCACATGCCTGGGTTGCGTGCCAGGTCCTGAGATGGGGGCGTGTGAGAGGCAACCAATTGATGCTTCTTTTCCTCTCTTTCTCCCTCCCTTCCCCTCTCTCTAAAAATAAATAAGTAAAATCTTTAAAAAGAAAAAAAAAAAAAACCCCAAAGCCAGGGAAAGAGCTACCCAAATGGGTGAGCAGGAAAATACCCCTGGAGCTCCTGGCAAACCAGAGGGGGAAACACCAGAACTCCCGGAGCATCAGGAAGAGGGCACACATGGGACCTGCCTGAGTAAGGAAGTAAAATGAGCCCGAGACTAAACGCCACTCTGGCCTCAGCTAACAAAGCAAAAGCAAGGCCTGAGAGGATCAAACTGTTCCCGAGTACCTCGGCCACATCCCACCAACAAGCTCAAGAATAATAATAGGAGCACTGTAAAACAGTACTGTCTGGCATCCAATCAAAACTACCAGGCATTCAAACAAGCAAAAAATAAAATAAAATACAACCCATAGTGAGAATAAACCAAACCAACTGATGCAAACTGACCAGAAATGATGAAGAATTTATAGACAAGAACATTTAGACAGCTATTATAACTGTACTTCATATATTCAAGAAACCACAGGTGCCCTGGCCGGGTAGCTCAGTCGGTTAGTGTTGTCCTGATATGCTAAGGTTATGGGTTCGATCCACGGTCAGGGCACGTAGAAGCAGCAACCAATGAATGCATAGATAAGTGAAACAGTAAATCAATGTTTCTCTCTCCCCTCTTCCTCTCTCTCAAATAAATAAATAAATAAAATATTTTAAAAGGTTAAAAAAAAAAAAACTATATGCAAGACTGACTCAGTTAACATGAAGAGAAAAGAAAAGTGAGGCTGATACTGGTCATAGGAAAGCTGGAGTGTCTATATTAATATCAGAGAAAGTACATTTCAAAAACGTACAACCCTAAACATGTATGCACCTAATAACAGAGCTTCAAAATACACAAAGCCAAAACTAATAAAAATGCAAAGAAAATACACAAATATAAATTATAGTAGAGACTCCAAACCTCTCTCTATATATAAGGAAGAAATAATACCAACTCTACACAAATTCTTCCAGGAAAATTTAAAATAAGGAAATACTGCCTTGGCTGGTGTGGCTCAGTGGATTGAGCACCAGCCTCCAAACCAAAGGGTCACAGCACAGGTTCAATTCCCAGTCAGGGCACGTGCCTGGGTTGCTGGCCAGGTCCCCCATTTGGGAGCATGTGAGAAGCAACAGATCTATGTTTCCCTTGCACATATTTCTCTCCCTTTCTTTCTCCCTCCTTTCCCCTCTCTCTAAATAAATAAATAAATAGATAAAACCTTTTTTAAAAAATCACCATTATAAAGTGATCTTAAAAAAGAAATCAGGGAATACTTCCCAACTGATTCTATGAGGCCAGCACTAGCCTGATAACAAAGGCAGGAAAAGATAATATAGAAAACCTAAAAATTAAAACTATAGACCAATGTCCTTCATAGACACCAATGCAAAAATTCTTAACATTTTATCAAATCACGTACAGCAACATGTAAAAAAGGACACTGTCTCATGACCAACTGGGGATTACCCCATGAATACAAGGTTTAGGATTTTCAAGTACAGCCAATGTCATTCACAGCGACAGACCAAAGGAGAGAAGTCACATACAGACAGTCCCCAACTTACAATGGTCAACTTAGAATTTTTCAAGTTTACGAGGGAGCAGAAGCGATATGTACTTAGAATTTTAATTGTGACCTTCTCCCAGCACCGTCCTCGGGCCTGGAGCTGGGCAGGGGCACCAGGGAAACACTCACACTCTCAGGTGCAGCTCCCAGCACGTTTTCCAACTTCCAATCTTTTCAGCTTACGGTGGGTTTATCAGACGTAACCTCTGCTGGGAAGCTGGGGAGCATCTGCAATCATCTCAGTCAGAGCAGAAAAGTGTTTGCCACAACCTGACATCCGCTTATGATAAAAACGGTCGGTGCTCAAGGAAACCCATGGAACGCCGCCCTTAGTGGGGAAAGACTACACGCTATCCTGGAAGGCAGGGAATGAGGCAAGGGTGTCTTCGCTCCCCACTCCTAGTGACCATCACACTGGAGGGTGCAGTCGGTGCAACAAGGCAAGAAAAAGAAAGGACATTCAAGTTGAAAAATAAGCAAAACTGTTTTTAATCACAGGTGATGCAATCGTTTATGCAGAAAACCCTACAGACTCCACAATTGAGACTAGAATCAATAAGTCAAATTTGATAAACTAGATAGACAATGCACTGCAGCTGTCAAGCAGTGCTGAGAAGTAGTAAAGAAAACTTAAATAAATGGATAAACAGTGTAAAGACATCAGTTCCTCCCAAAGGGACCTACCGATTGAATACCTTCCCAACTGACATCTCAGCAGTCTCCTTGTAAACAATAACAGACCGATTCAAAAATTCACACGGAAACGCAAAGGACCTGGAATAGCCAAAACAACTCTGAAAAAACAATTAGGAGACTAACAGTAGCTGACTTACAAGGCCGACTGATTTTCAACAACAGGCCAAAGGCAAACTCAGTGTAGAAGGGGTCGATTTTCCAATAGTCAGTGCCAGACAACTGGGCGCCCACATGCACGAAAAGGGACCTTACACTACGTACCAAAAGTTAAGGTGAGTCATGACCTAAATTTTCTATGCAACCTCTGCAAAGAAATACAGCTGAGCAAGGCTGCTTGGTCAGGTCCCGCCGGCTGCCCCTGCCCTGGGCCAGGCGGTCTGCGCGCCAACACTGAACGCTCGGGGGACGGCAGCACCCTGCTCTCCGTGGCGAGCTGATGGCAAGGCGAGGAGCGCCGTCTGCATGGGGAGGGGCCGCATCGACAGGGCAGGGCCTGGAAGGACTCTGTGCCCCGACTGCCCAGCCAGCATGGCCAAGCGGCTCTGAGGGACACACTGTTAGTTAGCAGCTAGTTAGTGGTGGGGCAGGACTCAACCAGGACTGGCTGCCACCAGCTCCACCCCACAGCCAAGTAGAGGGGCAGGTCTTCCCTCCCTGCATCGCCCTCCTTCACGTGGACCCGGCATGTAGGGAGCCGTGTTTGGTAAACGCCCACCAGGCTTCGTCCTGCATATCACTGCCGCCACAGGAGGTGGCACAGGGGAACAGAGGCCCCGGGCACCACAGCGGTGAGTCTGTCTGGAGGGCCAGTTTGTGCGGGGAGACTGGGAATTCAGGCCGAGGTGCGGGTCCCGGGGATGCCCCTCCCACACAGCAAGCCCACCACTTTCCTTCATGGCACTAGAGCCTGAGAGGAGTAATCTTCCAGAGTCGCCAACAAGAACCTGGGCTGTCGCTCATGGCTCACAGGACTGAGCATTACTGCCTGACACAAGCCACATGAGCCGTGCCACGGAGTTTGTAGGCAAAGCCCCACAGCCAGGTGGCCCTCCAGCTCCCCGAGGAAAGCACACTGTTCATGGCATCCAGCAGCCAGAACCCCTGAGCAGCGGCCAGCAGTGCACAAAAGCCACAGGGCGCTCCTGGAGCCCCCACCTGCAGGAGGTCACGTGGCAGCTGGTAAAGGGGCTCAGATGCCGGGCTGCCGGTCACACAGGCAGCGACTGACCGCTCACTGGGGCCCCAGAGGACCCTGGGTCTGAGAACTAGGAGCAGACACCTGTATCCAGTCATATGGCTCAGCCGTGATGCGGGCAGCATGTGGCCCCCTGACCCACCGGTGTCCTGGGGGAGTGCGAACAGCGAGATGCGGTCTGAACAAACCGCAGCAGCCTTCTGGAGTCCAGGCAACCAACACAGCCCTGGCTGGTGTGGCTCAGCAGGTCAGGCGCCATCCCCCAAACTGAAAGGCCACCGGTTCGATACCGGGTCAGGGCACGTGCCTGGGTTGCAGGCCAGGTCCCCGGCTGGGGGCACACGAGAGGCAATGGATTGATGGTCCTCTCCCCCTTTCTCTCTCCCTTCCCCTGTCTCTATAAATAAATAAATAAAATCTTTACCAAAAAAAAAAGGTAACCGAAGACAACTGGACCTCAGGTCATTCCACTTGGACACCAAAGTGAGGGCACAGACACCTGCTCACTTGAGTCAGGACTGCTAGAAGCCTGGAAAGAAGATCCTGGGGACACAGCACCGCCAGGCCCCTGGCTGCCGGAACTGTAACCGTAGGTGCCACAGGTGACCATCACCCCACCCTGGAGAGTCTGTCCCACATGGTCCCGTGGGGCCCAGTGCCCGCTGGGCAGTTCAGCTGGACCTCTCATTGCTACGCAGACCCTTAACCCCGGCCTCTCCTGTCACCCCGCACCCAGCTCTCTGGGCCAGAAAGTAGCAGCACCCCTCCCAGCCCTCATCGACCTCTCACACCCCCAACCCTGCCCCCCCACCAGCGCCCCCTTCCACAGCGGCCCAGACTGCACCTTGCAGGCAGCCGCAGCCCAGCCCCGCTGCTCCAGCCCCGACCCCGACCCCTGGCACTTGAGCACCCTCCCCCGCCCCGCCCCCCGCCCCTCGCTGGAAAAGGGGCACCCCTGCCAGTGTGGCGGGAACTGCTGCGCCCACAGAGCCGCGTCCTAACGCTGCACTGCCGCTGAGCCGGCGCCGCGGGAAAGTCAGAACCCAAGTCCGGGCGAGGGGCCTCGGACCCCGGGGCGCACCAGGCTCCACGCAGCTGTCCCCGGGCTGGGGTCTGGGCGTCCCACGGCCCGCCACTGTGCCACCGACGCCCGCTGGCCCACGACCCTGGTGACCGCGGACCTCTGCCTCCCTCCTCTGCCCCGCCTCCCTTCATGTCCAAGGGAAAAGGGAAAGAACGCAACGGCCCTGAGCTTTAAGACTCTCTCAACGTCTCCTCTGGGGTAAGAGGAGCGCAGACCCCATGCCCGCAGGGAGGTGACAGGCGCCGGAACAGGGCGCCTCCTGCGCTCAGGCCGGGGACGCGCGGGGCACCCGCGTCCACCCTGGGAGGGGCCGGCCACCGCGCGCCGGCGAGAGGAAGCGGCGAGCGGCAGGGCTCCGAGCCCCTCTTCCGGGCTGTGACGCGGCAAACAGGCCCCGCGGGGACCTGGGCGTACCTGGGCCCCGGGCAGGAGGGCGGACTGGCGGGCCCGGCCCCGTGTCGCCGGGTCCGCTCGCCGCGCTCGCCTGGTGACCTTGGGGAGGCGCCCCGACCCAGCCTCCAGCGCGCCCCGGCCAGGCGGCGCCGTCCAAGCTCAGCCCCAGGCTTCCCTGAGCGGCGCCGCCCCGAGCGAGCGCCTCGGGTCCCCAGCTCCGCCCGCCGTTTACCTGAAGAGGAGCCGCCGCCGCAGCACCGCGCAATCCTCCCGCCCTGCTGAGCAGCGGAGTAGGCGGGGCCGCGCGTTGAGCCCGCCCATCCGCCCTCCGCCAACCGCGACCCGGCGCGCGGCATCCAGGGCCCGCCCCCACGCTATCTCTGCGCTGATAGGTCGAAGGCCCGTCCCTCTCGCTTTCTGCCCACCGCCTCCCGAACCCCAGCGAGCGGGAGTGCGCAGACTCCGCCCGGCGCTCAGCCCCGCCCGGGTCGGCCCTGGACCGCCCTCTGGACTGTGGGGCTTCGGCACGGGTTTGGCCGGTCACGCGCAGGCGCACGGAGCACGGTCAGGCTGCCTGCGCGCTGGACGCCTGGTCTCCACTCCCACCTGCCTCGGTGTCCCCATCGGACACTTACATCCCCACCATTTGCGCACATAGACACCTCCCCACACAGGGGGGACCCATCAGAGATGCGGGCTCTGCGCGCCATTGCGTCCAAAGCCGGCGCCCTCGCAAACACAGCTGAGCAGGTACACATGCCGGGTGGACCCGACCTGGACACACATGGGCACTATTCTCTGTATCTCTCACACATGAACGCAAACACACACACGGCACAGAGGAGGCACGCGCTCCGTCTGCGGCCAGACCTTGGGGATCTAGAGGAGCAAGTCTCGCCCTGGCTGCCGTGGCTCAGTGGATTGAGTGCAGACCTGCGAACCAAAGGCTCACCGGTTCCATTTCCCAGTCAGGGCACGTGCCTGGGTTGTGGGCCAGGTCCCCAGTTGGAGGTGCGCCAGAGGCAACCACACATTCATGTTTCTCTCCCTCACTTCCCCTCTTTCTAAAAATAAATACAATATTTTAAAAAAGATGAGTACCTTGGGATCTGGAGAGGCAGACAATAAGCAAGTAAATGATCCTTACGACATGCTGTAAGGAGGCGCGGCTGAGGGCTGGGAGAGAAGCCAGCGTTCTAGGGATAGACACTGGCACCTGCAAAGACCCCAGGCTAAAATCAACAGTAAAGAAGGGAGTGATGTTCCAGAAGCTCAGGAAGTGAACAGCGCATTTTGAGAAGGAAGTGGTCAGCAGCACTACATCCACAGTGTAACAAGTGTGCGTCTTGCAGAGAGCGGTGGGTGAGGGTGCAAGATGGCAAAGTGGGACCCCAAGGTGAATATGAGGGCAGGGTGGCAGCTGAGGGGAGGGGCATTCGTCTTCACAAAGAGAAGGGCTTCAGCCTGTTTCTTTTGCAGGGGGGCACAGAACTTGGGTGGCTGAGTGAGGTGCTGGCAGATGAGGCTGGCCACTCAGGAAGAGCCCCAGCCCCACTCTTCAACCATAACCCTGCCAGGCTGAAGGGGGCAGGAGTTAACTAGGGCATGTGGAAGTTGCCAGGGAGTGAGACAGGAGGCTTCTCCCAAGCTCATACTTGGATGGCCTGCTCTCCTATGTTCCCCCATGGCCTGGCCCTGCCCCTGCCCCCTCTGCTGGCCCTGCTGGCCCTGCCCCCTCCCCAGCCTCAGCTGGACTTAAGTCCCCAAGCACACAAACTGCCCAGCACACATCACAGGGGTCATCTCACTTTTATTAAATTGCTAATGCCTAACTCATGTCCCCAATGGTAAGCACTATGAAAGGCCCATGTCTGCAACTTGCTCCCAGGCACTCAACACCAAGCCCAGAGTGTGATGGGTGCTCAAGGAGCGTCTGTGGGACAGGGGGATGGCCTGGCATGCAGAGGAAGAGGTGGCTAAGACAGACTGCAGATTGAGTTGGTACCTGGCTGGCTGGCCTCCAGTGCATTCTGGGCCATGGCGGGAGCTAGAAGGTGAGAGGTGTGTGGCGGTGACACCCTAGGCTGGAGCCCCACAGTGTTCCCTGTGCTGCACAAGCTCTAGAGAGGTCCCTTCTCCAGCCCATCCAGCATCTGAGGAGCAGCTCCACCTTAAATTCCCTCTGCTTGGAGAGGCTGTTCTTTTAACTAACCTGCAGGTCAGCAACAAACCAGTCAGTCTGTCCACATTTGCTGTATTCCAGGCAACGTGCCAGATGCGGTCTGTGGGTGAGTAAGGGAAGAGCAAACACGGGTCTTGCTCTCAAGCCGCTCACAGTCCGACAAGGAGAAGATGAGCCTGTGTCCCAGGTAGAGTATTCCAGGCCTTTCCTGCCATGGGCCCACCACACCCACTGTGAGTCCCAGTGGGGGACAAGTCAGGCCTCCACCGTGACCCAGGCCCTGTGAGACACTCCCAGGACAGCAGTCAACAGCCTCTGTGCCATCCAGCTCCTGGAAGAGAGACTGTGTATTTGGGCCTCAGTTCTGCTACTTGTAAAATGGGCGTCACCTGGTTGTGCTCCAATGTGACATCCCAGACAAGCACTGCCTACCTGGGCCAGGCCCATCAGGTGTGGTCTGTGGGAGGTGGTAACCGCAGCTACTCCTATGGCTTCGCATGGCACCTGGCATGCAGCAGGCACTCAGTACATGTCACCTGCTCCTCCCTGTGGTAACAGTGCTCACAGAAGATTCTCGAGGACAGGACAAGTCAGGGCAGTTGCCGGCATGGGTTTTCCTTTTCCCTCCTTGTGTCCTTAGAAACCCCACTGGCCTTCCTTTGCTCACCCCCACCCCAGCTTCTTTAAAGGCCTTTTGTGTTCAGCTACATCCAGGGTGGCGCACAGAGGCCTCAGCCTGGCTCCAGCATTGAAGCCACACAGAGAGTGCGCCTATGCAGAGCAGGGCTGCTTCCAGCCAGATGTTCTCAGGACAGGCGGGACATGGGGACAGAAGGACACAGACACTCCCTTTGAGGGCACAATGCAGGTGTAGCTCGAGAAGTCTCCATTCTAGAACCTGCCCCTGCTGTCCCAGAGCCTGCTCTCTGTACCAGTCCCTGTCAGCCCCTCCCTGAGCTCTCAGCTGTCACTCCCCTGCCTCTGCCCTCGTCCCAGCAAGACTTCCGAAACTTGGCTGCAGCCATGAGGGGTACAGGTCACCCCTGCCCCTCTGACATGTCAGGCCTCAGTCACCTCCTCACTCCCTCCCAAGAACCCACATCAAGCTGGACAGCCCTGGCCCCATCTGCAGCAGCCTGCCCTCCATGAAGGGCAGCAGCAGGCGAAGGCTGGACCTGCGAACCTTCATGGCACAGGTGTGTGGAGTGCAGGGACAAGGGCTGCCTGCTCTCCTCCAAGCTCAGCTCCAGGGCCTTCTCCAAAGTGTACCTGGCCTGCACCACACCGGAGTGCATGCTGCACAACCCCAAGCTGGCCTCCAACCTGCAGGGCAAGCGCCACAGCATGGTGAAGCAGGCAGCTCCCTCTCGTGGCCCTGGGCTCAGGGAACCCGCGATCCCAGCCTCAGGGGGCCCTGTCCTAACCCACTCAGGTGTCTCCCAGCTGTTCTGGCTTCCTCCCAGCCCTGTGTCCTGCCAGAGGCCAAGGATCCCACAGGCTGACCACATCAAGGTCTCAAACCCCCGAGCACAAAAGTACCTGGGACAGTACTGTCCCCCAGGACTGCTCACCCCACCTCACCCGCCAAGTTCAGCAATGTGCACGAAAGACATGGGACCTGTCCTACCACACCCTGCCACAAGGGGCTATGGTCTGCACACAGTGGCCACCCTGTACCCTTGCAGGTGACTATCAAGATCATCTCTATGGCCAAGGCCTTCATGGATTTCTCCTGCATGTTCCTGCCCTGTGAGATCTCTTCACTCAACGCTACCTACATGCACCTAAATGTGGACAGAGACCCCAAGACGTCTGTCCCCATCCTGCCCACCCTCCCACACCTGCTGCCCCCCCCTTTCCCTGTCCTGACAGCCCAATCCAGGGTACCGGACAGCCCCTCCTTGCAGTGACAGCTGGCGGGTGAAGGTCATGTATGAGACCTATCACAACAGCCAGCACTCCTACTTGGTGCTGGAGCTGGCAGGCCATAGCAACCTGCTGGAGCACATCAATTCAGGGTCAGACCGCTGCTGCCTGGGGTGGGAGGTGGCGGCTGCCCGCACGCTCTTCATGCAGCTGGTCAATGCAGTGGCTCACTGCCACTTGGGAATTGTGTACCTGGGAGAGTGCGGCCAAGCCTGACCTTCACCTGAATGGAGAGGCCCCCCAAGCCCAGGCCCAGCCCCACCTGCCCTTCCCCACACTAAGAACATCCCACTGGATGACCGAGGCTTCCTGAAACAGACGGGTGAATCTGTGGCCCAGCCCTTGCCCTGACAGTCTTTAGATCTTATTTATTTTTAGAGAGGGGAAGGGAGAAAGAGAGTGAGAACATCAATGTGTAGTTGCCTCTTGCACACCCCCAACTGGGGACCAGGCCCACAACAGAGAACACCATGCTGCATTGTCCCCAGCAGCTGGGAACCCCCCAGAGCATCTCTGGTGGCCCAGTGCCAAAGCCCCCGAGGCCAGCCCAAGGAGCCAGGGCTCTGCCAGGCTGGGCCTCCGAAGCACGGCAATGGCCACCCTTTGCATGGGCACCTCCAGGCAGCTGCCTCTGCTGTGCTACTCGTGCAGCATCCCATGTGCCGGGGGGCACTACCAGGTCAACTGAGGGCAGGCGGGTGGAACGAGTGAAGGCCAGATAAGCCATTTATTCTGTGGAGCCAGAGGTTTGAACCAACCAGCCCAGGGGAAAATGGGGATGCTCCTGAACCAGTCCACACACCTCCACGCCAGGGCTTTAATGGAGGGGGAGGGGGTGTCTGTGGACAGAGACACCAGCACCTGCGAGGCACCTACTCTCCATGTGACAGTACAAGTGGAGCAGACCTCCTGCTCTGCAAACAGCCCCAGGATGGAGGACATGAAGAGCAGGAGGGCTGGGAAGCCCTGGGGAGCCAACTGCACCATAGCACCAGGAGCTCAGGGCCTGGCGGGGCCAGTGCTCAGGTCCTGCATCAAAGATGGCACTAGGGCTGGTGGCAGGCCCAGGAGAGGAGCACAGAGGGTAAGGGCCACACTGACAGCCCATGTAACTGCTTGGATGCTGCAGAATCAGGGGCACACAGTGGCACTGGGTGAACCAGGCTCTTGTGCTGGCAAGGGGCTGCAAGCAGAGCCAGGGCGCAATCAAGTGGGCAAGTGCAGAGGAGGAGGGAAAGGCAGCACCCAGCCAGTGCCCAAAGGGCAGGCCAGGTGGGGCGCAGCTCTAGGAGACCCCTAGGACGAGCTGTAGCTAGTGAAGGTCTCAATAGGTCAGCAGAGGGCCCAGATGGAGGGACTCGGTGGGACTGGCACGAAGAGGCACTGCTGGCCTTGGGTGCCTGCCTGGGCTCAGGTCCCTGTAGCACCCGTGGGACTGGAAAGCTCCAGCTGGCCTCTCAGGCTTGCAAAGTTTTCCTGTCCAGCCCCACCACCATGCCTGAGAGAACTTCCATGGCTCTGCTAGGCAAAGCCCTGCAGGTCCCCGAAAGCCACAGGCCCTGCCAGCTTGGGGTGAACAGGGCCCTTCTGAACAAGCTGCCTTGTGCTGGAAGCAAAAGGACACAGGGGGACGCCCTCGACCTTCCAACATATAAGGGGCATTAGCCCTAGAGCCCCTGGCAGGAACCAGAGCGCAAGAGTAGCCCTGCCTCTCAGAAGGACTCAGCCTTCATAAGGTGATCCAGACGCCTGCAGGCCACTCTAGGAAGGCCTGGTCTGGGAGGCCAGACTAATGGGCTAGCAAAGGTGTGCCCGGAGCTGGTGTTGGGCTGCAGGGACCTCAGGTGGGTGTGTCCCCCTCCACGTGTGGCTCTAGGGCCAGCTCCCACTCCTGCTGCTCCCGCTGGCGCTCCTCCTGCTCCTGGCGGTCCAGCCGCTGCAGCTGGTGCTCCACATCCTCAGGCACCTGTACCTCCAGCAAGTTCTCCATGCCATGCTCTGGCTCATCCCCAATAAGCACCTGCAGCAAGGGAGGCAGGTGAGCAGCTGGCTGGCACACCATGGACATCTCCCATCCTCCACAAGCCCTGCACTCACCTGGATCACTTTCTCACAAGTCACCCTCACATCAGACTCAGGCTCCCAGCTGTGCAGCTCCCGCAGAACCAGATAGGCTCCCTGGTTCCTTACCTGCTGCCGACCACTTGCTGTGGCTGTAAGCTGAAAGAGGGCAGAGGTTAGCCAAATGCCAGTGTGATCATGTGTGTTGGGGAGGAGATTACTACAGCAAGACCTCTGCTCACCAGCATGATGGCCTCAAGGAGCATCTTGCGGATGTCAGCATCAGGCTCCCGTTGCTTGTCTGGTGGCAGGTACTGAAGGTCCACCGGCAGCCCTAGGGGTGAATGTGGGAGTCCTTGGGTCCCTGTGCTGGGCCACCAGGCCAGCCCCCACCTGTGCTCAGCAACTTGCTGCTAAAAGTTTTCACAAGGGGCCCTGATCTGGACGTTTCCTCCTCCTTCCACTACTGGCCTCCCCTCCTGCCAGGCTGCCAGGCCAACCCTGAGGCTCCACCCAAGCAACTCACGCTCCACCTCCTCCTCAGAGAACTCCTCAGGCCCAGCCAAGGGCAGCAGCAAGAAGGGAAGAATGTCCACCTCGGGCCCCAGCAACCACTCGTGGTGTCCTGGGGCAAGGGAGGGGGGTCAGGGATGGGAGCCAGTCCAGAGGGGCCGAGTCCCATCTCTCCCCCATTGTCCGCCACCGCAATGTCCCCACCAGCACTCACGGTGCTCAAAGCAGCAGTTTCGCAGCGTCCCTACGACCCCGCCCCTGCGCACCGTAGAGTCTGGGTATTGGGTAAGGGGCAGCAGCCGCTGGACCACACACCTGAAGGGAAAGACCAATCAGTGCTATCCCTGCTCCCATCTACCCACTCCCCACGGGCATCCTGCTGTTCACCTATTAGGGTCCAGCAGGAAGGCTCGCGCCGCGGGACTCTGGCTGAGGTTGGAGAGCACTGGCCCCAAGTAATGTAGGGGCGCGCGGGCGTTGTAGCCGGGCGTGCACAGCGCGCGCACAAGCCGCTCCAGGCCTGACTCCCCCGGCTCCAGGGCTGTCAGCGCCTCCATCAGCGAGGCACGTGGCGTCGGCTCGCGGCTGAGGTTGGCCAGCACGGCGGCTGCCTCTTCCGCCCAAGGCCACTGTGGGTCCAACGCGCGGTCCAGTAGGCGGGCAGGCAGCCCAGGCTCGGCCGCCAGCAGCAGGTCATGCAGGCCGGGGTCGGCGGCCAGGTTGATGAGGACGCGAACTGCGTCGCGGGCAGGGGCTGGGGCCGGGGCCGCCGCCAAGTCGACCAGCGCCCGCAGTAGCGCATCCTGGCCGGCCAGCAGCGTCCGGCCCGGCCCCGAGCCAGTCAGCGCCAGCACGTGCCGCACTGCCTCCTCCTGCAAGTCCGCCCGTACCCCGGGCGCCAAGAAGGGCAGGAGTTTCGCCGCCTCCGCCTCCGAAGTCAACAACCCTGCCCGGCCGACGCCATCAGCTGACGGCCCAGTGTCCGCTGCCGCCTCCTCCATGCCGGCCGGCATTTCGGAATCCCAGCGACAGTTTAGCGTCTATCCATGCGCTCCGCCCCGCAGCTCCCCGTGGTCGCGGCCCCGCCCACCAGGAAAGAGGGAGCCACAGCAGCCAATCCGAGTATGAGGACTTGGCGTGAGGGGCGGGACCAGCGTGCAGTGGAAGGGCTACGCCGAGCCCGGGGCATTGTGGGAATGAGCGCCGACCGGAAGTGGCCCGCCCGTGTGTGCTGAGAGGCGGAAGTGGGACTCACAAGAACAAACATTGACTCCCCCCCCATGTGTCTCCATCCTTTGGTGAGACCTGCCAGCCCCTGGTGGCTAACTGATTACATCGGCCGTCTTCCATCATGGACTGAGCGGAGATCCATCTTCGCTGGAAGAGACAGATGATATATGACGTTGATTGACTTGCCAATGTTAGACCAGCCTTGCGTTGCTAGAATTACCCCCTTTTGCTGACGATATATTTTCATTTTTATATGTTATTATACTTAGTTTGCTAAAACTTTGTTTAGAATTTTTGCATCTCTGTCTATGGGGGATATTGGTCTGCATTTTCTTGGAATGTCTTTGGGGGAAATGTTGACCTCAAAAGGATGGGAGAGTATTCCCTTCTCTTCAGTTTTCTGCAAGTTTGTAAAGGTCGTATTCTTTCCTTACTGTTTTATATGTATATATATATATATATATATATATATATGTCCCTGGCTGGTTTGGCTCAGTGGATTGAGCGTCGGCCTGCGAGCTAAGTGTCGCTGGTTCGATCTTCCAGTCAGGGCACATCAGAGAAGGAAAACTCTGACTCCAAAAAACCTCCGCTGCCTTGCGGCATACCTCTTCAGGGGAAAGGCTAAGGGAGTAAACCCCGACAGAAAATCCGGAGCCGGAGTCCCTAAGGCGGTTTGACGTTGTAGTCAACACCGGCAACTCCTGCCGCGCACCTGAAGCCAAGCTGTATTGACTCCGTCTTTCCCTTGGATCCCTCAGCTGCGAAGAGAGGGGGGGTCTGCTGCATGGGCAACAGCAGACCCTCCATATCACCCTGCCCAGGCTCTGTAGCTTCAGCTTCACTGGAGAGGACACTCCAGCGTCATCGCAAGATGTCGATTCAACACGGGAGGAGACAGATACCGTGTCACTCCCGAGTCGGACTGCACAGCCATTCTCGGCGGTGCAGATAGACTCTTAAGAAGCTACACCATCGTCTCTCGAGACGGACGGCTGCCGACGATATATATATATATATGTATATTTTATTTTTTTTAGAGGGGGAAGGGAGAGAGAAAGGAAGAGAAATATCAATGTGTGGTTGCCTCTTGTGCGCCCCCAGCTGGGGACCCGGCCCACAACCCAGGCCTGTGCCCTGACTGGGGATCCAACCAGGGACCCTTTGGTTCACAGTCTGACACTCAGTGCACTGAGCCACACAGCGGGGGCTTGGAGCCCATTTTGAGCATTGTTTATATATCGCAGACACATGCCCTTAGTGGGTGTGTCATTTGCAAGGTTTATCCCCAGTCTGTAGCTGGTATTTTCGTCCTGTTAATAAGGCCTTACACCACGCAAAATATTTAAAAGTCACCAAGTTCAGTTTATTGAATTCTTTTCTGTCCAGTGCCTTGGGTGTCATGTCTGAGAGCTCAGCAACTGCTAGGAGCAGAAGATTTTGCTTTCTTACAGTTTCACATTACAGGAGCTACCTGGAGTTTTGTCTTTGATTTTATGTCTTATGACTTTTTTGTTTAAACTCAGCAAATGTGGCTGTCTTTTCCTTCTGAGTGTTTCTGCATTACCTTCTGATGCGTTTATAGTTTTATTTCTTACATTCTTATATTCAAATCACCTAGCAATTTCTCATGTAAATGATGTGAGGAAAGGGTCCAGCTTCATTTCCTATGCACATACCCAGTGCTAGGTGCTCTTCCTAAGTGCTTGAGATATACTAAAAAATGTAACCCTCACAGCAGCCCTGTGAGATATCTCAGCCCCATCGGCACCTCTCATAGATGGGGGCTGGGGTTTAAAGAACTTAGGTAACTCGCTTAAAGTCACACATTTATCTTTGCTATTTTGATTTCTTCTATAGTGAAAATCCCAGTCTAGATTTTTGTACATTTTTCTGTTGGGTTTTGTGATTTTTCTTACTGTTATTGATTTGTAGAAGTTCTTTCTATATTTTGGAGATGAGCCATTTTTAGTTTTTCACTCTCTTAATGGTATATTTATGTTAACAAATTTCATAATTTAAAAATAATTATATATTAATATGTATTAAAACTATTAATATTTCCCTCTATGGTTAGTGGGTTTTTGACCTGTCTACTCTTACCCGACTTTCTCATGTTTTTTTAATTTTAAAAGCATTTATTGCTTTATAAGCGAAACCATGAAAACCAGTAGAAGCAGATCATCATGGGCCCACAGCCCGTTTTATAACAACGTCCAGCCCTGCAGCTCTCCAGGCTGGCCCTCGAAAGAGCCACCCACCTGGCAGCCCCACATCAAGTCCCCCGCACAGCTCAGGGTTGTGGGGAAGGTGTGGGAGGCCAACTGTAACCGTAAAGCCATTGGGAAGAAACCTGTCAAGTCGGAGGCCGCAGACACCCACAGGAAAGAGAAAGCGCCTCTCAGGCAGCTCCACAGAAGGGTGCGAATGCTGGAAGCGGGCCAAGTAGCCAGTGCGCATGGGGTCCCTGCAAGGCCATGGCAGCCAGGACACATTCTGGACCCTGCGCTTCACAGACAAGGTGCGCCTCTTGGTGGTGTTTAGGTGGAAGGTGAGGCATCTTCACTGATTCTTCCCCTTCCTGCCCAAAGGTAACAAAGCGCCAACAGACTCCTGGTTTCACCTGCATCAAAAGACCGCAGCCCACCCACACCTGTGCCAGCCAGACCTTCTCTCCCCAGACTACCTGGCCCCTTCTCCCATCTTGCCCCCAGTAACTGACTGATAAACATTGACTGAGTGCCTGAGCAGGGATGAGCCCACACTCTCGGACCCCACAGGGGTAGACCGGTCACCAGTGTGGCTGCCCCACCATGGGCTGACCACACGTCAGCCCCTGTCCCACCCACTACACCCTCCCAGACTTCCCTGCCCACTCCAGTGGCCTCCAAAGACAGACGTGGCATCCAGTTTGCTGGCTGGACTTTATTCCGGCCCCCGGCCTGGGCCAGGGCAAACAGCTCGGGAACAGCGGTGTCCCGACCCCCTGCTGGAGGGAAGAGGAGGCTGCTGGGAACAGGGTCAGGCCTGGGCCGTGAGGCAGCTCAGCTGTAGTGGTCTGGGTCCGCGTAGTCCGGGAGAAAGTAGCGCTGCAGGGCAGGCTGCAGGAGCAGGGGCGGCAACGGGCGGGCGGGCCTGGGCCAGCCCAAGGGGAAAGGCTGCAGTTCCACCCGAGGCAGTGGCAGCTTCAGCATCCGGATGGGACCTTCCAGGGAGCGGCCCTCCCAGTGCCGGGACAGCAGTTGGCCTGGGGCCAGTGGGGCAGTGAGGCCACGTGTGGGGTCGAGGGCCTGCGGGACCCAGGCTGTGGCAGGCATCGGGGTGAAGCTCAGGGTCCAATCTCTACCCCTGTCCCCACTCACCCCTCTGTCTCACTGGAGACATCTGCATCTTGGTCTCCTGGAGCCGTAGGATGGGGTCGGGCCTGGAGTGGTAAGGAGGTGGGTTTGACTGAGCTGGGCCCTCAGCCACCTGCCGTGGGCCCTGCCCCAGCCCACCCCTGGCGGCTCACAGGTGATGGCGGGGCTGCGGCCGCACGGCGCAGGGCCCCGGCGCCTGCAGGCTCAGGCTCAGGCTCAAGCACTCAGCCTCCTCAGGCAGGGAACCCAGCTGCTGTGCCCGCTGCTGCTCGCAGAAGAAGTTGAGTGCGTCGATTGGCCACAGGTCCAGCACCTTGGACTGTGACCAGTCCGTCTGCTCCAGTGGCAGGGGATGGTCATGCAGTGCGTCTGGTGCCAAGAAGGGTGGCTGGACCTCGGGCAGGGAGGAAAAGGGCAGCAGGGTCTCGGAGAGCAGGCGGCAGGTGCGCCAGACATGCATCGGTGAGAGCAGCCGCTGGGTCAGGGACCCCAGGGCAGCTGAGCCCTGCTCCCCAGGTGACACCACCAGAGAGGGAGTCCAGGAGTGGACCGAAGATGTCACGGAGATGTGAACGGGTGCCCCGGAGACCAAGGAAATCGGCGACAGGGTCTCCTTGGACCAAGGTGAAAGCACTGAAGTCTCCGAGACCTTGGGTAGCATCCCCGACAACTTGGCTACTGACGGCCGCGAGGTTTCCATCTGTGGGGGAGGTGGCCAGGGCCCAAGGAGCGGTGCTGTTCCTGGACCCAGCCTGACCCTCATGCAGACTCCCTCCCAGGAAGGAGCAGGAAGATCCCGGAGCCATGGGGACCAGGTAGACGGGTAACGCACAGAGCCAGTGCAAGACAAAAGGCTAAGTAGCTTCACCTGGCTCTCCACCCTGGATTGGGGGACAGCCTTGGGAGAAGGCCAGAGGCTCCACTGGCAGATAGATGCCCTACCCCTCCCCTGTTCACCCAGACCTGCAGGTGGTGGACCATTTCCTCCAGCTTCCGGCAACAGCAACTGCGCAGCGCGGCCTTGGAGTCCAGGTCCTGGCCCTGAACCCAGGTCATCATCTCCTTGAACAGGAAGCCCTCTGGGTCCTGCAGGCCTAGCCCGTCCAGCAGCTTCTTGAGCTCAGGCCTGCGACAGGTGAGGGTGTTTATCCCCAGCCCTTCTGGCTGGCAGGGGATCCGTGCAGAGAGCGCGCCCCGGCAGGCCTCACCGGCAGTAGGCCGGCGAGTAGAGGAAATAGGACATGAGCTCCAGCACCACCTCTTGGGACTCCAAGGAGCAGGCCAGGAGCAGCTGCAGCGCCAGGATCACGAACTGCTTCTGCGTCCTGTCCTGAGCACAGAGGGCGGAGCACGGTCGGTGCGGGAGGCCCGGGCTGGGCGGGGCTGGGCGGGGCGGGGCGGAGCGGGCGGGGCTGGGGCGAACCTGCAGGCTGGGGGGTTGGTCCAGGTTGAGCAGGTACAAGAGGATGCTGTGCAACCTGCTACGGAGGTCTCTGCTCACGTCGGGCACCAGCCTCAGAAGCGCGTGCAGAATGTGCACGCGGTCCTCCCAGGAGACCTCCTCCAGCAGGTCCAGGAACAGAGAGGCCAGGCCATCCACCGTGCCCGCAGCGGGGTATGCCTGTCGGGGCCGCCAGCTGAGGCCCTGCCTCCACACCACTCTTTCCCACCAGCCTGCTTCCCAGGCATCCCCTGCACCTCCAGGGTGAAGTTGGGGAACAGCTTTTTGAACCAGTTCTGGATGACAAAGAAACGCAGGAACCTGGGCAGATGCCCATAGTGCTGTTCCAAGAGCGAGCGCCCGTAACGGTACCAGCGGCGGCGTATGTCGTCCGTCCTGGCAGCGTTGTCTCCGGAGCTCCTCCTGGTCAAGGACTCTGAGCTCTGGAGGCAGCAGGGTGGCAGCTGCAGGATCTGAGTATCCACCCGCTCCTCCCCCGCAGGCCCTGCCCTGTGTGCCCACCTGAGCCGATGGCTCCTTGGACCCCAGCAGCTCCTGGGAGAGCTCCGTGTGGGGGCTCAGGAAGTCTGAGGCCCAATCCAGAGCCAACTCCTCGCCCTCTCCCTCGCCCTCCTCCTCACCCAGCCAATGGATCAGCTTCTGCTGCCACCTGGTGCAGCGCCGCAGGCCCCGCAGCAGCCACATATCATCCTGCTGGCTCCCCCACGGCTGCGGAGGGGACAGAGCAAGTGTCTGGCAGCTGGCATGGGTGGCCTGGGCCCCTTGCAGAGCCCTCCTCAGGCCCGAGGTCAAGCCCTCAGTCCCGTCCCTTGCCTTGAGCGAGCCCCGGCTGATGAGCTGGGCCTGGGCTCCAGGGCCGCTGACCTCCCCGGGCAGCCACATCTGCTGCAGCACCACCGAGTTGGGGACCCAGCCCGGGAAGTGGATGGGCCTCGGCAGATCCTGGAGGTGAAGCACAGGACGGTGGGCTGAGAAAGTGAACTCTGCCCCTTCCCTGGGACTGCCCTGGTCTCGCACCTGGGCCACCAGCCCAGCTCCCTGCAAGGTCTCCAAGAGCTGAACTGGTCCCCCACTGCCGCCACCCACAACACATAGACAGAGAGAGCCTTCAGAAATCAGGGAGGGAGGGGCAGCTAGGGAGCCACCAACTGCGGTAACTGAGGAGGGAAATCTGGGCCACCGTGATACCCCACATGCTCTCCATAGGACTTAGCCCCAGCCCTGGGCCAGGAATGTCCATAAGAAGTGGGGGTGGGAGGGTAGATAGGAGCCTGGATGGGGGCCGTTCAGGGCTTGGGTATATGGTGTCACAGCCAGAAGGACCAGTGGCCTCCTGGGCCAGTGATGGTGCCAGATGTCTGCTGGGGGCAGAGGTCTGTCTAGGCATCTGGGGTGGGAAGGCGGTGGGTTGCAAGGGGCCAGTTCCCATGGACTTTGGTCCCTTGAAAGGAGGGCACTGTGGTCTCCCAGATACTCACTGGGGAGGGGTGCGCAGGCACAATCAGCTGGCACGAGGCTCCAGCCTCACCACAGTCTGCTCCAGAGGCCCCAGACTCTCTGGCAGCCGCCCCCAGAGCAGGCGAGGGAGGGGTGGGGCAGGCGGGCATGCCATCGGAGTCGGACACAAGGGTTTGCAGCCAAGGGAAGACGGTGTGTCCATGAAGGGTGACCCTTGGAGGGGGCTGCCCCGGAGACCGCATGTGTGTCTCACCTTGTAGGGCTGAACGGCGGCAGGAAAGAAGCCCCTGAGGTTAGAGAGAAGCTCCTTCGGCCGCCTTTCCAGCAGCAAGGGGACCTGGGGATGAGATGGAGGCTCAGAGCTGAGCACGGACTCAGTTCCCCTGCAGCTCTGTCTTGGGTGGGCAGCATCCCACCTGCCTGAGCCACTCACCCTATGCTGCAAGTGGGAAGACAGTGGGTCTGGGACCACTGTCCTGTCCTGGTAGAGTCGCTCTGACTGCAGCTGAAGGTCCTTACTGAGGCCCAGGGAGGAGCTCAGGGAGGAATGGGCCAGCAGCTGGGTGTGAGAGGCAGAGTCGGGGGGTGGGCGGCAGAGTCCTGAGGTCAGGGCAGGGGGTGCAGGGGTGGGAGGCCACACCTGTGATGCCCTGCTGTGTACTCGTGCGTCAGTGGGTGGGATGGGAAAGGCGACTTGGGGAGAGTGGGCAAAGCACTGGCCCAGCGCCCTCCAGTCCTGTGGGGGCAGGGCTGTGGGCAGTGTAGGGGTGTCAGTGCAGACCCCAGGCTTCCCGAGATGGAAGGCAGCTCTGGGCGGGGTGCACACATCCCAGGTTTCTCCCTCCACTGTGAGGGTCATGGCGCTCCACTGCTGGGACTCCGGTCCGGAATGCATGCCCTGGGAGGGGTGGTGGCAGAGTGGGTAGGTGGTGTCAGAGGCCCAGGGTAAAGGGAGAGGTTGGGTGAAAGCTGGTGCTGAGGGAGGCACCCCACTCACTAGCAGGGCAGAGCCATAGATCAGATGCAGGTAGTTGTCAAAGGCCTCCTGCCGCTGCTGCCGGGAGGGTGGGGGCCGAGCTGCCGGGACCACCTGTCCTAGTCTCAGCTGCTGAAGGTCTTGGTCCCGGGCAACTAAGGCTTCGAAGTCCTGGAGTGGGGGTCAGAGGTCAGTCCATTCTTCCCTGAGCCTTGCCATGTGCTGCCCAGATAACCACAGTGATCCCAGGCCTGCCCCAGGGACTGAAGGGGTGTGGCCTGGGCCTGGGCATTGGGATGGTGAGGGGGTCAGGACCCACCCTACCTCCTCCAGCTGCTGAGGTGCTGCCCTCTGGCGAGGGATGAAAGATGAGGCTATGCTGCAGGCAGGGGCGGGCACAGGAGGGACACTAAGTGGCATTACCAGTGGGATTAGGCTGAGGCTAGGATAAGGATCCAGAAGGATGGCCAAGCCCTAATGGGGCACAAGAGAGAGCCAGGAGTGGGGATGCCAGGTTTGGGACGTGCTTGCGGTGGCCCCAGGTGCCTGGGAGCCCTGGGACCTGGTGCTGGGGGCAAGAAGACTGACCCTGAGCCAGGGAAGCTGGGTGGGGGCCTCCAGGACAACTCCACGGGCCTGCCAGCGGGCCTGAGACTGGCCACCCCACACAGGCTGGCGAGCCTCTGCAGCTGGGCTGAGGTCAGTGACTCCTGGCCAGTCAGTGGCAGCGGAGGGTCATCCACCACATCAGGGACCTTCAGGCACAGCTTCTGAGCAGGGAAAGGAGCCTGGAGCCCCGGTCGAGGAGGCTCGTCTGCCACAGCAGCCCCACCCATGCACCCCATTCTTCCTGCACACCTTAACCAGGTAGGATGTGGGCAGGTAGAGCCTGTGGGTTACCAGGCAGAGGCGGGAACCCAAGGCCAGCACCAGGTCCCCGCTGTTGCTGCAGAAGGTCAGGGCCTGAGGGGCTCCATTCAGCTTCAGGAGCCTGGAGGAGCGTACAGAGCAAGAGTCCAGCCCTGCTCTGAAGAGCAGGAAATAGAGGCGGCAGGAAGGGAAAGGAAGGGCAAGGAAGGCCCCCTCTCCCCTATTCAACTGCTGGGCTCTGCTGGGGGCAGTGGCAGGGGAGCCCCGGTGGCTGCCCCCAGGCTCCCAGCCTGGTCCCCTTTTCCTCCCTCCTTTGGGCCCAAGCCCACCGCAGCAGGCGGTTGTCTGAAGTCCAGATTCGGATGGTGCAGTCCAGGCTGGAGGAGGCGTACAGGTGGAGTGTGGGACAGCAGCACAAGCCTAGGGGCGGGGCTCAGGGTCAGCAACCAGAGGCATACGGTGGCCTGGACCTCCCTTTGCCCTGCCCCCTCACCGGTGATGTGGTCCATGGGGTCGTCCTCGGGCTGGTGGTCATAGCGCTGGTTGTTTTCCAGGCTAAACTGTACCAGACCATAGGTGGCGCTGTCTGGGTCCTCAAAGGCCACGGTGACACACTTCCCAAGCACACAGAGCACCGGGGCAGGGTGACAGCAGGAGAAGGTGTGCAGTAGGCTCAGGCTCTCCTCAGCGTAGGGGAAGACACGCCACATCCTGACGGTCAAGTCTCCGCCTACCAGGCGGGAACAGGGCTGGGCCTTTGCGGAGGGAGGGCAGGGGTACCCCGCAGGCTGTGAAGGTGGGTGGAAGGTACTGACCCGAGGACACAATGCTGTTCCAGGTAGACGCAATGGCGACGACAGGGCCTGGGCTGTGAGCCTGCGCATGGAAGACAGTCTTCGATGTGCGCCACTCCAGTACCGACAGGCTGCCGTCCGTGTAACCCACCACGGGCATGTACCTACAGAGACGACAGCCTGTTGGCCTGGACTCTACAGGCCCACCCGGCCCTCACTGGCTCTGACACCTACCGGTTCTTGTCCTTGCAGGCCTGGGTGTCGCCGAGGCCCAGCTCGCCCCCGTGCTGGCGCACGGTCTCCCAGCTGGCAAACGCGCTGCGGGGGTCTATGAGGTGGCTGTAGAGGTGCAGGCAGCAGGGCCTGGGCGCTGGGGGCGGGGGCGGGCGCGCGCGGAACAGCACGCGCATGGGGCAGCGCGCCGCGTTGGCGCGCACCAGGTGACCGGCGCGGGTGAGCAGCCACAGCGTTTCGCGCGGCAAGCAGTAGGCCAGGGCAGCCGCGCAGTCCTCGGGCTCCAGCAGCAGCGCGCTCACGGTAAGCCCCGTAGCCACTGACACCAGGTAGACCGAGCCGTCAGTGCATGCGCACACGAGGCGCGCCGGCAGAGCGGGCTGCGGGGGCAAGGGCAGCGCGGGTGCCACCTGCAGGTGGAGCACTGGCGCGGACAGCTGTGCCAATGGCGAGTAGAGCTCACGCAGGCACCACAGCTCCACGCTGTGTGCACGCAAGGAGAGCACCGGCCCGCCAGCACCGGCGGGCGCCAGGAGGCGGTTCACGCACCCTGACCGCATGTCCTGGCTCCAGAAGCTCAGCGTCACTTCGCCCACCTGTGCTTTCGCCTGCAGGTCCCACGTGCGAAGCGTCCCGTCCTGTGAGGCCGACAGCACCAGGGGTGTGTTCAGGAGCACAGCCAGAGCTGTCACGGGGCCTGCGGGAGGGGTACAGGTCACCGGGGGCACACCACGGACTAAGGTAAGGGAGGCTGTCAGCTCCGGTTACGACCAGCAGAGAAGCGTGGGCAGAGCTGGCGGAGATTCTGGGCAGCCCGGAGCTCTTTAAGGCAAGGTGCAGAGAGAAGGGGCCTCGGCAGCCGCAGTGGCATGGTGCACCTGTGTGGCCCACAAAGACCATCCGGATCTGCCAGTCGGCCTCCCACACCTTCACCGTGCTGTCTCGGGAAGCTGTGACCACGGCCTCCACCTCTCCACAGTACGCCAGGTCGGAGATGCTGCTGCGGAGGGGCGGAGAGGCCATGCCCACTCAGGGCCACCTCAGGTGAGCGTGCCTGCACCCCTGCCACAACCGGCTTTCCCTTGTGGACTCATCCCTGGGACCCACTTACGTTTTGTGCAGGTCCCGGCGCACATCCATGACAGCCCAGGTGTGCAGATCAACGGTGAGTACGGCCGAGCGGTAGGCTGCGAAGCAGCGCGGAGGGTGGTGGGGAGGCAGGGGCCCCAGAGCCAGACGAACGAACGCATGGGTGGAGCTTGGCAGAGGCTGGAGGAGTGACCCACTAGGCACCAGACGGCGGCCCCCAGAACGGAACTTCCAGAGCGCCAAGCTGCCGCCCGCCTCCGCTACCACCAGCAGCCCCATGTCAGGCATCGGCAGGCAGCAGATGGGTTCGTGGCGGGGTGCCCTGCCCACCCCTGGCCCTGGCTTACTCAGCCACAGCAGGCTGAGGTCCGGCCTTAGGATGGCCAGCCCAGCGGGGCCCCAGCCTACGAAGCGGCCCGCGGAGCCCAGCACTGCCACCAGCCCTGTCAGCACAACGGGAGCCAGCAGCTCCTCCTGCGCCCAGCCGTCCTCTCCGTGTAGGTGCAGGCAGCCTTCGCCGTCCAGCACCACGAAACGTCTACCCACTGGGTCCTGCGCCACCGAGCGTAGCCCGGCTGCTACTTGCAGGCGGCGCAGCGGCTCCAGTCCGTGCGTCAAGCGAGCCGCATGCAACTCGGATCTCTTTTCCTGCGGGCCGGGGTGGGCAAGCCTGCGGGTCAGTGTGGGGGAACCGAGGACAGGCCGTGGCACCGGCTTAGGGGAGCCAGGAGGATTGGCTGGGATCATGATAGGGACCCCTCGGGGAAGAGCCGGGCCAGGAAAGAAACCTCTAGGCAGATGCCATGGGCCAGTCGCACCTTTTCCACAAAGCTGCGGAGGCTTGTACGCAGGCGCAGCCACAGCTGGCGGGCACGGGCCTTTGGGGTCAGGTTTTGCCGCCGGGAGCTCCTGGTAAAAATCTGCGAGACCAGCTCCGAGAATGATGGCTCTGCGGGCCAGTGGTGGAAGTGCTGTCACCATGCGGCCTTGAGCCCCCACCCCTGGAAGCTGTGGGCAGCCAGGGGCCTCCCAGGGGGCCCTATGGGTTGGGGGATGGCCTGTGGAGCACTGCATTCCTTGTGGGAAGAGCCCGCGCCTGAATGAGGGCTGCTTTTAGGAGGGTTCAGCTTGAGGGCGAGACCAAGCCACCTCACCATTCTTTTCTTTGAGCGGCCCAGGGTCTGGTATGTCGTAATTGTAAGCGTCATACAGGTCTGGGTCGAGAGTAAGGTCAGCGTCTCCTAATGAAAAGGGGTCGCTTATATCCATTACATCCATCTCCATTTTGGTGACTGCAGGTCCAAGCGGCTCAACAGCCTCTTTCGCCCGTTGCTAGGATACCAAGTGACGCAGGCCCCGCCCCCGACGCAGGCCCCGCCCCCATGCCAAAGAGCCCAGGTCCACAGTAAGTCACATAAACTTTTTTTTTTTTTCTTTTTTTTCCAAGTCACATAAACTTTTATTGGAAACAAACAAGCTGCAGCAAAGTGACACTCAGTGCACGCTGCCCAATGGGCGAGGTGGGGAGTACAGGTGGGCTCCAAGAGCCAGCCGAAGCCCAGGGTGATGACCACTGGGGTCTGCTTGCTGGGCCTCGGACCCTGTGGGCTGGAGTGTGCAGGCTCAGGCCTGACCCCATACAAAATACAAAAATAAACTCTGTGGTCCAGCTGCCCCGACTGTGTCAGTTCATTTGGGAAGGGCAGTGGCTGTTCCCAACAGGCCCTGTGCTGTCTGTCCAGTCCAGCCACTATGTGGGCAGCAGAGCCTGTGGGGGTTAAGTGGCCGTCCACAGGCTGGAGCCTAAGGGCTAGGTGGGCGGTGCTGGCGCTGTGACAGCGCTGGGGTCTGGCCAGGGGCTGGGGAGGCCCTGAGGCCCCTCAGGTGGGCAGGCCCAGGCACTGGTTGAAGCTGGATGAAGCTGAGGCCTTGCTCCTCCTCCTCACATACAGATCACCGGGACCCTAGGCAGAGGGGGGCACACAGCCAGCCTTGAGGAGCCAACGCCCCAGAGACTAGGCAGAGGGGCCCCACCCTCTCCAGCCCACCCCAGGCTCCAGGAAGCCAGGCTACTGCCACCACCACACACCTGTCCTCCCTTGGGCTGGTCTCCTCTGGTCCACACTCACTGCCTCCACCTCCGAGCTCTTCCTCCTGCTCCTCCTCCCCCAGCTCCATGTCCAACTCATTGCCTACCTCTGAGGGTGTATACGTGGATCCACTGGGAGAGTTGAAGAATTAGTTTTAGGACTGCCCACCCTGGTCTGCTGCTGCCCCAGGGAGGATGTCCAGAGAGAGCAAAGTCAGAAGTAGGGTGGGCCAAACAGGGAGCTAAAGGAAGGGACAGTCGCCAACCTGATGGAGCGACAGCTGAAGAAGACAATCCGTTTAAGCCGTTTGTTGTAGAAGAAGTAGTTAAAGGACCAGAGGCTGCCATCCTCCCCAAAGGGGTCTGAGTCCAAGTCCGGGTTATAGCTGGGTAGTGTGGGGTGAGACTGGTGTGAGATCCCAGGTTCCACACACACCCAGGACCCACCTGCAGGGACATCAGCCCACCTGTAGATGTCACATTCAGCCAGGCAGATCTCCTCATCCACTGCGTTCCACAGCTGTGGCTTCAGGGCCTTAAAGTCCTCCCGAACAGCGGAGAACAGACTGCAGTTGACGGCATTCACCACCTAGGATGGTCACAGCTCGGGCTGACTAGGTACCAGGACAGCAGGCATGGACTGGTTGGAGCCCAGGGGCCACTGAAAATGGGGGAGGACAGTGGGGATAGCTGTGGGCTGGGGGTCCCTCCACCCACCCAACCCTCACCCAGCTGAGGCTGGGCTCCCGGCTGAACTCGTGGCTTCGGGCCGTGCTGAAGTCATAGTCAGGGCGGAAAGACTCGTTGAGTGTGGCGATCAGGTAGAAGAGGGTCTTGCGGCTGCACTTGTCGCTGAGGGGGCCCTCGTCCTCGCCACCTTGGCTCTTGCTCAGTCTGCACAGAGAAGCATCAGCCCAGTACTGCCCTGCCCCCAGCAGCCCCCAGTGGGCAGGCCCTGCCCTGGCTCACCTGCTGGGGCTGAGGCCCGAGGTTTGGGGTGGGGACAGCGCCTCGAGCACATGTGGCTGACCCTCCTGGCAGAACTGCTTGAACATGTGCTTGTCATCTCCCGCCATCTTACACGAGTAGCTTTCAATCCTGCGAGATGCAGGTGGGACCGTGGAGCACGCCACCCCCAGGTTCAACTCAGGGCCAGAGCAGAGTGGCCTCTGAGACATCAGCCCCCGGAGCCCCACCCTTACCTGCCAATGATGTGGGCGTCTCCAGTCTCCACAGTCAGCTGTGAGTTGATGGCCTCGAAGCTCGAGTTCTCCAGCAGCTTCATGTCCTTGGGCAGGGGGTCCTATGCTGAGAGGGACTAGTGCTCCTGGGGACAGGAGGCCAGTCCATAGGTATCTCTCCCCAGGACCTCTACCTTCAGTCCTTCTCTCCCATAAATGGAGCTGAAATAAATATGCTGGGTCCCTCCCACAGCCTGCTCCCAATTCCTCAGTAGTGGCAGGACAGGCAATGAGATCCCGTTACCTGAGAGTGGCAAGTCCAGGCCCCAGCTCAGCCACACCTCACGAACCTCACTGGAGTTCCGGGACCAGGTCCTGCTCACCACGGGGCTGCTGGTTTAGTCTCTCCCTCAACACTCCCTATCCCGACATAAGAGCCCGCGAACGGACTTGACTCCAGCAGTCCCCCTCCGGCCTGACTCCTAAGCCAGGGTAAGAACTCCCACCCGGTTAGGAACCAGGACACCTGCGGCTGGGGCTTGCGGTCACCTAAACGAGGAGCTCTTCCCTGCTTTACGGGCTGCTTTCTAGCTAGGAAGCTTGTAGGCTCCTCCCTTCTTCACCAAAAGCGTGCCTAGTCTTTTTGAGGCCCCACAACCCCTGAATGGCCTGTCGTCAGGCCACTAGGGCACCCCAGCGCCCGCCCCGCAGCGTCCGTCTCCCGACCCGGGCTAAGCGGAACCCCAGCCTAGCCGCGGCAAACTACAAATCCCAGGAGGCCGTGCACCCCGGACGCGCGCACGCGCCGGCGCGCAGCCGGCTGGGGGTTGTAGTTCTGCAGGCCCCGAGACGGCGCCAGGCACAGGGTGGACACCTACCTGCTTGCGCTGCGCTCTCTCTGGCCGGGCAGGGCCAGGCCGGGTCAGGTCGGTTGGTGTCGGTGCGGGTGAAAAGACGGTGCGGGCTTTGGGCAGCACGGGATCTTCAGGACAGGAGGGCGGCGCCGCGGCCTCCGCTCGGGCCGCACTGTATCCGGGGGAAGAAACTCCGCGGCGACATCCCGTTACTCCCGGCCTTGCCGGCACATCCGGGCTGCCTCTGCGACATAGCCTCGCCCCCGCACGACGCCCGACTATCGCGACCGACCTGCCCGTCGACCGCCACCAACCGCCCCAGCCAGCTAGCAACCGAGCGAGCAAGCGAGCGACCTCTGCCTCCCCTGGCCGGACAACAACAAGCGCCCGCAAAGCCCGGCCCCACGCCTCTGAATGGCCGGCTCCAGCCGCCGCGATCGAGAGCTCGGAGAGTCATTGGGGACGTTACCCGCCGCTCAGTCCTGTCTCCCACATCTACTGGCTGCAGCACCTGTCCGTCACTCTTCTTGCCGCCCGAACCCGTCTTCCTTCCTGGCGCTCATTGGTTACAGCACCTAGCCTGCTCCGCCCGGTGGCCTCCCGGGTTCCCGAGAGGGGCTGGTGGACTTGCGCGGCGTGGGCGGGACCAGGCTGCCGAACGGGTGGCGGGACGAGAACCACAAGGGGCCCGAGAGAGGCGTCCAGCTCTCTTGAGGCCCGCGGGTAAATATGGACCGCCGGGCTGCAGCGCCCGCCCTCCCAAGCCTCTAGGGCGAACGGACTGCACCCGCATTCTAACGAGAACGGGCTTCTGCCCCCGACACTTTGCTGCGGCGCACCGCCTCCAGGTCCAGCCTCGCCTACCCGTGTCCGGAGACCCTTGGATTGTATATATCCTGGGCAAAGCCCGAGGGTCAGATTCGCCAACCTCCCCCGGCCCACCCCCACTCTGACGCGCTGGCTGCTCCCGGAACCCCAGGCTCCCGGCCTCGGTTTCCGGCCGGCGCAGGCGCTCTGCGGCCCCAGCGCACGGAAGCGGACTCGGAGGGCCGAGACACGGCCGGACCGGGGATGGCGCCGCCAGCGGGCGGAGCGGTGGCGGCCTCGGACCCAGGCTCGGCAGCGGTGTTACTGGCTGTGCACGCCACTGTGAGGCCGCTGGCCGCCGGGCCAGACGCCGAGGCGCAGCTGCGGAGGCTGCAGCTGAGCACGGACCCCGAGCGGCCTGGGCGCTTCCGGCTGGAGCTTCTAGGCGCCGGTCCCGGGGCGGTGAGTGGGAGCGATGCGGGCGCGTGGCCAGGCCCCTCCACTTGACCGCTGAGTTTTCTGTAGCAGGTCACTTTCTTTGCTTCTGTTTCCTCGTTTGTAAATGGGGATAATGCTGGCCCTTACCTTCATAGGACGGCTGTGAGGGTTTTATAAGGTAATGAGTCTTAAAGAGCTTAGGACAGCCTAAGTGGCCTATAAATGTTACCGGATCTGGCTTTGATCATCATGCAGTTTGTGCTGGGGGGAGGCATGAGACTGGACTCTCCCCATTCTCAGGTCAGTTTGGAGTGGCCCTTGGAGTCAGTCTCCTACGTCGTCCGCGGTCCCAGCCAGCATGAGCTGCAGCCTCCACCAGGAGGGCCTGGGACCCTGAGCCTGCACTTCCTCAACCCTCAGGAAGCTCAGCGGTGGGCAGCCCTGGTCCGAGGTGCCACCGTGGAGGGACAGAATGGTCAGTGCCCTGGAGGAAAGATTCATCGGGTGGGCCAGGGATTGTGCTGGGAGAGAGCAGGAGTAGCCCTGCCCTCCCAGGCCTAGATGGGGGATGCAGTGGGGAAAGATGGGCCCACGTTACCCACTTCTGGCGTTCTGGGAAGGCTCCCAGAAGAAAGGGAGGAAAGGAACAGGTCAAGAGCTGGAGCTGGAGTACCAGACAGTGTGGAGGGGCAGAACAAGCAGGCCCTCAGTACCTGTGTGAGGAGACAATGGGAGAGTGACAGGCTCAGATTCGAACCCCTTAAGATTGGCTGAGACCTCCATCTGTAGGCTGTGGTGCAGATAGGACTGGACAGACACATGTTTCCAGAGATGCTCAAGAGATGGAGCTTGCTGGATTGTGTGGCTGTTTAAATTGAAGAGTTAGTGTTTGAGACAAGAAAATGGAGAACCAAAATATCCTTGGGCTCCTGAGAGAGGGCCTGTTGGGGAGGGCATGGAGGTGGCCCAGTTCTTATACATTTGGGGGAAGTGGGAGCAGGTGGATCTGGGCTGGAGCTGGGGCTCTGGAGAGGTAAAGACTCAGGGTAGGAAAGGTTAACCAAGGTCAGCAGGAGAGAAGAGGGTCAGGCAGGCAGACAGTGTATCAGGGAAAGAGCCCACAAATGCATCACAAGGGCTGCCAGAGGGATAGGAAGAAACCATACCAGGTGATGTAAGGGAGGCCCAGACAGCACAGCGGTTACAGAAGAAGAAAAGCTTTTTTTATTCACTCACCAGGTATACACAGTACCACTCTAGACTAAGCATGCCTTTAGGCCTTGGAGATTTAACATGAATGAAACATCAAATCTCTGCCCTCACGAGCTTGCAGTTCTAGAGGGGAGCACATAAAGTTCTGTCAACTGGTGGGAGGGATGGGAGTGCTGGGAGCAGGGCAGTGAAGGCCTTAAGGTGACACGGAGTGAAATTTGAAGACTGAGAGAGGTGTGACTCGTGTGGCCAGAGAGCAGTGGGCTCACCACCCTGAGGACAGAGCATGAGCCGAGGCAGGGTCAGCGTGGTGCTCGGTGCCGCCTCAGCACTGTGGGCTGGGCCTCGGGTGGGGTGGTAGGAGACAGAGCCAAGCCCCGGACAGATGGCTTGTTTGGAGTGGGAGCAGTCTGAGGTGCTTTGTGCTGACGGTAGACAGGAGAAGACATGGCGGTCCCTGAGCACACCAAGGAGAGGCCATGCTGACTGCAGGGCTCCTGGGGAGCAGGAAGTGGCAGGCTCCTGAGCACCTGCTTTGGTTCTGCTGTGCGGTCAAGGGAACAAGCGTCCCTGGCCAGTTGAGAGGGCCTGGGGAGGCCAAGACACATGGCCTGGCCTCTGAGCAGGAGGGACACAGGTGGGACCAGGCAGCAGAGGATCCGGAGGATGCCAGAGCTCAAGTGCAGCTCCAGCTCAGAGGAGTCGGGAGGGACCCGAGGCGTTCCTTGGCCCTTCTAAGGGCCAAGGCTTGGGGGAAGGCCTGGCTTGGAGTGTGGCCAAGGCAGGGCACTGGCAAGGGCTAAGGTGAGGGGAGAGGAAGCAAAGGCCCTGGAAACTGGAGGTCAGAGAGCAGAGACCTAGGCAAGGACTTGGCTGGGTCTCGGGAGACCACCAGCCCAGCCCACATCTTCCCTCCTAGGCAGTGACAGCCTGCCTACAGCCGTGGGCCCAGAAGCATGCCCTGTTTCCCCACGCAGCCCCTCTGAAGTGCACACACCCAAGGCCCCCCAGCCCAAGGTGGGTGTTTCTTCGAGCCCTGGAGACCTGATGCAGAAAGGTAAAGGCAGGTAGCCGGGGGGGTTGGGGCAGCTAGCTGTGCCCAGCTGTGACAGTGTGCTGTCTCTTTCCTTGCAGAAGAGCTGGCAGGGCGCCTGGCCCAGGCCATCGAGAATGGGGATGAGAAGGGGGCAGCCCAAGCAGCAGCCATCCTGGCCCAATGTCACGTAGCCCTCAGTATCCAGCTCCAGGAGAGCTGCTTCCCTCCTGGCCCCATCAAGTGAGACCAGGGACTTGGTCCTCGCCCCACCCTCCCGACCCTCCCAGGTACACCTTTCATTCCCCAACCTACATTCTGGCCCAGGCTACAGGTCACAGTTGAAGACGCTGCGTCCTCTGCCCACATCTCGCTGCAGGTCTACCCCCACTGCACTGTCTCGGCCCTTCAGGAGCAGGTGAGCACAGGGTCTGGGGAGCCCTGTTGGGAGCGGGGATCTTGGGTGACTCCTCCTGGCGCTGATGCTCTGGCTCCAGGTATTCTCGGAGTTTGGCTTCCCACCATCTGTGCAGCGCTGGGTCATCGGGAAGTGCCTGTGTGTGCCGGAGCGCAGCCTCGCTTCCTACGGGGTCCGGCAGGACAGGGACCCTGCTTTCCTCTACCTGCTCTCAGCCCCTCGAGAAACCCCAGGTCAGTCCTTGATTGGGGTGGTGTGAGGAAGGTGGGGTATAGCCTGACTCAGCCCTGAGCCCCACCTCCTCCACCATAGGACGCAGCCCTCAGCTCCCCCAGAAGATGGATGGGGAACTAGGTCACCAACTGTTCCCTCAAGTACTGGGGCTGCCCCGAGTCCTGCAGTCAGCCAGCTCCAGCCTCCCCAGCCCCCCTCAGGTAGGCGAGGGCCAGGTTAGGTGGGCCTGGGCAGCCATGTGTATTAGAAGGAAGGGGTAAGCACTAATTGTACCCCCTCCCAGTCTGGCTGGTCCTGCCCTTCCTGCACCTTCATCAACGTTCCGAGCCGGCCTGGCTGTGAGATGTGTAGCGCTCAGAGACCCTGCGCCTGGGACCCGCTTCCTGCAGCCTCCGCCCAGCAGTCCCCAATGGTACTAGACGCGGAGGAGGGGAGGGGGTGGGGAGGGGTGGCAGAACAGCCAAATGAACAGTCTCCCACTCTGCCCCAGGTCACAAGGGGAGAGGACGGCCCTTCCCTTCCAGGCCCGAGGTCCTTGGATGCCCTCCTGAACCTCTCAGGGGACCTCCGTTGACTGCTCCCTGGGGACAGCCAAAGTCATTAAAGATACTTCTGAGCCAGCTGAGTGCCCCCACGTTGTGCGGACTGGGCTGCTGGGAGGATGGGACAGATCTGGCCTTCAGCAGGCAGGGCTCCCCTGGGGTTCAGGCAGCTACTGAAGGGCGTTATGTTAACATCTCTTCCCACACCACAGGGGCTTACAGCCCAACCACCCACCCACCCAGTCCTGGCTGCTGACCACTGGGCTAGGACCCTCTGAAAGCCCCACCCCCAGCTGGCTGTGCCTCCCTTCAGCCACCTGGCTCCTCAGGCATGCACCCTTGTCCTTTCTTCCACTCAGCTCTGCCACCATCCCCCTCCTGGGGCTGCTTTAGCCAGGATGCCTTCCATTCCCTCCTTGGAAACAAGAAAAGCTCAGAAGCTAAGAGCCTTAAGCCCAGGCACTGTGCTCCTGCTAAGGCAACACATCCATGGGCCTCCTACCACTGACTGATCCACTGCTGTCCCCCGTCCCCAGCCTGCTGCTGGCTGGACCCATCCCATGACAAACACCCAAACACTCTTCCACGGCCCTGCTCTTCTCCAGTGTGACCCTTCTCAGTGGACCCCTCCATCCGTCCAGCCAAGACCAGCAGATACTCCATGTGGTCTCTGCCTGCTTAACCCCAGCTGCTTTAGCAGGCCAGAGCTCTCCCTCTTCCTCTCCCTCTCCCAGCTGTGCACAGCCCCAAACAGCTCCTGCAGCTCCTACTTTAGGCTGGGCCTGTCCCGGCAGAAGACCTTCAAGGGCTCCATCCCTGCTGCCCTCAGGATGCCAAGTGGTTGGAGACGCTGACCTTTGACTGGTTACTCTGGCAGGTCCCTGGGCCACATCCAGCCAGGCCCTCTTCACCTTTGCGAGTTCTCTAGTGCTCGGCTTTCTGTCCCACATCCAGAACTGCGTGGACTCGCAGCCAGCAGTCAGTGCAGGGCAAGGCTGGCCACCCTGGACTGGACATCCCTGGGAGCTCTAAGGGCAAAGGTCTTAATCCTGTGCACACTGCCCTCCCATCATACAATAGCTCAAACAAGTCCACTGAAAAACTTAATTTATTTCCATGATAGAGGTTGGAGGATTTGGAGCTCAAGCTCTGTCTCTTGCCCCCTCCCCTCTTGTCCCAGAGGAAGAGGCTTGGCCAAGAGGGCCAGCTGGGGCCTGAAGAGGCCCAGGGTGGCTCCTTGGCTTGAGGGCCCATTCAAGCAGGATGGCAAAGCAGACACTGGGCAGGGTCATTTGGGTGGCCGATAAGCCAGCTTCCGGCTCTTCAGGACTGACCACTTATGCCGCTTCATGGCGTAGACCAGGGGCAACAGCAAGCCCATCATCATCAGCATCTGGGGACAAGGCAGGCTCAGAGGAGGGAGGCAGAAAGAACCCCTGCCTGGCTCCTGGCCCCTCCCTCTCCCGTGTGCACTGTGCCCCTCGCCCAACCCTTTCACCTTGAGCCCCATGCGTTTGCGATGGTCGTGCTCCGGCTCAGATGCCCAGCGCAGGAAGGTACACACGTCCTTGGCTACCTGGGACATGGTAGCTGGGGTGCCTGGGCCAAGAACAAGTGATGAGGGCTGCTGTTGGGGTCCCTGCCCAACCTAGGGTAACCCTCAGCATCCCCTCCATGGTAATGGGTTCCTGCCCAAGGCTTCCAAAGGGATGGGAGCCCCTCAGCACACAGCCCAGAGCTGGACAGGGTGTGAAGGCTGCCCGCGAGCCTCCTCAGACATGGACACAGTGCCACGACCCAGGAGAACCCAGAGAAGCATCCGGGCCCAGCATGCCCATCCCCAGGGTGGGGGCCTCACCATCATCAAACTCCAAGACCTCGTCGTAGATGGGCGGGGCCATGGCAATGGCCTGGCCAGCGAAGTAAGGGTTGAAGTGGAGGCCTTCTCGCAGCGCCACCCCGGTCGGCGCGTCGCAGTAGCCAGTGAGCAGGGAGAAGACGTAGTCCTCACCACCGTGCCTGGGACCAGACCCGTGCCTGCTCAGCTCCCGGTACGAGCTGGGCCCTCCTCCCCGACCCGCGCCGCCGCAGGAAGCCCATGTACCTAGCTCGCACGATGTAGCTGAGGTCAGGGGGCAGTGCTCCGTTGTTGGCTGCTCTGGCGGCCTCAGGGTTGGGGTACGGTTTGGGGAAGTAGTCAGACAGCTTCCCTGGCCGCATGAACATCTCCCCATCCTCGTTGGGGCCGTCCTGAACTTCCACCTGCCACCAAGAGCACCGTCACAACCCTGGTTTCTGTCCTCCGCGGCGGGAGCCCCAACCCCTGGGTCCCGTGCAGCAGCCCCAGGCCCCGCACCTCTTCAGCCAGGGCCTTAGCTTCTTCCTCGGTGTAGCACACGCCCACCAGGTGGCGGTAAGCCACGTAGTCCATGCTGTGGCAGGAGGAGCACACCTGCTTGTACACCTGGAACCCCCTCCGGATGCTAACGGAGAGGGAGAGGGTTAGTGGTGCCAGGGGTCCCACCCCCCCCAGTCCACCCAGGAACTCGCCCAGCCGACCAGCCGCACACCTGGTGTGGTCCAGGGAGGAGAGGAGGCCGCGGTGGGACCACGGGTAGCTGGGGGGGTGCAGCTCGAGGTCGGTGGCACTCACGGCAGAGTGCAGAGCCACAGCCAGGCCTGCACCCCCTGCCGCCAGCATGCCCAGCGCTGACAGCATCACTTTCCGGCCCCGGGACAGGCCGGACTTCGACGACAGGGCCACTGCCTGCAAGAGCCCCGCTCAGCGCCTGCCAGAACACCCCCTAGCCCTACCTGGGGATCTGACTCTCGGGGCCTCCCTCTCCCACGCGCCAACCAGCACTAGCCTCCTCCCGCCGCGCGGGCCGCCAAAAGCACACGCGCGCCACTGCCCGCACCCCTGCTCCGCGCCGCTGACCCCTCGACCGGGAGTCGGCCCTGAGGACGGGGTGGGCGGCGTGTTCTCGGATCCTGGGCCGGGGATCACGCCGAAGCCAGCCAAGGCGCCGGGGAAGGCCAAGGTCACAGCAGCTAGCCGAGGTCAGACTGAGGTCACTTCAGGACGCGGGCCCCGTTCGGAAGGTCGGAGCGGGGGCAGGCCTGGCCGCGCCCCCCGTGGAAGGTCCTCAGCCCCGACCCGGCAGCGCGCCCGCCCCGCCGCCCTCCCGCTCAGCACTAAGAGCCTCTGCTGCTCGCAGGGGTGGGCGCCCCGACCCTACTCTCGGGAGGCACCAGGTCGGCAGGCAGCGGAAGCCCGGCAGGGGGCCGGATGGCCGAGGCGGCTCCCCAGCTGGCTGGCTCGCGCCCGGAGCCTCCCCACGGTGACCTTCACGGGCCGCGGGGCCGCGCGGCGGCCGGGCACGGGCCAGCGCTCACCTGAGGCGTCCGCAGCGGGAGTTGCCCGGGCCGCGCGCCGCACAGCAGGCCCCGGGCACGCGCGCCGGGCAGCCCCGCAGCCCGAGGACCCAGCACCGCCCCGCGAAGCGAAGCCGCCGCAGCCGCCATCTTGGCCCTCTTCAGCGCGGCCGCCGCTCCCGTCGGCCCCTGCGGCGACACGGGAGCTTAAAGCTCGCGAGAGCGCGGGGCGGGGCTGGGGTCCGAGTGGCGGTGGTGCGGTTGTCATCGCAACCGGCAGGACTGGCCCCGTTGCGTCTTCCTGTTGTCGTGACAACGGCCAACTACCTCGGCTTTCCTTTGCTGGCCGCTGGTCTCCGGGGTTTAGCGGAGTTGCGCCCCCTGTGCCCGGACTAACGGCCCAGCAGCTGGTCCAGACCTGGTGCGCTGGGCAGCGGATCCTGCTCCTCCGGGCGGAGGGCAGACAGGCCGCGCAGCGGGGTACGGTGGGGCTCGCGCACTCCCCCTCGCCTACCCGCAGGGCCCACGCGCTGAGGCTGCGGTGGCGCCTCTCCAGAATGAACACCGCCCTCCCTCATCCAAATGACAAGGATTATCAGGCACTGATTATGCCCGGAAACCGACAGCCGCAGCAGCCAAGGTTCCCCGAGAAACCACGGCGAGTCCTCAGTGAAGGTGAAGGAGTACGGACCTCGGAAAATTTGCTTCCCCCTCTCCTCGCGTAAGAGCAAGGGAAAAAACTAGCAGTAATTGTCAGTCAACTTTTTCAGAACTCTGGAAATTAATCAAGGGTAATGTTGATCTTAAAAATAAAGCATCTATTTTTTTCCAGGAAATAAAAGGGGGGTGCTTATTCAAGAATAGCGGAGGATTGTAACTCGGGACACGCATGCGGTAACAAGAACTAGAGGCAAGTCCAGGGAACAGAGGAGGAACTTGATAGAGAAGAAGGACAAAACTGGGAGAGGCAGCTTTGAATGAAAGTCCATTGAAGGAATCAGTGTTCAGGGTGGTGAAGGTTTCTCGCTGGCTGAGTTTATGAAAGTTGAAAGCAGCATTATCCATTAACAGCCGAAAAGAAAAGAAAGAAGAAGAGAAACAACCCAGATGCCCATCACCTGATGGATGGATAAACAAAATGTGGCAGGTCCATGCACTGGAATATTCGGCCATAGAAAATAAACACTGACACCTGCTGAACACTGTGCTAAGTGAGAGAAGCCAGCCACGAAGATGCTGTGCTGTGAGTCCACTGACCTGGCTTCCAGAGGAGGCAAATATACCGAGGCAGACAGGAGACTCGTGGGGCTGCGGGAGGAGGTGCATGTGAGGTGGGAGGTATTCAGGCTGGGACACAAATACTTAGAGGTGACACTGGCACGTACAGGAGGTGGAGTTCACATGGACAGGGCTTCAGGAGAGGGGCCTGGGTGGGAAACGACCTGAGTGTGGGCATGAAGGCAGTTGGAGTCTGTGGGAGCAGGTCACAGGTAACGCCGCCCTAAGCAGCTCTTGAGGTCCTGACACTAAAGCCTCAGTGGACTGGGTGACTTGGCAAAGGGTCTTAGAGCACAGAGGAAACCTGACACACCCAGGGCAGCGGCTGGAGGTGACCCAAGCCCCAGGTGGGCATCTGGGCACAGCTTGGTCACTGAGAGGATCTGGGGTGTTGACAAGTGGGTGGAGCGGCCTGCTTGGCTAGAGGTTGTCCCCAAGCCTCTACCCTGGACTCTTGGTGCCCTCACCCCACATCACAAGCTACAAGCAGACCCCTAGGCCCCTGTGGAAGGCAGCAGGTCTACCTTCCCAGAGCTTCCTTCTCACCTCCATGATTGTGTTCACTGGGATCTGAGTCTTTCCTTCAACAAATACGTATGAATATTCTATGGTGTACCTGGTTCTGTGCTGGGGAAGTGGCAGGAAGTAAGAAAGTGGTTGTCCCCATCATGCTTCTCTTCTGGGGCTTGGGCGACAAGTGAGCGCTTACTATCAAGTACTGATTATCCACACGGCAAATACACGCTTCTCAACCTATCCAGCTGGCACCACCTGAGTCCCCGTGTGAACTGGTTCAGCAGCAGCCCCTCTTGCATTGGTTGGAAGATCAGTGTCAGAAAACTCCAAATAACAATGGCTTAGACAAGGTCGTTTCCCTTTTTCCTTGTCCACAAGGCCCAGTTTAGCCATCTGGGCCACTGTGATGGCTCCGACCTTCATGTGGGCTGTACCTCTTGTCCCAGTATCATGTCCACCTCCCCACGGGGAGGAGACGTGCTGTGAAGTACACGAGGCCTCAGAATTTGCCCCTGAAGCTTCTGCTCGTGTCCTATCGGCCACAGCGTAGTCACATGGTCACACTGGCTGCAGACAGACTGGGAGTGTTTACTTGGAGGTGGCCTGTGCTCCCATCAAAAGTGGGGCTCTGTGACTAAGAACTGAGGTGGGGGAGAAGGGACTACTCTGCCACACACCTTCAAAGGAAAGTTTAGGATTTTATATTCATCCCTTTACATCTGACCTACATCTTTACCACCTGGCTTTTAAAAAGATCGGGTGACAGTGAAAATCAGAACAGAAACACTGCCTCCCCAACAAATCAACTCTGTCATTCCCACAGTCCCCCTTCAACTCTTGTGTGCAGCCAGGGAGAATTCTGCACAGGTAAGTTCAGACACAACTGAGATGATCTTTTTTTGTTTTTGTTTTAAAAATTTGAGAAAGGAAGGGAGAAAGAAAGAGGAGAGAAACGTCGATATGAGAGACATCAATCAGTTAGTTGCCTGTAGGTGCCCAACTGGGAGCGGAACCTGCAACTCAGGCAAGTGCAGACTGGGAATCTAACCAGTGACCTTTTCTTTTGCAGGACAACGCCTAACCAACCGAGCCACACGGGTCCGGGTGAGAAGATCTTTTAGCTTCTGTCCCCACTTGTACGTTCCATGATTTAGTGTGTTCTCGTGACTTGTGTTTAAGCAACTGCCTTAGTTCAGTTAAAAATGGTTGATTGAAGCCAAAGTCTGGCTGGAAGGGATTTTGTATTAGATGCCAGCCCACAAGGACAGGCTACAGGAGACCACGACCGAGTGGAGACGTCCACACGTCTTGGAAGACGGGGTCCACGGACAAGTGGTGCCAGGCTGACCAGAGAGACCTAGAGGCCAGCCTGGAAGGTGCTCCTGGGGGTCCTGGAGATGGGATGGAAACTTGTTCCACGTAGAAAGTGAATAGAGGTTCTAGTACCTTGGCGACCAGCAGGCCAGACAGGCTGCTGGTCACGGTGGGTCTCAGCACCCTTGCCCCACCCCCACCCCCACAGTGCAGGATAGAGTGCAACACACCCCTCAACGGGACCAGCAGGGACCTCTCTGGAAAGAGGCCCCAGAGAAACCCCTCTGGGTGCTAGCCCTGAGGGCGTGCCAGGTGAGCCCCCACTGTGGAGCCAGGACCTCTCACAGGGAGATGAGCCCCACTGGGGCCGGACCAGATGGTGCTGGGGGCTGAGGCTTCCTACTTGGGACTTGCCAGGCCACAGGCGGTACCGAAGGGACACTGGTTGGGAGCTGCTCCTCCAGGGGGTGCAGCTCTGCCACTAACACTGAGGCCAATATCGCCTCACTGTCCTTTGGGGTGCTGGCAGGAGCCCCGAGGCCCCCCCGCGAGGAGAGACCTCCCAGAGATGCCATCTGGGGAGTGGACCAGGGCAGTGCCCTCCAGGAAGGAGCTGTGCAGGAATGCCGAGCCCTGCAGGCAGAACCCCTCCCACACCGGCCCAGGGCCCACTCGGACAACTGCAGCTGGAACAGCACACCTGTTTATTCCTTTGGAAGAATAGCAGTGTTTGGGGAGTTCCCACTGTAGTCTTCATGCCACAGGGCGAGGGGACGTCACTTCCAGAAGAGCACATTCCAGAAGAGCAGCCAGCAGGGGTAGAGGCCCAGAGCCAGCAACGGGAAGAGCGAGGAGCCGTAGGCGTGGTGCTCCAGCACGCCCTGTGCCAGCGCGGCCAGGAAGAGCTGCCAGCCCTCGGCCAGCGCCAGCGGCACCTCCCGCAGCTCCCGCCACAGGAACAGGCTGCCCAGGAGTGTGGCCGCTGGGCTTGTCAGCACCAGCAGAGCAGCACAGAGGAGCCTGGGGGGAGAAGCAGGGTTGGGTGGGTGGGCTGATCTGGGGGCACAGGCACCAAGTTGGGGTGGACGGGTCCTGGGTGGGGGGCTCAGGCCTTCAGGGTGGCGAGGGGGCTGACCAGCACGTACCGGGGCCCACAGGGCTTTGTGAGCGCGGCAGCGGGCACCATGGTGGCGGCCAGCAGGAAGCCCAGCGAGAAGTTGGTGAGGGCGATGCAGGCCAGCTGTAGTGCCAGGTAGATGAGGGCCACCAGCTTCAGCGCCATCCAGCCCCTGTCCGGGGCCTGTGTGCTCACCACACTGCAAGGCAAGGGCTCAGAGGCAACTGCCTATGTCCAGGGGCCCCCCTGCCTATGCCCACTCAGCCCAGCTCCTCACCGGTGAGTGTTGTGTGGGAGGGCCAGGCCAGCTACATAGATGGCCAGCAGTGTCAGCACCACTGCCTCAGCCTCGGCCACGGGGAAGTGCTGGGTGGCCACCTGCTGGCCCACCACCGGCAGGACGTAGAGGGCCAGGCCCATGGCCTGTGAGATCAGCAAGGGTGCGACGAGGGAAGCCAGCCCTATGCCCTGCGGGGCACACAGGTAGTTGGAGATGGGCCCTGGGGCCAGGCAAGCCCAAGGATCCTCACCTCCCCGCCACAAGCTGTGACTGAGTGGCAGCAGTAGTGCCCTCCTGGGGCCCTAGAAGCCCACCCCAAGGGCAGGAGTGGGAGAATCATCACCTGTGCTGGAGGTAGGGGAGGGCTGGGTCCAGAGGCCGCCCCGGGCTCCTTAGGACCCACTCCAGCCTCATGCAGCTGCATCCACAGTTCCAGGGCGTGGCCTAGTCAAGGACCCTGACAAGAGGTATGATGGGACCTGCCCGGTGGATGACCCAGGGCTCACCCCCACTCCCCCACCCCAAGGATGGGGGGGTTCCTCAGCCTAGAGTGGAGGGGACTTGAGGCCGGCCACGACAGACAGTGGGGGTGCAGAGGATATCTTGAGACCGAGGACCAGGAGCAAGAAGCCAGCAGCAGGCATGTAGAGGCCGATGGAGACGAAGCGGGAGAGGGCGGGGAGCAGGTAGAAGAAGAAGGACTGGTGCAGACGCTCCAGGAGGTGGTTGAGCTTGCGGAACATGCCCTCCAGAGCCCTGTCAGTGAGGGGAGGGTCAGGGCTGGCCCAGGCCCCTCTGTCCCACCCTGAGCATGCGGAGAGGGGACTAGAGCCACTTACTTGCCCACTGCCACTAAGTCATACTTATACTGGCGGAAACTATTGATGCCACGCAGGGTTAGAGCCTCTACGCGGTAGCGCAGGAAGAGGCCGTGGGGACCATGGGGACGGCCAGAAGCCTGCCGCAGAACCATGAGCAGCAGTGTCTGCAGGCCTTGCAGGGGCCCATCTATCGATGTCCAGTCCTGGGGCTGCAACTTTGAGGTTTGGAGACAGTCAGCGTCCCCACAGGCCCCTGCACCCCCCCACCCCGGCAAGCAGCCCTACCTTGCCCTGGAGTGTGCACAGCAGCCCCCCTTTCTGGCAGAAGGTCTGGAAGAGGTTGAGCAGGTCAAGGTTGGGTAGCTGCCCATTGAGTCCCTCCACGACCACATCAAGGCTAGTGACCACATCACTGCTCAGCTCCAGGGCCACAGCTGCCTGGATGGCCCCCGCCCGGCCCTGCAGAGGGGATGACTGCATGCCTGTAGGAGCAGGTGAGTGAGCCGCCAGTGGGGGGCTGGTGAGGGCAGTGGCCTACGAGGGGCCAGGGCAGGGCAAGAGCACCCACCAGTGACATTGATGTCGTGGTAGGCTTCGAGCCAAGCCTCGGTGCCCAGAAGATCGTGTTCCGTCACCAGAAAGATGATGTCTTTGGCCCAGTAAATCTGCCCTGGAGACCAGAAGCAAGGTCAGCAGGGCCTGAGGCAGTGGCGAAACCCTCCCTTGCTGGGAGTGGCCCCTAAGACTCACCCCGAAAGTGGGCAGCCAGGGCCAGCAGCAGCCCCACAGCCTGGCTGTTTGTGGTGTCAGGGCCACAGGGCACGGTGAGCACCAGAGACTCAGTGCTGGCAGCGCGTGGGGCCCGCAGGATGCCGTACACATTGGTGCCCGAAACCATCTGCACACAGCAATGGTGGGGATACCTCAGCACGACCCCCCCTTAGACGGCTAGAGCCTCTCCCCTTTTGTCCATAGAACGCCCCCCGGGAATATCCCTGGCCCCAAGCCTCCCCCTCAGGATGCTCTTTGGTCTCAGGCACACGCCCCCCCCCCCCCCCCCCACTATACATAGCGCTCGTGGATCTCATCTGGAAAGGGCAGTTTCCGGGCGAAACTCTGTGTGTAGACCTCCAGCCCCACTGACCGCATAGTCCGCTCCAGCCAGGCCACTGGCAGAGCCCTAGAGACAAGACAGCCTCTGAGTGGAGCTCCCTGGCCTTGGCCACCACTGTGTACCCGACGCCCGCGGCTCCACCGCTCACCCCGACTTCCTGCGGTGGGCAGCGAAGTCCCGGGCAAAGCTCCGGGCCCGGTCTCCACCCGCAAACTGCTCCTCCACCATGGTGGAGCCCATGGCGTTCTCCGACATGTAAGTGCGCTGGGTCAGCGGCGGGAAGGCCAGTGCCAGGAACCAGACGATGCCCGCCAGGTAGCTCAGCACGCTGCGGAGGGGACACGGAGCGTTAGCGGGTCCTAGGACCCGGCCCGTCCTCTGCACCGGGGGTCGAGGGGGCGTGCCCGAGGGACCTGGATGCGGGGTCCCGGCACCAGCGACGCCGGACGAGAGCTGAACCCTGGCCGGCTGCCCCGGGTGGCGCCGGCGAGCCCCAAGCCCCTCGGGCCTGGTCCTCACCAGAGCGGCGCGTTGAGGCGCAGAATGAGGCGGACGAGCGCGCGTCGCCGCACGGGGTCCGACAGGAGGCCCATGGCGGGGCAGCCCGGGCACCGAGCTCCCGCCGCTGCCTACGGCCGCCGGCCCCGCTCCACGCCGCCCGTACTTCCGGTCCCGGCGGCCCTCGCGCCGCGGCGCAGGCCCGAGAAGGACGGGCGTGACGGGGGCGCGGGGGGCGGGGCTCGCGCGCCCGAGGTCTGGCTGGCGGGGCAAGGAGGGCGCTCTGGCTCAAGGCTCCCGGCGAACCAGCGGCGGGAGACGACTTAGGCAGGTGGGTGGGAGGCCGGAGGCGGCAGCCAGAGCGCGGGTGCCCGGAAGGCGCTGCTCCTGGAAGGGGCAGGCCCGAGCACCGGTGGAGCGGTGAGAAGGGGGCTCCTGTGGACTGAGAGGCAGGACGTTGGCACTCATTCCTGTGGATGTCGGTCACCAAAAATGGCAGTGCGTGTCCCGAGAACCACAGAATGAACTTGCCATCGGGGTCAGTGACCACAGGGAGGAAGCCGCAGATGGCCTACTAGCCCAAACGGGTTTCCGAGAAGCTGGGGAGCACTCCTGTCCAGGCCAGGAGGTGCCCGGGGCTTTAGGGGAGAAGCAGCCTCCGGATGTAGACTGCAGGGCCGGTGGTCAGGGCTCGGGCAGGTCTGAGAGCAGCAGCAGGAGGAAGGGGGAGTCTGCCCAAGAGCACTGGTAAGGAGGGGTGTCTTTGTCCCACTGAAGGCGGGACAACTCCAGGTGAGACCGTGGGTCTGTTGTGCTTTTGGAGCCCAAGTTAAGTAGGACAGGCCCAAAGAGTTTCCAGGGGGAAAGGGGCCACTTAGTTCAAGTCAGTCCCTAGAATGTGGGCATGGCCCCCACATCTCCACAGTAGGTACCCATAGCCAGCTGAGTTCTCCCCTAGACCCTGTGCTCAGGGCCCTGCATGTGCTGGGGTGAGGTAACAGACTCCAGGGGCTAATGGCCTGGCTCAATCTGCCAGGCCCCACGTCACTGATCCGCTGCCTTGAACCCTTCTGGACACAAGCTGTTCTCTCCAACCAGGGATGGATGAACTCTGCCCACCTTCTTCAGGGTTCGAATCCTGAGGCTGCAAGAGGTATGTAGCTCATGTGTGGGGGAAGGTCCCTACTCACCCCCACAAGCCAGCATCAGGCCAAACTCTGAACTACTGTGGGGATATCAAAGTGCAGTGAACTGTGTGGATTTTATTCTGGGCATAGGTGGCAGGATGCTCAGTCCCCCAGCAAGATAGAGGCCTCACGTACGTGCTGCCGAACCACACGGTCCAGCAGGGTGTGCACATCCCGGGCAGCCCGGGCAGCGGCCTCTAGCACCCGCTCCAGGTGGTCCTCATGCAGCCTGGCATCCATCTCAAGCAGTGCGATCTGGCCTGAGGCCGGCAGTAGGGCCAGGGCCAGCTGGGGGCCACCAGCTGCTTCCTCTACGTGGCTGAGGTCCGTCAGGGCTGTGCCGTCCACAAAGCCAGCTGAGCAGGCACACACAAAGTCCCGCATCGGTATCCCAGCATCCAGCACTGCCAGCGTGGCCGCATTGACACAAGCCGCATAGGTCCCACCATCTGCCTGCAGCACCTGCAGGGAGTGGCATCAGTCCATTAGGCTGCCCGCGCTCATCCCCCTCCCACCCTCCAGCTCCCTCCTCTCCCCAGGCTGAGGGCTGCTGCCTGCTCAGTCACCTGCACGTAGATGTCAATCTGGGAGCGTGGGTGCAGCTGCGTGAGGATGGCTGCCTCAAAGGTCTGGCGCAGCTGCAGGCCCATCTCGCAGGACTTCCGGTCCCCATGTGGCCGCCGCTTGCGCTCACCTGTGCTGAAAGTCGCAGAGCTGTACTGACAGTTTACGAGGGCCCGGTCTGGGAGGGCTCGTGCCCGGGAGCCCCGGATCTGGGGGAGAAAGGACACGTGAGCCAAGCCCACTTCTACCAGCTCACACTACTCCACCCCCTGGCTCAAGCCCAGAACCTCAGCCTCCCTCCAGCATCGCAACAAGCACAACTACCTCCAAAACGTAGCCTGGGGAGGGCCCCTTGCTCAGTCTCTAAGCCACCCTCACGTCTGGGTCTTAATTCGTAACAGGCCTCCCTGTGTCTGTCCCTGCCTCATCCCCTCTCTATCCATTTCCCATTTGTAGCCAAAGCCAGTCTGCTTACAGCCAGGCTGCCTCCTCTTCACATCCGATAAGGTCCTAAATCTTGTCCCTAGTCTACAAAGCCCCAAGGTTGTGCCTCCCTAGAAACCCTCACTGTCATTTGGAATTATTCCCCGTCTCTGCCACGAGTAGCCTTTCTGCTCCGCAAAGGTGCCATGCTTGCTTCTGCTCCCGCTGGCGTCCCCCCTCGTAGCTCCCTCCCCCAGGAAAGCTGGGCTCCTAGACTCCGGCGCAGAGCAAACATTTTTAGTGTCTGTGTTGGCAGGCTTTGTTTCAGCGCTGGAGGCTGGCGCTAAAACCGGGATTTTACTTAAAGTCTCTGTGCTCACGGAACTTAGCGGGGAGACCAAGGATGAGAAAGAGAAATTAAATTGGTGTCTGAGGTGACAGGTGCAGAAAGGCAGGGAAGCGTGTAGCTGGACAAGGTGGTCTGGGGAGGTGCCACCCAGCCGGTGAAGCCGGAGAGGTGAAGCAGCGGGGGGAGTGCACCTGACGCTCTGAGGAAGCGCAGGGCGCAGGGGTCAGGGGCGGATGAAAAAGGCAGGGACCACCGCGCATCACAGCACAAGGGCTACAGCTTGGGCTCGTACTCGGGGCGCGTGCGCGGGCTGCCGCCCCCCTGCTCAGCCTCGTGGCCGCCGCCACCCCCACAGGTCACCCGGCTCGCCCAAGTCCACTCGCCTCGTGCGGCCCGTAGACCACGGCCAGCGCCTTGGTGTTGCCCTGCTCGATGTAGGCCGAGCCGTCCGCCTGCGCGAAGACGCCCATCCGCGCCTGGATCTTGCGCAGCTCCCCGGCGCGCCGCCCGTCCACCCGGTAGCCCTGGTCCGACAGGAGCTCTAACCCAGCCATGCTGCCCGGTCCCCAGACCGGCTTCCGCCTACGGGGAACTACGCTGAACACCCCGACTTCGGACCTCTTGGGGGGTCTACAGTTTTCGGCGGTCGCGCTCCCTACTTCCGGCCTCAGAAGGGCGGTGCCGGGCAGACCTGATCCCCAACTTCCGGTCTCAGAGAACTGCTGTTCCTGGCGGCGCCGCTTCCCTCACTTCCGGTCCCGGGGACCGTGGCGGTGTTGGTCCCGGGAGGCGGGGCTGTCCCGCGCCCGCCGGGGTGGAGAGGGTTTGGGGGCCCAGCGCGCGGCCCCACGCCGCCCTGGTCGCCGGCGCCCGGCTCTCCGCTGCTTCTCCGGGGCCTGGACCCTTGGAGGTTCGCGGGCGTAAATGCATCCATTCGCCCAAACTGAGACACACTTTTTCTTGTTTTCTTACCGCTTAGTGTTTACATTTGTTCACTTGAAAATGGACACGTGATTTTGTATTATGCGCGCACGTGGCCTCATTCTTCTTAGAGCAGTTTTAATCTTCCACGTTTTCGTTCTTCTGTCCGCACGCCCCTCCCCCCATTTAACTTAACCTAATAAATGGTGATTTCCAGGTGTTTCTCCGTGCTCACGTAATTACGTACAAATTACACACAAATACGTGTACGGTCTTACAGTAGCTTTTGGAACGCAGGTTATTTTTTTGATGGGATCATTTCTTACACTTTTTTGTTTCTCACTAAAACATACCCTATGGCCCCGGCTGCTGTGGCTCGGTGGATTGAGCGCGGGCCTCCGGTCACAGCACGTTCCTGGCTTGTGGGCCAGGTCCTCAGTTCCGGGCTTGCAAGAGGCCACTGGACCATGTTTCTCTTCTACACCGATGTCTCTCTCCCTCGTCCTCCCTTTCTTCCCCTCTCTCTAAAAAATAAATAAATACAATATTTTTTAAAAATACCCTATGAAATCCCTCTAAATAATTCTGCGAAACTCATTAGTTTTTTGTTGCCTGCTTGAACTCCATAGCATAGATGTACCAGGATGGATCCTGCCTCTGCCCCATTGCGGGCAGTGGGCACATGTCAAACTCCAAAACGTGGGCCCTTTCAAAGGCAGTTACTATAGCCGACCTCTCTTGGGAATTTGGCACACTAACCTGTTTTGTTGCATGTTTCTTAATTTTTTTGTTGAAAACTCGACATTTTAGCTGATCTGTTATAGGGTCTGTGAGTTATAATGAGCCAACCTCTCCTTCAGCGTGTTGACGCTGCTGTTTTGTGAGTTTATCAGCCTAGTGTTTTGTCTGGGACAGTACCGTGAAGTCAGTTCCCCCACAGTGGGTATCTTCCAGTGCCACTACACATCCCCACCCCCAGGTCTCATGCTTCAGCCTGGCGTCCTGGAAGTTACATCTCGGGCAGCACAGCTTAGGGTTCAGCCCCCTGTTGGGCAAAGATTTTGCTTAAGCTCCCTGAGCCAGTGAGGCACCGTCCGTTGCTGATGGGTCAGTGTGTGGTTAGGGAAGGGTTTCAAGTCTGTCCCATATCCAGCCAGTGTAATAGGCTGCAGAACACCCCGCCCCCGAGACATCTAGTTCTAATTCCCAAAGGCTGTGAATGCACCTTATAAGCAAAGGAATTTTGCAGATATGATTGTGTTAAGGAACTTGAGGTGGGGATTGTCCTGGATTATCCAGGTGGGCCCCAAACGTAATCACGAGTACCCTTTTAAGGCAGAAGCAAAGGAATATTTGGTTACAGGAGAAGGCGAGGTAACCTTAGAGGCAGAGACTGGAGTGATGTTGCCAAGACCAAGGACGAGGCAAGGAATGGATTCTCTGGAACCTCCAGAAGGAACCATTCCTGCTGATGCCTTAATTTTAGCCCAGAAGACTCAGCTTGAACTTCCGGCCTCCAGAACTGAAAGAGAACAAAAATGTGTTGTTTTAAGCTTTTGAGTTTGTGGTAATTTGTTAATTGGTAATTTCATAACTTCTCACCACTGAGATGTCCGTTGCCTTCCACAGTACCACACTCAGCCTCCAAAGAGAGCCTGCTCAGACTTGCTGTGGAGCGGCTAGGTCTTCCATCCTGCCTCCCACCCTGGGCAGGGCCTGGAGGAGCTGGGGGCTGTGGCGGCCCCGTGACGCGGGGTGGTGACTGGCTCCCGTGTCTGAGGGGCTCCTGCTTGTCAGGTTCTAGCTCATGTTTTCTGGCTAAACTTATGATCATTCCTATGAGACTTCAGTGAAAGTTTTATCAAGTGTCTTCGTCATCCCTGATGTGTAATTCTTCAACATGGACCTGCTACTTTAGTTAAGATATGACCAGCAATGAATAGTAGTAAGATATGTGCTGATTAGAAGGCCCATTTGTGCAGTGTGGAGAATAAGACAGTGCCTTACAAAAATGGGGTTTGGGAGTGACCTGAAGAATTCACATGAAGCTGTGTTAAAATTGCAAGACTGGGAATTACGATTATTGGAAACAGTGAAGAAATTTATGGCCCTGAGGATAAAAAGTGATAAAGAATATGCATCTACTTTACAGAACCTTTGTAATCAAGTTGATAAGGAAAGTACTAACCAAATGAATTATGTCAGCAATGTATCCAAGTTTTCTAGAGAAGGAAAACTCTGACTCCAAAAAACCTCCGCTGCCTTGCGGCATACCTCTTCACGGGAAAGGCTAAGGGAGTAAACCCCGACAGAAAATCCGGAGCCGGAGTCCCTAAGGCGGTTTGACGTTGTAGTCAACACCGGCAACTCCTGCGGCGCACCTGAAGCCAAGCTGTATTGACTCCGTCTTTCCCTTGGACCCTTCAGCTGCGAAGAGAGGGGGGGTCTGCTGCATGGGCAACAGCAGACCCTCCATATCACCCTGCCCAGGCTCTGTAGCTTCAGCTTCACTGGAGAGGACACTCCAGCGTCATCGTAAGATGTCGATTCAACATGGGAGGAGACAGATACCGTGTCACTCCCGAGTCGGACTGCACAACCATTCTCGGCGGTGCAGATAGACTCTTAAGAAGCTACACCATCGTCTCTCGAGACGGACGGCTGCCGACGACGACGACGACGACGACGAGGTGGGTGTTGAGGGGCTTGGTAGGCTTTGTCTTCTCAGCTTGTCCTCTCCAGTGGAAACCTCCACCCTGTGATTGGATGTCCTGTGTTCTTGGCTTAACCTTCTGGGAGTAGAGCTTTCATAACGGATCTGGTGTGGGAGGGAGCAGGTTTTGGTTCAAATGCCAGATTCCTGTTCTTACCAAGACTTAGTAGACCTCCTTGAATAAATGCTGTGTATCCTCCAGTCAATATCCAGAGTGGGAGGGTCACACAGTCCTCCTGGGAGTTCTGCCCCGGCCCCTGCCAAGCCTCTCACAGTCAAGGCTTGGCACAGGCACGCTGTCACTTCCTCCACACTCCTCTGGTCATAAATAAGGCACCCCGCCAGCTCAAATGGCCTGGGATGACAAACGGACCCCTCTTGGAGGGGAGAGCAGCACTTACATCTTCAGTGGCCGTCTCTGTCTCAGGTGAGGCCACTGCCAGCCTCCTCCAGAGACTGGAAGGGACCGCTTCTGCCAGGAAGGAGGGTTCTTGGGAGTTTAGGGAGCAAGACTGGAGAGTATCCACTGAAGGTCTCATCCCAGGTCTCAAGGCACTGACTCTGCCCCGGGACAGTGCATATCAGTTCTGCTCCTTTATCGTCAGGTCCCAAGCTTCCTTCCTCTGGGAGGCTGTGCTAGTATTCTACCACTGCGTAACAGTGGCCACGAGGCAGTGGCTGAGGACCACATCTGGCTGTTAACCCGCAGCTCTGCAGGCCGGAAGTCTGGGCACAGTGCGGCTGGAACTCGTACTTGAATGACTATCTAATGTGACTTCCTTTCAGCCAGAAAAACTTTCTTTAGTATTTTTTGTAAGGTATTTCTCTAGCAACAAATCCTCTGTCTTTATCTTGGACTGTTTTTATTTCACTTTAATTTCCAAAAGATCCTATTCTAATATACTGTATTGTATAGATTTTAGAGAATAGTGAGAGAGAGAGACAGACGGAAACACAGAGACAGAAAGATCAATTTGTGGTTCCACTTATTTATGCATCACTGGGTGATTCTTGTATGTGCCCTCACCGGAGATCAAACCTACAACCTTGGCATATCAGGATGATGCTCTGACCAATTGAGCTACCTGGCCAGGACTTGCTTGAATGTTTTTTTAAAGATTTTATTTATTTTTAGAGAGAGAGGAAGGGAGCTAACGTGCGGTTGCCACGCATACAGCCCCAGTTGGGGACCTGCCTCACAACCCAGGCATGTGCCCTGACTGGGCATCAAACCAGTGACCCTTTGGTTCACAGGACAACACCTAATTCACTGAGCCACACCAGCCAGGGCTGAATTTTTTAATGACTTTGAGTAGGTCGGTCCGTTGTCTCCTGGCCCCCACTGTTTCAGATGAGAAGTTAGGTGTTAGTCTTATGTGATGAGTCATTTTTCTCTTGTGACTTCTCAGGTTTTCTCTTTGTCTCTCAATATTCTCACTGTATGTCAGCTCGATTCTAGGAGAACCATAGAACACCCCTGGCATGGAATCTCCTTCATACTTTGCCCCTCTTCCACCAGGAAGAGACCTGTCTTTCCCAGGGCTCACCTGGGAACTCAGCAAGGATAGTCTCCTTTATACCTCAGCTGTGCCAAATAACACAACTTAACATTGGGTGTAAAACCTGTTCTAATCACAGATCTGGGATCATGCAGGGTGTGCTCACCAGGCAGGAAACCTTGGAACTCTCTTAGAATTCTGCCTCCACAGCCCAGTGTCTGGCTCCTAGAGGGTCTGAGCTGAAGTTGACTGCCCTGAGCCTATCATTCTTTTGGGGTAACCTCTAGTCCTGTCAGAAATACACTAGCCCTGGCTGGTGTGGCTCCGTGGATTGAGCTCCGGCCTGTGAACTGAAAGGTCGTTGATTTGATTCCCAGTCAGGGCACAGGCCTGGGTTGCAGGTTTGTCCCCATCTAGGGGTGTGTGAGAGGCAAGTGATCGATATATCTCTCCCTCTCTTTCTCCCTCCCTTCCCTTCTCTGTAAAATAAATAAATAAACTCTTTGAAAACAACAACAAAAATAAATACTTTACCCTACAACCCTTAGAAATAGGATTATTTCCTAATTATAGGCATCATTAAAATTGTCATTATTTCCATTAAATGCAATTGTCACCTAGTCCCCTGGAACACTGACCTCGGAGGCGTGCCCCCTACAGTCAGCACCAGTGAGAACCCCGCACCGAGGTCACCATACCACACTGAAGTATCTGGGGGAGGGACGTGCAGCTCCCAGCAGAACCTACTTGGTGAGCGGAAATCGCACAGAGCAGACCCTTGAAAAGGAGCCAACGTGTGAAATAAGCAACGATCATAACGTAAGGATAGTGGAACTGTCCCATCAGAGGGCAGACTGCGTGGAAGCTGAGAGTTCTTTAGGTTTTGTAAAATGTAAACCCAATTGTTGGCCTTGGGGGTGGCTCCCCTGCCCCCGGGAGTCTGCAGTCCTCAGACCCTCCCGGGGCCTCCCTGCTGCCTGCCCTTCGGCTGAGGCCCCGCACGTGGGGCCTCGTTGAGGCGCCTGCCCTGCACGAGACAATGCCACTGCCCATACCCCTGGAACTCACCCAGCACCACCGGGTCCCTCGCAGCCTCCAGCTCCAGCCTGACGTGGTCGGCGGCTCACCCGCCTCCCAGCACTGCAGCTGCGCCCCCTCCGATGTGCAGCTGCTGCTGCTGCTGGGCCAGCCGCCCTCCCTCAGGGCAGCTCAAACATCCACTGTCTGGACCTGTGCACTGCAAGAATTTCTAAAACATGCACTACCTGACTATCTAGTCAGGGGCACTGACCTCTTTTCCCTTAGACCAGCAGTTCTCACCCTGGGGGTCGCGACCCCTTTGGGGGTGGAACAACCCTTTCATAGGGGTTGCCTAAGACCATCGGAAAACACATATATAATTACACATTGTTTTTGTGATTAATCACTACGCTTTAATTATGTTCAATTTGTAACAATGAAAATACATCCTGCATATCAGATATTTACATTACGATTTATAACAGTAGCAAAATTACAGTTATGAAGTAGCAACAAAAATAATTTTATGGTTGGGGGTCACCACAACATGAGGGACTGTATTAAAGGGTTGCAGCATTAGGAAGGTTGAGAACCACTGCCTTAGACTGTCAAATCAAAAATGACAACAGCCAATACAATAGATATCCGTTATGAATGAATAAAAATTATTCTTTATTGTCAGTGCCGCGGAATTTTAATCATTAGTTTATGTGCCTTGAGAGGAAAAAGGTTGAAAATCGCTGCTCTGGACCCTTCACATGCTGTGCTGGCCACAACCACCTTGGACACTATGCCCAGTCACCCGGCCCCACAGTGACCCTGGCACTTCTCACCCAGAGAGGGACTGTCCATCCCACTCCATCCTTCATTAGGCATCCCTCCTGGAGGGTGGGGGTTCCTGAATCTCAGCCCCCCTCCCTGCAACACACCTGTGCTGGGCTGGGGTGAGGAAGCTTCTGTCCTCCAGGAGGGGACTCTGAAGCCTGGGGCAGACCTGGATTCCCATGGTCATGTAGCCCTCAGAGGGAGGCCAGAGGCCAGAGGTCCTGCACGCTCTGCTCCAGGTGATTGGAAGTGCGGGACCCTGGCTCTGGAGCCCTGGACTTGAATGTGGCCGAGGGGGGCGGGGCAGGGGCAGTGCTGACCTCACAATGGCGGTGTCCTCTGCCCCTGGCTAGTCCGCTGCTGCTGGCACCTGCTGCTCCTCCTGATGCCTGGCATGTCCCTCCTTAGCAGCTATGAGGGTCTGCGACAAGAGATCCAGCGGCTGGCCCGGGAGAACGAGGAGCTGCGGCGGCTCGTGCAGCTGATCCAGGAGAACCAGGAGCTGAAGCTGGTGCTCAGGAACCGCGGCAGCACTCTGGGCTTCTGCAGCTACGGGCTCCTGGCTGAGGTGACTTCCAGCCCCCGACTGCCCCGGCGCAGAACCATCAAGTTCAAGGATGCTGAAAGAGGTGAGCAGCGCAGGGAATGCCAGGGCTCCACTCATTCAGCTTGTACCAAGACACTGAAAAGGAGGGGCAAACCCCTGCTTCCGTGGGCCAGGACGGGTGCTCTAGAGGAAAACAGAACAAAACAAGGGACCAGGCAGAGGCGGGGCTCCTCTCATAGGTGCAGCCAGGACGAGGTGGCATCACTGAGAAAGTGACGTTGGACCTGAGCTGGACTGGAGTGTGGGAGACATGAGGCTGGTTGGAGTTTTCCAGGTGAACAGTCTGTGCAAAGGCCCTGCGGTGGCTGTGAGCTGGGTGTGCTGAGGCAGTGCTGGTGAAGTGGAGGGTAGACCAATGAGGGCCTTAGGGGGCAGAGGGAGCCTGCGGGTCGGGATCTGTGGTCCCGCCCCCCGGCTCCTCGACTGATGGGCATTGGAATGGGATGGACAGTCCCTCTCCTGGTGAGAAGTGACAGGCTTGGCTAGGGCAGGGGACTGAAGAGTGGTGGGCTCTGGCTCTACATTTCGAAGGTGGAAGTAACAACAGGACTTTCGGCAGGTTGAGTGGGGTGCAAGAAAGAGGAACTCCATCCAAGGGGCTCACAGGGTCTGGCCAAAATGCTACAAGTGGGCAGCTGCCCAGAACAGGCAGGTGGGAGGTGACCCCAGGCCTCTCGGAACTAGCACCATGCTTTGGGGCCTCTGGCAGTGCAGAGTCAAGGGGAGACACGAGTGGGTACAAGGGCAGCGCAGGGCCTGACTGCCAAGGTACCTGGAGGCGGGCCGCGGGGGAGGGGACGCATGGGCACTGTGCCGCCAGTCCGGGATCGGGCTGGACAGGCCTGCGCTTGCTGTCCTTGGATGGCTCGCGGCAGGAGGCGGGGGCGGCTCCGGGCAGGCAGGCCGAGCCTGACGCCACTGGGAGAGTCGGGCGCGCCCGGACTTGTCGTGCTGGGGGCGGGCCGGCCTCCGAGCTGGGGCGGGCGGGCAGGGCGTGCAGCCCGAACAGACGGCGAGAGACGCGGAGCCAGGGGGCCAGGTGGGCCCTGCACCGGGACAGTCCGACCTCCCTCCAGGGCGCTGCGGCCCTGCTCCGCAGACAGCCCCCTCCCCAGCGCCCGCCCGCCGCGGCCCCGCCCGGTCGCCTGCATAGGCCCCGCCTGGTCCCTTGGCCCGCAGGCCTTGGCCCAAAGGTCGAGTCATCGGGCAGTGGAGCTCCCCTCACGTGCTCCAACCCCGTGCCTCCTCGCGCTGGAGGAACCCAGACCCTCAGGTCCAGGGCTCCCCGCGGCGACCCCCCTTCTGAAAGGCCGGCTTCAGGCCCGGTTTCGGCCCCGCCGGGCCATTAGGCCTGGCGCCCCAACCCACCCAGCTCTGGCCCTGCCTCGGGCTGCGGGCTGCGCGAGCGGGAACCCTGCAGCTCTGGCTCCTGCCAGAGCCCCTCCTGGACCTGGATCCCCTATCCCGGCTCTGCCCAGGGCTCCCCACCTGTGGATGAGCCCCCTTCCCTGCTGACGCCCGCCTCCACCCAGTTCTCCCAGGACTACAGCCTGAAGAGTCACTGAAAGACGCCGGCCCTGTCACCATGGGCAGTCCCGAGGGGCGCTTGCACTTTGCCATCGACCGCGGAGGCACCTTCACAGACGTCTTCGCCCAGTGTCCAGGGGGGCATGTGAGGGTCTTGAAGCTGCTCTCAGAGGACCCTGCAAACTATGCGGACGCCCCCACCGAAGGCATCCGCCGCATCCTGGAGCAGGTGCCACAGCAGGGCTGTGGGGTGGGGAGGGACCCGAGGGCTGGAGGCCTGACACTGACCGCATGGCTCCCAGGAGGGGGGCATGCCGCTGCCCAGGGACCGGCCACTGGATACCAGTCGCATCGCCAGCATCCGAATGGGCACCACGGTGGCCACCAATGCACTGCTGGAGCGGCGGGGGGAGCGGGTGGCCCTGCTGGTGACACGCGGCTTCCGAGACCTGCTGCACGTTGGCACCCAGGCCCGCGAGGACCTCTTTGACCTGGTGAGCTCGCCCCTGCCAGCAGGTGGCTGGGTCCCCTCGAGGTGGGCAGTCCTGGGGAGGGTTAGTGCCGGCCCGAGGCTACCCGCAAATAGGCAGAGAGGAGGTTCTGGACACTCAGAGCAGAACACCAGGTCCCCCCGGCATTCAGAGTGGTCACAGAGTGCTCCTGTCTGCCACCACGCCCTGTCCTGGACCAGGTGTGAGGCAGCCCAAGCCAACCTGTTCAGGGTGAGGGGCGAGAGTCCACTGCACCCCCACCCTCACTGCTGGGGGAAGGAGCTGCTCTTGGGGGCAGGGCAGTTGGCCACATGGCCACACTCAGGCTCTGGCTGGGCCATGCTGGGGCCTGTCCATTGGCCTGGTGGGACATAGTCCCCCGCCTGCACTGCCCACCCACGTAGGGCCCCAGCAAGGACTCCTGGGTCTGGGCCTCCTCTGAGCCTCTGCCCGCCCCAGGCCGTGCCCATGCCCGAGGTGCTTTACGAAGAGGTACTGGAGGTGGATGAGCGTGTGGTGCTCTACCGTGGGGAGCCAGGCACCGGGAAGCCCGTCAAAGGTGTGTGCTTCGGGTGTGGGGGTCTGGGGGCAGCATGGCCTCACGGGTCGTTGATGGGTGGTGACGGCTTGCCCACAGGCCGCACGGGGGACCTGCTGGAGGTACAGCAGCCGGTGGACCTGGGGGGCCTGCGAGGGAAGCTGGAGGGGCTCCTGTCCCGAGGCATCCGCAGCCTGGCTGTGGTGCTCATGCACTCCTACACGTGAGTGTGAGCGCACAGGGAGGAGCGCGCCTGGGCGGGAGGCCAGGGCGAGGGTGGGGACCAGGACTGCTCTGGCAGTGCAGCGCTCTGGGCCGTTGTCACAGGTGGGCCGAGCATGAGCAGCAGGTGGGCGCGCTGGCCCGGGAGCTGGGCTTCACACACGTGGCGCTGTCCTCGGAGGCCATGCCCATGGTGCGCATCGTGCCGCGGGGGCACACGGCCTGCGCTGAAGCCTACCTCACACCTGCCATCCAGCGCTACGTGCAGGGCTTCCGCCGGGGCTTCCAGAGTCAGCTCAAGGTGAGGCCCCGCCTGCCCACCCTGCTGCCCCTGGTGCATGCCCCGCCCCTCACTGCCCGCTTGCCCACCTACAGGATGTGCAGGTGCTGTTCATGCGCTCCGATGGCGGCCTGGCACCCATGGACTCCTTCAGCGGCTCCCGGGCTGTGCTGTCTGGCCCCGCGGGTGGTGTGGTTGGCTATTCTGCCACCACCTACCGGGCAGAGGGCGGCCAGCCTGTCATTGGCTTTGACATGGGAGGTATGAAAGCCCAAAGATGGGGTCCAGGGGAGGCTCAGCAGCCTGGCTGGGCAATGCCAGGCGTCCAGGTCTGTGGGGTGAGTCCTCACCACCAGACGCCCCACCAGGCACATCCACCGACGTGAGCCGCTACGCTGGGGAGTTTGAGCACGTGTTTGAGGCCAGCACAGCGGGTGTCACCCTCCAGGCCCCCCAGCTGGACATCAACACAGTAGCAGCCGGTGGGGGCTCCCGCCTCTTCTTCAGGTCAGCTCCCCGACCTTGGCTGGGACCCGTGCCCTGCCTCCCAACCTGCCTCCAATCCCAGCCTTCCCTTCCCCAAGGTCTGGCCTGTTTGTGGTGGGACCAGAGTCTGCAGGAGCCCACCCCGGCCCTGCCTGCTACCGGAAAGGTAAGGCCTGGGGCTGCCCTCCCGCGCTGTCCTGGCCCACCCACCTCTCCCGCCTCGCCCACCGCCTGGTCCCCAATTCCAGACCCCAACCCCACCCCATGCACACCTCCCAGGGGACCCTGTGACAGTGACGGATGCTAGCCTGGTCCCCAATTCCAGACCCCAACCCCACCCCATGCACACCTCCCAGGGGGCCCTGTGACAGTGACGGATGCTAACCTGGTCCTGGGTCGCCTGCTGCCGGCCTCCTTCCCCTGTATTTTTGGGCCGGGAGAGGACCAGCCACTGTCCCCTGAGGCCTCCCGAAAGGCCCTGGAGGCTGTGGCCGCCGACATCAACAGCTTTCTGACCAACGGGCCCTGCCCGGCCTCCCCGCTGAGCCTGGAGGAGGTGGCTATGGGGTTCGTGCGTGTGGCCAACGAGGCCATGTGCCGGCCCATCCGCGCTCTCACGCAGGTACACTCCCCTTTGCCCTTGCCTCCCATCCCTGTGCCCCACCCCTCCCGCTCAGGCAGCCCCGTGGGGGTGAGGGGTTGGGAGCCTGACAGGCTAAGGTGAGCAAGCCCCTGACCCTCTTCCGGCTCCGCAGGCCCGAGGGCACGACCCCTCGGCACACGTGCTGGCTTGCTTTGGCGGAGCTGGCGGGCAGCACGCTTGTGCCATCGCCCGGGCCCTGGGCATGGACACCGTGCACATTCACAAGTGAGTCTGGGCCTCGGGCATGTGACCTGGGGCGGGGGCAGCTTGGGGGAGGCCCCTCCTCACCCTGTCGCCCTGCTCCTGCAGGCACAGCGGGCTGCTCTCGGCACTGGGGCTGGCCCTGGCGGACGTCGTGCACGAGGCCCAGGAGCCCTGCTCCCTGCCCTACACGCCCGAGACCTTTGTGCAGCTGGACCAGAGGCTGGGCCGGCTGGAGGAGCAGTGTGTGGGCGCCCTGCAGGCCCAGGGTTTCCCCAGGTGGGGTCCGGGGTGCCGCCAGGCTGGGCAGGGGGTTCGCAGCGTCCCAGGCACCCCTGCGGCTCGGTCAGCACCTGACTACCTGGGTGGTGCCAGGGCCCCTTTGAGCAGCACTCAGTGTGGGATGGACTGTAAGGCTAGAGGGGCGGGCAGGCGTCCTCCCTGGGTGTCCCGTGTGAATGGCCGGCCTCGTGACCATGACAGGTCCCAGATCAGCACTGAGAGCTTCCTGCACCTGCGCTACCAGGGCACGGACTGCGCCCTGATGGTGTCCGCCCACCAGCACCCGGCCACTGCGCACTCGCCCCGTGCAGGAGACTTTGGGGCAGCGTTTGTGGAGAGGTACGCAAGCGCCTGTCCCAGGGGCCCTGGCGGCAGCCTGCTCGCCTGCTCACCTTGCCCTGATGGCTCCCTTGGGTTGGCGGGTGCAGGTACATGAGGGAGTTTGGTTTCATCATCCCCGATCGGCCAGTGGTGGTGGACGACGTGCGGGTGAGGGGCACCGGCCGCAGCGGCCTCCGCCTTGAAGACGTCCCCAAAGCCCAAACCGGGCCTCCCCGGGTAGACAAGGTTGGTGGCCCTGCCTGTACATACCCACCTACACCCTCAGGGGCGCAAGGATGTGTATGGATGGGAAGTCCTGGGGACAGGTGCTAGATCTAAGAGCCTCACTCACCCCACACCTCCTCAGATGACCCAGTGCTACTTTGAGGGGGGCTACCAGGAGACCCCTGTGTACTTACTGGGAGAGCTGGGCTGTGGGCACCAGCTTCAGGGGCCCTGCCTCATCATTGACAACAACAGGTAGGCTGAGGCCTGGCCAGGGTAGCACTGTGGGGGTGTGGGATGGGGCCACAGTCCCGGGGACCTGGGTGAGTTGTGGGGCCCTGGCAGGGGTTTCTGGCCCAAGACTGCAGAGGTCTGAGGGACTCCGGAGTCCCATCATGGCTGGGATGTGCCCCGGCCTGGGCATGTGGGGGTCCCTGTTTGGGACAGTGGTTTGGCCTGGCCCCTGCAGCCCCGCTGTGCCCTGCCCCCAGCACCATTCTGGTGGAGCCAGGCTGCCAGGCAGAGGTGACTGAGACTGGGGACATCCGCATCTCGGTGGGGGCCGAGGCTGCCAGCATGGTGGGTGCCCAGCTCGACCCCATCCACCTGTCCATCTTCTCACACCGCTTCATGAGCATCGCTGGTGAGCGGCACCACCGTACCGTCCTTCCAGGCCCTGCCCCCTGCAGTGTCCAGTGGGGGGGGTCTGCCTGCAGGGCAGGCGTGGGCACAGAAAGTGTCACCCAGGGGAAAGGGCAGCAGCAGCATCATGGCTGGTGGCAGGGTGGGCACTATGGCCCTGGCTCTGGGATGGCACAGGTCGCCTGCACTAGCAGACCTTGAGGAGAGCGTGGCCTCACTCCTGTGACCTGGGATTGCGTCTGTGTGTGGCAGGAAGTGGGCTCAGCAGAGTGAGCCCGTCTGAGCAGGGGCAGGCTGGGGCACCAGGCTCTTCCCATGCTTGGCTGGACGGACTGACGTGGGGCCCCAGGTTCTTGCTGGGCCTGGCTCTGGGACTTGGGTCCTGCTTTTCCTTTCCCCGGGCCAAGCCGTGGGTGGGTGAGGCCAGCAGCGCTGGGTCACTCTGTGCCTTCAGAGCAGATGGGCCGCATCCTGCAGCGCACAGCCATCTCCACCAACATCAAGGAGCGCTTGGACTTCTCCTGCGCCCTCTTTGGGCCCGATGGGGGGCTGGTCTCCAACGCCCCCCACATCCCTGTGCACCTGGGCGCCATGCAGGAGACCGTGCAGTTCCAGGTGTGGCACGCCCTTCTTCCTGCCCTCTCATCTGCCCTGCCTCCACCGCCACCTCCTTCCCACTCCCAACCTCTGTCCTGTTTCAGATCCGGCATCTGGGGGCTGACCTCCACCCTGGCGATGTGCTATTGAGCAACCACCCCAGCGCAGGGGGCAGCCATCTGCCAGATCTGACCGTCATCACGCCAGTGAGGGCTGCTGCCTGGGCACCTCGGTGCAGGGTGGGGGTGGTGGGTGGCGGGGGGCAGGGAGGCCATGCAGCTGACCGTTGCCCTCCACTCCCAGGTGTTTTGGCCAGGACAGACTCGGCCTGTGTTCTACGTGGCTAGCCGCGGGCACCACGCGGACATTGGGGGAATCACCCCAGGCTCCATGCCCCCACACTCCAACGCGCTGCAGCAGGAGGGTGCTGTCTTTCTGTCCTTCAAACTCGTCCAGGGAGGAGTCTTCCAGGAGGAGGGTGAGCGGGAGTGGGTCTGGGGCGGAGGCAGGATTCAGTGGGCGGCACACACGGCTGCTACCTGCAGCCAGGCCAGGCCGGGCACTGTGGGGAGCCAGGTGGTGACATCTCTGGGGACCACCGGGGGCACTGAGATGAGTCCTGCCTGGGCCCAGGAAGGCCTCAGTGGTTGTGAGGGTGGGGAGTTGTTCAGGGCACTGAAGGGACTGGGTGCAGAATGGCGAGGAGCCTATTTCAAGGTGTTCACAATCTGCACCAGGTTTGCACGGTGTCTGGGGGCTGCAGAGACATAGCAGGGCCAGGTGCTGAGCGTTCCTGGGCCCGGGTCCACGTCATTGGGTGGGGCAGTGGGCGGCTGTGCAGGGCTTCATCTGGGTGCATGCTGGCCTGGCTGTCGTACTGTGACAGCCCTTGCCGGCACGCAGAGTGGGTGGCGGTCCAAGGGTGGCCCAGACCTGGGTGGGGGCGGGCTGCTGCAGTTACCCTGGGTGATGCTGAGCCTAAGCTGGGCAGCGAGGGTGGGGTGGAGACAGCTGTTTTGGAGGTCAGTGTCGTCATGGATGGGATTTGGGGGTGAGGGGAGCAATTGAGGATAACAGCTGGTGGAGAGGGGCCCTGGCTCTGAGGGGGTGCAGAGCAGCTGTGGGGAAGGTGGGACAGTGGCAGTGAGGACTGGGAGGGAGGAGCATCTGCAAATGCAGAGCAGGTTTGAGGCTGTCAGGGTGTGAGAGTGAGAAGAGGCCACAGGGGCAGGGTGGAGGGTGGTGTAATAGAGCCACAGACTGTCAAGGACATGAAGAGAGTGACCTAGCTCTGGCTGCCCCTTTGGTCAATCTGGGGAGAGGGCAGGGGGCAGGGGCCATGGGAGGGACATGTGCAGGAATATGGCAGAGGACCCAGGGAGCCTCAGAGAGGACCTCAGCCTAGATGAGCGAGGCTTTCCCGAAGTGAAGAAGGTCCCTGGGGCGGAGACCTGCGCTGCTTGTGGGGGGCTGGAGTCTTCTTCCAGATCTTCCAGATCTGTGTGTGTGTGGGGGGGGGGGTTGCTGTACAGCTGGCTACATTAATGCTCTTTCAAAGAAGTTGGCTTGGGGGCCAGTGGGGGCCACAGAGCTGAGGGCAGTGTGAGTGGGGGATGGTTAAGGGAAAGGGAAGGAGGCCCAGAAAAAAGCCTGGGAAGAGTGGGCCCAGGAGGTGGGGAGGCAGGACAAGAGGAAGTGAAAGAGAGAAGAGACTTTGGTAAGGGACAAATGTGCCCTGTCACACACTGTCACGGCCTCCCGCTTGCTGCCTGCCCCAGCCTAGGGTGTTTGTGGGGGGCTGAGGTGTGGGAAGGAGAAGGTTCAGCATATGGGAGGAAGCTGTGGGTTTTGTAGGTGCTGGAGGGAGTCAGCAGGGTGGTGGGGAGCCAGTGCCCAGCAGAGGTGTGGCAGGTGGGGAGCAGGGCACCTGGCATCCTCTGGGTGAGAGGGTGGCTCAGTGGTGACTCCACCCACCCAGCGGTGACGGAGGCCCTGCGGGCCCCAGGCAAGATTCCCGGCTGCAGTGGGACCCGGAACCTGCATGACAACCTGTCAGACCTCCGTGCCCAGGTGGCAGCCAACCAGAAGGGCATCCAGCTCGTGGGGGAGCTGATCGGGCAGTATGGTCTGGATGTGGTGCAGGCCTACATGGGCCATATTCAGGTGGGTCTGGGGGCAAGAGCACAGGGTAACTCTGTGCCAGACTCCAGGCAGCTGAGCACGTAGGGGAGGGGGCACCGGACCTACCCAGAAGGTAGCATGGCTGCCTCTGAACATACTCCCTACTAGGCCAATGCTGAGCTGGCTGTCCGGGATATGCTTCGGGCCTTCGGGACCTCCAGACAGGCCCGGGGCCTCCCTCTGGAGGTCTCTGCAGAGGACCACATGGATGACGGTTCCCCCATCCGACTCCACGTGCATATCAACCTGAGTCAGGTCTGGCTGTGGGAAACGAGGCCTGGTGGGCGGGGACGGGCAGGGGGTCTGGGGTTTGGCCCCCTTACCGCTGACGACCTCCCCTCTGGGTGGGCAGGGCAGCGCGGTGTTTGACTTCAGCGGCACTGGGCCGGAGGTGTTTGGCAACCTCAACGCACCACGGGCCATCACGCTGTCTGCCCTCATCTACTGCCTGCGCTGTCTGGTGGGCCGCGACATCCCGCTCAACCAGGTGCGCTGGCATGTCCTGTGTGTGAGGTCAGCAAGTTGACCCCAAGCCCCAGTCACCCTGCATGAGCCCAGGGCAAAGTCGCCCCAGCAGCCCAGTAATGGACTGATGATCCTAGAGCTGCTAGGTGTCGGGCGACGTATGTCTCCATCTGCCACTTGCCCCTGAGAGCTGGCCCTTCCCTGCACAGGGCTGCCTGGCGCCAGTTCGAGTCGTGATTCCTAGAGGCTCTATCCTGGACCCGTCCCCAGAGGCGGCCGTGGTGGGCGGCAATGTGCTCACGTCACAGCGGGTGGTGGACGTCATCCTGGGGGCCTTCGGAGCCTGTGCCGCCTCCCAGGTGCGGCAGGCGGGTGGGCACCTCTCGGGTTTGCCGGGAGTGGGGGAAGGGGAGGGCCGCGGGCTGGGGCGCTCAGGCAGCGGTCGCTCCTCCCTGCCAGGGTTGCATGAACAACGTGACCCTGGGCAACGCCCACATGGGCTACTACGAGACGGTGGCGGGCGGCGCGGGCGCGGGCCCTGGCTGGCACGGGCGAAGCGGCGTGCACAGCCACATGACCAACACGCGCATCACTGACCCCGAGATCCTGGAGAGCAGGTGAGTGGCGTGGGCGGGGCCGGGGGGCTGGGCGGGGCGGAGCCGGGCAGCCGGGGCAGCCGTGTTGAGCCACCAGCCGGCGCAGGTACCCCGTTATCCTGCGCCGCTTTGAGCTGAGACCGGGGTCCGGGGGCCGCGGCCGCTTCCGGGGTGGAGATGGTGTCGTCCGAGAGCTGCTGTTCCGCGAGGAGGCGCAGCTGTCCGTACTGACCGAGCGCCGTGCCTTCAGGCCCTACGGCCTCCAAGGTGAACACCACCCCCGCCTTCCCCTGGCCGAGCCACTCTCCCTCATCCCAGCCCAGCACGTTTCCCCTCCAAGTTCTCCCTCCGGCCGGGGCTCCCCTATCTCCTTACCAAGCCCCCACGCCTCTCTCTCCCTTGCCTCCTGGGCCACCCCACGCCTGGCCTTGTGCTGCAGGGGGTGAGCCTGGCGCTCGTGGCCTGAACCTACTGATCCGCAAGGATGGCCGGACCGTGAACCTGGGCGGGAAGACATCCGTAACCGTGTACCCTGGGGTAAGGATTGTCACCTGTCCCGACCCACCTCCATCCCCACAGTGGCTCTCATCCCGCAGAAGGTGAACAGAGTTGCAGAAATAACCAGAGACCCCGTTTAATTTGGCCCCTGAAGGAAAGGGGGCTGCAAACCAGGCTCCATGGCTCAGGCGGGTGCTGTGGGTGCGCTGCTGTGGGGGCGGGGCTGCAGCAGGAGGTAGCTGGCGACTGGGCCTGTGCTGAACCTGCCCCTCTGCTCCACAGGATGTGCTCTGCCTCCACACGCCGGGTGGTGGGGGCTACGGGGACCCCGAGGACCCTGCCTCGGTGCCCGTGTCGCCCCTGCAGCCCCCAGCCTTCTCCGAGCGCGGCAGCGTCTATGAGTACCGCAGGGCCCAGGAGGCTGTGTGAGGGAGGCGCCCACAATAAAGATCCCTTCTGTCACCCTGCTCCCGCCGTGACCGTCCAGCTCACACTCTGCCTGCTGCCGCGGTCCCACCAGCCTCACGGCCTCACGAGGGCATCGCAACTCGGAGCCGCAGTCCCACGGCCAGGTGGTCTGTGAGCCCTGCCAGGGCGGTGCTGAATGTCACCTGTACCACTTCCTGGGGGCGGGAATCAGGTTAAGGGGGCGGCCCCAGCACCAGCCCACCACACGCCCTGAGCTTTGGCACATACTGGGTCCTGCAGGCCTCCAGGTGCTCCCCGGTAGGTGATGTAGTCCAAGCGCTGGCCCCGCCAGGGCTTGGCCCGGCGGCCTCCGTGGGGAGGGCCCGCCAGGTAGTGGTGGCGCCCTTCCTCCTGCTCCAGGGCCCTGAGGAGGGGCAGTGTCATCAAGGCAAGTGCACCCCTTCATTTGGGGCGGTGCCTGGCCCTGGTCGTTGCTCACCTCCGCAGCATTTCTGGGGAGCAGGCCACCGAGTGATGGAGCCTGGAAGTGTTCAATACCGTTCCTGAGGGAAGGCAGGGGGGACTCTATTAGTGGGAGGGCTGGCAAGGAGCCCTCCTGAGGTCCACCCCCCCACCTGGGCACCGTACCCAGGGCCCAGGGCTGCTCATGGCGGGTGCCAAGCCGGCAGGGGTCCCGAAAGTGGCTGAAGAGCTGGTGCTCCTGCTCCTGTGCATGGTCTGCAGGGACACGCCAGCTCTGAGTGGGCCAGGCCGGCCCCCCCATCCCGTCCCGCCTTGCTGCAGCCTCCCCTCACTTAGTGAGCAGTTGTCGAAGTTCAGGTCACCCAGGAGCACACTAAAGGCCACGACCTCGTCACTGTGGCGGCTCTCAGCCTCAAACTGCTCCGCCCAGTCCAGCAGTAGCGTCAGCTGTTTACAGCGCAGGGGCCCATCCTCTGCGGGGATGGGGGTGGGGTGGGGGTGCCGGCCAGGAAGAAAGCTTAGCCCAGGGTGTCATTTCGAATCCGGAACACAGCAGAACCCCGCCCTTCCCATCATCTGTGAGCCCACCCAGGGACTCCCAGTGTCGGGGGCACTGAAAAAACGGTGGGGGAAGGGTGGGGGTCCGCCGCCACACAGAAGGATGGGTCTGCGCACGGGCCCTCGCCCGCTGGGCTCACCACTGGGCGCATGCAAGTGCGTGCAGTGCAGGAAGCCCACGATGCGGCGCCCGTCCAGGATGCCCACCTGCGCCTGCAACACCACGGACAGCCCCAACAACCTTGGCCCGTTCGACCCCACGCCCCACCTCCTCCCCGGCCGGGAGCGCCACTGCTGGTGGGTGGTTACCTGTGCAGAAAGAAGTCCCTTGGAGGCCAGCGCATCCTCGCGACGAGCGTGGGGGAACGACCGGAAGGCGGCGCGCAGCAGCGGGTAGCGGGATGCCAGCAGCAGCCCGCTGCCCAGCAGCTTGAGGTGCGGCCCGGGCTGCAGGCCGAACGTACCCACGTCGTATAGTACTGGGCCCAGATGGGGCGCCAGGCGGCTCACCAGGCGGCGCGCTGCGCGCAGGTCGAACACCTCCTGCAGGCACACGAAGTCCAGACCCGCCGGCACCGTGGCCATCAGCACCCCGCAGGGCGCCCCAGTTCCTGGCGGACTGCAGCCCATAGCCCCGTAGCGCAAGGGCCGCAGACCGGCTAGAAGCACGGCGCCCACAGCGTCGGCTCGCCGCTGGGTGTGCTTCAAGTTGCTGAAACGCGCCAGCCCGTCGGGAAGCAGGCACAGGTTGGCGCTGAGAAAGCTGAAGCAGCGCGCGGCCTCAGCTGGGGGCCGCCAGGGCGCAGGGGGCGCCCAGCTCTGCGGAGGGGGCTGGTAGCAAAAGGGGCGGCGCCAGGCCTGCAACAGCAGCCAGAGCGGCAGGCCCGGCAGTGCCAGCGGCAGGCCCACGAGCGCCAGCAGCAGGAGCGCCGCTCCGGCTCCCGCGGTGGCGCTCAGCCACTTCAGGCCACTCGGGCGCGCCATCGGCGCCCAGCAACCCAGCAGCCGGTCCAGGGCCCAGTAGGCCGGGAACAGCAGTGCGCGAGCCAGGCCGTGGAGGGCATGCAGCACGGGGTGCGGGAAGGGCGAGGGCCTGAGCGCGCCAGGTACCGGCGGCCAGTCCGGCGGAGGTTGCATGGCGCGCGGGACTCTTCCGCCGTGGGGCACCCCCGAGACTCATTCGCTTCCAGCGTGCGAGTTGACCTGCGGGTGCATCCGCCGGAGCTGGTGGGGAGCCACAGGGGTCAAGGCCAGGTGCCACAATCTGTGTGCTGACCCGGGGAGGTGCCCGTGAGCCTGGGGACTCGGGAACAGGGGTAGACGTGGGTCCCGGAAACCGCCCTCTCTTCACCCCATGCGAAATCTCGTCGGTGGTTAAAGAGAACAAAAGAGAAAGCGGAAGGGACACTGGCCTCGCAGTCCCGCCCCAGATCCTCCTCGCCCCGCCCCCCCCCAAAGGCCGCATGGAGAGCCCCGAGACCCGCCACACGGGAGTGGGGTCTGGGCTGCAGCCGGCACGAGACGGAGGGAGACCCTTTTTCACGCGGGCGGGCGCAACGCTAGCGAGGGTCGTTCGGTGAGAACTGCGTCCCGCTCCCTCCCCGCTCCTTCAAGTCCGAGTGGAATTTCCCCGGGCGCTTCTGCTGTCAGATTTTGGGACACACTCCACCCCCATTGTCTCCCCAGAGGTGCGACGTCCAGTCGTTGAGTCAAAAGTCATGTCCCCAGATGAGGGGTGGTGTCCCTACAATAGTGACAGCTCTGTGATCCTACCCCAAGGAGCTCCCGATCTGGGGGGAGGGACCGTTGGTTCCACCCTCGTGGCCACTCCCCTCGGGCGCGAGAGCAAGGGGGAAGCCAGCTCCGTTTCTACTGAGCCCACTTGCACTCGCTCCCTCCGGCGTTCCCTGCCCCCACCTTTCTAAGGGGAGCTTTGGACCAGTATCGGCAGTTTCCACGGCAGGGTCTTATATTGCCTTTCACCCAGACTGGCAGGGAGGGGGTGGGTTTCTGCACCCCATCCCAAGTTTCCAAGGAATGCCAATCCCTTTTAGAAATTAAGATCTGGGGCTGGGTGTGCTCATGGCTACTTTGATACAAGATCTATAACCGCAGGTCTCTAACTTTCTCCTCTTTCCCAGGGGTCTGGCAGGGTTGCCTGAAATAGCCGGCCTGGGAGTGGGGAGGGCAGAGCAGCAGGCCCCCCTTCTTTCCTGCACCCTCATGGGCGGCTGAGGCATCTCCCCCTCCCTTCACAGCTGCATCTTCCTGCCGGTCCTCAGGCCTCCGAGGGTTTCCCCACACTGTCCTTCTGTCCTTATGCATATGGGTGTCTGCACAGGGACAACCATCCTGGCCTGCACCCCTTTGCTCCTGCGCCATCCACAGGTCCTTGCCCCTCAGAATCTGCAGGTAACCTCCAGGTGTCTCCTCCTACCCCACCCGCCTCCACTTCTCCCCAGCGTTGTTCCCCTTTCCCATCCTGCCTGTGCTCCTAGGCTCCACCCATGCAGCAGGTGGGGTGTGGTCTCTGTACCCTGTGGAGCCCCGTCAGCTTCCTGGGCCACTGATGCCTTGGGAAGGGGCACCTTGCCCAGGCCTCCGGGAAGCTTTCTCTTGGCTCCCCTCTCTCTAAAGTCCCCCTGCCCCCATGAGGGTCCGGAGTCCCCCCTTCATCCATGCCTTGTCCAAAGGAATGGATGCTTACAGCCACACCCTTGTCTCGTGCCCCCAACCTGCCTCCTGCCCTGCGAGCAGACAGTTCTGTGCCTGTCACCAGTGCTGCTGGCTCAGCCACAGCCCAGCCTGCAAGCTCAGCTCCTTCCAGCTCCTTGCTCTGCCTTTGAAGTCTGGGGGGGTTCCCACGGTTCCCACTGCTCCTCCTGCCAGGCAAAAGGAGTCTTGGGGCCTTTGAACACCCTGTTGGCCAGACAGCTGCCCCAGGGCAGGCGGGCCTGCCTGCAAGCAGGGGAGAGGGTGCACCCAAGGAGGTCACTCAAGGAGGCAGCACAGCCAGGGGTGCAGGCAGGCCCAGCAGCCAGCACATGTGGGAAGCTGCTTTAATGTCCAGGCACTGGGAGTGGGGCAGAGCAAAGCTCGACTGCAGGGTGGGTCTCAATCACCAGATGAACATGGGCTTGCCGTCGTCACGCGCCAGCTGGCCAAGGCAGGAGAGCAGCAGCAGCGCATCGCTGAGCATGCTGGGGTGCACGGTCTCCACCAGCACGCGCTGCAGGAAGTCCACGGGGTAGGAGCCGCCCTCAGACACAGCCAGCTCGGGCCGCTCGCGCACGATGCCGTAGGCATTCACCAGCTGCTCCGTCAGTGCTGGGTGCACCCGCCCATTGTAGCCCAGGCTCTGCAGCCGGTTCATGACGCTCACGTAGCGCTGTGTGAGCGTCTGGCACAGCTCCTCATCCAGCTTATGGTTGTTGGGGTTCAGAGAGGCCTGAGGGAAGAGGGAGGGGACACGGGCAGGCGAGGGGCAGTTTCCTGCGCCTCGTCACCTGTTCCACACCACCAGGGATTAGGGACTGAGCTGAGGCCTCAAGGAACTGAGGATGGGGAGCATGGCTGGGAGTGAAGGGGTAACGCGGAAGGAGCTCCCAATGACCCCAGGGTTGCCTGACCCAGGGGACACCACTTGGGGGCTTTCCTAGTTCTCCTCCTGGCTCCCTGCCCAGCTTCCTCTCAGCCTCCCCACCACTAGGCACCTCCTCTGTTACACGGACTGCATCCTCTGCATGCTGCTCACACACCCTGCCGGAATCACTCCCCATCCTTCATGCTGATGTGACCAGCCCAGGCCAGAGTCAACTGTGCTCTCTAGCAGGGTCTAGGTTGTGTCCACCTACTTCTTCATCACCTGTGCCACCTGAGCCAGGCAGTGACTGTGTCCTTCCACAGCTCCTTACCATGAATTCAGTCCCTCGTCTTCACCCTCCTTCTGTGGCCTCCTGCACATGTGACCTGGGCAGTCACACAGGACAGGCTCAGAAGGGCCCTGCACTCAACTTAATGTTCTGCTGTAGCCTTGTATTTTCATTTGCACTGGGTTCTGCAGAATATGTGCTTCTCACAGGTATAGCTTTCCCCAGGCCCACAGAACTATGGGTCTGAAGTGATGGTCGGATGGGGTGTCTCCCTGCCGGAGCCCTTCTACGGTCTCCACTGCTCCAGCTCCAAGAGCCAGGGCAGACCAGCACAGTTCTGCTCTGGTCCTGCTTGCCCCCTTCCAATCATTCCCTAGATGCCTGCCAAGCTAGTTTCTAACCTAATGTAAATGCCCAGACAAGCTGCTTAGGCATTACCTCCTCCAGGAAGACTACCCTGTCTTCCGCTTCCCAGATGGTCATGTGAGCAAAGCACTGGGCTCATGGCTGGAGTCAGCTGAAGTGACCTCTGACCCCTGGCAGGTGCACCCAGAGCTCTGTGCTCAGCCTCTCACTTCTGGGTCAGCACCATTACAGGCCTGTCTCCCTGACTCTAGCCCCCTCCTGGCCCCAGGGTGTTCTCCCCCCGTTTGCCTGTTCCCAGACCCCAGTGGGAAGGACTGCAGGAGCTCAGCCAACATGGGAGGGTAAGCGAGCGAGCCTTTCATGCCAGGATGGCACAGAGCACTGTGGGTGCACAGCTATAAGCCTCGGCCCGTGCAGGGACAAGACCCATGGCCCGCTCAGCCCAGGCTGTGGCTGAGTTCCTGCTTTGTCAGGCCCGGTGCACAGGTCTTGAGACATGACCAGAAGTTCAGCAGGCAGCAGATTGTGACCACCCTGTCAGGGTGTTGGCCCCAAGACAGCAGTGTGGGCTGAGAGGCAAGGCCAGGGCTACCCCAAGGAAGACACCCCTTGAGAGTGGACTGGGGAGCTGGTGGGGGGAAGAGTAGGACAAACACCCAGGCATGGCCCCACACCCTTGCAAGCACTGAGAAAGAACAGAGCAGGGGTGAGCAGGAGGAAGGGTCCTGTCCTACAGGGGTGGAAACTTGCCGTGGGTTTTGTGGTTTTAAATGATCAAATGACAGAATGTGGCCCTGGAGGGCAAGAGCTGTATTCATCCATCCTGCAGATCTTCTCCAAGGCAGGCCGGAGGTGTGGCGGAAGCACAGAGCTGTGGCTGCCCTGAGGCCCGGGTTTCCCTTCCAGTCGTGGTACAACAGAACCTCTCCCTCTGCCCTGGGTCCTGGCTCACCACCCACTCTGGCTGGCGTTCTTGTTGCACCAGCTATTAAATACTTTGACTATCTCCCTGTCTTAAATGCATTATTTAAAAACAAAAGAGACGGCAAACAGAATGATTTAAGTGCTCAATTCAAGAAAGAAAAAGCAAATCTAAAGGCAGCAGAAGGAAAGAAGTAATAGAGCAGAAATGAGGAAACAGAATCCAAAGGATCACTAGAGAGGAACAGCAAGACAACCCCGGGCAAAGTGGGCACAGTCCACGTAAGAGGACAGGCTCCCCGCCTTCTCTTAGGTAATGAACGCCCAGCCGAGACCATGTGTTCACCATTCCGCCGCAAGCCCTGACATCACTGCACTCGAGCCAATGGAATAAGACGAGGACTGTGAGCTCTGCCCCCTGAGCCCAGTTCCCGGATCTCCCACACCCAGACTCGGGCCATGAGTTGGGTAGCAGAGCTCAAAGACCCTGCAGAGAGATGAACACCTGGCTTATTGATGCCCTTGGGTTTATGTCACCGCAGCGCCGCCCAGGCCTCTAAAAAGCAGAGAAGCTAGAAGTCGTAACTAACAGCAAACAGAATCCCAGTGCAATAAAAACCACCAGGGATTGATGTGGAGTGTGATAAAAATATCTCCTCTAGCGTCTCAATATGGCATAAGAAAAAGTGTGTGTGTGGGGGGAATCATGCGATCCTCTCATCAGAGACAGAAAAACATTCTTCAAAATTCAGTACTTGTTCACGATTAAGAAAAAACATAAAAATTCTTAACAAATCAGGATGAGGGAACATCTCTTCATCTGTTGTCGCGCCTTCCTGAGCGCGGAGGGGCTGCAAGCTAGAGCCACTTGTTCAGGCTCCCCTGTGACATGGTGTCTGCAATCGTGTGTCCACTAGAAAAGTCCCTGGTGTGCTGGCATTTTTACTGGGTGTCCAGCAAAAAAACCCAATTTTGTGTCCTCCTTGGGCTTCTGGGACCACGCAAACATTTATAATAACCCCCTTTCCGCTTACATCAGCTCGAGCGCATTCTGTTATCTGCAACCGAGAACTCACTAATCTGGCCAAAAGCCTGGAGCACACACCACGCTTAACGGGAAGACTAGAAGCGTGTGTCCCCAGCCACGTCAGAAACAGGATGAGGCTGCCAAAGTACATGCTTCTCTTAAACACTGGACAATGTGATGGTCTACATAGAAAAGCCAAGCTGATGACTCACAAGCCATGACAACTAGTAAGAGGGTTTGGCAAGGCAGCTGGAAAACAAATCATCACACAAAAATAGAAAACATTCTCGGCAGGCCAGTGAGGAGCACCAGGGCACACCATGGACCCAGCTGGACACATGCACAAGGTACCCCCGCTTCAGTCACCCTCACTGGTGACTCAGGGTCTCCTACGAGTAGGATATTGAAAGGAAAGAGCTCAGAGCATCCCCATAGAGCAGAAGAGCCCTGCAATTGATTAGAAGAGGTGACAGGCATGAGCACTGGACAACTTTTAGTTGGGCTTAAAAGGTGGCATAATTGTCTGCAAACTTATGTTAAAAGATAGTTGGTTTGAGAGATAAAAGTCAATGAGTCCTGGGTGGGGGAGGTGGGGTGATAAATGGTGATGGAAGGAGACTTTACTTGGGGTGGAGAACACACAATGCAATATGCTGATGATGTCTTATAGAACTGTACACCTCCGTCGGCAGCCGTCGTCGGCAGCCGTCCGTCTCGAGAGACGACGGTGTAGCTTCTTAAGAGTCTATCTGCACCGCCGAGAATGGCTGTGCAGTCCGACTCGGGAGTGACACGGTATCTGTCTCCTCCCATGTTAAATCGACATCTTGTGATGACGCTGGAGTGTCCTCTCCAGTGAAGCTGAAGCTACAAAGCCTGGGCAGGGTGATATGGAGGGTCTGCTGTTGCCCATGCAGCAGACCCCCCCCTCTCTTCGCAGCTGAAGCGTCCAAGGGAAAGACGGAGTCAATACAGCTTGGCTTCAGGTGCGCCGCAGGAGTTGCTGGTGTTGACTACAACGTCAAACCGCCTTAGGGACTCCGGCTCCGGATTTTCTGTCGGGGTTTACTCCCTTAGCCCTTCCCCTGAAGAGGTATGCCGCAAGGCAGCGGAGGTTTTTTGGAGTCAGAGTTTTCCTTCTCTGATGTGCCCTGACTGGAAGATCGAACCAGCGACACTTAGCTCGCAGGCCGACGCTCAATCCACTGAGCCAAACCAGCCAGGGGAGTACATACTCGACATTCACATACATAAGTACAAAGACGTCCATGTACTGTACACCTGAGACCTACATAATTTTATTAACCAATGGCACCCCAAGAAATCCAATAAAAAAAGAAGAAAAACAAATAAAGTTAAAAAAAAGTAAAAGAGTCTGTGTGTCCTCATTGAAAATAGGACTCTTGTCAATGTTTCCAGCACTCACGGAGCCAACAGCTCTGGTCTGGACAGGACCCGTTTGACCAGGTTCAGTGAGTCTGCGTGTAATTTAAAGAATCTAGAGATCATAAGCATTGGAGTTCAACGTGCAGAGAAGCGAACAAGAAGTTCTGCTGAAGGGAAGCCAAGGGCTGGACAAAGTGGAATCGGAGGCAGCTAGGAACCAACAAATGCTCCAGCCAAGCAGGCTGGGTGGCCTTGAGACCAGGGTGCATGTTTATGATCCTCAGATGTCACCCTGCAGTGGGACCTGCAGAGGGCCAGCCTGGATGTGTCCGCCTGAGTCCTGAAGACAGCTTCTGTGCCCACGGGCTCCAGTGGAGCTGCCTTTTAGGGGCTTGGGCACAAGCATGTGATCCTGGAAGTCATTGCTGATGGAAGGTGAACGAGGCCAGTGGCTCTGGAATTGGTAGCAGTGGTAGCTGGGTGGAATGACCAGATGAGAGTTGTGGCAACTGCCACGGGCTCCCTAGAAGTCACTAACACGGTGGCGGACGCTCTGGCTCAGGGGTTGCTGAGCTCCTGGACATCCTCAAACTCCAAAAGAAAAAACCAACACTGCCTTACATATACTCCGCTCTCCTCTTCCTGCTCATCTCTAAAGAGTTGCCACCTAGTGCTGTGACTTCAATTCCACAGCACATGCGAGAGCTCGCGGAGGAGCCGGGAACACAGGGTTTGTGCAGCCACATCCCCCACTGAAGGGCCATACGCTTTCATCTTCTCCCACTTAATCGGGCGTTTCAAACAGGGAATCTCTTTACACAGAGACGTTAGTACCTACTGTGTGGACGACTGAACTGTGCTTACAAATAAATGGGTCTTTGCCAACTGGATATCACATGAAGCATTTTAGACATAAATATTGTGCTTCTATCCCATCATTTACCGATTTTTAAACAGCCATGGCACCTGTGACCCAGCAGGGGCTTCGGGGGTCCCAGACGAGAGTCAAGGCTGGTCAAACCAAACATGGCCAAAGCAGTCCCGTGACAGGAGTGGCAGAGACGATGGACATGTAGGAATAACCTATGTTGTAAAGGCATGCAACGTCCCCATTTTCATCTAGAAATCAATGCAAAACTAGGTCCTGGAACTTGAGGGACTAACCCTAAAATTCATATTGAAGAATGAAGGGCCAAGAGAAGCCGGGACAATGTGGAAGAAGAGAAATGGCCAACTCTGCCACCCTCTGGGAGGAGGACAGCAGGGGCCAGGGATGACCCCAAGCCCTGCCCAGGATGGAAGGAGGGACTGACAGCTCACCTTTGCCCCCACCTTCCAGCCCCCACATCCCAGCCCCCACCTTCCAGCCGTAAGCAAGACAGGGAAGGACAAGCAGTAAAGGAAGAGATGGCCAATTCTGATCACATCAGATTAAAGACCAGAAGACACCTTCACAAAACGAAATGACCAGCTCAAACCTGGGTGCAGATGAACCCACCATAACCCAAGTCATTCCTGCCCAGTCACACACCCAGGTCTGTCATACACAGACAGATGGCCCAGAGGAGGTGGCTGGGAGCACAGAGGGCTTATCTCCCAAGGGAAGCCCACAGGCAGGACCCCCTCCAGTTTGGCGGGGGCCGTGGCACCCTGGGAGGCCATGGCAGTGGCAAAGGGGGAGAATACAGACCTGACCTTGCTCAGACCCTACACTGCCCTGGCCCCTGGGGAGTCTGTGTGGCTGGGACCACAGGCTCCTGCTCTTAGAGGCCCTGCACACTGCTGGCCATGTGGCCACTAGGAGTGAGCACAGTGCTTCCTCCAGCCCAGGGTGCCCTTGGACTCCACCCACTCGCCTGGCTGGAATGCAGGGACCCCCAGCAGTCCCTCAAGGGCCAGCATGCTCCCCATTCCTGCCAGGTCCCTGGACAGGCCCTTTGGTTGTGAGGGGGAGACAGGCACCACGTACCTGGATGATCTTCTCTGGAATGTTTGAGACGGTGAAGCCGTACAGGCGCACGCGCTCGGGGAAGACACTGGAGAGGATCCTGCGGTCCAGCTGGAAGGCGATCTCCCCGACCAGCCTCTCCCAGGACAGCTTCTTCGGGTCTGGGGACAGCAAGAGGTAGAGGGAGTGGGCAGTCACTGTGGTCAGCAACCCAGGCAGGTACCCCGGGGTCTCTGGAGTGGCAGGGGCCCCTCAGGCCGGAGTGAACCCTGTGATAGCACTGACCTCGGGGGCTCTCAGGGAACTTGCTGGTCTTCCGGTGGGCCGGCTTCTGCTCCAAGTCCAGGATGCTTTTCCGAGATGTTTCAGGGACACGTGGGCCCCGGGTGTCGTTGACAGAAGCCGGTGAGGACGAGGTTCGGGGCGGGGAGTGGGGGTTGCGTGGAGGGGAGTGGGAGGTGGGGGAGGGCCGGGTTGGGGAGCGGTGCGCTCGGGTAGGGGAGTGGGAGGTCTGCTTGGCAATGTGGGTGGGGCTCGCAGGGCTGTAATTGGTGGCAGCTGGGGGAACAGGAGCAGGGGCAGAAGGGAGGACTGTGACAGTGCGGGAAGCAGTTGGGGTGGTGGGGACAGGCGCAGGAGCAGCTTGTCCCGGGGAAGCACCCGACTGGGTTCGGGCATTGGGGGGGCCATTGGAGAAAGCCATCACGGAGCCAGGCGGGCCCATAGTGCCAACAGGGGTGGAGGTCTGGATGGGTGCACCCACGAAGGTCACGCTGAGGGGCTCGGGGTCCTGGGTCAGCAGGGGATGCTTGGTGGACAGTGGGACTGGTGACAAGGTGGGGTGGAGAAGAGAGGAGGAGGGTAAGGGCAAGGCAGGACCAGGGCTTGGCCAGCCAGGGGCCCTCCCCTGCACCATTTACCTTTGGAAGTGGCAGCAGGCCCTGCACCAGCCGAGGGATGGGGTCCAGAGGGGCCTCCGTGGGGTGGCTCTGGCAGCCGCACCCCTGAGGCCTCTGACTGCACCACATTGCTCATGGGGTTGTCCAGGAGGTTCTGAGGCACACCTGGAGGGGCAGCTGTGGAGGTGATCAAGGGGCTGCTCAGAGACACAGCCGGGGGGCCTGCCGAGGCGCTGTTCAGAGTCAGGGGGCCGGTGGAAGGAAGGCCCATGGAGCTGGCCAATGTGCCCGCTGGGGACACTGCCATAGGACCAGTCAACGGGCTGCTTGGAGTCGGGGGGCCAGACGAGGGCAGGCCCAGAGAGCGGGCTCGTGTGCCCACCGTGGGCACTGCCATGGGACCGGCTAGGTGGCTGTTCAGGGGGCCAGTCAGGAGGCTGGCAAGCGCGCTGTTCTGCGACATGGGCCCTGGGGAGGGCAGCAGCGTGTGGAGAGGTCCCATCGTGGGGCTCATGATGGGGCCTGTCGAGGGGCTGGGCTGGGGGCTGTTGAGCATGTCGGCCAGGGGTGCCAGAGCAATAATCCCCACTTCTTCCAGGATAGATTCATTTGCCGCAGCCGGGGATAGGGGCAGGAAGACACCTGGGGGACACAGAGAAAGCACTGAGACCCTGGATAGGCCACCGGGGGAGAGGGCTCTGTCCCCACTGTCACAGGGCCTGGACTAAGATGCCCCTCTGTCTGTGATGAGCTGACCAACCTCTCTGAGCCTCACTTCTTAGGTGGGACCCCAGACCAGGGGCTGGCCCCTCTGAGGGAGCCTCGTTCCTCCCTGGCTCACTTCTCTAGCCACCTGCTCCCCAGCCACAGAGACCTTCCACAGCTGCCCACCCCTCAAATGTGCTCACCACACTGAGCTGCAGACCCCTTGCCAAGGAGAAGAGGGTTTCCCAGCGGCTGGACTCACAGGTGGCCAAGATGACCCCTCCATTCCCTGGTGGGAGGAGTGGGCCTCACCCTCCTGATCTCTGTGCTTGCAGGGACAGCTGAGCCTCACCAGGTGGGGGACTCCCAGGGAGGCCAGAGCTAGATCAGGTGTGGAGCTTCACATGGTGCCAAAGGTGTGCCTGGCCCCTGCGTGAGGCCCCTGCCCACACGCTGAACAATGCATGCAGGCACAGGAGCTAAAACTATACAATTAGAAGAAGACCTAGCAGTAAATCCCCACGAGTTTGGATTAGGCAATGGATCTTAGCTATGACACTGAAAGCATGAGCAACAATTGATAAGATGTATTTAATCAAAATTAAAAGCTTCCCTGTTTCAAAGGACCCTATCAAGAAAGGGAAAAGACAACTCACAGAATGGGAGAAAATGTTTGCAAATCATATATTTGATACAGGACTTGTATCCAGGAAATGTAAGAACTCTTACAGATCAATAATAACAAGACAAAGAGTCCAACTTAAAAACCAGCAAAGGATCTGGACATTTCTCAAAGATAACATACAAATGGCCAATAAACACATGAAAAGATACTCAGCATCATTAGTCATCAGAGAACTGAAAATTAAAACAATGAGAGACCAGTTCACACCCCCTAGAATGTCTATAATCAAAAAGTCAGGTAAGTGTTGGCGAAAATGCAGAGAAATTGGAATGCTCAAACCTTGCAGCCACTTTGAAAAACAATCTGACAGCTTCTCACACAGTTAAACAGTTACCTGGTGACCCAGCAACTCCATTCTGAGATATCAGCTCAAGAGAAACGAAAACACATTTATACAAAAAGTTGTGTGGGATTGTTTGTAGCAGCATTAGTCGTAAGAGCCAGAAGGAGGAAATAAAAGTCCATCAAATGAAGAATGGACAAACAAAATGTGTTGTGTCCATTAATGGCATAATATTCATCCATAAACAACCCTAATCCCACCCAGAAGCACTGATTCACGCTACAACACAGATAAACCTTGAAAACATTGTGCTAAATAAAAGAAGCCAGTCACAAAGCCACACATACAGTAGTCCCTCTCTATATCGCAGTTCACTTATTGCGGCCTCCCTGTATCGCGGGATTTTAAAAAAATATTGTATTTAATTATTTATTGCGGATTTTTCGTTATATTGTGGGATTTTGCGGTACTGTATACATATGCTGTTAAAGTTACGTAGGTTTAAGAGTGTAGAATATGTTTATGTGTGGAAAAGGTTAATAAGGGACTGGGAATGGTTTATAAGTGTGTGGAAGGGGTTTATAAAGCCTTAAAATATATATAAATACTAAAATAAATGTAAGGTTCCTTCTTCGCAGATTTTCACCTATCGCGGGGGAGTCTAGAATGTAATTCCGGCGATAAGTGAGAGAATACTGTATCTCATTTCATTTACACAGAATGCCCAGAATAAGCAAGTTCATAAAAACCAGAAAGTAAATAGTGGTTGCTTGGGTTTCTTTCTGGGTTGATGAAAGTGTTCTAAAGCCATTGTACAGTTTGCACATATCTGTGAATATATGAAAAACCATTGAATTGTATGCTTTAAATGGGTACAATTGTATGGCATGTGAATTATATCAATAAAGTGGTTATATTAAAAAAGATTCATTGTGATCAAGATGTTTAGGGTTGCAGGGAGGACATGTTCATGGTTCAGGGGCCAATTAAGTGCATGTCTGGGTGGCAATTCAGGCTGTGACAGTGCTCAGGGCCAAGACTGGGGTGGCCTCAGGCACAGACACACTGTCCACAGGGTTTGCGACCCATCTGCTATGAGAATCGCAGGAGCAGCCTTGCTGGAATCTCTGGCTGGGAGGTAGATTCTGGGGAGCCCTGGAGGGCCTCCGGGTGTGAGCAGGGGCGCTCTGAGCTAGCAGGGGCCGGGAGCCCAGCCTCTGTTTAGGAGGTTCCGGTCCCATAGCTTTGTATTCCAGGGCTCAATGTATCAGTGATTGTTTTAACCTGTTTGTAATCTATATTTAATTGGTTCAGATTTGTGAGTTGAAATCGTCCTGGGTTTTAGTACAGTACCAGAAACTTAAAGACAACTTTCGAGTCGCTGCATCTATATGTTTACTTTATATGTATGAATGATTTAGGGCCCAGGGAGGTTGGTTTGTGACCTCCCACAACTGAAGTTAAGAAGAAAAGCAAATGCTGTGGATTCGCAAATGTAGTTTACAGTGTTTTCACCTGTTGAACTGAACTGATTCACTCCCCCACGTGCTCCTAGCAGGGGCAACCCGTCCCTCCCGCGAGGCGAGGCCGGGGCTTTGGAGCGGCCCCTGGGGCCCCCGCCCTCACCGCGCAGGTCGGCACCGCGCTTTCACACCGTCCTGACCTCGGCCACACTACGACCCTCGCCCAGCCTCCCGCCCTGGGCTGTAGCCGCCCCCGCCGTGATCCCTCCCGGGTCTGTCCACCTCCCGCGGCCTCCCCGGCCTCGGACCCCTCAGTCCCGGGCGCATACGTCGGCCCTGCGAGTGGCAGCGGAGACTCCAGTTCTACTCAGGTGGCCGGAGGCGGGGCTGGGGTGGCGGGGGCATGGCGCGCGGGCGGGCCCTGACCTAGCCGACTGCAAGCCAAGGGGCGGGGCCCGAGCTCCCGGAAGGGACCCTGATGGGGTGGAGCTAGAGTGCTGAGGCAGGGTCTGATGGGCGGGGCCAGGCTCCTGGACCGGCCCCGACGGGGAGGGGCGGAGCCCTGATGACGCACAGCCCCGCATGGAGGCGGAGCTGAAGCTTGGGGGCGGGACCAGGCAGGGCGGGTCCTGCCGGGCGAGGCGGGGGGCGGGGCTAGAATGCTGAGCGGGACCCAACGGGGCGGGGCCTTGGCGGGGCGGAGCCCAAGCATTTGGGATGCAAGGCGCCTGCTTCGGACGCCTGAGGGCAGAGAGGGGAGAGTAGGCGTACCTAGGGCGGACGGGTGAGCACAGGCGGCAGAGGGGCGGCGGGAGGGGGAACGAGAAAGAGGAGATGGGGACGGACCCTGTGGGGAGACGGGGTGCTGAGGGAGGCAGGTCCTGAGGGAGACGGGGTGCTGAGGGGGCGGGCCCTGAGGGAGACGGGGTGCTGAGGGGGCGGGCCCTGAGGGAGACGGGGTGCTGAGGGGGCGGGCCCTGAGGGAGACGGGGTGCTGAGGGGGCGGGCCCTGAGAGAGACGGGGCGCTGAGGGGGCGGGCCCTGGGGGAGACGGGGTGCTGAGGGAGGCAGGTGCTGAGGGGGGCGTTTCCTGAGGGCGGTGGAGACAGGTCCTGAGGGGAGACAGAGGGGCCAGTCCCGGGGCCCCGGGAAGACGCCGCTCAGGTGAGGGGGGCGGGGCGGGGGTTTCAGCGAGTTGCGCGCTGGGGGGGCCCTCGCTGCCCCTCGGGGTCCTCACTCGACGCGTCCGCCGCCACCTGCGAGTCTCCCGTGAGCTAACCCTCGCGAGCCGCCCGCCGCGACCCCGAAGCCGCAGCTGCGACCTCTGGCACACGGACCCCTATTTCCTGCGCACTCGCGCCCCGGACGCCGCGGAGAGGGCAGGCGGCTGCCGCCTTAAAACCCCCGGGCGCGGGCGCCCCGGCCCCTCCTGCTCGCCCTCACGGGCCCAGACAGCCCGGCGTGGCCCGCGAGCTCCAGCGCGTTCCGTGCCGTTCCGTGCGTCCTCCCGCGCGGACGGGGCGCTTCGCCGCGACCCCGGGGTCGGGCTGGGTCAGGGCGCTGCTGCCCGGCGCTCGCGCGCCCTCCCCGCGTCCCGGCAGCCCCCTTCGCTGCGCCGCAGGAGCCCGGCTCGCCCGCCCCCGCCCGTGAGCCCGTTGTCCCCTCAGCGGCCGGACGGGCCGTGAGCGGCCTCGTCGCCTCTCCCTGGACCGACCCGGACGCCCCGGGCACACGTCGCACACGCCGGCACGCAGAGCGCACGCGCGTGCACACACGCCACGCACACGTGCTCGCGCCCGTCACAGCTGCTCCACACACTGCACACCTGCCGCCCCGTGCACACGCGTCACAGGGCTCTGCACACGCAGGGACCGCATTCACAGGCTCGGTCGCTAATGAGACGACCCACGGCGCACCCACGCTCATACATGCCGCACACGTGGCACACACGTGACACGCACTGACCGCTGTCTCAGTCCCGCTGCCCCAGGCCGCGCCCTCCCCGGCTGCGCTCGCCCGAAGCCACTGTCCTGGCCGCAAGCCTGCCGCCCGGTCCCTCAGCTCCAGGCCCGACGCGGAGGAGCGCCGCTGCGGTCCCTGCACCGCCTGGGACTCCTTCGCCCGTTCTCATCGCACCGTCCTCTGTAACCCCAGCCCCGGGCCTCTGCCCCCGCTGGGCCCCCAGCCCCAGTCCTCGTTTCCGCCCTCGGCTTCTAGACGGGCTGTCAAGCCCCTCCTGGCCGCGCCTGAGGGGACAGAACGGGGAGAGGGGCCGGGCGGAAGGGTGACGGGTGGGGGAGGAGGCGGGAGGCTCAGGGTGACGGGCAGGCCGGCATGTTTGGGCTCCAGAGCAGGGACTTCTCAGTCTGTGGAGCTGCCGGGAGGTCTGGCTGCGGGCCGGCCGCGGGCTGCCGCTCCTACCGCCAGCTGGAGTGCTGGAGCTAGTGCTGCCGTTTCGTCCCCGTGGCCCTGTGTCCTCACCCTCCCCTCCCCGGGGGGCCACTGTCCCACGACCTTGTTGGTATCTGCGCCCTTCTCCCCGTGACACCCGGGACCCCAGCGCACGTCTGCCCTCTCTGGAGCAGCCTCACACTCCCCGCCCCCCTCCTTCAACTCAGGCGCCTTGTAGTTACCCTGCTGTTGGGACGGGCCGGCCGCCGCCTCCCCGTGCCTGCTGGCGGACCCGCCGATGCCCAGGCCGCCCGCCTCTGTCTTGATGGCTGACTTGAGCTCATGGTTCTCCCGAATGAGCCGCACCAGCTTCTTTAGTTCCTCGTTTTCCCGCACCAGCCTCTCGATCTGATGTCGAAGGCCCTCATAATTCGTGAGTAGAGACATGCCCCGGGGCAGCGGGAAGGGTGCGGCCCACCCAGGGCCTTGCCCAGGCTGGGGAGGGCGCCGGAGTTTGCAAGTTGCAAGGCTGGCCCGGGGGTATTGTGAGGTCAGTGGCCGTGCCCCCTCCCTGTCCTCTCTGCTCTGACGGCCCAGCTCTCGGTGCCTCCAGCTGTGCGCAGGCCCTGCCCTGGCCTGGAAGGTGCTGACGCTTTCTCTGTGCAGACAACTTCATTCTTAGGGTGCCCCTTGTAGCTTCCTCTCACCGGTGGCAAGCTAGTCACTGCCTGCTAGGCTTCCCCCACAGGTGTGCTTTCCGCCATCACAGTTACCTGGCTCTGTCTGGTTAGCTCTTTAAAGCTGTTTACTCTCTGTACATGGAGGGCAGGGATTGTGGGATCAGCAAAGGGCCTGGTGCCGTGCAGGTAGGTAATCTGTGGATATCTGTTGAATGAAAACTCATCACTCTCCTTTCTGGCCAGGGTGCCCTTTCCTTCCAATCTAGGGCACACCCAGGTGTAGCCTATCATCCTTCCCTTGGGGACATTCCTTTATTTTTTAAAGATTTTATTCATTTATTTTTAGAGAGAGGGGGAGGGAGGGAGAAAAAGAGGGAGCGAAACATCAATGTGTGGTTGCCTCTCACATTCCCCCAACTGGGGACCTGGCCCACAGCCCAGGCATGTGCCCTGACTGGGAATCGAACCTGGGGACATTCTATCTTTCACACCTGGATACTGGGCTATGCTTTCTTCCGATCCCAGGTACTCAGTCTTTCTCTGACTGCTAGCGCAGGGGCTCCCTGTCCAAGCATCTGGTTCCCTATAGCTTGGAGTCTCCTTTTCTGGTGACTCAAGTTCCCCTCTTCCAAATCCCCTGGCAGCACCCCCTTTGTGCCCATAACTATTCTCTGGCTTCTTGATTTTTCCTGACTGTAGACCTTCAAGAATCTGACCACATTTTATGTCAGGTTCCAAGAACTCAAGTCTCTGAGTCTTGATTGCAACCCCTTTTAAAAGAGCTACCTACACAGAGAACTTTGTGAGCCTAACCTTGGGAGTCAAACAAGGCTGTGTCTTCATGACCTCCGCTGGGTCTATGGGCATCTGCTCTCAAAAACGCAAGCATGGTGAGGTCCAGGTGTAAGCTGGAAGGCACAGTCCTGGGAGGAGGGTGGGTGCGAGGACAGGGTTGAAGAGCAGCCAGGGCTGGGGTCAAACTGAGTTGAGCATTCTACTTGGACCTCACAATGGGGGGCTCGCCCCCACCCTCCTCTGAGGCCCTAGACTGTAATCATGGCTCAGTCACTCTGGCCCTGGGAACCAGTGCCTAGATGTCCTCCGTAGAGCAGATCTTTGCTCCACACCCTGCGCTCTTTTTTTAATCCTCACCTGAGGATACGTTTTTTGATTTTAGAGGAGAAGGGAAAGGAGAGAGAGGGAGAGAAACAGAGAAACATCAATGAGAGAGATAAACAGATAGGTTGCCTCCCATCCACACCCCAACCTGAGATTGAACCTGAAACCTACATATGTGCCCTGACCAGGAATCAAACCTGCCACCTTTTGGTTCACAGGGTGACGCTCCAACCAGCTGAGCCACCCGGTGGGGTGGCAAGTCAGGCTCACGAACGGGGCTACAATTCCCTAAACCACAAGGAGCGGTTCCCCACAAGGCATGAGCCAGTTCTTTAAAACAAATCTTTGAAGAACTCTGGCCCTGGCTGGTGTGGCTCAGTGGATTGAGCTTCAGCCTGTGAACCAAAAGGTTGCTGGTTTAATTCCCAGTCAGGGCACATGCCTGGGTTGCGGCCCAGGTCCCCAGTTGGGGGCACGTGAGAGGCAACTGTTTGTTTCTCTCACACATTGATGTTTCTCTCCCTCTCTTTCTCCCTCCCTTCTCCTCTCTCTAAAAATAAATAAAATAAAATAATTTATTTTTTAAAAAGTTTGGAAAGGAAGTCCAAGCTCACTATTACCAAAGAAAATGAGCATATTAAAAAAATAAACAAAAACTCTGACTGATACACCATCTCTTTCCCTTTGTACGGTACTTCTTTCCTCCCAAAAATATATATTGAGCCCCAACTGTGTGTCAGGCATTTTGTTAGGAGCTGGGGGTTCAGTGCTTGTCAGAACCTGGTACTGTCCCTGCCCTGGTGACAGTGCAGTGCAGCAGGGAGCAACTGTGAATCGAGCAGTCACACATGTATGTTGAGTGGCCACGTGGTGTTGGGAGGGGTCGTGTGTAGGTCAGCCCTGGCCAGTGCAGGGCAGCCTTCCCCATGGAAGCTGACCAGCAAGGTGCTGCGGAGGGCTCTCTGGTGTGGGAGCAGCTTCCCTGCAGAGGGCACAGCCTGTGCAGAGGCCGTGGGCAGGGGCTGGACTGAAGGAACTGAAAAGGGCTGGCCTGGGATGGGGAAGAGGAGGGGACAGGACATCTGTGCTGGGGACGGATACAGGGCCCAGGCTGTGATAAGGCCTGTGGCCAATGAGGGAGGTTGGTCTTCATCCTAAGGGCCTTGGGAAGCCCTTGAAAGGCTCAAGGGAGGGGGCATGGGAATGGACTGAAGGGGAAAGAGCTGCTGCAGTCATCTGAACAAGCTGAGAGAGTGGCTCCAGTGCGGGGGGTGGAGAGATGTGGGCAGAGCTGATGCAAGGTGAGTGCGTGCCCACGGACTGGTCCTGGGCACGGGCAAGGGCAGGGACAGCCTCGCAGCTTCTGGTATCGGTGCCTCTGCCTCCCGCCTCCAGTCTCTCTGTAAACCTGCAGTGCACAGCAGACCCCCACCCTACCCCCGTCTCCCCCAGGATCCTGAGTTGGGGCCCCCAACCGTTTCTTTGTATTCACCTTCTCCAGGCTCATCTGCTCTCTCTACTCTTATTTCCTCTTCATTCCAACGTTCTTACCTTTTGTTGTTGTTGTTTTATCATGTACACGAGTGTCTTTTGGAATCCAAACCTACCAGGTCTGAGTTTGGGTTAGAGTAGCAGAAGTTTGGAGAGCCATGGATTCATCAAAAAACTTACTGATGTTAATTTGGATCACATGTTTGGAGGTGAGAGTCTTGGGAATGAGAGATTCTGCGCTGTGTTTTGCCCTCCTCTGTCCAGGTCTGCTTTCTGAGCACTGGGACAGCATCACTTTGGAATGTGCCTCAGTTCCTGACAACCAGGGCACACCTGCAGGAGTAACAGGAGTCTTCTGGTGTGCACTCAGGGCTGGCACTCCTGGGCTTGTTCAGAATTTGCTGCAAGCAAACCTTCAGTGCTTTCCTTGCTTATCTGAGTCAGATCCCCCTCTGGTCATGGCCACTGGCTTTTGTACAGCTCATCCCTATTCACATCTGCCTCATTAAGTTCAGCTCAGTGCATGGGCTGGGCAAGGCCTTTGGGATCTTTGCTCCCATCTTGGCTTGGGATTCTTTGTGGGTTTAATAAGCTTCGTTGTAACGCCTTCTTTTCAAGGCTTAAAGTTGCAGAAGGGCAAGGACCTTCAACCTGGAGCCCTCTGTCCATACCCCTTCTACTTCCTGTCCAGGCAGATAATACAGATACCTCGTCCTACAGGTGACGGCACTGAGGCACAGTCAGGTCAAGTGCCTGGGCTCTCCCCCAGGTTCCCATGGCCAGTCCAGTCTTCCTGTGTTTTCCCAGCAGTCGAGGTTGGGGCTCGCTGCAGGCAGCCTCATCTCTGGCCTGTTCCTCCAGCCTCACCCCTTCTGCAGCTTTTCTCTGCACACCTGCCGAGGTTGCGGGGGGGGGGGTGTGTCTTTCTGATTCCCCCGTTGGATCTAGGCGGTACTCAGAAGGCTGAGGTGGTGTCCCCGGAAGTCAGAGCCCAATACAGCACAGCTCTGGGACATAGTAGGTGCTCAATAAACGTATGAAATGCATTTTTCTTCACTGTTCTTTCTTTTTTCCCACCGCAAAGCTGAAGGAAATGTGTTGGTTAGCAGTAGAAACGGGCCAGGCCTCCTGAGTGTTTGCTACAAGCCCCTGGCTTTCTGAGTCAGGCAGCTGTCCCCTCAATGAGTCTGGGGGGGCTGTGGGAAGGCTGATGGCCCTAGGACAAATAGGCACATCATCTGGTCCACCTGGGGCCTTGCCAGCCAGAGCTGTGAAGAAGGGCCTCAGAGGCAGGACTCTGCAGGTCTTGCAGAGGCAAGAGGCAGAGTCTTCTGGGACTGTGACATTGGTCACCAACCCCAGGGGTTATCCAGTCACCCATCCTGAAAGGCTCAGGGACTAGAGGCCAGGGCAGAGACCAGGAGGGCTCTTTCAGGCTCTGGAGTCTCAGCGACTTCTCTGTGTTGTCAGTTCCTCTCTGCTCTTTGCAAAGCGTTATTTGGAGGGCGGCAAGGATGGAGGGGGCCGGGAGACCAACACAAGGTGTGGTGTTAAGAGCCATGATGGACAGGGTGGTGGCCCCAAGGCAGGGAGCAGGATGAGCACCAGGGCTGCAGGAGGCACGTGGCTGGGGCTGCAGACCCTCAGACTCCAAGGCCCACCACAGACCTGGGCCCCCAACCCGCACCCTCAGTTGACTCCTATTCCTCTTCCAGACCCCAGTTACCAAGATGTCCCTCAGGGCCTGTGTCAGCAGCATCAGTGTAGTTATACACCTTGCTCTGGCTTTGCCGCGTGGCCCAGGGCAGGACCCTGTTCCTTCACCCGCTGCATGGGGTGGCAACACTCCTTCCTGTTTTGGAGGCTTAGTTAGAGAGGGAGTGTGTGCAGAGCAAGGGCAATGTCTGGCGCAGAGCAAGAGCTAAATGCATCTCCTTGTCAGCCAAGCACCAGGCAGCATCGCAGGTCCTGGAGGACAGCAGGGGACAAGCAGGGAGCTTCTGCTTTCTCTGGTTCCGCTTATATGGCCAGGAGCTGCCCAGGGCAGGACAGGCTCCCCAGCCTCGTTTCCCACCCAGGGGGCGTTCACAAAGTCTCAGGGGAGACCAGGGCATAGGGCCTGGGAGGCCTGGGCTCTGACAAGCCTGGGCGCAGGTCCTCAGCCAGTTACAGCCAGCTACAGCCAGATGACCCTGATGGTGTTTCCTGCTCTTCAGCACGGGGTGGTGATGCCATCTCACGGCGACTCTGAGGACTGCATCTGGTTATTTGCTCCGTAGCAAGGGTGGAACACCATCTCCGCCGCTGCAGGGGACACAGCAAGGCCCAGCCTGCTGGCGTGGAGCTGACATCCTGGCAGGATGGCAGTAGTGGTGACGCATGCCCTGCGGAGGAGGAGAGCCGGCAGAGGGCAGAGGGAGAGGGCATGCTCCTTAGTACAGAGGGTTGGAGGGCCTGTCCCCTGACAAGGTGCTGCTTGATAGGACACTTGCAAGAAGGGAGGGAATAAGAAATGAGGATGTTTGGGGACAGGGCCTTCCAGACAGAGGGGCAGCCAGTGCAAAGGCCCTGGGGCACATGAGCAGGCTTGGTGCATTTCTGAACACCATCAAGGCCTATGAAATGGAGGGAAATGAGCCATGGCGAGGGGGTGGGCTGGGCAGAGCCAGAAAGGTAGGATAGGGTTTGTAGGCAGATGGGGCTTTGGCTTTTATACTCAGTGAGACGGAAGGAGGTCTGAGGGTTTTGAGTAGGGGAAAGCTACTTCTAACTGCAGCTCATATGCTTGTATGATCTGTGAGCCCCAGGGCTGCCTGATAGGCTCTGTTAGGCCCCTTGAGTCCCCTAACAGCACCCAAAGGGTTGTGGTGAGTCCTTGTGTGGCAAATGCACGGACCCTGCTGGCCCTGCTGTGTCCCTTGTTCCCTCTGCATCCAGGGTAAGTGCCGACCTCTCTGCTTGCCCCTCGTAGCTCCTGCATCTCCACACCCCTCAACAGTTCCCCATGGGCCCTGTGCTTTTGTGGGTGCTGGCCCCTCCCCGGACACTTCCTTGTTCCCCACACATGTCCTCTGAGCAGCGCTGTGCCCACTGTTTCCTGGGGTGCCCGAGCCTGCCCCAGTGCCTCTGTGCCAGACCCTGGTTGGCCCTGCGGCTAGGGGCAGATCAGGTTCCAGTAGGACCTCCTATGGTCATTCTGAGGTCCTGGGGGTTAGGAATTCAACATGAATTTGGGGGACATGATGCAAATTGTAATGCTGAGCTCATAAGGTAAATTGGGGGGGGGGGTTTGAGGTCAGCCTACCCTTTTTGTGTCCCTTTTGGTAGATTGTGAGTTGTGTCATTGGTTTTGGAAATGTCCAGCGTTCTCTCTCCAGATGTTGCTTCTGCATCCTGTGTCCCTTCTCCTCTGGGCGCCACGGTGTGCGCCTTTACCTTTTCCTCGCTCTGTCATATTTATTTTTTGCATCCATTCTCTTTTTTCCTCTCTGTGAGTCTGCATATTTTCTGTTGACCTTTTGGTTCACTAATCCTTTCCTCTGACTTGTCTCATCTGCTGTTAAGCCCACCTACTGAATTTTTAGTTTCAGTAAATTCTGTTTTTTTTCGTTCAGGGCACTCAGTTTGATTTCTTTTACGGAATCCAACCCGCAGGGGTAAATTCTCCATATTATCTTCCCTGTTTCTCCACGTCCCACTGCATTTTCCTTAATTCATGAAGCACCTTCACTTTGAAGTCCTTTTTCTTTCTGATATCACCAATATCTGAGTCACCTCTATGTCTATTTCTTTCATCTTATTTTTCCTCTTGGTTTTCAGTCACATAGTCTCGCCTTTTGAAATGCCTGACAATTTTAAATTGATAGACACTGTGTGTAAAAACACTGTAGAGGTTCTGGCTGATGTTACCTGCCTCTGGACATAGTCTGCCCCGCCCTCTGCCAGGCCGACAGCATGGGGCCCGTGACCTTCAACCACCAGGTGCCAAGCGGGGTAAAGTCTGGGCAGCAGTGGTGGTGAGGTTCTGGCCCTCGGGCTCTTGGGTGGGCCTTCCCCTGCTGGTCCTCAGTGCAGCCTCTCCTGATCCCATAGCTTTAACTCTTCCCTCACAGCCGGAGGGTCGCCCATCCCATTTATTTCTTGCATTTTTGCTTGGCTCTATATACTTAAAAGTGTAAAAATATTTCATCTAGCAATTTTATGTATTGAGAGTTGGAGTCGGGGTCCCAGGCAGTCAGTTCCTTTTGTCCTGATGGAAGTCCCCTGAAGGAGATGACGCGGGGAATGATATCTGTCTGCAGCACGAGGACGGGTCAGGGCCCCACTGCAGAGGCGGTCGTGGCCTTGGCTCGGGAGATGGTCGCAGGCGTGAGAAGCACTCAGAAGACAGAATCTGAAATGCTCCAGGATCGTGAGAACAATTGGGGGAAGCAGAGGATTTTTGAGCCTAGTGCTAGAGCCCTCCCAGAGCCAGGAAGCTGCTGGGTAACAGGGACAAAGAGGCCAGAGCAGAGTGGAGAACAGAGGGCACACTTCAAGGGAGGACACTGCCACACAAGAACCTAAAGGTTTAGAAGTCGCAGTGGCAAGGGAGGACAGGTGGATGATGCCATGAAGCGAGGCCCTGCAGGGAGAAGAGGCAGTCTTCAGTAGTGAGGGTGGGAGCTGAGAAGCTGGGGTGTCGGGGGAGGCATTGCACTTTGGGCATTCTGAAGGGTGTCCAGTGCCCGACAGGCCTGAGACAAAGACATTAAAGAAACGTAGGACGCTTGTGGTAGCAGAGCGGCCACGCCATCCTGCTGCCCAAGGGGGAAGGGGCTGCCCTGGGAGCTGCCCCCCAGCCTAGGCCCCCTGCCTGCACCATCACTGAGGTCCTTGCTGACCTTCTGCCTTTACTCAAAGAAGGCTTTTCCCTGGACGATTCCAGTGGTTCATCACTAAGTACAAAACAGAGCTCTGACTCCTGACTTCTCCATGCACGACGTCCACACCTGACGCCACCACCCGCACCCTCCCCCGCACCTTCTCTTTCTTTCACCTGGTCCTCCCAGGTGTGCCGCCGTAGTTCTCCTGGGCTTTCCGTTTTGCTGCCGCACTCCTGAAACACTTCTGCCAATGCTGCACCACCGACAGGAAGTCTGCAGCATTCCCTGTCCCTGGTCCTGGGACAGTTAGTGCTTGTGCCACTCACTCCACCTTTGACACTTACAGTGTGCCTGGCCCTGGGCAAGGCGCTGGCCTGGGTGCCGAGACACACAGGTCACACAGTCCCTGTTTTGAAGGCACTTCCAGTTCAGAGACACTCAATGGTGGCCCAGGGCAGGTGACACAGGGCCACTGTGCTGGGAGTTCTGTGAGCAGGGGCCCTGGGCTGCCCCTCACTGTGGGACTGATGACAGTGCTGCTTTGCAGGGGAGGATGTGTGATGGAGACATGGGTCTCTGTGGCATTCTATCTTGAAAACAACGGATTTAATGATTACGTCTGTAAGTCCACATTTTGGGTGAAAGAATAAATAAGCCTTTGTTGGCCTTGTGGATAGTTAGTTAGCTGTGTCATGCCCTCCAGGAGAAGCCACCCTCCCCCCACTACACCATGGTGAACAGGTCTGGCTGTTGCTGTCAGCGGCTGTGGCGAGGTTTGGGGGACTGCAGGGAGTCATAGGAAGGGGTGCCAGAAAGGTCTTACTGGATGTGGCTTGTGTGGGTGCACTGGGGAGGGCGTAAGAAAGCAGGGATTGCTCTGCATTGGATACTGTCAGGAAGGGGAGTCATTCTGTGATGGACACCTTGACAAGTCTTTGGAAGGACAGAATACAGGCCGTAACTGTCTAACGTGGTGCCACGCTCAGGCACTGTCAGTCTTACTGGCTCAGACAGGGTCGTGTTCAGACACGATTACGGAGTGGACTTCTTGTCTTGGTGGGTCACATGAGGGCGTTGTCTGACGCTGGTGTTGTGTGAATTGCTTATATTCTAAACAGAAGCACATTCTATCTGCGAGTGCCAGGCCAGCTCCTCGTGGCACCAGGGCCTGGCTGATAGGACCAGTGCCCAGATGTCAGGGGCTGCTTGTTTCCTCACCTGCAGGAACGAGGTTCACTTCACAATTGCTATGACTCCACTCAGCTTCCCGAGTCAGCATGAGGGCCTTTCTACACCCTTACCCACCCACCCAGTCAGATCAGGAGTTGACCCTTTTTGCCCCCACCCTCGGTGGGTTGCAACGGGAGCAGGCAGCAACGCCCTTGCTGGTCTTGCCCTGGGCCCAGCAGATGCCCCTGCCCCCAGTGCCACTTCTAGCTCTTCTCTGGCGCACCTCAGCAGCCTCCTCCTCCCCGGCTTCTTCACTGGTTCACACTCCATGACCACTGCCTGGATATTCTGTTCCTGGACTCGCCTTCCTGAACAAAGACCCAGCTGTGGTTCCTACTGGAGTCCCCTTCACCTATAGGACAAGCCCAAGCCCTCGCCAGTATGTGGCCCTGGCCTTCCCTCCTGCAGTAGGGGCCTCTTGGTCCTTGCCCTGCCCCTGCCCCACATGCCCAGGCCCTTGCTGTTCCCAAGGAGCCTCCCCCACAGGTTTGCTTAGCCCAGTCCGTCCTCCTTGAACTTGAGAAAATCCTGTCCACGCACATTTTGCTTGACTCGCATGCCTGAGCTTTTTCTGCCCTGACCGCTGTTCCCTTTGACCACGTGAATGCTCCGGGGTTCCTCCTGGTGTGAAATCCTGCTGCATCTGAGCTAACACCGAGCAGGGCCTTGTGCCTCGAGCTGGTGAGCAGGGCTCCCTGGTTGAGGAGCTGCCAGGAGACGTCGGGGAGGGGCCGCGCTGCTTGCCAGTGTGCAGCTTGGAGACAGAGCAGTGACTAAGGCAGCTGGAGAGCTGCTGGGAAGGGCGAGGGAGACACCAGGAAGAGGTCCAGGGGGCTGGGGGTGGGGGCTGCCCAGGGCTCAGAGTGACAAGGTCAGGCCTCGGAGTGGAGGGCAAGGGGACCATGGGAGGCCAGCTGGAGCAGCCAGAGGGCATATGGCAGGGCTGTGTTCTAGGCAAGGAGTCTGGACTTCATCTCCTTGGCAGCCATCAAAGGGTTTTAAGTAGGCAGGTGGTGTGATCAGTGTTTGGAAACAAACCTGGTGGCCAGGCAGGGGGCTGACGGAGGGGGGCTGACAGGTGCGCAGGAGCAGGCCTTGGGAAGCAGGGGAGGTGCGCAGGGAGACAGGAGTTGGGCAGGATAAAGGAGAGAGAGAGTGGCCCCACTGCTGGCCCTGGTGTCTGGGGTGGATACAGTTGATGGCAATAATGCAGGAGCAGCGGGTTAGCGGGAGGAGGGACTTGGCTCTGGGCCTCAGCGGAGGGGATCTATGGACCTGGGGGGGTGCTGGTGCAATGTGTGGTTCCCTTCACAGATGCTGGGGTGATGGTGCCAGTTAGAGGTGAGGCTGATAGGTTCCCAGGGAGAAGGTGGAGGAGCCCCAAGAGGGTCTCAAGTCAAGCTGGATGGAGGGTCCTGCAGGGGGAAGGCCGTAGAGAGGAGGGTCCACTGGGGTTAGGGGCTCAGGAAGGCTCAGGGCACGGAGGTCCTCAGAGCTGGGCATGGGGCAGCAGAGGGACCCCTCTGTAAGGAGCCAGGGTGAGCATATGGCCAGCTAGCTGTGATCTGAACATACACCCTACGGTAGGGTGAGGATGGGTGAGGACTCCAGAGTCGGGGCAGCAAGAGCCACAGGAGAGGGCATGCAGAACAAGCTGGGGCTCAAGGTCCTTGAACAGGTGGGGCCTGGCGAGACCAATAGCAGGTGCTGGAGGCAGGCCGAGCCAATGAGCCCCCCGTCTTTGTCCAGCCCTCACCTGGGGGCTCTCGTTGGCACGTTTCCCATGGGGAGGGTGGAGGGATGTGGAGGGCCTTTGTCAAAGCCAGACCTGGGCGGCACTTCAGGTGCCCAAGGGTGGGCTCCCTGGGAGCCTCGCAGAGATGGAGAGTCTGAGAAACTTGACAGCCTGCTCAGTCACTGACTTCAGCCGCTGCCCCTCAGGTAAGATGGTAAGGCTCTCACATCACACTGTGCAGGTCCCAGGCCACTTACCATCATGTCACCCAGGCACCTTGCTTAACCTCCGGGAGCCTCAGGGTCCCTGTCCACCAGCTGGGAATCCTGCCACATACCTTAGGACATGCTGGGGAGATTGCAAGAGGGGAGGCGGGAGCGTGGATAAAGAAGGATTAGCTATTGCCATTCACCTGGTGCACGCTAACCCCACCATGAACACCAGGTCCTGCCTCCTTCATTGCCCTGGCCAGGCCCAGAGCCTCTCCCCACCTCCTGGGAGAAGTGGCACTGAGAAGAGCAACAAGAAGAGCAGAGAGCAGAGGTCCCATTTATTAGAATTTTAAAGACAGCAGAATGAGAGGAAGGCATCCTTCTCCCCCAAAATATTCCATCCTCTCTGCCCTCAGGGCTCAGCACAGGGACAAGACCCTCACCCCACAGGTCCCCCAGAGGGGAGCACTCGAGAGTGGGTGTAAGGAGGGGAAGGAGATACTTTATGCCAGGCGGGGAGCTGGGACAGGAGGGGAGACGTGCACCCTCACCCCTTGGCTCGATCCCTGTCCCCTGGGACCTGGTGTTGCTCCCTGGGGTGGGCTGGCAGACAGGGTTCATGCAACAGTGAGTGGGCAGGAGGCGACGCTGAAACGCAGCCCCATTGCCCTCTGGCAGGGCGGAAGGGCTAGAAGGGGCCATGCTGGCCACAGTGGGTCTGAACAGAAGTTTCTGCAGTATACACACGGGAAGGTCGGAGAGAGGCTTCCTCTGTCCCAGGCTGCGCCCAGGGAGAGAGAGGGAAGGTCCAAATGGCACTGCCACGCCAGCCACGCCACTCGCGTGGGGCCCTGTGCAGGCCTGGGCTCGGGCTACTCCTTGGCACGGCCAATGATGGTGAGGATGTACAGGAAAATGTTGATGATGTCTGTGTACAGGTTCAGCGCTGCAAACACATACTCCTCTGGGCTCAGTGACAGCTGCTTGTTCCCCAGCAGCAGCTGGGTGTCCACTGCCAGGAACTAAGGTGACAGACAGCATGTGGTGCTCAGGGACCTGCTCGCCCACACCTGTGCCCTGCACCCCCCACCGGGCAGCCCCTCACTCACGCAGGTGAAGAGCAGCGCACCCAGTGAGGCGTACACAATCTCCAGGATGCGGTTGCTGATGAAGATGCAGAGGATGGCGAAGATGATCAGCACCACCATGCTCACCAGGAGCACACCCATGCATGATGTGAAGTCATAGCGGGTCTGCAGGCACAGGGGACAGCAGGCCCTGGGTGCCCGCCCTGCCAGGCCCCAGGCCAGTTGCCCCACCTGGGGGCCCTCGCACGCATGGGAAGGTGACTACCAGGACCCCTCACCTGCATGGAGAAGATGACCACCGTGAAGCAGACAGTCGTGGTGATGCCCACAGCCATGATGACCGCCTCGGTGTTGTAGAAGCTGGCAATCATGCCCACCATGTAGGACAGGCTGACGGTCAGGATTGACTGTGGGGGGACAAGGCCTTGGGTATGGGGGCCGCTCCAGCCCCACCCTCGTCAGTGTAAACACTGTGAGTGTGCAGCCGGGGGCTCAGGCTTTGGGGTTACCAGGGCAACGAGATTCCAGGGGTGCTTTCGCCGGAAGTCCCCACAGCAGCTGAGAACAATGAGGGAGATGAAGAAGACAGCATAGGAAACGTAGTACGTCCAGACATTCTCCCGGACGAAGCCTTTCACCTCCCTGACGAACGTGAACACAGCCACGGTGGACAGAGTCACGGACAGCTGCAGGGTCAGCACCAGGAACACCTGAGGAAGGCGCCGCTCAGAGCCTGCCCAGGGCCACTGTGCTGCCCTACCCAGCCCAGCCCCAGGCCCACCTTCCGGATGAAGGCCTGGCGGATGCTTTTGTCATCCCAGTTGGTAGCAGGGAAGTCCTGGTTGTCATAGTAGGACGGGGGTCCCTCCTCGTGATAGTTCCCATGCTGAGGAGCTGCGGGGCAGGACGGCTGGATCAGTGCTACTATGGACGCCTGGGGCCCCTGCCCTCCCCCAGCCCAGCCCCATTACTCACAGCCAGGGTCCTGGGCTGGGAAGGCCTGTGGCTGTCCATAGGGGTTGGGTGGAAAGGGGCTCTGTGGATATGGCCCCTGGGGGTAGCCCCCTTGAGGGTAGGGGTCCTGGGGGTAGCCCGCTGGTGGGTAGGGGCCCTGAGGGTAACCCCCTTGGGGATAGGGGCCCTGAGGGTAACCCCCTTGCGGGTAGGAACTTGGGCCTTGGGGATACCCTGGCTGGCCATAGGGGGAAGGCTGGAACGGGCCTTGTGGGTAAGAGGCCCCAGGGTAGGGAGGCACGTTGGGTTGGGGCCCCCCAGGATATCCAGGGTTGGGGGGCGGATAGCTGTCCCCAGACACCAAGAAGCTCTTCTCATGAGGCATGGCCTCAGGGTCTGTGGTCTCCCCCTAGAGGAGAGAGAGAGAACAGTCAGTCCCCACCTGCTGCGGAAACCGAAATCTGACTAACACTGGCCGCAATAAGGGTAACTCATGACCTTTGCCTCTGGACACCCGGGAGCCCGGAACAGAGGGGCCAGGAGGCCGCGGCGGGGCGGGGCGGGCGGCTACCGGTGGGTGGCTGGGCCTGGTGCTTCTAGGCTAGAGGCTGCTCTAGGCCAACCCCAAAAGTGGAGGAGGGGCGGAGGAGGAGATGACTGTCAGTCTCGGAAATGTTGGCTCCGGTTGTTTCTTAGAAGCAAGTGGAAGGGCCTTCTCACCGATCCGGGGCCTTCCGGTCGGAGCCCCCAGGTCGCGGCTTGGGGACTCAGTCGGGGCCGCAGGGTCGGGGGTGGGGGCGCGGTCGGGAGGTGCGGCGTGTGCCCGGACCCTCCCCTTAGCACCCTGCCCCTTAAGCCGCTTTCACGGGCCGGAGCCGGCGGCTATTTCTATCCCAGGAAATCCCAGGCCATCTGTGAGCGGCGGGAGCTCTGACCCCTCTCGGACAGCAGGGCCCGTCCGTCTCTCGCTCTCGGGGCGGGGACAGCAGGCCTGGATCGGCTGCCGGGGTGCCTGCCAGTGGGGTACGCCAGGAACAGCGGGGTGCGGGGGTGTGTGGGGGATGGAAGCGACCAGAGGGCGTGCGGGAAAACAAAGCAGGAGTGGGGGGGGGGGGAGGCGAAGCGGGTAGAGGCGGCGGCCACCGAACCTGCTTCGAGGGCGGGGTGGGCCTTCCTGCCCGGTCAGGAGGCGTTCGGGTCGCGAGTACCGCCGCCACCGCAGCGCATCGTTACCTCCCTCCCGCTCCAGGCCGCGGCTTCCCGAACCCCGGCCGTCGCCCCGGCCCCCAGAGGGCCGCGCACCCCGGCCAGACCGGCCGACTGACCCACGGTGGCGCCGTTCAGTTACGCAGAGTCCGTGCGGGGGCGGAGGTATCGGCCCTGTGGCTCAGCAGGTAGACTCGTTGCTCGGGCCGGGGACTCACCACTCGCGGGGCGTCTCAGGACGGTGCGCACGGTGTCCGCTGCGCGGCCGCGCGGTCGATGGCCGCTGCGCCCGCACCCAAACCCGCAACCGCTCCGCAGCCGGCTTGGCTGGGCCTGCGCCTGCGGCTGGGAAGACGCAGCGGGCCCTTGTGACGAAGCGGGGCCGCGCGCGGGGCGGGGCCGGGCGGCCGTGGGCGGGGCCGCGAGGGGGCGGGGCCCCCGCTGCGAAAGTAGGGCTTCTCCTGGGTGGTCTGGACCCGCTGCTGCCGCCCTGCTGCTCCTTTTCGAGTCCCAGGCCCCAGCCCGTCGTCCCATACTGTCTGCCGGCGGGTGGGCTTGGGCTGTGGGGGCTGGAGACTCCTAGAGGCAGACGTCTGCCAGGCCAATTTGGTCAGGGAGTTGAGAAATGTATTCCTAAACCTGGGATGACCGAGGGTACGAAGCACTCTCCACCCTTTCTTGGCCTTGAAACACCACTTCCCCCTTTCATCCAAGGCTATCCCACGTCCAGAGGCCTGATCACGTAGTTGCTCCATTATCTGTGCCGGTCATGGAAAGCAAACTATTCCAGGCCCCGCAGGAGACCTTTCATTCTCACACCTCACAACCACAGGGCTTCGATCCTTGGCCTTGTTCCACTGCTAAGGGGCTGAGGGTTAGAGATGTCCCAGGACTGGAGGTGTCACTTCTTCCCTCTGCTCCAGCGGTCCTCCAGAGAAGGTGCCAACTGCCACAGCCAGGACTGCCGCTCCCCCCTGCCCTTCCCCCCACCCCCTCCCGCTGCAGCGCCTCTCTACCTGGGGCCTGGGGACCTTACTGGGCAATCCTGGCTCTTGCACGGTTTGCCTCTCCCAGGCCCTGCCATGGTTTGGAAAAGGCTCTGTCGTGTGTCCATGGCATGCTGGTGCAATGTTTAGCAACTAGCAACTAGGTCCGGCAAGGGGAAGCCCTTATCTGCACCTTTTGCTTGACTGATTTTAAGCTACCACCAGTTTAACAACTGGGTCATGAAAATTCAACAATCTGGTCATGAATCTGCTCCTCTTCCTGGGCAGCCCCTCAGCAGGGAGCAGCATAACAGATAAATTATACAGTATCAGCAGGTGGTGAGTTCTCTGAGGAGAGAAAATATAGGGCAGGCAGGAACACACCTGTGCCCTGTGGAACTGAAAGTTCATACAATTTGAGGAAACAATAAAAATGACAAATACAAAGTTGAAGTCAGGGTATTTGAAGTGACCTGTGTAAGGTCCTTGAAGACCTTTAGCTCCAAGTAAAATCTGCTCCTAAGAGTCGGATGAGGGACAAACGTGGCCAGGCGGATCTCTGGGAAAGGCCAGTGCAGGGACACTGAGGGGGAGAGATCGGCTGCACTGGAGGAAGAGGCTGGAGCTGGCGGGGCCTGGGGGGTGCAGGGGGTGGGGCCACAGAGGGGACTGGGTGTGGTCGGGCTGAGCCTGGCAGGCCCTCCAAAGGACTTTGGCTTTCACTGTGAGTGACTCTGGCTTTTACCATGGCCCAAGCAGTGGCAGCTTCGTGCCACTTCACAAGGCTCTCCCTGCCTGCACTGTGGAGGAGGGGCGGTGGAGGTGGGTGGGCGTGGCAGAGGGAGACTAGTTAGAAGGCTAGTGTTGTGACAGGTGAGAGACGATGGAGGCACAGACCAGGGTGGGGCAGCCATGGTGCCAGATCTACAGCTGGGGGTGCAGGCTGGGCAGGTCCTCCATCCCCTGGCTGAGCGGCAGGGGTGGAGGCTGATGGGTGACTGGGAGGTGGGAGGCAGGGCAGGCATGGGCACACCTCCTTGAGAGGCTGGAAGCAATGAAGCATGGGCAGGGGGAGCAGGGCTTTGTGGCCCAGGGGAGTTGGGTCCTGAAGGCGAAGCCTGGGTGTGCGCGCTGCTGCGGGCCCTGCCTGCACCTCCACCTCCCCTTCTATGATGAGGGTTTGCAGCAGCAGGTCCAGGGTCCGCACCTTCTGGGGTTACCCATGATGACAGTGAAGACGGCCATGCTGGTGTAAGGTGGTAAAAGTGGGCAGGTGCACAAAGCAGTGCAGAAAGAGAGCTGGGAAAGTGTGTGTGGGGAGGGGAGGAGGCCGAGGAAGGCTGTGCTGGGAAGCACTTGTACGTCAAGAGTGGGAGCTGGCCACTTGGGAGGTATGCATGGTGAGGAGCAGATTTGAGGAGACGCTGGGGAAAGTTGAAAGCAAGCCTGAGCCTGGAGACCCACACTGCTTATGCTGTCTGCAGGGGAACACAGGCTGGAAGTCCCAGAATAGGGGGGCAGTGACTGGAGCCCCCTGGTGGATTTAGTAGGCAGGGCGATGGGTCATTTTTAGGTTGACAGAAAGGCCAGGAGAGTGGAGGTCTGCCGCCTGCCGCTTCCAGAGACGGATTACTCCCGGGCGCAGAAGAAAATATTGGGCCCCTTAAAAAAAGAGAGAGAGACAGGGAAAATAAAAGTGCATGTTAGCCATATTTTATGCAGTGTAATAATGAAACCAAACTTGGTGTCATTAGAAAAAAGTGTAAAGTTGTGGTCTTGCGGGGCCCTTCAGAAGTTTGGGCTCTGGGTGCGCGCCTGGTGAGCCCGCGGTTAACTCCACCTCTGGCCGCTTCCCCTACTCTCTGAGCCAGTGGGCTGAGTGGGACAATGGGGCCGATAGGCTGGACCGAATGGTCGTGCCCAGCTAGCACCTGGTCGCTGGGGGCTCTTTTCGGGCTGAGGAAGTGGGGCGGGCAGAAGGCTCTGTTGGAGGGCCTGCCAGCAGGAGGAAAGCACCTTCCTGGCCACCACCCCGCCCAGCGCCCGCCGGCCCCGCCCTCCCTCCTTCCTTCCCTCGGACAGTTTCGCTTTTGTTTTCTGGCTCCAGGCCTTCTGCCTTCTGAGCAGGATCCAGAGTCCTAGCTGAAGGTGTGGTTTGGGGCAGCCTCGGCAGCGGGCAGTATAAATGTGGGATGTGGGCTGCCCATGGTGAAGAGGGTGCCAGGGAATGCTGTGGGGGGACGGGAGAAGGGGGGTTGGAGGGGGTTGGAGGGCGCTGGGAGGGGTGGAGTGGGACTGTGGGTGGCTACCCTACCGCTGGCCCCTGCCCCAGGGTTGTAATGGCAGAGGCGGAGGAGGAGGAGGAAGGGGTGGCCGTGGAGCTCAGCAGGCTGCCCCCCAGCATCCCTGATGAGTTGCTCACGCTCTACTTCGAGAACCACCGACGCTCTGGGGGGGGACCTGTGCTGAGCTGGCAGAGACTTGGCCACGGGGGTGTACTCACTTTTCGGGAGCCTGCAGGTGAGGGGGCTGATGGAAAGGGAAGCCTGGGCACCTCGCAGGCCCCCGGCACTGACACCCCACCCCGCCTGTGCCCACAGATGCAGCAAGGACCTTGGCCCAAAAGGAGCATGTGCTGCATGGGACCCGGCTGAGCCTTCGGCCCGCCCCACCGCGCGCCCCTGCGCGCCTGCTGCTCCAAGGGCTGCCCCCTGGCACCGCGCCCCAGCGCCTGGAGCAGCACGTCCAGGCCCTGTTGTGCGCTGCAGGGCACCCAGAGCAGCCCTGCCATGCCCTGGCCAGTCCCCGACGGGACAGGGCCCTGGTCCAGCTGCCCAAGCCCCTCTCTGAAGCAGGTGAGAGGGGGATAGAGGCAGGTGTGCCTGTCAGGGGAGATGCCCCGAGCCAACCTGCGCCTTCTCCACAGAAGTTCGTGTGCTGGAGGAGCAGGCCCAAGCCCTGCACCTGGATGGGGCTGAAGTGTCCGTGGCGCCGGTGCCCCAGGCCCGAGCAGTGCGTGTGGAGGGGGGCACCACCCCTGTGGACCCTCTGTTGCTGGAGCTGTATCTGGAAAACGAGCGGCGAAGTGGCGGGGGCTCCCTGGCAGGCCTGCGCAGCCTGCCAGGGCACCTGGGCACCGTGGTCACTTTCCAGCAGTGGCAGGGTGAGTGGGGCTAGACAGTCCTGGCCTACCCTCCCACCCCTCAGCCGCTGACAGGCCTTCCGTCCTCTCCCTTCCCCTCAGTGGCCGAACGGGTGCTGCAGCAGGACCACCAGCTACAGGGCTCGGAGCTGAGCCTGGTCCCCCACTACGACTTCCTGGAGCCTGACGAGCTTGCTGAGGACACTGGTGGAGGGGACCACTTCTCTGAGTTGGGACCTGGGGTCACTGAGCATGCTCTCTGGGAGGCTGGAACGCCAGCGAGGGCACCGAAGGGTGCAGAGACTGTGACCTTGGGCTCTGAGGAGGCACCAGGCCAGTCAGGAGACTCTCTAAGGACAGATCCCATAGGGTCTCTGGGACAGGTTGGGCCAGTCAGCTTGGGACCTGTGAGGGCTTTGGCACAGGAGGGTCTGGAAAGCCTGGGGCCTTTGGGGTATTCAGGGCAGGCAGGGCTGATACACCCGAGGCCTTCAGGGTCCCCAGGCCCAGAGGGCTCAACAGAGATGGCCACGGGGTCTCTAGAGCAGGTTGGGTCGGGGAGCCTGGGGCCTGTGGGCTCAGTGGAGCAGGAGGGGGTCTCAGAGATGGTGCTGTCGATGGAGCCGGGAGCCATGCGCTTCATACAGCTCTATCATGGAGACCTTCTTGCTGGCCTGGGAGACGTTGCCCTCTTCCCACTTGAAGGATCAGACATGACTGGCTTTCGGGTGAGTAACCTTTGACAATTTCTCACCGTTGGCCCCATTTCCTGTGGCCTCTGGGTCCCTTTCTTGTGCCCTAAACCTGTGAACTGCCCTCCTACCCTGATGGTCTTGCAGCTCTGTGGAGCCCTGACGCCATGCCAGGCAGCCCAGGAGTTCCTGCAAAGTCTGCTAGGCAGCATTAGCTGTCACGTGCTGAGCCTGACGCACCCAGGCAGTGCCAGGTTCCTGCTGGGTCCAGAGGGGCAGCACCTTCTTCAGGAGCTGGAGGCTCAGTTCCAGTGTGTCTTTGGGACCGAGCGTCTGGACATAGACACTGCCCAGGTAGAGTTGGAGCCCGCCCGTCCCTCCTCTTTCGCATACCGCAGCCTGGCGCCTCCCGCGCTGCTGCTCAGAGACCTGGGAGGGGCATGGGCCCAGTGGACCCTAATGCTCTCTCCTGATAGGTGGACTCTGTGGAAGCCCTCCAGGCCCTCCCTGGCCAGCCCCGCACTCTGTGGCCCTTGGGCAGTCCAGGCGGTGACCAGGAGGATCTGAGCCTTGGTAGGGCCCCCTTGGGATGCCCAGCATATCCTGGGACCCCTTCTTGACCTCACCTTCTGCCTGGCTCTGCACTCCCACCTGTCTTGTGATCCCAGACCTTGTAATTCCCCCCATCGTCACCCATTTCCTGGCTCATCCTTTCCTGTAGCCCCACCCTGGCTGGGCTAGGCCCCTCACCTCATGACCCTCTCTGTTCCCAGAGGAAGTTCGAGAGATGCTGGCCACGCTGGAGGGCCTGGACAGGGAGGACTGCCTGTCCCTGGCGCTGGGGGAGGAGGAGCCCAGTGAGCAGTCAGAAGAGGAGCCTGCACCTCGGGTCCAGGAGGAGCCCCCAGCCCCTGGCACGGGGGCCCATGAGCAGCTGGAGGAGGAAGCGGCGCTGCAGCTGGCTCTCCATCGGTCACTGGAGCCACAAGGCCAGGTGGCTGAGCAGGAGGAGGCTGCTGCACTGCAGCGAGCGCTGGCCCTCTCCCTGCTGGAGCCAACCCCACTGGAGGCAGAAGCAGCACTCCTGGGCCGGGGCACAGGTGGCCAGGCCCAGCTGGTGGTACACGCGGCTTTTGAACAGGACATGGATGAGCTGGACCAGGCCCTAGGGGCTGCTTTGGAGCTGCACCTCCGAGAGGAGACAGTGGGACTTCGGGGTCACGTGCTGCCCACAGAACTGCGTGCCTGCCTTGAGTGGCGCCACGGCGTGAGTATCACCCTTCATGATGACTGCATCGTCCTCCGTGGCTTTAAGGTGCAGCCCACCATTGCAGCCCTCCACTTAGCAGCACTGCTGACTGGCCCCACCGATCTGAGTTTGGCCTTGGAGCCTTCAAGCCCCACCCGTGAGTCTGCACTTGGGACCGGGGGAGGGTGGGGTGGACAGCTCTTAGGGATCCACCTGTGCCCCAGGCACGGCCTAGACCCTCTTTCTCCCCCTGCGACAGAGCCACCACAGAGGCTGGAGGAGCCCTTGGGCAGGCTGGAGTGTCTGGCCGAGAGCAGCCAGGAGTTCCAGGCGGTGGTGCAGGCCTTCTATGACACCCTGGACACTATCCACAGCAGGGTCCGAATCATCCGGGTGAGTCAGGCTGGTCTTGTCCGCTTCCTGGCCTCCTGGGATCATGGCACCGTGATGGTCTTGCAGAGCCTGTGAGCGGTCCTGCTTGCCTGTCAGGGATGGCTGGCCAGGAGCTGCCCAGGTGGGGCAGGCTGGAAGCTGCTGGGGGAGGCACAGTGCCAGGCTTCCCAGCCTGCTCCTGCCCAGAGCATGTTCACAAAGTCTGGGTTGGGGAAACAAGGTCCCAGGACCTGAGAGGCTTGAGCACGTTCCTGCTTTGCTAGTTACACAAGGCTGTTACCCTCTCCTCGTGTTTCCTCATCTGGGGCGGTGATGCCATCTCATGGCTGTTGTGAGGACTGCGTGCCTGTCCTGTTCTTGGGGCTCTCCTGCCGCCCATGGGTTCGCTCAGCAAGCAGAAGGCTGGCTACAGCGCTGCAGCCTCTCCTGTAGTTTTACCTGCTAAACATGGTGGCTCTGAGCACCAGTGTGCTTCGCCAAAGGCAGGGACCGCTGCTGGGAGGCAGAGTGAACCTGGGGAGTGCTGGGAGAAGAGGCTGAGAAGGGACTCTGGAGGTGGAGGGTCGGAGGTGGAGGGCAGTGAGGTCCAGGACGTCTGCGCGGCCAGAAGGAAGGACTGGGGAGGAGGCTCTGCTGGGCTGCTCAGCTGGCTGGAGCTGAAGCTGGGCTGAGGGGTGAAGAGTGACTGGAAGGTCAGGACAGGAACCAGTTTGCAAATGAACTGCTTACGACAAGAAGGAAGGGGATGAGACCACCCAGAGCAGAGAGCAAGGCTGAGTTCTTATGGGAGAGGCTCACAGGGGGCCAGAAGGAAGGGACAGCAGGAACTGGTTCATTGTGCCGCTGGTGCTGGGGAGACGCTTGACTCTTGATGCACAGAGTTGTGGGTGAACTGGAGCTGGTCAGAGAGGCAGAGCCTCTGGCCTTCCCCAGTCCTGGCCTGTTAGCTGCCACCACCTGCCACCATGTGCCACCACCCACCATACCGCTTCCGTGGAGGTGACTGCTAAACTTTGGACCGAGTACTTTCCCTCCACTACTGGACCGAACAGCTGTCCTTTCTGCCCTTTACAAAGGAGAGACACAGCTGTGGTCACGTCCCTGATGCCCCGGCGAGTTCTGTCAGTTCTGTGCAGTCAGGTCTTCCAGGCAGCACTGGTGTGACTAGAGGGACACTTGCGTGTTTTCCCCACTTAACTTTGGAAACTGTTTCTGGCCTTCGTGGGTGGAAGGTGAGCGTGATGGCCTCCTTCCCTCTCTCTTCTCTCCCATCTTCCATCGCACAGTGTGGTCAGTTACATCATCTTTAGTCTGTTGTCAAGGTTGACAAATGAACTTCGTCTTTTATTCTGTAACCATCATGAAGCTACATCCTTGGACTGTTGGTTGATGAATATATAATGATGATGAAAAATATTTACTATTGAACCTTAGAGAACATGGGGAAATGGAATCGTGGTGATTAAAACTGGGTTATGTGACAGAGGATATTTCACGGTTCAAGGGCGAAGGGCTCTTCATTTTTATCACTTTCTCCATTTTTTTTCTGTGCTGGGCCTGGCTGCTGGGTTGCTCTCTGTGGCCCTGGCCACCCTCTTGCATAGATCTTTCTTCTGTTCAGTAGAAGTATCTCCTTGAATGGGTAGTAACCATCTTGGACTTTTAAATTTAGTTTGCCTTCGACGATGAGAGTTAATCTGCAACTGTGATTTGATAACGGTGTCTGCCATTCTTTTTCAGACAAAAGTTTCATGTGTGTATTTAAGACATTTCTGTTAACTTACCTGAGCACAGGTGATTCTTGCCTATCTTAGTGTGTCCTGATTTTGTCCTCACCATGAACAGTTTGCCTGGATATAGTGTTCAAGATCAAACTAAGTCTTCCTCCAGATTTTTGAAGCTATTATTCTTTCTTTTCTCTTTAAAAATGCTTGCTCTTGAGACATTAAAAAAATAATCTTTCTGTGGTCCATTAGTGCCAGTATTGGTGGCAAGTAGCCCGGGGTGGGAGTGCAAGACTTCTCTCCATGTCTGTGTGGACGCTGGTGTGTGTGGACATCAGTATCTTCTGAGTGGAAGGTTGACGCTCTCGGGCAGGTAGAACCAGGGATGTGCAGTTCCTCGTGGTCCTTGTCATCTCATGGGCACTTTCCACCTGAAGGCACCACCTTTGTCTCAGGGAAGCTGTCTCCATTAGTGCCTCACTTGCTCCTGTCACCTGCTGTCCTGTCCTGTCACACAGGTCTTCCCTCCTCTCTCGCCCACCCTCCCACCACCTCTGCCTCTTTCCTTTAGCTCTGCACTCTGTCACTCCTCAGCTCTGTCTTCATGGTCTCACTATTCAGTCTCCCTGCTAGATTTGATTCAGCAATTTCATTCTTTAAAAAAATTTTTTTAAATGTAGTTTTCAATCAGTAGTTCATCAATTCCACTCAATGTAAAAACTTGCTCATTTTCAGAGTATCTCTTTTTCACATTAGCTAATCTTGTTTGATGGACGGAATATTCCTTTGCATCCCTCTGCAGAGACTGGTTAGACTTTCTTTAATAACTGTGTGGGTTCCTGAAGCCCGGCCACGGCTGACTCACCTGGTCTTCCTGGCACAGAGAGGCCAGGGGTGTCTCCTGGTGTTGGGAGCACAGCTCTGTGGGCAGAGGGGCACGCCACTCAGCCTTTCTCTGCAGAAGCCTGGCTGTGGGTGCCAAGGTCCAGGTAGTGCTTGGGTTTGCTCACCTGCAGGCCTCCCTGGAAGCCCTCTGGGGCCACTAAGCGCCCCCATCCAGGTAGCTCATGTCCGCCTAATGTCTGCTGCTGGACAGAGCACTACTGGAGCTGTGCGGTCTCCCCAGACCCTGAGCTCTCCCAACACAGGGCTCTTGATCTCCTGGCTCAGCGCTGACCCTAGGCCCAGAGGCTAGGGGTTCTCCAACTAGCCCTGTCGCCGCCCGGCAGGTGGAACGCGTGCTGCACCCGCTGCTGCAGCAGCAGTACGAGCTGCACCGAGAGCGCCTGGAGCAGCGCTGTGAGCAGCGCCCAGTGGAGCACGTCCTGTATCACGGCACGTCGGCGCCCGCTGTCCCAGATATCTGCGCGCACGGCTTCAACCGCAGCTTCTGTGGCCGCAACGGTGAGGCCTGGGTCCGGCAGGGGCGTGGGCTCTGCCGTCCTGGGCGATCCTGACTCCCGCCCGTCCTGCCGGCAGGCACGCACTACGGGAAGGGCGTGTACTTCGCCAAGCGCGCCTCCCTGTCGGTGCAAGACCGCTACTCGCCCCCCAACGCAGACGGCCACAAGTCCGTGTTCGTGGCGCGGGTGCTAACCGGCGACTACGGCCAGGGCCACGGGGAGCTGCGGGCCCCGCCCCTGCGGGCCCCAGGCCACGTGCTCCTGCGTTACGACAGCGCTGTGGACTGCCTCCACCAACCCAGCATCTTCGTCATCTTTCATGACACCCAGGCGCTGCCCACCCACCTCATCACGTGCCAGCACATACCACGGGCTTCCCCTGGGGACCCCTTTGGGCTCTAGGCCCACTCCCCGGCCACATAGCCCGAGAGATCCCTCTCGGCTCTGGCTCTGGCCTCCTGCTCCCCAGGCTCCAGCTCCACATAGTCTTACGGATCCCTCCGCTGCCTGAGCTGCCCCTGGGGACGACCCTGCCTCCCGTTTTGGTGCAGGGACCCGCGGTGCGACGAGGAGGGCTGTGCCCGGTCCCCTAAAGGCCGACCCAACCACCAGGGGTCAGCAGAGCCCAGGAGGAGGGAGGACGGCCTGACACCGCCTAGGCCACACCTTGCCCGAGCGCGACTCTTATTTGAATAAACGTGAAATGAGGCGGAGGAACCTGCTGGAGCTCCGAGTCCCACCTCTGTTGCTAGGCGGGAGGGACCTCGGCGTGGCTAGTGGCTGGGGCCATCGGGTAGACCCCGCTGCTTTTTGGGGGCGGTCCTGGGCAGCTGGCGAGGCCCGACCCAGCGCGCACCCGAGCGACCCCACGTCGCCTGAGTGTCATGCACGCTCCCACAAGAACGTCTCTTCGCCGACCGACCCGCCCTGAGTGCGTGGGGAGGGGGCCCTGCGTGCCTGGTGATAGGGGCGTGCGCGGTAGGAGCCCTGCCCAGGTCAAGCCACACTAGTGCTCCAGCCGCACTGCTTCCGTGAGCCCCTGGCCCCGCACGCGCTGGGGCGCCCGGACTTACGGGCGGTGCTCGGTTTGGAGCCAGGGCGGGGCTCCGGGCTCGCTCCGCCTGCGCCGCCTCCGCGGCTCTCCGGGTCCAAGCAGTCTGGCTGCGGCGGCCGAGCCTAGCCGAGCTGAGCCATCAGGCACGTAAGACTGGGGCCGGGATAGAGAGGCGCGCAGCGGGCGGGAGCCTCGGGGTAGGGTGGGAGCTCTCCGTCCGCAGGCGTCCCGGAACTAGGGGCTGCGTCGCGGCCCATCCTCCCTCGGGAGGGCACCACCTCTGCGCGCCGGAGACTGCGGAACTGGTCGGGCGGTGCCCGGGGTGTGGGCAGGAAAGATTGCTGGGCAGGATCGGCTGACCGCGGGGCGCCGGGCGGGGAGTTGAAGCACAGGCGGCCGGTGGAGGAGACCGTGGAGAACGGGGGTGAAGGGGGGGTCGGCCCCAGGTCGCTGCCCCCTGTCTCCTCGCCAGCCCTTCGCCTGAGGGCCGAGGTACAGAGCCCACATTGTGCCCCCACACCACCCCACCCCCGCCGGGACAGAGCCCCATTCACCTCCCGCACGCCAGCACTCGGGGCTGGGGAGCTGCGGAGTGTGCGCGAGTGGGTGGGCGTGCGTGCGCTCCGGCAGCGCCGGCGTGCGGGCTGTGCGCGCTCAGAGTGGGCTGCGGAGAGGCGCCGGGCGCCCAGCCGTGCCGCAGCGAGCTCCTGCGGCCCACGGCACTGCGGCTTCAGCTATTTATAGGCGTCCACTGCGGAGACCACGGTGGGGCTGTGCGGGGCTGGCGGTGCGGCGGGGCCACGGGAGTCCTAGAGGCTGAGACGCCTTGGAGGCACAACGCCATTGTCCAGGGGATGGGGTCAGGGTCCTGCATGGGAGGGGTGGCTGTCACTGTTCCTGGTGGCCTAGCTTTCCTGGTGATTAGAGGATTAGAGGAGACAGGGTCCAGGGCTGGGGTGGTGGGGGTGGAGGCCAGTATCTGAGTGATGGGGTGGGGGTGGGGGTCAGCGTCCAAGTGAAGGTAACTACCCCTCCCCTCCCAGGGTAGAGGGTGAAGGGTAAGGTCAATGTCCTGTGATGGGTGAGCCCATGGGTGACCGTACAGAGGGCTCAGTGTTTGGGTGACTAAGAGAAGGGAGGGGCAACAATGGGGGGGGTGTCAATGTCCTAGTGATAGACTGGGGGGAGTGAGGTCAGTGCTGCGGGTCACTGTGTGGTGTCTGAGAGATGATCTGGAGGGGCGGAGGCCAGCTTGAACGGTCGGAGAGGGTCTTTCATGTCTGGGCGGAAAGGGTGGGTGGTCAGTATGTGCATGAGGTGGGCCTTAGGAGGGGGTGGGGGTCAGTGTTCAGCTGATAGGGTGGGTGGGTGGGGCCAATGTCTAGGTTGAGAAGGTCAGTGTGCAGCCCCCCAGAGCTGTGACCCCCTCCTGCTCCCCGTCCAGGAAGCCATGTCGGGTGAGGACCATGAGGTGCGGGCGGTGTCCGAGGATGGCTCCAATGGAAGCAGCAGCTCACCCAGCCCTGGGGACACGCTGCCCTGGAACCTGGGGAAGACGCAGCGGAGCCGGCGGAGTGCAGGAGGCTCTGGGGGCAATGGCGGTGTCTTGGACCCTGCTGAGCGGGCAGTCATCCGAATTGCAGGTAATGCGGAAGGGCCTCGTCTCTCAGTTTCCCAGCTCTGGCGGGCGGCGCCGCCGCGCGCTCGGGGCAGGTGTGGGGCCGGCAGGAGAGGTGAGAGATCCGCTGGTCAGAGAGGGCCTCTCGCGTCCCGGGAGGCGCGGGCGGCACAGCGCCGCCTGCTGGCCGCACGCAGTCCGCGGCCGGGGCCCGCGGCTGAGCGAGCTGCGGGGGCACCACCCCCGGCCTCTGCAGGCCCGGCGCCCAAACGCCGCGATGATGCTTTCTTGGGCTCCCGGGGCAGAGCTGCCTTCCAGGCCCCGGGTCTTGGCTGCCGGCACCGGGGCGGCGGAAGCACACAGGAGCAGGGCTGGTTGGCGAGAGCCCCCATCCCCTCCTGGAGCCAGAGCCCGCCTGGCTCCCCCGTGGTTGCCATTCTGGGGAGGAGGGAGGGGAAAGCCAGCGAGAGGCCACCAACAGAGCAGGGCTGACCGCTAGACAGCGGTTCCTCCCTTTGCGAAGTGGGTGACCTAGGGCTGGAAGCCACCCCAGGATGTACTGGGCGAGGGAGGAGCCCGTTGAGGGTCTCTGTGCCAGGCTGAGCAGGACTGGGTGGAGGGGAGGCGTCTGGAGGGCAGGGCTGGCCCTTGAGGAGGCGGGGAGGGTGGCCTGGGGCCTGTGGGGAGAGGCGTGCGGGCGGCTGCTGAGCGAGGATGTGCTGTGGGCGGTGAGGGGCCTTGTGGGTGGAGACAGAGGAGCAGGACAGCAGGACAGGGTGCAGGCTTGGCGCCCCCCCTCCAGGGCTGGTGTGCACGGAGCCATCGGGGGACAATCTTTGTCACGTGTCACATGGATTTTAAAAGAGGTCCCTTTCCCTCCATGAAAGCCTTTGTGCTCTGCCTGCTGACTTTCTCAGTACTGACCCTCCGAACAGGGCTGTCCTCGCAGGTACGCAGCGCGGAAGGTTGGAGAGGAATGAGCCAGGGGCGCTCTAGACAGAACATTTGTCAGTGCTGCGAGAAGCGTCTTTGCCAATTTGACGGGTGGAAAAGAAAGGCTTTTATTTGCGCCAAGCATTTTATTTCTTCTGAAGAGTCCCTATTTCAATCCTTTTATAGTACATAATTAAAAAAATATTTTATTTTTAGAGAGGGGGGAAGGGAAAGAGAAAGAAAGGGAGAGAAACATCAATGCGTGGTTGCCTCTCTCACACCCCCTACTGGGGACCTGGCCCGCAACCCAGGCATGTGCCCTGACTGGGAATTGAACTGGCGACCCTTGGATTCGCAGGTGGCGCTCAGTTCACTGAGCCACACCAGCCAGGGCTCTTTCTGTTTTAAGAGTCCTTTTTATGTTGATAATACCAACTCTAGCTCCAATATTGCAAGGAAGGGTTCCGGAGAGGAGGGAGGAGGGAGGGGCGCGCCGGGGGGCGGCCAGGTGAGGTCGCTGGATCCGGCCGGGTCACCGGAGAGGTCGGGGCTGGCGAAGGAGGGGACTGCTGCGGAGCTGGGCGCCGGATGAGAATTCAGGCTGTTGGCGGGCCCGCGACCCAGCCGGGAGCGGGAAATGGTGTGCGCTCGCTGGCACTCGCAGTGGGGCCGAGACGCGGAGCCCGCTCCAGCCGAGCCCAGCATGTAGGCACCCGGACGTGCGGCCGAAACTTCCCGGGCCTGGCCGGTCCCTGGCCCCGCCCCGCCCCTCCCGTGGGGCATCCTGGGTGCGGGGCGGGGCGGGGGCGGCCCCTTTAAGTGGCGCTCACGGGCGCAGGGACAGAGTGGCCACCCGGGGCTGGAGGCTGCCTCTGCGCCGCAGCGCCCCGCCGCGTCCCGCGCCCGCCGGCATGGCCGCCCCGTTGCCGCCCGGCCCGCCGCCCGACGAGCAGGACTTCATCCAGGCCTACGAGGAGGTGCGGGAGAGGTACAAAGGTACGGCGCCGCCGGCCCTGGCGGGAGCTCCAGCCCCACAACCTGGCCTCTGACACCGTGTCCGCAGTGTCTGTCCCCATCGCGGCCCGGACAGAGCCCAGCGCCCCAGCAGCCGCGCCCGTCCCGCGGCCCCGGCTCCTAGGGAAGAGGCCGCAGCTCTCGGCGCAGCCCCCGCAGTCATGCCCTTAATAGGACATCGCGCGGCGCGGGTGGGTGGGGTGGGCCGCGCGCAGCAGGGGCTCCTCCCGGCCCGTGTCCAGTGCCCCGAGTCTGTGCCCAGCAGACACGTGGGTCAAGGCTGAGCCGTTCAGGCCCCTCAGCTGGGTGCCTCTCACATGGGGCGGGGGCGGCTGCCACCGCTTGGCAGCTTTGCTGTGGGTCGCATAGTTGTGGCCTCTGCTCACCTCCCAAAGTGGCCAGCGCTTAGGCTGCTGCCCTTCCTTGGCAGGGACCCCCACCGCGTTCCTCCTCTGTCCCCTGGGTGGCAGCTGTGGGCTGAGGAAGCCTGGGCAGCCCCGGCTTCGTCTTTGGAGGGAGCCACTCTGTGGCTTTTGGCAGACCCTCTTGCCTGCTCCACGCCCCTGGGGCCTCTCTGCACCAGTGCAGACCCTCACTGCTCTGAGGGCGTACACAGCCCTGGCTCCCCATCCATGGGGGGTGATGGTGCCTGGGAGTGAGCTGCTGGAGAGGGTCGACCTGGGGCCCTGGGCAGAGCAGGTTCCAGCTCCCCATGGCTGGTTTTACTGGCTCTGCCCCCAAGGGCAGCTCAGGGAGAGCGGGCCTGCTGAGGCCTGGCCTGGGGCCTTGAGGAACCCTCTCCATCCACTGACCTCGCCTAGGCAGGGGGGCAGTTCCGATGGGGCGTCCCTCGCAAGCAGCTTTCACTGGGTCCCGAGCCGGGTGGGTGTTCCATGAGCTTCTCTTTAACAGCACTGTAAACTGTTTGCCTCTGTGACTAGTTCATTGGGGCCAGGTGGAGCCACTCCTGTGACCGTGGGCTGAGTCTGAGCACTGACCCACAGGGAGGAGGGTGAGTCTGGACAGGCGCAGGGCCAGCAGCTACCCCGCTGGGCCACTGCCCTCCTGACAAACCTCAGGACAGGGCTGTGTATCAACCAGCCGCTCTGTAGAGTGGGGACCCCTAACAGCATGCACAGTGCTCTGCTCCAGATCCTTGGTCTGGATGGGACGCAGGGCTGTGGGTGGTTCCAGAGCCCGTCCTGGGCTGGGCACCCGACTCTCCCTCCACAGCCCTGCGTCCCTGGTTGCCAGGGTTGGTGTTGGACACAGTGGGGCGCCTGGGCCCACATGCACTTCCTGGGCTTGCTGAGTAACTTGTCTGTGCATTCTGCTTGGGGACACCGGGGCACCTGCCCGCGGTGAACTCACCAGAGGCACGGGGCAGCCCCCATGTGGCCTGGTCTGAGGGTGGGTAGGAATTGCCAAGCAGGAGAGCAGATGCGGGGCTCCCTGTGCAGCCAGGAGTAGGGCAAACTTTTGGGGTGTACCAGGTATCTCTGAGTCTTCTCAGCTTCTGGCTTGAGCCAAGGGAATAGGTGAGGGGCTGAGCTGGAGCTTGTGGGCGATGCCGGGCCGTGGCCATGCCCCAGGAGTGGCCCTGAGGAGGCTGGAGTGGCCAGGCTGTGGGCCGCAGGGTCGATGATGGTGAGCCCCTGGGACCTCCTAGAAGCCTGAGACCTGGCCCATCCTGTCCCTGGAGAGGCAGGGCTGCCCCAGGGAAGGGGCAAGGGCAGGTATGGCCCCTGACCTCAGACATCTAGTGTCTGCTCGGGACTGAGGGTGTGGGAGAACCTCTGTCCTGGGTTGGCTCTGCCCTCAGGGTCCCCTGCCCAGCCCTGTACATCCACCCTTGGTCCTTCACTGGGCCAGTGAAGAGCCCTGTCTTCTGCCTGTGACCCCCCCACCCCCACGCGCCCCCGCCCTAGCAGCCAGCCCCAGCCCCACCCCCACCCTTCCCCTCCCCTGCTCTTAGTCACCAGATTCAACTGCTGGTCTCCCCTCCAGAGTCCAGTCTCTTTGTCTCTCACCTCTGACCTCCCCCCACCCAGACCCCACGATATTTTAGGCCCTACCCTGGATGCGTCATCATCCCCAGCTCTCCCCCTGAAAATCCCCAGCTGTCCCCGGGTGGTCATTGATCCTTCCAGAACATTCTTGGTTTCCTGCTGGCCAGAGCCCCTCCCCATCCTCCTTGCCTTTTCTGCAGGGCAGATTCCTGTGGGGCTGTGGCCACTGGAGTGTGTGGCTGGCCAGCCCAGCTGCAAGGGGTGTCCTGACTCCTGGTTCCCCAGGGGAGCCTGGAGAGGCGGGGTCAGGGGTGCGAGGGCCGGGCAGGGTCGAGGTGAGCAGGCTAATGTGGGAGGGGGTCTGGTGAAGAAGGAGCCTCCCAGACCTTCAAGTGGTGTGTGCGCTCAGGGCCAGAGGTCTGCCGAGGGGTTGCGTGTGAGGGTTCAGGGCAGGCAGTGGGGCGTGGGACCAGCCAGGAGGACCTGGGCAGCGGGGGAGAAACTTCAAGGTTGTCCCCTCAAGGCTGGGAACAGTGTGACAACAGTCAGTGAGGATCAGATTGGAGGGTAGGACCAAGGAAGGTGAGGCTGGAGAGAGGCCAGGAGGGGTGTCCATGTGTCCACAGGGTGTGCATGGCTTTCTTTAAGACTCAGCCAGAGGGGCTCCCCACCTCCCTGGCAGGCCCAGGCCGTTGTGCCGGGTACCCTCCTCATGTGTGCCACCCTCTCCTGTCCTGGACTCTGAGCTCTGTTATCTGTGTCCCTGGCACTGGCCCCAGGCCCTCAGCCAGCGTTTGCAGGGTGCTTGCATGGGTGAGTGGGCGATGGCATGGACTGTCATCTGAGGTGGCCTGAGCTCAGCTGGCAGGAGCAGAGGCTGGCAGGTAACGGACTCTGTGGGGAGGACTTTTGGTCTCTGCTCACTGTCAAAAGTAGAATGTGCTCAAAAAACAAAGAACAAGCACTATGGAAGGATATAAAGAAAAACGGTTTAAGTTACCACTCTGGCCCCCAGTCTCACTGGCTGGGGTGACCATAGTGTGTGTGTGTGTGTGTGAGAGAGAGAGAGAGAGAGAGAGACAGAGACAGAATTCAGTGGTTTTTAACATATTAATAGATTTGTAAAACCATTACCACAATTCCAGAATCTTTACATCACCTGGCCCTCAGCAAACGCTGATCTACTTCAGTCCATTTGGATGTGCTGGGATGGGACATTTCAGACACAGGTGTGCCTTGCTTTACGGTGCTTTGCAGAGAGTGCGTTTTTTACAAATTGAAGGTTGTAGCAACCCAGGGTCCAGCAATGCTGTTAGTGCCATTTTCCCAGCAGGTCAGGTGACGATTAGCGTTTTTCAGCAATAAAGAAATTATGGTATGCCCTTTGTTTTTTTAGATGTAGTGCTATCGTACACGTAATAGACAACCCTGATGGACATTTGGGCTGTTCCCACCCTCCGGCTATTCTGAGCAGTGCGCCCGGAGCGTTGTACGGAGCTGCCGTGTGGACACGTGTCTTCATCTCTCCTGGGTAGACACCAAGGAGTGGAATTGCTGGGTCCTGCGGCCGTTCTATCTTTAACTCTTGGAGAACTGCCAGGGGGTTTTCCAAGCGCTGCCGCCCTGCGTTCCCAGAGCCGTGACCCGCACTTGCAGCCATTATCTGCCCTTCCGATGGTGGACACCCGGTCTAGTGGGTGTGAAGTGCGCTCTCGTGCCGGTGCCTTTCGTGCTCCCTGACCCCCATCTGCCGAGCGCGTTCTTACGTGCGTACTGACCCCTGTGCGTTTCTGCTGAGGAACCTTCACCCAGGTCCTTGGTGACCTTTTGGTTTGCGGGATGACACCCAGCCCACGGAGCCACACCAGTCCGAGCCCTGTGTCCATTTTAAAATTGGTTTTTGTCTTTTCATGTTGTAAGTGTTCTTTACGTGTTCTTGACACAAGTCCCTTCTCAGGTAGGTGATTCGCAGAATCTGCCTCTGATTCTGTGGGTTGTCTTTCACTTCCTCAATGGTGTTCCTGGAAGCACAGAAGTTTTCATTATGAGGGGCCCAATGTGCCTCTTCCTTTCTTGGTAGCTTGTGCTTCTGGTGCTATTGCCTGTTCCCAAGCCATGCAGGTTATGCCCACATTTTCCTTCTTTCAAGGTTTTCACAGTTTTAACTTCTACATTTAGGTCTTTGATCCATTTTGAATTAATTGTTGTGTATGGCATGAGGTAGGGGTCCAACTTCCGTTTTCTGCCTGGCGAAGCCTGAGGGGAGCTGGGAGCAGGGGCCAGGAGCTGGGTGCCCTGAGAAGGGACTCAGGGAGGCCGGGGAGGGATGGTGCAGGTGGGGGGCCAGTTGCCTAGACCCACCATGGCCTGGTGCCAAGGCCAGTGCCCAGAAGCAGGCCCACAGTGGACAGGGAGGTGCAGGGCTGGGTGGGTGATGGTGGACTGGGTGGAGGGAGTGTCAGGAAGTGTTCTCAGGTGAGGGGAGGAAGCTGCCCACTCGGAGGACTTGGGACACTAGCCTGCAGCGGCCGTTCCCCTTCACCCTGCCTCTCCTGGGGGAGCTTGGGTCGTGGTTTAGCTGCAGAGGGTCGTCCCGGCTGGTTGGTCAGCTCTTGGCAGCTTTACTGCTGCCCTGAGGCAAAGGGGATCTGGGGCCGGGAAGAGGATAGGGGCACCTGCTGCCCACGCTGGTCCCGGGGTGGGGACAGATCCAGGGCCAATGCTACAGGAAAGGAAGGTCCTAGCAGGACATCTGGTGTGGCTGGTCTGGAGTCTGGGAGGCCTGGGGGGGGGATCTTGTGGCCAGGCGGGCTGGGCAGCCCCGGTGCCCAGGACAGTGGGGTAGGCGCATGGCTGGGTGCTGGGAGCTCAGGACCACAGCGTGCAGGTGGGGGGACGACTGGTAGAAAGACAGAAAGTGGTGTCCCCAGCAGGTGTCTCTGAACATGTGGCTTTTATGATCTTTATTCTGTTCTTTTTGTTTTTCAAATGAGTGTGTATGTTGTACTTCTGAAATGAACCTTTTTTCTCTTAATGATAAGTGGCTACAGGGCAGCTCATAAAACAGACACAAAATACAGTGAGCTTCACTGTGACTATTACACAGGAACTCACCTCGTTTGCAGAGTACAGTTAGCCCCCCAAAACACCCCCTGTACTAGGTTCCTTGGGTTGTTTGGTGGCCCAAAACAGCAGAAGTGTGTTCTCTCAGTCTGGAGGCCAGAAGTGCAAAATCCAGGTGCCAGCAGGGCCGTGCCCCTCAGAGGCTCCGGGGCAGGTCCCTTTCCCGCCTCTCCAGCTTGGTGGCTGCCAGCACTCCTTGGAGTGTGGCTGCATCTCTGCAATCTCTGTGTCTGTGGTCACATGGCTTCTCCCCTGTGTCTACTTGTCTGTTTCTTGTAAGGATATGTGCTACTGGATTTAGCATCTCCCCTGAGTAATCCAGAATCTCAAGATTCTTAGCTTAGCCCTGGCTGGTGTGGCTTAGTGGATTGAGCACTGGCCTGTGAACCAAAGGGTCACTGGTTCGATTCCCAGTCAGGGCACATGCCTGGGTTGTGGGCCAGGTCCTCAGTTGGGGATGCGTGAGAAGCAATCACACACTGATGTTTCTCTCCCTTTCTTTCTCCCTCCCTCACCTCTCTCTAAAAATAAATAAATAAATAATTCAAAAAAAAAAAGATGCTTAATTATAACTGCAAAGACCCTTTTTCCAAATAAGGGCACATTCAGTGGTTTAGAGGTAGACATATGTTGGGGGGCCACCATTCAGTCCACTTCAGTCTGCCCTCTGGTCCCCTAAAATCTGTGTCATATGCAAAATACATTCACCCTATCCCAACACAACCCCAAAGTCTCAACTGGATCTCACCAGCTCAAAAGCCCCAAGTCTAACCTACATTGTCTGAATCAGGTATAAGTGAGGCGTAGGTATGGTCTACCTGGGGTAAAGTTTCTCTCTGTCTGTGGACCCATGAAACTAGACAGTTGTGTCTTCTGTGGCTTCACACTCCACCCTGCACCCGCCACCCCACCCTCTGGGCCGGAGGCTCTGCCCCTGGAGGCCCTTTTCCTTTCTTTGAAAGAGTAGCACTTGTGTGAAGCTGAGTAGCTCCATCACCCCGTTTCCTGCCCATGGGATCTCAGAATTCCAATAGGCTGCCTTCATTGTATCCTGTCTGTCCTCTTCAGTCCAAGCTGGCAGTGTTTCTGCTGATACAACATCCTCATAAACCTTGTGGGTCTCCCATGTATGTCACAGGATCCATGCCATTAGAGAGGAGGATCATCACGGGTCTTTCCTGGATGACCCCTGTCTATCCCTAGGTGTTGTGAAGATGCACCTGTTCCGCTGAAGGTTGCCCAGTCACGCCCTCGGCTCTCTGTGTAGAGCGTGCTTTCTTAACAGTGAGTCTCTGCAGCAGTATCTTCTGCCACCTGAACAGGCTGTCACTCCGAGATCACTGCGCTAGTTCCTCTTTGGCTCAACAGCCCCTTCCACAGTGCGTGTCTTTGCTCCTGCACTTCTCCTTGGCAGCCAGGAGACACCCGTCAGGCCCTGCACACTTTTCTGCAAATCTCCAGGTTCATCACTTACAAGCTCTGCTTTACAGCCAGTTCAGCCTCGATTTCTGCTCTGTTTCATAAGGGTCCCCTTCCCTCCACTGCTCCTCATTTCCTTCTAAGCCCTCACCTAAAGCAACAACTTAAACCTGAATTCTACCAGCTGTCTGTTGAGGCAATCAGGGCTCTTTATGATTCTCAGAGTCCTCCAGCCTCTGTTCAGCATCCAATCTCAAAGCCCGTTCCACACCTTTTAGTATTGGTCATAGTGGCACCACCCTCAGAGACAAAGTCTTTGGTGGTGTCCTGTGTCTGCCCCAGCAAACCAGCACACACAGATGGCCAGAAACAACAGGAGCTTGTTCTCACAGTCTGCAGGTCAGACAACCAAAGTCAGGGTGTTGACAGGGTTGTGCTTTCTCTGAAGGCTCTGGAATCTTCTGGCCTCTCCCAGCTTCTGGAAGCCATCAGCGTCCCTTGGGTTGCAGCCACATCACTCCAGTCTCTGTCCCCATATTCACATGGCTTCTCTAAGTCCCTCTGCTTCTGTCTCTTATGAAGACACTTGTTATTAGATGTAGGGCCCACCCAATAATCTGGGATGATCTCATCTTGAGATCTTTAATTATATTTGCAAAGATCCTATTTCCAAATAAGGTCCCTGGCACAGGTACCTTGCCTTGGGGGGGGGGGGCACCGTTCAGTGCCACCACCCCCCTGCGCCAAGTCACCCTGCGGCGCTTGGTTGATGTTTTGTAAAACTCCTGCATCTTTTTGTTTTGTGTTTGTTGTTTTTTAAAAATGTGCACAGTGTTTTGTCGTACAATTTAATTTATTTGTAATTTTGTATTTAAATATGATGAAATATTTTATTTCCAAAAAGATTTTATTTATTTTTAGAGAGAAGGGAAGGGAGCGAAAAAGAGGGGGAGAGAAACATCGATGTGTGAGAGAAATATTGCTCGGTTGCCTCTCACACTCTCCCAACCAGAGACCCGGCCCGCAACCCAGGCCTGTGCCCTGACCGGGAATCGAACCGGCGACCTTTCAGTTAGTGGGACGATGCCCAACCCACTGAGCCACGCCAGTCAGGGCAAGATGAAATATTTTGGACACATATAACTTCTTTTTACTTCCTGTTACAACATGAACAACTTTCTGCGACATTAACTTACAAGGTAACATTCCTTTGCATGGTGACCCTGTCATATTTAAACCAGTCTCCTGTTGTAAAACATTAAGGTTATTTCATTGTGTTTTATTTCCTGGTATTAGGCATTGTTGCAGTGAGCAGCTTTGTAGCTGGCTTGGGGTGCGCGGGGGTGCGCGGCTGTAACTGTTGCTATAAATAGAATTTCTGGGTCAAATGGTACACACAATGTAAGCTTTATCTCCACCAGGATACTGTTCACCCCTCAGATTGGCAAAAGGCCCCACCCCTGGGTTTCTGGGTGGTGCTGGTGAAGCTGTGGGAGAAGCCAGGGAGGTTGTCTATCGGACCTGAAAGTGCCCACGCAGGGGACAGGGGCCCCTGCAGGAAGGGGTGCCTCCTGTGTGCGGTGTCTGTGAGACGCCATACTGTGTGTTGAAAGGGGAGGAACCAAGAACCACATGCATGTGCACATGATGTTCCATAGGGACATGCTGGAGGGTAAGCAGGGAATCGAATAACAGTGAGCCCCAGCGTGTGGGTGGGGCGGGGCCCCGGGAGAGGGCGCACCCAGCGCTCGGCGTTGGAGTCAGGAGAATGTTCTCTGTCCTCACAAAGCATTAACAGACGTCTCTAAGGTGTTTGCTGGGTGTCGCAGCCGCTTCTCCCTGCGGTGCCTGAGGGGGCTCAGTCATGCCTGCCTGCTCCCCGCCTTAGAGCCTCAGTGAACAACAGCCCTGCCACTCCTACCCCACACCGTGAGCGTGCAGGCGAGGCGATGCCCGACAGGGTGCAGAACCGTCACGCAGGCCTGGCTGGCGGGTGGATCAGAATCGCAGCTTCGGGAAATGCATCGGTTACGCTGGGGGCTCTGGCTCTGGGGGGCCGGACCTTCGGGCTGTGGGTTTCCCCGCGGGCTGGTGTCTTCCTCTGGGCAGGCTGGCTCTGTGCTCTCACGTTCCGACTGGCTTTTAGTCATCATATCCCACAGCCCTTTCTGTCTTGCGTTGCTAATGAAAGGTTTTCCCCATTACGTTGTTGCTGGTCCATAGGAAATCCCCCAGGTCTTTCAGAAGTGGGCTCCTTTGTTGGTGGTGCAAGGAGGTCGGTGTGGTTTGTTCAGGCGCCAAGGGGAGCGCAGTCCTGGTGCCATGATGGCAGCCACCCTACTGCTGCCACTCTCCATCCTGTTGTCCTGGTCGGCATACCCGGAGCCACCACGCAGAGGTGCCGAGGCCTGGCCACCTGCGGCAGTGTGGGCTCAGAGGGTCCCTAACCGCCAGGCTGAGGGCCCTGCCGCCCTGGGCTGAAGAGCTCTGCCTGACCTTGCTGTGTCCCAGCCTGTGTGGCCCGGGGCGGCCCCCGGAGGGGTCCCAAGAGGTTTCAGAGGGACGTCTGCTCTTGGGCTAGCAGTGCTTCCCGTCTTTTCTGGTTTACTGGCCACTTCTTCCCATCAAGTGCCGATACATTTTTGTCAGATGAGTCGTCAGCCTTTTTGCGGTCCCCGTAGAGCTGCATCAGTAGCCTTCGCGGGAAGCACGTCACCCCTGAACGGCAAGAATTTATTCCTTCCTTTCCCCGTGACGCCTGCGGGTCTGGGCTTGGGGTGTGGGGGTGAGACAGCTGCCCCTGCGGCCCTGATCTGGGGGGTGCTGTCCCAGCTGTGAGGGACCACAGAGGGGTGGACCGCCACAGGCCTCCCCGCTGGCCGGAGGTGGGGCCCTCCATTGCTGGGAGCAAGGCTGCAGTGCAGGGCGGCAGGCCTGTGGCGGGACGGGACCTGGTTGTGTGTGGAAGCCCTGGGCGGCTCTATGCCTGAGGCCTGGCGGTGCAGGGGTGGTGGGTGACGTCAGCCACAGGGACAGACCCCCAGGGGCCAGTGCTGTCCTGGAGGTGACAAATGCCGTGGCCAGGCCCGGGGTGGTGGTGGAGATGGGGGAAGAAGACAGGCCTGAGAGAGATGTGGAAACAGAATGATGGGACCTCCCCTAATGGGTGGGACCTGGGGGTGGGACCCAGGACTTCCCATGGCCTCAGGCGCTTTTCTAGCACTGGGCTGCCCGGAGGGAGCTGGATGGTACCCTCTGTGCCTGCCTTCCCCAGGACCCCGAGGAGCCCGGCCGGCACCTCCCGGTGGTGTGGTGGACGGGCTGGCTTGGTGGCCACAGGCTTTCAGGAGCCACCCAGGGTGGCTGGCCTGTGATCATCCAGCCCCGGTGGCCTCCCAATGGAGGAAGGGTCTCCTCTGGCCCAGCCTGGGAGATTCCTCAGAGGGTGAGGCTGATACTGAGCTCTAGCCGTGCGTGAGGCCTGGCGGTCATGGGGCCACATGTCAGAGGAGGAAGGGGTCTGCTGGCAGGGACAACAGCTTTCACATGCCACCCCTCACAGGATCCCTTGAATCAGCCCTAGTGAATCGCAGCGGGGCAAGCTGCCACAGGGCTGGGGGACAGGTTTGAGGCTGGGGGCACCACGCTGAGGGCAGGCAAGTCCTTGGGAGCAGCAGGACCAGCTGAATGGCAGGTGGGGCTGTGTGGAGGCAGGGCAACACCTAGCTATTCGGGGTGTCCTGGGACTTGTGGGGAGAGGGTCCCTGGTCCCAGACAGAGAGGCGGGATGGAGGGGGGTCTGGCAGTGGTGTTGGGCTTGGCTCCGGTTCTGGGGACCCCGAGCGTGTGAACTACCTCCTGGAATTTGCATAAAGGTTCCAGAGGGTTTGAGGTGTGAGTCCGAGAAGTGAGTCCAGGGCCCAGGTCACCTGTTAGGGCCCTTGCTGGGCCCTGGGGAGTTGTGCTGGGTCAGACCACCTGCCTTGTAGAGGACCCTGCGAGAGGTCTGGGCATGAGGCCACTGAAGGCCGAGCACTGTAGGGAGGGCCAGGGCCTTCTTCTCGCCCAGCAGAGCGGCCTTTTCTTCCCACATCTCATGCCGCCAGGCCCTTGTCCCCAGCAGTGGGGTACCTACCGGCCTGGTGATGGCAGTGGCCACTCACAGGTGGGCAGCCTGATGGGAGGGGCCTCTAAGGGTCTGGGACATTCCTTCTCTGCATGGCTGTCCTTGTGGTTTGGAAGAGTTAGGAAAAAGCTAATTGTGCCCACCCTCTTGTGTGACCCCTACCTTCCTTCCTTCTCCTTCCGTCAGCTTGAAATTGCCATCTTACAAAATTCAACTGTATACACTTTTAAAATAGAACAAGCGCAGGTTTTTGGGGGATGAGTTTTCCAAAGTTTTTAGATGTGATTATTTAAGTATAAGTTTCATGAGGAAGTACTACTTGGTGACAGGCTGAATTTAGGTTTATCCAGAAGTAGGTAATAAAAAGGTAATGGGAATTTAGGTGTAAGGAATCACAAAACCCTGGTTTCATTTCTCACTTTACTGCCCCCCCCCCCCGCCCCCTCCCAGCCCCCCCCCCCCCCCCCCCCCGTTTGGTAACTGTTCTTCCTTGAGGCCTCCTGTGCCCTGGCCTGGCTGAGTCCGGGGAGAGGCAGGGCCAGGCGGGCAACACAGCCACCAGACCTGGGGCCGGTGCACGGCTGCACCAGCCTCTGCCCACCGACCTGCCCCTGTGGGTGCTGCGGCTTCGCCCTGTGTCATCATCATGTCCCCCGCCCCAGCCCCGACCTGACCCCTAGCAGCCGGCCTGCCTGCAGAAGGGGTGGCACGGAGGAGGTGGCCTGGCTGGGCAGGCTGTGGGCCTGAGGGGCCCAGAGGGGCCTTGGGGTGAGGACACAGGAAGGCCTGGAGACTGAGGTGGGCAGCCCTCATCCAGGGAGGATCTGTCCCCCACAGCCCCTCAGAGGGTCGGAGTGGAAGGGGAGTGGCAGGAGAGGACGGGGTGACTGCCCAGGGGGTGGACAAGGCTTCCTGTGGTCCGGTGAGTGAGGCAGGGCAGACCCCCACCCCAGCAGGCAGGCAGTGACGAATATCCCACTCCGTGGCTTAGAAGGCTGATCCTGTCACGATAGGGGTGGGAGGGGACACAGCAAGGGGATGTGCGGGAGCCTGGACCAGTGGTGGCATCACAGATGGTGACTGGTGGGGAGATGGGAAGGCAGAGCTGCCAGGACTGGTGGGGTGGGCGGTGGGAGGTCGATGGCCCCAGGAGGTTGGCCTGAGCCCCTGGGAGGTGACCGTGCTGCAGCCACTGAGGATCCCAAGACAGGCCTGGAAGGGAATTGCGGAGTGGGAGAGGCAGAGGCGGGGCCGGGCTGGAGCCGGATGGGCTGTCATCTCAGAGTGGAGGGCATCTGGAGTCATAGGTCGGGGTGAGATGGCCCACAGGAGCATGTGAGTGGAGGAGAACGGGGCAGAGCCGCTGGGGCCTGGGAGGTCGCGACAAGAATCCTGGAGAAGACAGGGCTAGCCTGGGTCCTGGGGGCACACCGCGGCAGGCCTCCAGCCCCTGCGCTGGAGGGTGGGGTACGCCTTCCTTCCTCCCCGGGAAGCCCAGACTGATGGGCATCTTCTGCGGGGAGTGAGTGGTGGCGGCTTCGTGCAGGATCCCGAGTGCATGAGCGCCCTGAGGTCCCCTGAGGGACTGTAGGGTGGGCTAGGTGGACGTCTGACTGCGCCTGGATGCCGCCCGTTGGCCTGGCCATCCGGCTGGAGTTGCTGGGGTCCGGCGCCTGGGAGGTGGGGGCTGCATGGCCGGGCGGTGCAGGGCCAGGAGCATGCGCGTGGGGGGGGGCAGGCAGCCTTGGACGGCCCTGCGGGGCATCGATCGCACGAAGCCCCGCCCCGCGCCTCCGAGCTCCGCCCCCAGGCTGCGGCTCTGGCCGGCGGGAGAGGTGCGGGGCTGGGCTCTGCGGGCGGCGACGCCCTCCGTGCCGCCGAAGGCATGGACCCCTCGCGAGCCATCCAGCACGAGATCAGCTCCCTGAAAGGTACAGGCCGGGGCGGGGCCGAGCTGGGGTGCGGGGACCAAGCTGTGACCTCTGGCTGGGTGCAGCCCCCCGCAGGGCAGCGGTCGGGGTCCGCCTCCCCGGCACAGCTTTGGGGATGGGGAGCTGGAGCCGCGAAGACCTCAGGCCCTGCGGGGCCCCGGCAGGTGTGGGGGGGTGGGGGGGCGGGGGAGTCCAGCCGCTGCAGCCTCCCTGCAGCTAGGGGCGGGGGCGGGGGCGGGGGCGGGGCGGGGCCTGGGTGGGAGCTGGCTGGCGCAGCGGTCGGCCCCTGCTCCCCTCCGGGACTCTGCGGAGCCCGCGCCCCGCCTGCTGCCCTGCCTCCGGGGGGACGAGGGGACCGGCAGCGCTGTGGGATCCCTGTGGGGTGGCGCCAGGCGGGCTGGCCCCGGGCGAGTCCACACTGCGGCTCTTTGTTCTGGGGTGGGGTGGCTGGGGGTTGCCCGAGGGCCCGAACTGGTTGCCCTGGAAACCTGGAGGGGCCTGCCCGCGCTCGCTGGCCCTAGCCGTGCTGAATCAGCAGCGGTGGCTCCGCAGGGTGGAGGCGGGGCAGAGAGGGGCGGTCTCCCCTCCGTGCGGTGTGGGGGGCGTGCCCCTACCCGGCCCCCGCGTTAGGGCCCGGGGAGAGCGCTGGGCGGGAGTGGCCGGCCTTGAACTGCTTGCTCCGGGCTCCTCCAGGCTCCTCCCCGCCTCCCCCAGGGCGCCGGGCTGATGGGAGGGAGGGGGATTCCCCGCCGTGCCCCGCCCCCTTTCTTCGGAGCCCCAAGTTACTGCCCTCTGCTGCTGAAGATGGCGCAGGGGTACCGAACGGGGTGGGTTGGCCACAGACCCCTGCAGGCCTATGAAAGAGACCTGAAGTCCAAGTGTTTGGGGAGCCTTGGATGTGGCTTGGAATCATTTTGGGAGGGGAGCGTGGGTTGGTTTGGCAGGGTGCTTAGGAACTGGGGAGAGTAGGTCGGGAATGTATGGGGTGGCCATGGAGGGAAAGCAGAAGGTCAGTGGGGTGGCTGGGGGAGCTCAGGAGGTCTCTGTGGGAGGACGGCGGGACAGGCTGGCACGGTGGGCTTTCTTTGGATACAGGGCTGGGCCACTGGCCTGAGAGCCGGCCAGGCCCTCGGCGGTGTGGGCTCAGGAAGCCACAGCCCTAGCGGCAGGGAGTCCCCACGCTGTGCTGCGCCGCGCCCACGCTCCGTGTCTTCCCGAGCAGTGCCCCAGCCGCGGGGAGCGGCTCTTCGTGGGGCCGGCGCCCTTTCGGCTTGGCTGGCTGGCTGCACGGTCGGCGGGCAGAGCGCGGGGGGAGCTGGCGGGCAGGGCTGTGGGAACGCTTGGCTTGCCTACCGAGTTTCCAACGCCACCTCCGCCGGCTCCGCGAGTGTGTGTTGGCGCTGTGTTTGCAGCGAGCTCACGGCGTCATAGCAACTGCTGGGTAAACGGCCCCACGTGCTGCCTCGGCGGCTGGCCGCAGGCGCCTTCCACCTGGGGATGCCCCACCCCGCCCAATTTATAATCAGTTCCCGGGTTGCTGGGCTTGCGCAGAATGAGTGTGTCCACTTGTGGGGTGGGGGAGAGGCAGATCCGGGTGTGGGTCAGTGTGGGTGTGATCAGCGCCGCGTGGGGGAGTCGGGTATTGGGTGGTTTGGGGGGCACAGGGTATCTATGGTTGAGCTTCAGTGTGGGGCCCTGGGGTGACTGATGGGTGTGGCCTGCCAGGCCCCAGGGCTCAGGAGAGCCTGCTGCCCCTTCCCCCAGCCTGCTGTTGGTCCCACATGCACTTGGGCCCCTGGCCCTTTCTGCTAGCTTGGTCTCCTCTGACCAGCATCTGTCGAGCTGGCTCACAGGCCGGCACTCTGGGTGGGGTGTCTGTGTGGTGGCAGGGGCTTGGTGACTTTGATTTCCTGTGGCAGCTGAGCGTTCCTGGCCTCTGACAGCTGGCCTGGGTGTAGGGTGGATGGAGGCCCCACTCAAGGCCCCCCGCCCTGCTCTGTGGGGGCTCCATGTCCTGGGCCACCTTTGATCGGGCCTGGGAAGGTTTAAATAGGGTGGCCATTGTCTCAGATCTGGCTTTGGAGGTGGAGATTGTTTGGTGGGCAGCAGCCAGTGGCCCCCGCAGCCCTCCTGTCCATGCTGTAGCAGCGGCCCCTGCAGCTCCCCCCAGGCCTCTGTCCCCTCCCCCAGCCTCCCCCAGGCCTTGAGTATCCCCAGTCCTGGTCCTCCCCCCTTAGACCTCAAGCTCCCCCCAGCCCAGGTGGCCCAGAACCCTTCTTTAGTTCCTTGTGAGCCCATGAAGCCCTGAGACCACAGCCCTGTGTTGGGTCTCCAGCCTGAGGTCCCCTTCTGCCCTCTGCTCCTCACTTCCCTCTTCCCAATCTGCCACCTTTGAAATTCTTGGTCCATGTCTGCTCCTGTCCCCCTCCCCCAGCCTGAGGAACCTTGAAGGAAGTGTGCTTAGAAACTGATGTAATTTCTGACGTTAGAGCTGAGTGGCCTGGGAGGGGAGGGAAGGGGGACAGCCGCAGGGCTTGCTGCCACTGTGAGGTGCCCCCGACTCTTCTAGGGACCTGGTGGCTGTGGGTGGGAGGGGCCACCCGTGCTGCTGAGTCAGAGGGGGCCGGCCTGGGCCGCCTGGAGGGAGGGCAGGCGGGAGGCTCGCGCAGGCGGTGGGCAGGCCCAAGTGCCGGCAGGCAGGCAGGCAGGAATCTGCAGCAGGAATCGCGGGAGCCAGGCAGCCAGGCACCAGAGCTTTGAGTCCGGAGCGCAGGCCCTGGAGCTCAGCACCCGGCGCGCCTGCCCGTCACAGGCCCCTGTGGTTCCTTGTGCTGAGGCGCCTTGTCGGCCTCCGCCCTGTGCCCTGCCCGCGCCCTCTCCTCACCGGTGGGGCAGCCATGGTGGCAGGCATGCTCATGCCCCTGGACCAGCTGCGGGCCATTTACGAGGTGCTCTTCCGGGAGGGTGTGATGGTGGCCAAGAAGGACCGGAGGCCCCGCAGCCTTCATCCCCATGTGCCCGGCGTCACCAACCTGCAGGTCATGAGGGCCATGGCCTCCCTGCGGGCGCGAGGCCTAGTACGGGAGACCTTTGCCTGGCGCCACTTTTACTGGTACCTCACCAACGAGGGCGTGGCCCACCTGCGCCAGTACCTGCACCTGCCGCCGGAGATCGTGCCCGCCTCTCTGCAGCGGGTGCGCCGTCCTGTTGCCATGGTGATGCCCGCGCGCCGCACCCCTCACGTGCAGACTGTGCCGGGTCCCGTGGGCTGCCCGCCCAAGCGGGGACAGCTGCCAGCCGAGGACCCTGCCCGTGAGGAGCGACGGGTCTACCGCCGGAAGGAGCCTGAAGAGGGGGCCGCTGAGCCCCCTGTGGTGCCTGCTACCACCCTGGGGACCCTGGCGAGGCCTGGCCCGGAGCCTGCCCCAGCCACAGGTCAGCTGCATCCTGGCCCCAGATGGGCAAGGGGAGGGGGTGCTGGGGCCTAGGCCTGGTGGGCTGGGGTGTGTGTGGGGCTACATGTAGCACATGCGAGGGACTTTGCTCAGGCGGGTGGCGCTCTCTCTGCCTGAGGGTGCTGGGTGCTCCGGTATCAGACCACGTGGCTCCTCCTCCTGGTTTGAGGACCTGGGGTGGGTAGGCCAGGCAGGAGCACACAGGCCCCAGCCAGCCCATCCCCAGGCGCACCCTGGGGCTAGGGGTGGGGCTTGTGTCCCTGGACTGGCAGGACCAGCTGTTAGCAGGGCCCTGCCCCTCTCCCCAGTGCTGCCCTCACCCAGTGGCCTGTCTCTGTACCAGGGGCAGCATGCAGAGCGGGTGCTGGGGTGGAGGGGGCGCCGCCTGGCCTTTCCGAACCTTGCCTCTGTCTGGTGGGGCTGACCGCTGCCCCGTGGTTTTGTGGCTCAGATGTGGTATTTTGTAACGAGGTGCTTGACTGACCTGGGGTTGGTGCTGGCCTAGGGGGAACCCCCGGTGGGGGAGGTGAGCAGGCCCCAGGCAGGAGCGGGCCCACGGCTGGGACTTGGTGGGTGCTGGGCCCAGCCCAGGTCTAGACAGATCTGTTTTGCTGGGAGCTGGGTCTCAGAGGACGGGGCGTGTCCTGTCGGCCCAGGGGTTGCCAGTGACCCTTTGCCTTTTCCTTCTCTGTACCATCTTTCTGTCCCAAAGCCCGGTGCGGGCAGGACCCAGGTGGCTAGATGACAGTGTGCCCTGCACTCCCAGAGCTCACCGACCTTGGTGTTGACTTGGGGTGGCCCCAGTCCCTCAGCATAATCGAACCCCACTTCCCTCTTGGTCTCTGAGGGGCTGGGAAGGGGGCCTGGAGTGCAGCTGGCTGGGTGGCAGGAGTTTTCCTGGTGAAGGGGCTGGTGGGACCCAGGTGCTGGCTCAAGGTGCTGAGCGGGAGCCCTGGTCCTGGCCTGGTCTAGGTCGGACCCAGTAGGTCCATGCCATGGGGGCCCCTCTGGGTGGAGCGGTGGGGTTGTGGGGTACAGGGGCCCTTCGACTCTCCCACGGCCGGTCCAGTTCCAGTGAGTGTTTCCACAAGGAGAGGAAGGTGCTCGGTCTGGCGCTTGCCATCTGGTCAGCACTGAGGAGCATCTGGTTGCCCAGGGCCCTCTGCCCTGCCTCCCCGACCCCAACGGCCTGCGTGGTTTCCAGACCAGCCCCTGCCCCTCCTCCTCTCAGGGTGTGGTGATCTTGACCCTTCCCTCCTTTTCTCTCCTTCCGCCTTCATCCTGGCTCCGTTGGACCTTGGACCGCCGGGCTGCCCTGTGGGCATTTGGCAGCAGGGCCAGGAGGGGGACTGGGTGTGGTTGTGGTGGGCAGAAGGGCGGGCACCGCCAGTCCTGGTGGAGGTGACTCAGTCTTCCCTTCCCTGCTGCAGCCACAGCCGCTGCCGGTGGCAGCTCAGAGTTTCCAACAGGAAATGAGCTCCAGCTCCAGGCTGAGTCAGGGCCGGCGGTGTGGGCTCCCCTCCCCCCGCATCCCTGGGGCCCAGCCCGGAACGGAGGACCACTCTTGATCCCCAGACGCCCGGGGTGCCTGGGTGCTGGGTGTGGTACGGTGCTTCCATGTCATCTGCTGGGGTTATGGGGGCTCCACACTGGGGCAAGGGCAGTTCTGGGACCTCCATGTCTCAGAGCTTCAAGGATGGTTAAGTGGCAAGTCCAACTCATCCCTTCCCCAAAGCATCGCCCCTCTGCAAGTGGTAGCAGGGCAAGGTCAGGAACCGGTGGGACCAACTGCACAGGTCCCAGAACGATCTCAGTCAGATGTGCTGCCTCTGCCCCTCCAGCCCAGGCCGGGGAGGCATGGTCACTGCAGGGCAGTCACACGTGCCCCTGGCCCCTCCCTGTGCCCTGGTGCCCTGCTTCTCCATTTGGGAAGGTGTCTACCAACTCTTGTCAGCCCGATCCAGACTGAGCCCCTGGCCTGCGAGCCCCCACTACCTGGGGATGAATGGGATGAGGATGCAGCTTTAGGAGCAATCAGGGAGGGCTCCTCTGAGGAGGTGCCCTGAGTTGAGCCCTGACCCATGAGGAGGAACCTGCTTGTCCAAGAGCAGCCCAGCAGCGGGAGGGACAGAGGGGTGCCTGGTGGCCTGCAGGCAGGTGGGATATGGGCCGGCCCATGGCTCTGCAGGGAGTTGGGTTTGCTCTGTGTGGTGGAATGGGTTTCTTATATGAATTTCATTTACATTTCAAAGTAACACTGTGCTTGGCTCAAAAATCTCTCTGAACCCAGGTGTCTATAGAGAAAAAGGCTCCATCTGCGCAGTGGGCACGTGTGCATGTCATTCGCGCCCCCATCCGCCGTGCACCTTGACTTTCCCAGGACCCTCGTCCTCAGGAGACAGGGAGTCAGCACCCCAAGCGGCCTTGCTCTTTTGTGTGGCTGAGCAGGGCCCGGTGTGGTCGCAGGATGTTAGGGTCCAGTCGGCATTTTGTGATCTCAGGTCCTTGTGCGTGTTGTGGGGTGCAGGCGGTTGTGGCCAGGGTAGGTTTGCCTGTGGCCTGGTCCTGTGGTGACTGGTGGGACAGCACTTGGAGGACCACAGAGGCAGGGACACAGGGCTGGTGTGGGGGAAGGGCCAGCTTTGGGAGCTGAGGGATGCATGCAGGGCAGGGGCTGTAGGCCGGCCAGCACAACAGCGCAACAGGAAGACTGGTGGGCCCTGGGGGCTATGCCCGGGGGCTCAGAGGGCTCAGGACCGGCAGGCTGGCCCATTGACCCACCCAGGCTGCTCTGATCCACTGGGCAGTGGCCTTCAGCTCTGCTCCCCTCTGACTAAGGGGTGGCTGTGAGGAGGAGCTGGGTGGGGAGGGTGGGGAGGGTGGGGAGCCCTCCCTCTGCCTCCCACCCCTTCCCTCTTTCCTGCCTCTCTTCCTTTTCTCCCCGTGGCCTCAGAACAGCCTGGCCTGAGCCCCGGCCATGGACAGGTACAGCATGGAGGAGCTGATTCAGCTGGGCCAAGGTAGGGCAGGGCCTGGCCGGGCTGCTGGCGAGCAGGGCGGGTGGGGGTGAAGGGGTTATCCAGGTCTCCGACCGGGCCTGGGGGGCTGGAGCTCAGGGGTACAGGGTTGGCACTGCTCAGAGCTGCCCCAGCGTGTGTCTGCTGTGGCAGTGGCATCGGGCCTGTCCCAGGTCGCTGTGGGTGGTGGAGGGCTGCTCACTGATGCCGGTCCCCTGACCCCCACAGGCTCCTGAAGTTCCCCTAGCCCAGCCCTAGTCAGCAGAGCTGGCCAGGCAGCCAGTTCCCTCCACAAGTGAGTTTCTGAAGCACTGGGTGGGTCTCCCCGCGTGGACCAGGTGGTCACAGGCCAAGCATTGCTGCAGGCTGACGGGGCCCCTGTTGCAGCCTGTGTGACGGCAGCCAGCTCCTCACCCTCTCTGGGCCTGGGTTCTCATCTGCATGATGCTGTAATAACATACGACTTGCTTCAGCGGGTTCTGTGAGGGTTTAATAGGATCCTGCTCGCCACAGAAGTGCCACAAAATCCCATATAACCCTATTTCTAGTCCTCAGCCCCCTCTGTGCTGGGGCCTTGGAGGAGAGGGGCAAGACCGTATCCCCATGTCCTGTGTCGCTGGCCACACTGAGGTCCTGGTCAGTCCAGGATGTGACCAGGATGCGATGAGAACCTCCGGCCTCAGGCCTTCCGCAGTCACAGCAGCTGCTGGGGTTCCTGGGGTGGGGCCAGGGGAGACACCAGGAGTGGCCTGGGATGGGGAAGCGCAGCCCCTTCGTGGGAGAGCTCGGTCACGTTCCCATGGCCCTGCCCCCTGTGGGGCTGCCCAAGTCTCTGGCCAGTGTGACCTTGGGGAGGGTGTCTGTCCCTCCAGGGCAGGTGTTGTGTTGAGTGATGTGTGTGGGGGCCCCTTTGCCCGTGTGGCCTTTACCAAGTGGCCCGCACTGCTGCTCCGGTGGGGGTGCTGCTCCCCCTCCATGGGCCACTGCCAGACCAGGAAGCTTCTTATTATTGGAGCTGCTGTGGGAGCTTGGGGGTGATGCCGGTGGGCGCTACCCAGTGGGACAGGACCGGGTGAAGGCCCGGGGCCCCGGTGCCCTCGCTCTGAACGTCACATTCTAAGTCTGGACAGATGACGGGCCTTGCTGTCCTCGGATATTTATATCTCTGGGCCCCCTGCCCACCCGCCCCTCCCCCACGGACACAAGCGCTCTGCTGACAGCGCACGCGGCGCCCTCCTCCCTCCCGACACTTCCACTGCCCGCTCTCTGCCGCCTCTGCGGGGCCCGAGACCCTCCCACACCCCGCGCCCACTCCTGTCTGCCCCAGGAGTTCCTGCTGCCATCCCCAATGAAGGTCGTGCCGGGTAGGTGAGGGCCCAGCTGGGCAGGGGCCGGGTTAGGGCTCTGTCCTCTCCCTGTGCATAGCCTGCCGTCCCTCCGACCCTGCCCGCTGTCCCACATGGGAGGCCTTGGATCTCTGTGCGGCATTGTCTTTGAGCGTGGCTGGGTCGGCTGCAAGCCTGGGGCCCTCGAAGCTGGGCCCTGGCCAGCGACCCCTTGGTGTCTGGCAGCTGTCACCAGAGGGCACCCTGGGAGGCAGAATGGGGTGCTTAGGCACTGGGGTCACCCTCCCGTTGGGGGTGGGGAGACCTGTGCTGGCGGGAGGGGGCGAGGGGGGCTGTGGCCTGGCCACGCGTCGCCCACGCGTCGCCACAGGCTCCTCCTCCCGGCGGGTGTGGCCGCGGGGAAGCAGGGGTTAAGGCTCCCGCTAACCTTGAGCTCGGTAGCTGAGCGCAGGGACAGCTGAGCTGGGCTGGGCCGGGCGCAGCCTCGGGTGGAGACCGCGAGGGACTGCCTGCGGGGGAGGAGGTGGTGGGAGCATGTTTGGTGCAGGGACGGGAATAGAACTAGTCTCCGCTGGGCCCTCGGTGCTGTAGGGCGGTCCTGCAGGCAGGACGTCCCTGTCCCGGGCCCCCCTGGCCCGCCCTCATGCAGGGAAGGGAGGGGGCTGCCAGCCGCTAGCAGAGTTCGGAAGGCGGCGCCGCCTGCTCCGCCCATAGCCTTGGGGTCCCAGAGCCATGGAGCCCTCGGGGAGCCTGTTTCCCTCCCTGGTGGTCGTGGGCCATGTCGTCACCCTGGCCGCTGTGTGGCGCTGGCGCAGGGGACGCCGGCAGGCGCAGGATGAGCAAGGTAAGCCGCTGGCGGCTACCGCTTTGGGCCCCTGGCACCCGCCACCACCACTCCTGCCCACGGGCGGGAGGCGGGGCAGGGGCGAGGGGCCGCCTCCCTCTCACCCCTGCATTTCCTTGTTCCCTCCCCTTCCCGTCCCTGAGCTCAGCAGCAGCACGTGGTGGTGGCCCCTGCCTCCCACCCTGCACGGCAGACCCTGCCTGCTCCTCTGGGCGGGGCCCCGGCTCTGTAGCTCCGTTCGGGGCTCTGGATGGGGGTAAGGGCAGTGCAGGCGCGGCCCCTCCCCACTGCCAGGGAGGGGAACCCAGGTGACTGTCCACACGGAAACCGCAAGCACAGGTGCCTGAGACAGGTCTGGGGAGGCTCCTGCCCGGGACTGAGGGCCCGCCCACCGGGAGAGGTGCGGCTGCAGCTGAGGCAGGTGCCTGAGCACCTCTGCCAGGGCCCAGGACGGGCTCGGGGCGGGCAGCCAGGCTGCACCCTGCCCTCCCCCTGCTCAAAGTCACCGCCTGGGGCCACGGCCTGAGGCAGCCATGCCCAGCACAGCAGAGCCGACACAGGACAGGGTGGGGCTTGCGCCCGCTCCAGGGAATGGAGCCCACGGGCACCGGATCTGGCTTCCGGCCAGAGGGACTGCCCTAATGGGGACGTGGAGGTTGTGTTGAGGTCCGCGCCCAGCACACCTTGGGGTGTGGAGGCTCACTCGTCCTTGGTGGGGGTGGCCAGGCTGCCCCCTGGCAGGTCTGACCCGTCTCAGCCTTGGCGCCGGACCTGCGGGACCTGAGGTCTGAGTGGACTGGATGGGGCTCCTAGGCGTGGCTTTTGTGGCCGGGGAGCACATGGTGACTCAACCGCAGTCCGTAAAATGGGTGGCCAGGGCTTCTCCCCCGTGGATTTGGCCCTCAGCCCACTTTGTCTCCTGTCCCCGCGTGGGGCAGGGGCTCCCATTGGGCTGCTGTCCGGGCTGCTCCCTGTCTCCACTGCCCTGCGGGGCCCCTGGGGCTTGGGTGCCTTTGTCCTGTTCTGAGCCGGCTCCTCCCTGCCCCTCCCCCACCGCCCCTGCGCATTCTGCTGGGAGCCTCCTCTCGGGGAGCTTCCCAGCGCCTGGGCGTCCCCCGGGGCTCCCCTCCTCCGGAGCCTGGGCAGACCCTGAGTTCCCAGGCCTCTCTGTCATGTGGGCAGCCTCCCCTGCCCCGGTCCCCCAGGGCCAGCAGGGCCCTCTCCCTCCAATGGGGGTGCGGCTTCCGGTGCTGCACGGGGCGGGGCGCCCCACCAGGGGCAGGTTCTTCGGGTCTGGGCTGCGTGCCGGCTGCCGCTGGCAGCGGGGGAGGCTGTGGAGCGCAGAGCCGCGATTGGCAGCGCGGACTGGGGAGCAGAGGCACCGCGTCCGCGGGGACTCCAGGCTGCCTGGGCTCATGGCTGGTGCCGGCGCGTGGGGGGCGGGGGGCGCCTTCGCTGCGCAGGAGGTCCTGCTGGAACAGCCGTGCTGGCTGGATGGGGGCTGTGAGCGCGCCCGCAGGGGCTACCTCTACCGGCAGCTGTGCTGCGTAGGTGGGTGCGGCCCCGACGGGGGAGAGGTGGCGGCAAAGGCGGGGGAACTGCTGCCCAGGCCGGGAAGGCGGTGGTGCCCGTCCCAGGTGCAGCCCCGCCCCGACGCCCTGTTCCGGAAACACCTGGGAGGAAGGCGGTGACAAGGCTAGGCCCCCTCAGTTCCTCCTGGGCGGGGCCCGCTGGCGGGGCTTTGGCCTTGGATTCTGGGCGCCCGCAGTGGGCAGCCTGACCGGGGCGCGGGGGCGCTGGGCTCTTCTCGGGCTTCGCTCCCCGACACGTCTGCACCACCTGTGGGACCTCCGGCCCTTGTTCTCGCATCTGTCTTTGTTGTGGTGCCCCTCAGAGGGCCGTGGGGACACTGGCTGGTGGCAGGGTCAGCTGCTTTGGATAGTTAAGGGGTCAGGCACACGTGTAGGAGCCAGTGTTGGGCAGGGTGTCCTGGGCGGGGGCGGGGGGCGGCTGAGCAGTGTAGCCGTGTGGGAGCCAGTGGCCTGGCCCGGCGCGCACGGGGGCTGGGCCAACCTGGGAGAAGAGGTCCGAAGGTTTGAGAGTCTCAGTGGGATGGGCGGGTTGGGAGCAGCTCTAGCCTGGGGCAGGGCTGGGAGGGAGGGGCTGTGGAAGGGAGAGGATGAGCTCTGAGACCCCAGAGGAGCTCAGAGGAGGGGGGCTCCCAGGGGGACGGCTGCACCACTCTGACTGTCCCCCCTGCCCCCGGCCTGTGGAGCCCCCTGTGAGGCAGAGGGAAGGCTGGGGAAGCAGTTGGGCTGGGGCCTAGTGGGGGGCGGGGGCTCACACCCATCCTGGAGGGCAAGCCCTGGCCCCTCTGGGTTCCAGCTTCTGCGTTTCCTCATCCCACTCCTGACCCATTCCCAGGGTCCTCTGGTGTCTGTCCCCACCAAGATGACCCCTGCCCTTGCAGACAGCGACCCACCTCCTTGTCCCTGCTGGACTAGCCCAGAGCCTTCATAGAGCAGGTGCTCAGTACAGAGAGTAGAGGAGGAGGGTGTCTCTGCACGTGGTGCCAAGGGGTCTCCCCACCTGTGGGGAGGGGACTCAGACATGTGAGGGGAGGGGGTGCGTAGCCAGCTCCTGCAGGCGTGGGCCTCACCCCATGGGAGTTGGGTGCCCTCCCGTGGCCATTGAGGGGCAGCATGGACAGCGTGGACGGGGTGGGGTGAGCTTTTCCCGGAATGGGGCCCAGAGTGCAGCGGGTGGGGGGGGGCAGGGCTCACAGCTGGATCACATCAGGCCTGATGCTTCATCTGGAAAATTCCTGTGGTCTGGGTGGCGCGTTCCTTCCTCTGGCGAGTCCCGGTGCTGGCCGAGGGCTCGCACCCTTTGCCCTGTCTCCCACCTTTACAGCCCGGGGTGGTGCTATCTCTCCGAATCCTCCCCAGTGCAAACAGCCCCACACCCATCCTGCACCCACTGCCCCAGAGCAGCTTCCTTCCCAATGAGTCACAGTGCCTGCACCCCCCCCAACGGCTCTGACTCACCGGAGGAGGGGGCCCTCTGAGTGCCTCCCACCGCCCCCAGGCGCCCCCTCCCAACGAGGGGCAGAGTTCCGCAGCTCTGGGCTGGGCGGTCCTGCCTGGCGGTGAGTCAGGGCTCGGCTATGTGCTGCTCCCGCTCACCGGGGCTCTGCCTGCAGACAGGGGCATCACCCCCAGCATGCTGGGGGGGCAGTGCGGGATGGGCCAGGCCCGCAAAGGACCAGAGTGGCCGACAGGGCAGAGTGGAGCCCCGCAAGGGGCTGAGGCCATGGCAGGGCACGTGGATCTGTCGGGAGATGTGGTTTAGGGAGCTTCCAGGAAAGGACGGGCAGTCAGTTCCCCCAGGCCAGGTAGGGTGAGCGGGCTAAGGGCAGCCTGGCCCGAAGCCCGGGTTGCTGCTGAAGGGAGGAGTGGTCTGGAGCACACCCTGGGTCTAGCCCCACTCAGCCGCTGTTGCCTGGGCTGGGGGCGTCCTTTGGGATGCCGTCCGTGTGTAGTAAAATGCCAGGTCCCCTCACACCCCCGTCTTCCCCAAGGGCCGCTGCGGGCAGGGTGGGTGAGGAAACCCCTGGGTTTCCTGTTTCTGTCCGCCAGGGTGTGGTAGTGGGGGAGGGGCTGCCTGCTTTCTTCCTGCTGGGACACTCCCTCCGGAGGGTGGGCAGGGTGAGTGGGGCTCCTGGGGCGGGGACAGCGGTGCTGGGGAGTTCTGCCGGCAGGGAGTGGCCACACCAACTCGGCTGGGAGCTGAGCCGCCGCTGAGTGAGAAGGTCCTTCGCCCAGCCAGCCAGCCGCTCAGCCGCTCAGCACAGCTGCCGGTGTGCACTCAGGGCGACACAGCGCAGCACCTGGGGCCAGGGACCAAGTGCCGAGGGGGGTGGCAGCATGTCTCAGCACCGGCTCCGCGTGCCCGAGCCCCAGGGCCTGGGTCACAAGAGAACCAGCTCAGAGGACAACCTCTACCTGGCTGTGCTCAGGGCCTCGGAGGGCAAGAAAGGTAGTGGGCACTGCTCCTGGCAGGGCAGGCTGAGGCGGGAAGGGCCCACTTCCTGCGGCAGGAAGCTTGGCTCTGGGTGGGGCCCAGATTCTGAAGGTCTGAACTTGGGGGACAGACCCTGGGCTGTGTGCTGTCGGGGCCCAGGTGCAGAGTGGCCCAGCAGGGAGAGGGGGGGGCCGTGCTGGCAAGGCTGGCAGTGGCCTGTGGGCCGGGGGGTAGGGCTGCGGTGCGTGCGGGGCCCTCTGTGCCCTGCAGAAGGCCTGTTACCCTGTTGGGACCACAGGCTGTCCCCTTGCCAGCCTCCTGACCAGGCCTGGGTCCTTGGCTGGGAAGCTCTCTGCTTAGGCCTCCAGGAGGCCATGTGTATGGGGATGGGGCAGGCTGGGACTTGTGTGCTCTGCGTTCTGCGCTCTGGGCGCCGCTGCCAGCTCTGGACCCTCCCCTCTCCAGAGGGAGACGGGGGGTTTGAGTAGCAGGCTTCTTGTGGGCCCTGTAGCCCTCCTTGTCTCCACAGGGCTGGCTGGGCCTGGACCCTTGGTCTTCGCCGGTCTGGTGGGGGGCACTGGGTCTCGGTGTGACTCCAAGGCCCTCTGCAGCGCCAGCCACTGCATCTTCATGATGGTCACCTCCTGGGGGCTCCAAGGGCGTCTCCCAGGCCCCAGGTAACCTGGTCTTGTCTCTCCTAGATGAGCGGGACCGTGTGCAGAAGAAAACCTTCACCAAGTGGGTCAACAAGCACCTCATCAAGGTTGGTGCCTGTGTGTGCGCACATGCTGGGAGGACCGAGGGGACTGGGTGGGCTTGAAGGAGGGTGCCCCTGGCCCTCCAGGCAAAACAGGAGCTGCCCCGCCCCTGCCCAAAGCTGCCCTGCTCCGCCCCGCGCCTGGGGCCTCACCTTTCTTCTCAAACCTGTGAATTTCTGTCTTTCTCTGCTTCCTCCTGTCTCCTCTTCTTCCTTCTCCTGGACTCTCCTCGTCTCTCCTCATCTGTCCTGTAGCACTGGAGGGCAGAGGTAGGTGCCTCTTGGAGCCATGGGGCGTAGGCTAAGGGCCTCCTGCCTCTTGCTTTCTGGGGTCAGTGTTCCCCCCCTGCTCCCAGGGCCTACTGGTGGCTCTTGGGAGCCTGAGGCCAACCCGGACCCTCTGTCCCCGCAGGCCCAGAGACACATCAGTGACCTGTATGAGGACCTCCGTGATGGCCACAACCTCATCTCCCTGCTGGAGGTGCTCTCAGGGGAAAGTCTGGTATGTGCACTCACCTCCCCCTCTGCAGCCCCGCCTGCCTCACCTGGACGCCCCACCTGCCTTTCCTCCTCGAGGCCTTTCCCACAAGCCCACTGTGCGCAGCCAGCCTTGCGCCTCCCCGGGCCTCACGGTCCAGACTGCCAGGTCACCTGGGCATAGCCCCGACTCTGAGCTGTGGGCGCAGCCCTGCTGCTCCTCACCGAGACCCTGATGTAGTAACCTCATGCTCTGCTCTGCTTTGGTTTCTCTGCTGCTTGGACTCTGAACCTTGACCTCTGCCCTTTACCCTTTGCCCTGCTCTGGCCGGGCAGCCAAGAGAGCGGGACATAATCAGGAGCTCGCGCCTGGTGAGTGGTTGTGCCCGCTGGCCACGGCGGCACATGGGCTCCCTGAGGCTGGAGCCCAGCTCACTTGGGCCTGGCGCTCGGTGGGCAGATGGCCCTGTGTTCAGCTGCCTGCTGCGCTGCCCAGGGCCAGGCCGGGGCCACCGGGGCTGCCACCGAGAGCAGGAGGACCCCTCCCCCAATGCCACTGCCCTCCACCCGCCTGCAGCTTCCTGGCTATTGTCTCCTCCCCAGCCCCTTCCTTCCTTCCCACGGCCTGGGCCTGGCTGCTGGACTTCCCAAGCCCCTGCTGGGCCTGGCCCCCTGGCCCGTGGGCCCCTCAGCAGCCGGGGAGGGTGAACCAGGGACATGGGAGGGACTGCCGCCACGCTGGGGGACACCCCAGGTTCAACTGCACAGGTGCCTTGGGGTTCTGAGGGCGGGTGGACACAGTGCCTCTGCTCCACGGACACTGACCGGCCTGTCCCCCACAGCCCCGGGAAAAGGGGAGGATGCGCTTCCACAAGCTGCAGAATGTGCAGATTGCCCTGGACTACCTCCGCCACCGCCAGGTGAGGCTGCCTCTGGTCCCCGGCCCCGGCCCGGCTCCCTCCCCAGCTGCCTGTGTGTGACTGAGGGCCACTTGCTTGCAGGTGAAGCTGGTGAACATCAGGAATGATGACATTGCAGATGGCAACCCCAAGCTGACCCTCGGCCTGATCTGGACAATCATCCTGCACTTCCAGGTATAGTGGCCACCGGCACCTCCTGCTGCCGCCACCGCCTGCAGGGTGGCCCTAGAGTGGGGTCCTGGAGCTCCTGCTGCCCTTTCCCAGCCCACACCCCAGCCCTGTGCTAGCTCTATGACCTGAGGGCCTGGGCCTCTCCCTGAGGCCTGCCCATCCTGTGCCCTCCAGCCCTGGCTGGGCAGGGCCCACAGAGCCTCCCTACAGAGGAATGCATGCCCTGCTGGTCTAGCCGCCTGCGGGGGAAGGTTCTGGAGAAGAACCCGCTGCAGCGGCTGACTCATCCATTGCCTGCCTGGCTGCACAGGAAGCCACAAATCTGAGAGCTGGGCAGGCAGAGCCCTGGCTGGCATGGCCGCTGAGTCACACGGGCATGCAGGCCGACAGACAGGCAGGCGGGCGGGTATACAGACAGCCCGACAGGCTGGCAGGTTCAGGCCTGAGCTGCTGGGCGTACTGTGCCCAGACCCAGAGACCCTACCCAGCCTGCAGCCAGAGAGGGGCCAACTGCCCCACCCCCACTGAAACAGCGTGTGTTGGGCCTGGTTTCTGGGTGAGCTCTGGAGCCCGCAGCTGGGGTTTGGGTATGCCCCAGGCCACATCTCCCCAGCTAAGCATGCACCACGGGGCTGCAGTGAGCGCTGGGGGCTCTGACTTCCTCTGTGGCAGCTGCTGGCTACATGGGCTTGGGCCTGGAGTGTGGTGCGTCCTCGTTGTTCCACTGGCATGGG